>NC_080020.1:8577500-9238333 GCF_030020395.1 Manis pentadactyla
AGCCAAGCCTTCCAATTGCATGTTGGGAGGGAAAGGAGCATTTTAGGTCAACCGCTGACTGAAGGTCTTATTGGCCTGTGAGCTCACAGAGCAGCCCAGGCAGAGGTGTGCTCAGTATTCTGGGGGTTGCTTGGGACCCCATAGCCAACGGATTGACAATTGTCTGCTCACTCTGGTCAAAACCAGAGGGGTAAAGGGACAGCAACCGACAGATGACTTGGAATCTGTAACCGACTGGCTGTGCTTGACCAGCCCGATGTATTTATAATCTTCCCAAGCCAAACCCAGAGGCCCCTACGCCTCGTTAATCATCCCACTGCAACCTTGCTGTTTATCATGGCGTTTGTCACCACAAAACCTGAGCGAAAGTAAACTGTTCCTTCCCATGTTTTCCCTTGACTAGAAGGGCTAGTGCTTTAGCCTCTAAAGGGCAGCTACCAGGATTTGTTTCACATGGCCGGTCCCTGGGGGCTGTGATTGCAGAAGTATAACCTGGCAGTTGTAGCACGTGGCCTGAGAAACCGCTCAGGCTCCAACGTGCTTCCTGCCAGACGGCCTTTGGCAGCTGGAGGCACGTGGGCCCCACCTGCAGCCCCTGTGCACACACAGGCCCCTGCTGTTCCCAGGGCCTGATGGAAGGAGCCACCGAAACCATTTATTAGGTCAAAACTTGGAACCCCGAGCCCTCTCTGCCATCGTGTCATCTTCCTGTTAACAGGGAGGCTTGGTCAGGTGTTAACGGGCAGCAGTATTCGTTTGCTTTTGTTTTCATACAAATAACTGTTTTTTAGTAGGAGACATCTCCTCTTTTGAATTAGCAGAGAGCACACTTCATGCTAAAAACAGAAGCACTTTCCATCCGGGGCTGCAGAATGTCTCGGCCAGTGCAGCCCTTCGAAGGGAGGCCTCACTTCGCGGCTGGGGGGATTCGGGTGTGCACGGCCTTGGTGGCTGAGGGGGTGGATGTGGGAGAAGCCCGGCCCTGGTCCGTTCACATCTCACGCCGCGATTCCCTTGTCTGTGAAATGAACAGGTTGTGAGGGGCCGATGAGGATGCTCGTAGGGAATGATAGCTGGTGCTCGGGGGGCCTTGCCATGCAGGCACTGTTCGTTCACTAGCTCATTTACTCCTCAGCACAATCCTGTGACAGAGGCGCTATTGCTATCACCCCCATTTTACAGATGGGGAGCTGACACACAGAAAGGTATGTGCCCAAGGTCACACAACTACTGTGTGGCGGCCTGGGATTTGAACCCAAGCATGACTGTGGGAGTCCATGTTTTGACTCTTGACATTCAGCTGCCTTTTGTAAGATGGCTGGTGAGTGCCATGCATTTGCTAAATACCCAGTAAATGCTGGAAGCAGGCGCAGAGCAGATTTCCCATGCCAGAGGCCATGTCTCTCCTCTCCGGACACTAGGCTAAGAGGTGTGGGTGGCCCTTTAAGGCCTAAGGTACTGTCTACTTCTCAAAGGTCAGTTCTTTCTCCATGGCCCTGAGGGTGGGGCAAGCAGAAGCCTGATAGGGTGTCCAGTCAAGAGTCAGTGTGGGGAGGGTAAGATGCCACCAGCTTGTGGCTTAAGCCAGTGGTGAGGCACGTCAGGCCATGAGGGTAGAGCGGTACGGCCTGAGTGGGAGCAGGGCTGTGGCAGCAGGCAGCCCCTGACCTGTGTGTGTGTGTGTGTGTGTATAGGGAGGGGATGGACACCTTAGGTGACTTCCTGGGAAGAGTTCTGTGGCGTGGAGGGCTGGTCTTGGCGGATGTCTCAGGCATACTCATGTTTGGAGACTGAGAATGCCAATCAGGGCTGAATGAAAGAATGCAATGCGAGTCCTCCCTCCCCTGTGCTGCTGTTTTAGAGACTGTTGGCAATGTTTCAATAGTAATATTTAATGGTCTCACCATAGGGCGAGAGACCATGTATATGGGCTCAGGAGCAGATGTGCCTCTGGCATTTCCTCTTGGAAAACTGGAGACGCCGACACTCGTTCACTGAAGCTTGCTTTAGGTGTTCGCCCTCTGCGTAATTCTGCTCTCGGGCTGGCCAAGTACAATTCTAGGGGCTGGCAATTCAAATAGTAGAAAACATGGGCCCCGCCCTCAAGGAGCTCACATTCACTGGACAGGACAAATATATAAGCGAAGCAGTCAACATAAATCAACAGGCAGTCCAGAAGTAAGCCCGGGGGGTCACGGGAACTTTGGGAAGGGCAGCTAACCCTGGGAGGGAAGAGGTGGCATCAGAGATGGCTGGTGATGTCTGCTGAATTGTTAGCCTCAAGGCAAACGGAGGCGGAAGCACAATCAGGTATTGGAGACTGGGAGGCCAGAGATGAACGGCTTTGTCTTGATGGGCCTTAAAATATTAAGCAAGGTGAGGTAGGGCGTAAAGGTGGGAGGTAGGGCTAATATGTGAATATGTGAGGGAGCCTGGCCTTTATGGCTGAGCAGCAACGGTGTCATTAGACCTGTGAGGGGCTTTCCCACCAGATCTGACAGCAGCGTGGGGGATGGAATTCGTGGGGGAAAGCCTGAGCCCGCGAGACCTGTCATACTGAATCGAGATGGGATGACAAGGGCTTGGGCCAGGACTGTGATCACGGGAAGCCAGATCAATGTAATGAGCAGGGCTTACGTTTGGGGGTTTTTGGGGGGGAAGGGCTGGGAAGAGAGAATGAGAATTCCAGGATGGCTCCTGGGCTTCCAGCTTGGGTGGCTAGGAAGCTGGCAGTTATACTCCCTGAGACTGAGATGGCAGGAAACGAGCCAGGTCAGAATGGGAAGGGGCGAGGTTGGACTCGAATATGCTTGAGTGTGAGGGTCCTGAGGGGTATTTTGGCGGAATGTGCAGGAGGCAGATGCCTGCGCTGATGCCACCAGCATCTGGCGGGTTGCTGAAACCCCAGGGCAGAGATGGGCTCAGCTGGGAGCAGACCGGTGTTCCCAGAAGGGGGCTTTGGCAGCGCGGGCAGCCCGTGGTCAGGGTGGCATCCGCTCCAGGCATGGTTGCTGTGTAGCTGCAGCAGGTGGAGATGCTGCAGCCAACGCTGGTTTTACAGGAGAATTGGGCACAGGGGACCTCGTTCAGGGCTGGGGATGTTGTGTCCCAGCGCTGGTTCTGTTGAGGGCTAGGGAGCAGGGTGGGCTTGGGAAGGAGACATGAGTCACAGTCCCTTCTGGCCAAGGGGGCTCTTTAAAAGGGACACATTTAAGCCATTGGTGAAATACCATTAAAGGCTCTATCTGGTCGTTGCCATCTAGACAGAGGATCTTAGACAGGTCAGGGGGTGAAAATCACCTATCAGGCCTTTTTGAACTGTGCATGCCCTCCTCCTCCCACAGGCCTCCGAGATTCTCACAGGCCATAAGCTTTTGACAGGCCTGGAGCTGTCCTCAGCGGGGGTGGCAGTGTGGGTCCCTGAAGAAAAAGCTGCCGGGGTGATTCTCGTACATCCTCACTGGGTGGAGGCCCCTTGCTGCAGGGGAAATAAAACTGATGGGAGAGAAGGCCCGGGACCCTCTTTGTGTTTCGTGCCCCTCCGTTGACCCCTTTTCCACCAACACTTCAGAACATCTTCCAGCCTAATAATGACCGAATCCCACCATTTAGACCCTCTACATGTTTATCCACATTGCAATAAAATAATTATAGACTCATTGCTCTGTCCCATGGCAGGTTAAGAAGATGAGGAAGAGCACGTAGAGGCTTGGTGTTCTTTGAGGAACACCATGAAATATTGATGTATTTATTCCTCTTAAATGATCAGAAAAACAATTTTACGGGCAGGAAGTACGGCTCTATAATATATGTATGCAATCTAAAATTACCACCAACTGTCCATGAAAAAAAAAAATCAAGCTGTCACACCAAGCCTAATTGGTTACTTCTGGGTTTTTCTGCTAATTCTTGTTAGCTATGCTCATTTATTTGTTTTATGGTATCTGTGTATACTGGCAGAAAAGTGATCGCAGTTGCCAAAGTTTAAAAAAAAAATTTAAGAGACTAATTTCAACGGAATATACCGAGGTGGGTGTGATTTGGGATGCGAGTACAGTTCTGCCACCCCCGAAAATTGGTGTTAACAGCAGTGATTTGATCTTACCTGTACAAGCCCCAAGTCCAGGTTATGGAATAAACCCAGGAGCGTAGTTTGAGAACTGCTGGCTTAGATGATTACATTCGTTGCTTAACTGCCAAACAGCAACTGTGTTTGCATATATATTCTTGACCCAAGTAATGGGTGAGCTTTGTGGCATAGGAGGACTCCAGTCAGAATGAAAAGGTGTCCCCAGTGCGTTCAAGCCTGGAGATTTGGCCCCTGGGTCCTTCCTACTTTGATCACCTCCCCCCTCAATTCACACAAACCGGAAGCCCTCCTTCTAGGCTCAGCTCACAGGCCCTCACACCAAGGGCTGAAGGACTTACCAAAGCCTCTTCCAGGCGAGGTGCTAGTGCAGAGCACTTAGGACAGCTCCAATTTCTGCCTGAGTAACTTCAGGGCCAGGGAGCTCACTATTTCACTAAGAAAAGGTCCTCATGAAGTACCTTTGGTTCTCATCTCTACCTTCTAAAATCACCCAGTTCTTAAATTCTGCTTTGCTTTTGCCATTAACACTTTCCCCCTTACATGGTTATTTGGGTGCTTGCACCATGTCACTCAATGGTAAGGGCCCAGGTTTTGGAATCATTTGAGCTAGAACCTCCAAATCATGACTCCCTTTTCCATTTACCAGCTGTATGACATTGGCAAGTGACTTAACCTCTCAGAGCCTCAGTTATCACATACGCAAAATGAGAATAACATTAGTATCTATTTCAAGGATTATTATGAGGCCTAAGGTATTGGGAGAAAAGCGTCAGAGATGGAAAGCTGTCAATACAGCTGAGACGCTATTATCCCCTCCCCTAGTTTACAGAATCACTGAGATCAGGGACCTCTTCTCGTATATCTTTGAATCTCTCCACAACTGTGAGCAAAGTGCCTGTATGAAGAATTTAATGAGAACATGTGACATGACAGACACTGGGCTGAACAAGAGAGACAGGAAGCTTAGATAATTGTTTGAAACACCTGTAGTCATCAGAAGGCTTAAAAGTGTAGTGGCCAAAGCTCCTGCAAAAGAAATGTGTGGAGTAGAAAACAAAATCCAGAGCAGAGTGCAAAGAGCAGGGACTAGTTGGGACAGGAAATGGAGAAGAGATTGGGAAAGGTCCTGCAGAATCAGGTCAAGTTCTGGGGGGAAGGAGCAAAGACACATGGTGAGTGAAACTAATTCAGGTGGTTAAAGAGAACAGGGTAGAGCATAAATGCCACCAGAGCAGGGAACGGCAGCTAAGCTGGCCTAACTTTCCCTTAGGAGAAAGGGAACAGTCTTTCCACCGCACAAATCATTTCGTGAGCCTGCAAATTTCTGTGAATCTTTTCTTCTACTCTAGTGGCTTTGTAGATGAGGAATATGATGGGGCACAGGGGCAGCCTTCCCGTGTGCATTAACCTTAGAACCGGCTCCTGGCTCCCTGCTGGGCCCCGGTGTCTCCTGCCACCCCTTCCTCTGCACAGCCCGCCCCAGTGCTCATCCGGGGACAGGAAATGATTGTGTCCTTGTGCTTTGCTGCAGTTAGTCTTCTTAAGAGAAAAACAAACCAAAACAGAACAAGAAGGAAAGCTGGATGTTTAGGGATTTCTTTTTTCAATTGATGCCAAATTGGTATATAACATTACATAAATCCAAGTATATGACATTATAATTTGATATTTGTTTACACAAAGTGATCACAACCATAAGCCTAGTTACCATTCACTCATTTTGCCCACCTCCTAACTCCCTTCCCCTCTGACGTTCAGGGATATTCTAGAAACTTTTAACGACTAGCTATTAATGGAGGCAAGCAAGGAAAGGGGAGGCTGGTCATTCGGATTCCCTGGATTGGGGATTGGTGGGAATTCATCTGGGGCTAGCTTATGTTTATTCTGCACTTCAAAATGCCTTTAAGGGTTTATTATGAGATCCCATCCCAGGAGAGGAAGGAATATTTTGCAAACTCTTGCCTGTACAATGCATCTTTTGGAGAGAGAACACTGCTGGGGAGAAACTGGGAGGGCAGGTTGAGGGCACAGCACCACCCACTTATCCCTCGCTGGTGTGCCAGGCAGCTGCCACCTGCCACCCTGCTCTGTGCTGCCTGGGAGACCGTGTGCTGACCCAGCAGAGGTGCTGCCACGAGGTGCGGGTGTTCTGGAGCCGGTCACACAAGCCACCTCCCAACGCATCTCCCAACCCACCCTCAGGAGCAGGCGGAAATCAGCAAATGCTACAAATCACAGTTATTTTTCCCCTCCCGTGGAATCATCTGTTAAACATTTACCGCCATGCCACGGTGTACAAACAAGATGGGAGAGGAACCAGTTAACCTGCTAGAGTGAGCAAAGGGTTAGCACAGAAGTGTGGGCAGGTAAGTAGATAAGGTTAATTGTATTATGTAGCCCTTCATTAATGAAAGCCAGATGGAGCTACTTAAAGTGACTCAGCGGTTTGTTCCATTTACCATATATCCTGGGAAGTAATAGAATGGGCTTTTCTTGTTTCTTTCTTTTTGTTCCCTAAAATGGAGGCCTCCACTTGCAAAATTCCCAGTTTACAGATCACGTGTGCCTGATGGGCATTTAAAGTCCAGAAGAGAATCTGGTATAAAGATTCAGGGTGCTGCCTGCAGCTTGTAGCCCCAGTGCTGTGGAGCAACTCAGGGTGGGTGGGGAGGTCGGGGAAGTATGGATTGGGGTCTGGTGTTTTTTATCTCAAAGCTCAGTTTTGACCCCTTTCTTTTAAATCTTAGAAGTTTCCTTTCAGTGACCCTCTGGTCTAGAAATGCTATGAGGCCTGAGAACAGTGAGTTTAACTTCCTAGTGTACTTTAGAGCTAAAGCCTTTGTGTAGTTTTGGAATTGCTCTCCATTACATTCACCAAGTTGTAAGCCTTGAGGTCCACTTCACCAGGTAACCTACTTTTTCAGCTGAAAGACTACGGCCTGGCTTCCTAAAGCCCTCTGGCTGCAGATTCCAGCCAGGTGGAATGTCCAGTGCTTATTTCATTCATTTCAAAGCCCCAGCATGGTGTCATGGAGAAAGAATGGGATGTGGAACATGATATTTGGAGTTGGGAGACTTAGGTTCAAGGCAAACTGATGTGTGGCGTTGAAGTCCGAGAGTCACTAAAGGTTTACTGGGTTTTCTGGATAATGGAAATGTTCTATATCCTCCTCAGCTGGTAGTGACACAAGCACACACATTTGTTAAAATTCAGTAAACAGCACTGAAGACCTGTGTGTTTTATTGAATGTAATGTAAATTACAAAGCAGTTTTAAAAAGGGCAAGTTCAAGTCCTGGCCCTCACGGCTATGAGCCTTGGTTTCCTGTCCAGAAAACGGAAGGGCCGCTTATGTCTGCATTGTCGGCGATCACGTACATTAAATGAGGCCATGTGAGTCAGAAGTGCTTTGTCAATGATAAAAAGCCTTGTGCCCAGTGACCACCATTGTGCTTTGCATCCAGTTGCCTTCTAGAGCAGATTATCGAGCAGTACAAATCTGTGGCCTCTGCTTTTCAACTTCCCTTGGAGATTGGTGTTTATGTACCTATTTTAAGGAGACTCCGGAGATATCAAGATGCTGCAGAAAAGCAAATGGAATATGGATTTGCCAAGGAGAGGAGGGCGGGCTGGAACGGAACAGCTGGGGAGAAAGCCATCAATCCAGCCGGGCAGCAGGGCCAGACGGGTGCCGGGGGGGAGTCGCTAAATGCCTGCGAGAAAGTCGTGACCAGGAAAAGCAGCAGGAGTTAAAAAAAAAAATCACATCTTGCCAAACAAACTGGGTCACATTTGTGGAGGAGTTAGTCACTGAGCAGAGACGGGAACACATTTTCAGGGGAAACAGAAAAAGGTTTGGCAACCATGGAGACGCAGCTGGAGGTGGTAAAGGCCGCTTGGACCTCCTGGCCAGGCTTGGTAGTTGAGCAAAAGATTCTTCCTGTGTCTCCTGCAGTGCATGTGGTGGCATTTGGGATTTGCACTTGAGCTTTACTCCTAAAGGCAATCAAAAGCAACCTTGACATTGGAATCCAGAGCACAGCACCCATTTTCAAATGGAAAAGTCTTAGAGGGAAGCCAAGTTAAATGGAGACGGGGAAAGCGGGAAGGCCATTTGCAAAGTTCACCCTTGGAATCTGAGTGGGCGGTTGCACTGGCACAGTCTTCCCGTTTAGAGACTTCAAAGTCAGAGCAGGGAGCGGATGCCCTTTGGCAACAAAAACCTGTAAGACGATTGAACAATGCTCAAATCAAATTTTAAGTGGTTGGCCACTAAAATAATGTTAAAAATAGGGTAAGATGTGTAACAGAAAGAAATCATCTACCAGAGAAATCTTATGTGTGAAATTTTGATTTAATCCTCATTATAAAAATTTTGCTGCTTTCTACTAGATATTCTGCCAAGAAATGTGATATGTTGAGAAAGAAGAGGAAATGTACTCTGGATGCTGTGACTATAAAAAGGCTGTTTAAAATGATAGGAATCAGTCAAGGTTCTGCCAGTGACCAAGGTTATAAAATTAGGATCTTAAACTACCAAATCTGGGTGAGAAAAAAAAAAAAGCTTCGGTGAAAGCAATATCTAAATTTATCTTGATATAACTTACGTTTTCCCACAATGTGTGTCTTTTCTCTGGGCATGTCAGATTCCTTCTGTTGTTAATTTCCTCCCTGAGGGCTGTCGCTGTGGCAGCCAGGCGGGGAGCGGAGGCCAGGAAGCACCGTGAGAAAAAGGAGGAAAAGCCTTCCCCAGGAGCTCTGAATCGGAAAGAGGGCGCCGTGGGTGCCGGCACACGCATGTGGGGTGCCTCAGGACGCTGGTGCTTGGGATGCTGGGGGAAGGCGGGCTCGGAGGAGGCCTCCCCACCCACATCTTTGTCTCACTGGAAATCTGATGCCTTTAAGCCTTCACCTCAACACCCAGTGACCTCAGTTCCTAGCCATCCCACTGTGTTCATAAGCATGTAGAGTCTGCGACTGAGCCTTCTGTGGCCCGGGGCTGGTTCCCTGTGCTTCTTTACCCCTTCTCTCCCAGGTCTTCAGGAATGTTTGAAGATGCAACTTCTCTCCCACATCACTAGAGGGGTGTGAATACTGCGGGAATCCTTTATTTCTCCCTGGCTTCCGGTGACAGACTTGGGTTTGAACCTCAGGCCCATCACTAACTGGCCAGTTAGGAAGTCTCTGTGAACACTGACTGTTCTTGCCTTGAAGTGTGACGCAGAGTCAGTGAGTCGCCAATTCACACGAGCTATAATTAGTTGCTTAGCATTTTTGCCAATCACTTGAATGGACTTTGGAGGTAAGAGCCAAATCAGCAGGCAGGCGGTTATTGCCTGACACAAGGGAACAAACAAGAGACCTATGATCCTCAAAGGCTTTGAACTTTCTAAGTGTGGAACTGGGGGGGACATGCAATTCAATGGCAGCACCGTGTGGTACTGTGATGTCATAAGGAATGTGATTTGGTCTTTATTCCTGGTTCTTGGCACAATAGCTTCTAAAACCCTTGGCATTTACTGAGAGAGAGGGGTGAGAGGTACACTTCTGTTATTTATAAGTCCCCCTGCAACCATACCTGAGTTTGTGCTGAAGAAGTAACTTTTGGGGGGCCCTTGATGGCTTCCAGATCGGAGCTGGCTGCCAGGGGAACCAAGCATGTGACCACAAGTTTGGAACTTTCAGCTCCACCCCCTGACCTCCTAGGAGGGGAGAGGGGCTGGGGACTGAGTCAGTCACCAACAGCCAAGGCTGTCATCGGTCACCGTTCCGTAAGGAAACCTCTGTAAGAAGCCTGTACTGGGTTCAGAGACCCTCCAGGTCGGTCAGCACATCAAGGTGCTGGGAGGGTGGCATGTCCAGAGAGGGTGTG
Source organism: Manis pentadactyla (assembly GCF_030020395.1). NCBI lineage: Eukaryota > Metazoa > Chordata > Mammalia > Pholidota > Manidae > Manis > Manis pentadactyla. Next base: position 8,587,462 of record NC_080020.1, read on the forward strand.
GAAGCACCCCCTGCCCCCGCCCCTGCCTCAGTACCTTGCTCTGCACGTCTTTTCCATATGACTGTTCATTTGCACTCTCTATACTGTCTTCAGGATAAACTGGGGCTCGTGCTTCCCTGAGTTCTGTGAGCTGTTACAGCCAATTATCGAACCTGCGGAGGAGGGAGTTGTAGGAACCCCTGAATATACAACTGGCAGGTCAGAGGTAGGGGAGGCCCTGGGCCTGCAGCTGGTGTCTGAAGTGGGGGCAGTCTGGCAGGACCGAGCCCTTCACCCATGGGGCCTGTCCTAATCCTGGAGAATGAGTTTCAGAATTGAGTTGAATTGTAGAACACCCAGTGGGTATCTGAAAAGTTGGAGAATTGGTTGGTGTGGGGAAAAACAAACCCATATATTTGGTGTCAGAGGTGCTATGAATAGAAACAGATCACCTGTGAACCGGATTTGGGAGTGTGACCCACAGCGAGCCCCCATTGGGTTGGCGCAGGACAAGGCAACCTGACTGAGTCAGAATTCTTTAGTTGCAAGCAATTGAAGTGGACTCTGACAAAAGTAACTGGAAAAGGACTTGGCTGGAAAGGTATGGAGTAGTTGTTGGGTGCTGAAGGGCCAGGCTCGGCAAGAAGAATGGACGGACGGACTCTGTCTCCCCACATCCGAACTTCTCTGCTCCATGGTCTTCTGGGAGACCACTCTCTCCTAGGCTCAGAACCCCAGGGAGCAGAGGCTAAATGGTCAAAATTGGCTCCTATGAGCCACTGTCCCCCCGGTGGGAGGGGACAGGGAGAACCTTGACCGATGGGCCCTCAAGACTTCTCAGAATGGGGGGAAAGTAATTCCCTAATGGGAACTCAGGGTGATTTTACCCCCCAAACAGTGGAAAGGCCAAAGCAAGAGACCCCTAGCATGCTGATTTTAGGCTCCACTACCTAGAGAAAGTGCAGAAATACAAGGAAAAATGGTTCTATCTTAGCCTTCCCTGGCCAGGAGCAGGTCCAGGTCTGGGCAGCACCCTTTCAGAGGTCTTTGACTGCTTGGGAGGTGTTCAGAAAGAGCAACTGAGGTGGTGAACATCTGGGAAACATGACATGCAAGAAATGCTTGAAAGACTTTAGGAGACTGAATCCAAAGAAGAGAAGACTGAGCAGGCATCTGATGGCTGTTCTCAGGGGCCTGAAGTTCTTGCAGGTAGAAGGATTCTGCAGTGAGTGGCTCTGAAAGGAAGAATTCAAGCCAAAAAACAGACTTTAAAGGGGAACAGATTTCAGTTCAGTAATATATAGGAAAGAGCTTTCAAAAAATCAACTGCTGAAAATCAGCTGACATAAGGTAGGGAACTGTCCATCCCTGAGAAACCTTGGTTCTTTAATTAGCCAGAGCAGCAAGCACACCCCTCAGCTTGGGTTACAGCACCCCAGTGTGTCGCGGCCCTGCTCTTGGTGATCCTGAATTCATGGTCCTCCATGGACAGCACTCTCAGTTTGGCCGCATCTGCTAAAGAGCACTTGGCCTCTTAAAAGGGGAGTTTTGAAGATGCGGAGTTCCAATGTGTACAGTGAGAGTATGATGGACAGAGAGGAGGACCCCATGGAGCTCCTCCCAGAATCCTTTCTAACCGCCCGCCCAGGACCACAGGGTGCAAGCAGACCGTGGGAGAGCCCTTCATTCAGAGCACCGCTTCACCCAAGGGCCTCTTTGGGGCTGCATGACCCTGCCATGCGTCCTTCTTGTACCTCCCAGTGTGAATCAAGCCCACATCTGCTTTTATCCTTGAACAATATTCACCAAAATTACGTTGAGTCTTTTGGGTGAACCTGTTATTAGAAAGCTCCAACATCAGAGTTGGAAGGACTTCTGTGATCAATGAGATGCAGTGCTTGAATGTATCCAATGACATACTTAACAAACTGATTTGCAACCTGGTCTTGATTTTTTCCTTCACATCCTCACAGCCTCCTGAAGTAGCCAACACCACTTTGGGCAAATTCCTTCTAACTTTGGAATAAAATCTATCCACAGTGTGGCTACATCTATCAAAATTCAAGATGCACAAAGCCTTTGACCAGTAATTCCACTTTTAACAATTTATCCTACAGATATAGTCCCCACAGGCTCAAAAACATGTGTGCAAAGATATGCATTACAGCAAAGGGCTGGAAATAATTTAAATGTTTAACCAGGGGACCAATTAAGCGAATTATGGAAGATCTGTTCTATGGAATATCAGGCAGCTGTTAAAAAATCAAATCATTTTCATGCACTGACAAGGAAATACCTTACATTGGTTCTTTTGCCCTTGGCCATGTTGATTAGTGAGAAAAAGAGAGTGGATCAATAATACATATCACATTTATGGAATTGAAAAGGAGGATACACATGAATATATGTTTAGGTTTTATCTGGAAAGATGCTGGCAACTGTGGCTGCCTTTGGGAAAACAAATTGTGGGGCTGGGTGTCAGGATGGAAGGGAGAGTTGTATGTGTAGATGTTTATGAATATATGTATAGGTACGCATGTAAACGTTTGTATGCATATGTACATCTCTTTTTTCTTTGAAAGCTTTTTACCATGTACAAGTATCACTTATAAAACTTCTTTAAAAATATGCGCTTTGGCAACAAGAGCAAAAATAGATACATGGGACCATATCAAACTTAAAAATATCTGTGCATTGAAGGAAACAATCATCAGAGTGAAAAAGCAACCTGCTGAGTGGAAGAAAATATTTGAAAATCGTACATGTGGCAAGGGATTAATATCCAGAATATATAAGGAACTTCTATAAATTAACAATAAAAAACAAACAAAATAAATGAACAAAAACAAAAACAAAAAAGCCAAACAGACCAATTAAAAACTGGGCAAAGAACTTGAACAGGCAGTTCTCCAAAGATGATATACAAATGATCAGCAAGCATATAAATCATCAGCAAAACACAAACCAAAACCACAATGATATATCACCTGACATCCATTAAGATAACCACTATCAAAAGAACATAAAATAACAAATGTTGGTGAGGTTATGGAGAAGCTGGAACCCTTGTGCTCTGTTGGTGGTTGAATGAAAACTGGGGCAGCCACTGTGGAAAACAGTATGGACATTCTTACAAAAATTAAAAAGAAATTGACCACATGATCCAGCAATCTCACTTCTGGGTATATTTCCAAAAGAATCCAAAGCAGGCTTTTGAAGAGATAGTTGCATATCTTTGTTCACTGCACTGTAATTGACAATAACCAATAAATGGAAGCAACCCAAGTGTCAATCAACAGATGACTAGTTAAAGATAATGTGGTACACAAAGGCAATGAAACATTATACAGCCTTAAAAAAGGAAATTCTGTCACAGGCTACAGTATGGATGAACCTTAAGTACATGCTAAGTGAAATAGTTGGTCTCGAAAGGACAGAAATGGTGTGATTCCAAATTCACACGAAGTATCTAAAGCATTCAAAATCATAGAAACAGAAATTAGAATGGTGGTTGCCAGGGGATGGGGAGCAGGAATTTGTGTATAAGGGGTATAGAGTTTCAGCTTTGCAAGATGAAAAAATTCTAGAGATCAAAAAAATCAACTGCTGAAAATTAGCTGACACAGGAAAGGACATTTACTGAGAAAGACACTCTACAACAATGTGGATATACTTAACAATCTAAATTGACTTAAAAATGTTTTTTTTTTTTTAAAAAAAACCTGACCTCTTAAATCCTAGCACAGGGCCCACCTGGTTCTATCTCTTAAAGCTGTGCAGAACACTTGAATCTTTTTTTTTTACAACAGAATGCATCTGAAGACTTTGACCATGGCTTCTGAACCTGGCTGCCTCTTGTCCAGGTTAAACAAGCCCGCCTCTTTACACTGGTTCCACCCCTGCCCATCTGTCACCCACTCCGGCAGACCCAGAGCCTCAAGCTGTGCGTTAACAGGGCCGTGGATGTCCTCAGTACACTGAAGCCCGCGTGCCGCGGGAGAGGGGCCTCACAGACGCACCCCTGCCCAGGGAGACCAGTCCCAGGCAACCAATGGGAGCATAGTGGGGCTAAGTATATGGGGAGGGGAGGATAGTGAGGGGGTGAAGACAGGGAGGGAACTGAGGCTGAGTGTGCAGAGGCAAGCTTGTGCAACTGTACGGTATTCCCTATACACAGTCATGAATTTGCTAGAATAGAGAAGGACCAACATCCCTTAAATTGAAACAGCTACTTTCACGCTTTTTAAAGCATTTTGCAAACTGGATTAAATTTGCTACTCACCACTGCCCTTTGAGGGAGGCAGTCCACAGCTGTTTTTCTCATTTCAGGAAGAGATGGCATAGGCCAGAGATATTCAAGACTTTATTCCAGTCTTAGGTGCCCTTACTGGGTGGACTCTTTCCACTCTGCTTCCTGCCTGGGATTTCATATAAAAACAAAAACCAAACAAATAAGCAAACAAAACCCAAACCAAAGATACCATTTACTAAATTGTTCCACCTTATGATTTTGAAAGGTTGAGAATGCTTTCTATAGACATAAATGAAACTGAGTCAATGATCCTCAGATCACAATGCACATCATAAGTAACAGAGCCTTTTGTGGGGGTGCCCTGGGATCGCTCCCTCCGAGAGTCTGGAGAGCTGGGGGGCCTCCACCGAAGGGTAAGAGACCAGTTAAATTTCCTGCTCTGGGAAGGAGAAGCCCCCTCCCTACGGCTTCATAACGGGAGCCAGACCACCGGCCCACACAGAGCCCATGGGATCCCTCTCCTGCGGGGATGGAAACCAAGAAGAGGTGGAAAGGCAGAGGAAAAGCGGGCCTCTAGCAGCCAGGGTCAAAGAATATGGGCATCCAGAGGCCTCCAGTGAGCCAGGCTGTGCACGTCATCTGGCCCTGGCCGCTCCTGCCCGTCTGCACGTGGCCCTGAAGCTGCACGTCCGTCTCTAGTAACTATTTCCCCCATGGGTTGTTCTCCTGCGCCATTTATCTAATTGCATCAGGAAAACAAGTTAGAGGTGCAGAAGGAAGAGGCGCAGAGGAAAATTTCCTTGCAGTCTAGAGTAGGGAGAGACACAAGGGCGTCTCCTTGCACACAGAGAAGGACATTTACTGGGAAGGACACTCCCTGGTTCTCTACCCCGGCAACCCCGGCTAGGGGAAAAAAAGGAGGCAGGGCGAGGAAGGTGGAAGACTTTCTGACGGAAGGCGGCTTCCTGGCCCCTCGCTGACGATCCAGTTGCAGGGAGTGGTATTTAAAATATTTAACAGGCGGGCCCGACCAATCAGCGCCTGGCCTCCAGCGCCAGCTCCCGGAGGCCCCCTGCTGGGCCATATGTTTCCCCCTTTGGTTGCCGGATGATGGCGGGGGGGGGGCCCAGGGGAGGGGAGGGGCCAGGGCTGTGGCTGTTGACCAACCGGCGCAGAAGTGTTTCCGCACGAGCACGTGGTGTGGCGGTGACATTTCCCAGCAGCTGCCCTCGGGTCGTGGTGGGGTGGGGGAGAAGGGCCGGTGGTCCCGCTCGCCCCTCCCGCGCCTCGTGCTTATCCCCTGGTCGCACCCAGCTCACTGGCGACCCGCAGATGTTCGCGTTCCCCGTGCAGAGCCAGGCCGCGCCCGGGTGTCGCGGGTCCAGCTGAGCGCCCCTTTGCCTGCAGCAAGTCACGAGCAGGTCTGATCTCGGGGGAGCCAGCAGCTCTTGCCTCGCCTGGGGGAATCTTTTCTCTTGGCTTCTCGCTCTCTGCTTCCAAGACGCCGAGCGGCTGGAGCAAACCGGTGGAACGGATGCCGCATCTCCTCAGGAATTCGGGGCTCTTCCTCTGAAAAGAGGAGGGGCCCGGGCTCCCAGAACCGCCGACAGATGTCTGCCGAAAAGGGCCTGCACACCTGCCAAACCGCCAGCTTCCTCTCTCATTCTCAAGGGCTCTGGGTAACACGAGCATCTGAAAAATGCGGCGTGCGCGCTGCGGTTTCCACTTTCCCCCAAGACCGGCTATCTCATCTCCTGGGAGTGAAAAACCAGGCAGCTGAGTCTCCTAAGATGGGAGGCACGTGAGGCAGTATATACATGGTGTCCAGCAGCCTCGCTGCGTAAGGCCAGCCCGGGACAACACGTGGGGGCTGGTTTGGAAGTTCAGAGTCTGGAAACTTCTGTTTCGAGGAGGTTTGAAATGGAGCGTTTCGTTTTCTTATTTTTATTTCTATGCATAGTACTTTTACTTTAGTAGGTGTATATGGTTTTAAAATTCACATATTTGCAAGGCTTATTAAAAAAATCACAACCCAATAGCCCTTTGCCCCACCCATTCTGGCCTCCAGTTCCTGATTCCTAGAGCCAACTGCTGTCTATGATTTTAGTTGCGCTCCTGGTGTTTGCAACAGTCCTTCCAAATAATATGTTTCTAAAGCTGTGTCTTTGCTGTTAGTTTTGGAAATTCTCCAGTGACTTAATACCGTGGAAGATGAGGGTTTAGCGTTTTCTTCCTTTCCCCACTGGACAGGTATTCACATTTCTTCCTTGCTTCCCGAGGGTTCCCCTATTTCTTCCCATCTTAGATGCCATCCATTATAAGGACCATTATTTATGAATCACTATGAAAGAACAAAATTGCTCCTAATTGAACTGTGATCCAGTACTTTCTGATCGCACTGACTACAAGATGCAGTCAGATTCTCAAGATATGAAAATGTGAAAAAATGTGCATTTTAGAATATTATGAATTGTGAATTTTATGATTCTGCATATCAAGAATATGATATTATGAATCACAATTTCTGACTACATCATTGATTAATACTTGCATTATTTTGAGTATGTCAGTACCGTGCGGTGCAATCACATTTCTGCACTTGTACACCTTCCCCACCTCACTCCTCCTCCAAATAACTGCCTTGTCTATTTAATTGTGTAGTGTTTTTGAGTATTGATGAGTAATTCATCGCCAAGCTCTCCTTTATGTGATGAACAACACTCTCCTGCAGCTGTCTCTCTTCTCCAATCTCAGGGCTGATTCCTCCTTGGCCCAGTGCTGTTACCATCTCAGAGCTTCCCTTCAGCAGCATCCTGGGAATTCTCTTTCTTTTCCTCCTGTGCTGGAACCGCTATTCCCTGGAGCTCCTATCTTCTTTCTTGGTTAATTCTTTGTTTTGTTGGAGCCTATCCTCCAGTAGCTTCTGGAGAAAGGGCTTAGATTCAAAGACCTTGTAAATGTCTTATGCTACTTACAGTTAGTTGGTAACCGCTTGTCTGGATATAGACCTCAGCTTTGAAAATAATTTTGAATCTTCATGTTAGAGGCTTCCGTCCAATGTCTGATGACTCACTGCTGGCCCTGAAGGGATGTGCGCACAGGCAAAGCTTACCAGTGGGACGCCTGGAGATTCTGCAGCCATCTGAACCCTGTGAGGTCAGTCTCTGTAAGTCTTTTTTCTTGGACTGGTCAGCTTCCCTAGAAATGAATCATCTGATCTTTTGCCTGCAAGGTGGTGGCCTCACTGCCAGCATTCTAGAAGCCAAGAGGGTGGAGGGGACTGCAGGACCTTACAATCCAAAATGCGCACTGTCATTTAATCCGTCTCACCAGTGTGTCATGTGCCACCTCTCAGTTATGCCCACTGTCCAGATGTCCCCAGATTCAACCTTTCCTCCCAGGGCTGGGCAGGGGTGGTTGGCTGGCTGAACAGGTGTGGGAAGAAATGTGAGGAGTCTCATCTCTCCTTACACAAATTTCCAACACATTTGTTTTCAGCACACCTGCACCCATGTTCTGCACACAGGGAACCCATCTCTGTTTCTTTTTAAGTTTCTGTGGTGTAGCTGGTTTGCTTCTAACACACTTCCCTCCCTGTGAGCTAGGTTTGGCTTTATCTTCTCTGCAAAATTAATTACCCCTTACTCACCTACCTTTTTAGTTTCAGGAATATTGTTGATATTTTTTTTGGTCTGCTGCTGTCTCCATTCCTGTTCTTTCTTTGTCCTGATGGGTTTAGACAGGGTGTGCTCTGAGTGTGTGACAACTGGCTCTTGGGAAAAGGGGGAGTCCTGATTTGCAGCAATCCAACTTCCGTGGTGTAAATACTCCTATTGTGGCTAGTTTCAAGCTACTCAAAAGTTATCACTGAATGTGCAGATGGAAAGAAATGCAAAGTAGCACATCACTATATAATATTTTCACCATACAGATATAATAAACATAAACAATAGACATAACCTCCAGAGAATATATAATTGTGAAATCATTATGAAGTGAGAAGTTTTGAGAATTTATTAACTTTGTTTTTAATATAATTTTTGAAGTTGCAAGCTTATGTAATTTAGTTTTTTAAAGAACTGTACTTAACAGTTGGCTTGAAAAATTCCTGAAAAGTTAATAATCAGTTTTCACAAGTGTCAGCTGGTGGTTTTTTTGGGGGGATTGATGCCTTTGTAATGATTTAAGTTTCATTTCTGTGTATTTAAAAACCATTTTCCAGTTTGCTGCTCTACAGCATACAATTACCTCTCCTCCTATATTGGGGTTTTTCCCCCAGTTTTATTGAGATATAATTGGCATATAGCTCATATACTGTTAGCTAAATTGTAACCATCCAAAATTCACATTATCTAACTATAACTCTCAAACTGTGAAGAAAGGGTGACACCTCAATGGAATGAGATGATACTCGATTTGAGGGATAAATAGAAGAGTTAATTAAAATGAAGTAGGTGGGTAGCCATAGCCACAGGTAGTACTCAGAGGAAAGTGATGTCAACAGGATTGGGCGTGAGGTCTTACTAGGACAGGGCGGTAACTGGGCAAACCTTTCTATTCCGATTTAATCTCAGTTTTTAGGAAGACCATTTAGTGTATCTGTGTTTCTTAGCAGTTCTCTGAAGAAGTGCCAACCAACATCTTACCCAAACACAGTGACCATGAAGGGTCCATGTAACTGAGTGCCTTTCCATTGCTGAGCTCAAAGCATGTCACCAGCAGTGCTTCATTAAGTCTCATCACACCCCAGTGTAGGAGTACAAGGGGAATATTATTATCCCCATTTGACAGAAGAAACAGAGGCCTTAAAGGAGATCAACAATAGCTGAGACTAGCTTGCTGCCTGAAAGTCCAGTAGGTTATCTTGTCATGACAGTAGGCTTTAGGCACTAATTTATATTGGCTACCTCTGTCCAGACAGGTAAGGATGCAGTTTTATTATCTGAAAGATTAAGGAGTTCCTTTAAGTCCTAAATCGCGTGAGTCTGATTTTGTCCTTTATGGACCCTCTCATACTTTCTTGCGTTGCATGATTTGCTAGTGCTTATGAACATTATTCAGCATACCTCCAGTCTGACTGTAAGAATAGCCTTATTCATGTGTGTAGGATCTGCATCTCAGCAAAATAAATTTATAAGAATCTCCTTCAAACTACTGGCAAGGAAATCTGAAAAATTTCATAGTAAAGAGAAGCATAATGAAATGGAAATTAATTGTATACATTACCTGTCATTTCATGTCACAGATAAGATCTTTACTGTATTGTCTGTTGTTTTATTTTAATGACAGTACAAATAATCTAGTAGAACTTTTATAGATTTATTTGCTTTTTGATGGTTTTCAGTTCCTGGGTCCCCAGTTCCCTTGCTGAGAGGGTTTCAGCAATAGAGTGATGCCTGGGGAGCATGGTAGGCAGCTCCAGGGTGGCCCTGCATGATTCCCACCTCCTGGTGTTCTCGGCCTTGCATAATCCCTCTCACACTGTACCAGAGTTGGTCTGTGTGACCACTAGGATACCGCAGAAGTGATTGGGTTTCATTTCCAAGGTTAGGTTTTAAAAGACACTGCACCTTCCAGGTCAGGTGGAATCTCACTCTCTGTAAGATCACTCATTTGGGAAACTGGCTGTTGTGTATGGAGAAGCCTCTGAGGCAGTTAAGTGAGGCCTGTGCCAATAGCCAGTGAGGCCACTAACAGCCTCGTGAGTGGCATGCTTGGAAATGCATGCCAGCCCCAGTTGAGTCTTCAGATGACAGCAGTCCTTGCTCAACTGCACTCTCATGAGAGAGCTGAGTTAGAACCACCCAGTGAAATCCCCTGCAGATTCCTGGCCCACAGAAACTGAGAAAGTTCATCATACATGTTTGTTGTTTTAGACTACTGAGTCTGAAGGTAGTTACGCAGCATTTGATAACTAATACAGGGAAGAAAGAGTGTCTATCCCCTGCTGGCTTCACCCTCTCCCTTATTACTTCTATAGGGAGAGATGACCAGGTTCCTGATTATAGGGGTTGGGACATTTTCACATTCTTTGCTGGACTGGGGGCAAATGCATTTTGAATGAGATGTAGAAGGTTATTTTCCTTACATCCATCACTGTACATTTGTAATCTCTTGGCTGTATCCTAGTTACTTGGATGTATGGATGATAAAGTAAACAGAATCTAGAGGCTGATGCAGACAGTTCTTTTTGTCTCTGTCCTAGCTTGATGGAGTATGGAAAAGATTTTTGTGCACATGCAGGACTTGGAAACTGCTATAAATGAGAAACAAATTTTTCTGCATTTTTCTTATTACAAAAGCAATCTATGGTGTAAAAAATAAAAAGGCAAAGCCATTAAACACCAATAATTTCACTCTCTAGATATGAATACTATTAATAACTAGAGCATTTCTGTAACTATTTCTATCTATCCATATATTTTACACAAATAGGGTAATACAGTAAGTGCTGTTTGTGACTCGTCTCCTTGTTAAATATATTATGAGCCTGTGTCTATGTCATGAATGCATTATATCATCTACAGTTATAATTTAAAATAGTTGCATGTACCCCATTATACAGATGTGTCATAATTTTTTAGGTCAATTCTTTTTTGGACATAAATATATTTCCATATTTGCCATTACAAGAAAGGCTACAAAAATATGCTGATAGCTAAATGTACCTATCCTTGACTTTTCCCCCTTAGGATAAATTATTAAAGTAGAGTGTTTGGATTAAAGCATACATGGATTTTTTGAGCTTTTCCTACAGATTGCCAAATTGCCTTCCAGAGAGGTCGCATGAGTTTATACTCAGTGAAATTTGCTAGTGTGAGTATTTCCTCATATGTCTGCCAGCACTGGGTAATTATTTTTTTTCTCTTTCTGGCCTGGTATTTGAATGGGACACACGAGGGTGTTTTAAGAAGTCCGGCTTCCATTCAGACATTGGCAGCAGCTTTCAGTGTAAGCAGCCACTACTTCAACCCAATGGCCAGTCAAGTGTGAGGGAAATGAGGCCATGCCTTGAGTCTGTCCCTCCCAGGCCCTCGCTAGATGAGGAGCAGAATGTTGAAACTCATCTGCATCTGTTCAGGATGTAAGATAGTTGGTCAAACATAAAGTATTCACACCTTTTGGTCATGTGTTTAAACCTTTGGGACTTGAACCTAAAGAAAGATCCCCGTGAAAGGGAAAAGTGAATATATGTGAAAAAAGTTTATTGTAACTTTACTTACATTAGGGAAACATGATACATAATTTAACATAGGATGGTTTAAGAAATAGGGGTTTTATCACCTTATGGAATTTTATGCAGTTTTTAAATGAGTAATTATAGCAGTGATATAGAAATATATGAATATGTTCATGATATAATGTTAAGTGCGAGAAAAGGGATATAACATTTTCAGTATTTGTAATGAGGTAGTTGTTAAATCCACATAGAAGAAGACGGGAAGGAAATAGAAACACTGAATACAGCTGGGAAGGAGGCTGACACCCCATGTTTGAAATCTGCCTTTCAAGTCATGGCTGTGCAATTACAATGGAAAGTAACAGTTTTGAAAGAGGTGGGAAGAGGTTCCTATAAAGAGGCAAACAGAACGTGCTGGAGGGACAGTCATGGAAAATGCTTGGTCAGCCTGGACTGCATTACTTGGGGAGGCAGGGTGGGGCGCGGGCTGGCTGGAGGCAGTAGAGCTGGGCTGGAAGCCAGGCTCCACTTCATACCAGAAGTATGAGCCCAGACAAGTTGTTTAACTTCCTAAGGTTCAGTTTATATAGCTGTAAAAATGGATGAATAATGCCTACTTGTGCTGTCGTTGGGGGAGGGGAGCACGGGTACGTGGCGGCAGGTATGCAGCGGGTCAGCAAAGCGTAGCCGTGATTGCAGAAGGCCGTGCTAGTCTGCTAGTCTTTCTCTGCATTCGTCTTTTCATAATTATTGATACTACAAGAGAGGGAAGGAAATGCAGCTAAGAGAAAACATTTGCAAGTCTATTTCTTGCAAATCTAAACTACTCGATCCTATCCAGAATAGAAGGGAGTGAGTGAATGAAGACTTTTTCAGCTGGATGATAACTGGGTAGGCTTAGTGGAATCTCCACTGCCTCTCTGCCAGGTCATATATCCGGACACCTTGATTGATAATGACATAGCATAAAAAGCATCACAAAACTGCAAACCTTCCACTGTGCCTGGCAGGAATAACATTGGTTATGGAAATGGGATAGCCAGGGGAAAAAAATGCCTGAAAACAGAAAATCTTACATAATATTTATCCTTGGGTTATTTGAAAAAATCAGTTATACAGTCTTAATTTTGGGGGCAAAAACTCAGTGTTGTCTCTTGCTAATCCAGTGGTTTGAAATCAGCTCAGGAAGAGCAGGTTGCGCTGAATTTTGCTTTCTGACATCAAAACAATTTGCCAATTACATTTGGATTTCCAGAAAGTTTTGCACTAGGAAGAATTCAGAAGGTGAAGAGAAAATGGCCTGACTTAGAGATACAGAGCAGAGAGACTCAGTGGCCGTCTGATGCCGAGAAACCTGTCACCTGAAAGAAGTCTGTGTCTCCTTGGGGACAGTGGGCCACAAAGATGGGGAGAGTTTCTCAACCTACACCCACCCTTTTTATAGGGAAAAAAAAATCAGTATCTTGTTTGTATCAATCCCTTTCTGACAAATTCCTTGCCGTAGTGAGCAGCTTTTTTCTTTTTCCTCCTCAAAAATCTTTTAGCAATAACAGCAGCTCAAATATCTGGAGTTATGTCAGCATTAAGATGCAGGCTTTGTGGCCCTCTTATGCAGGCAGATGCAATTTCAAAGGGAACTTCTTTTGCTGGGTATTCAGTGTTGCGCAGGGATTTGGGGAGTTAATCTGCACTGTTTCTGTTGTCTGAGAAAAGGAAAGGAGTTGCTTTTTTCTAACCACTCCTCCCGGTGGGCATCTGTCTCCTTTTGTACCTGGAATTACTGAGACGGGGAAAACTTGGAGCAGTTATCCCACGTCGCCTCTCAAGGCAGGCTGGGCTAAAACCTCTGCGCCAGACAGTTGCTGATCACAGTTTTAAAGCTCCCAGGATGGACATTGTGCAGCCGCTCTTGTTAACTGGTATCAGCGCCCAACCTTCTTTCATCTGCATAACTTCTTTTAAAAAAAAATTACACCAACAACAGTGGAAATCTGAAAATGAACACCCACAAAACCCAGGCAAAAGCTTCCCACCCCAGTAAATCACCCGGTAATTATGCTGCTACAGTTGAAGTGTCCTGCAGAGACAGCTGGAGTTTAGGAGACACAGTTTTATAAAGACAGGGCATGTTGGAGAGAGAGTTATAAGCGCAGATCTGTCTTGTTACTCTTGGGGAAGGGGCTGCTTCACGAGGGTCCTGCCTTCAGAAACCCCCGCTAGGAAGCAGGCCCTGGCCCTATGCTCCCATGTGTCCGCAGCCTGCAGGAGGCAGACACCCCCACTGTGCTCCCAGCATGCTGTGCTCCGCTCCAGGATGGCCCCCAAGTTCTGCAGCTCATCAGGTGCGTGCTGGGGAATGAGGGTTCACTGTCCCCTTCTGGCAGGCCCCCACAATGTCTGCAAGTGACTCTCCTGGATTAAGGCTTGGCAAGCTACCGACCTGGGGCCAGACCTGGTCTGCTCCCTGTTTTCGTATATAGCCTGTGAGCTAAGATTTTTTTAAATCTTTTTAAGTAGTTGAAAAAAAATCAAAAAGAATATTATTTCATGACATGTGAAAATCATATGAAATTCAAATTTAAGTATCCATAAGAAGTTTTATTGGAACACAGCTTTGTTCATTCATGTATGCCTCCTATGTGCTACTATCGATAGCGGCTCTCATTGAGAGAGCTACAGGGGCCACGTTGAGTATTTGTGACAAAGACCGTATGGCCAGCAGATTTTACAATACTTACCATCTGGCTCTTCAAAGAGAAAGTGTACTGACCTCTGTCTTACCGCCTCCCCTCACTTTGAAATCTCTCTCTTCGCTTTCACAGGGAGGGTCAGTAACCTCTCCTCATAAACACTGCAGTCCTTTATCTGAATGCAATAAACCCCAAAGACTGTCTCTCTTTCCCCAGACTTGCTGTTGGGTTGATCATAGAGGGCTGGGGGCAAGGGATAGGGGAGGGCATGGGCCTGGAAGGAGGGTGGTATCTGCTCTGGTTCCAGCTGTTTGCAGTAATCTTTAGGATGGGAGACAATCAGGATTTGCTGGTGTTCGGCTGTGGGGTCTAACGCTAACTCTGGAGAGTAGAGCCAGTAGGAGGTGGGATGCAGAAACTGTCGGTGAAGCCTCCGTTTTAGCTGTGTTCGCTGCTGTGTACTGAGATGGGAAAGACAGGAAGGAACAGGTTTGGGCAGCGAGTGGGAAGACTTGAGATTCCACTTCCCACGGGCCAAGTTTGTCATTTGTTGAGAGGACAAGTGGCCAACCGGTCACCCAGCTCTGGGATGGAAGTCTGCATCTGTGAGCCAGTGGCTGCTGGACGGGACGGAAAGCCTTGATTGGCGGACGACATCTCCAAAGGGGTGAGTGCAGACAGAAAGACAAAAGGTCCAAGAACTCGTAATGGGCCCTTCAGCATTGAAAAGTCAGGTAGAGGAAGATGAACCCAGGAGGGCAGGATTCTGAACGTCTTGTTCCCTGCTACATCCATAGCACCGGATACAGTGCCTGGCACACTGTACGTGCTCAATACATTATTTAGTGGCTGTATAAGTGAATTCAAATTCCAATCAACTGGAATCCTCCGCTCCGTACACGTTTTACAATGTTTCCAACATCACATTTGCTTATCATTACTCCTTCTCTCTCTTTCTCATCCTGCCTCTCCCTCCCTTTTCTTCTGACTTTTGCCCCCTTCTCTGTGATGTGTTAAACCCATCAGGGGCACGCAGGCACCCCAGCCATGCTTGAGCATTGCTCACCTGGCTGTAACTGAATAAAACTGGTTGATGACCCAGGGAACTAGTCAATATGTATCATTCTTTTTGTCTATATGGGTTGTTTTAAAAACTGTTATACTTGTTCCTATTGAACCTCACCCTCTGTATGAACTATTTCTTTAGCCAGTTAATGTTATTTTGACTTCTATTCCTACCTTCTTACTAAGGCCTCCCAACCTGGTGTCATCTGAGGTCTTAATTAGGAAGTTCTCAGTTACCTCACTGGGGCAAAGATAGAGTTGTAGAGCACAGGCTGCCACTCTGACATGGGTGAGATCGTGCAGGGTGCCTCCAGGTTGGGGCTGAGTCATCGATAAGCCACCTTTTGGGTGATATTCAGCTCTTGGTGTCTGCACCAAGAAAAGAGTCTCTCTCTCATTTCTTCCTGTCTCACTGATGAAAAGTCACTGGCAATGGAATCTCAGGTCACACTCCAGAACAAGATTGCATCTCTTGTTCATTCCTTATCTACGTGGCCTATCATGAAAGAAAATTAAATTGGTCTGCCAGGATTTGATCTTTGCATACCATCGAGGTGAGTGCAAATTGATCGCGTGTTGTTGCTAGACTCACTCTTGACCCTGGAGAAAAATGGGCTTGTATTATGGCCTGCTTGCGAGCTGGCACAGGCTGGGCAAAGGGAACCAGAGAGCCCTAACAAGGCTTGAGGCCTTACTGCACCTCAAACATCATGCCAGGTGGTTTATAAGGATCTGTTTGTTCAATAGTCATAATGGTCAGAGAGCCTTAAAAGTATGGCTCTCAGTTTTGTCTGCACATTGGAATTACCTGGGGAATTTAAAAATACTGTGAATTACCCAAAGTTTTAGTCTCTCTCCTTCAGCATTATAGCAGCCACACCATGATTGTTTATATCTCTGAGCCCAGCGATGTTGTCCCAAGGCTCTGGGGACCAGATGCAAACACCAGGTATTAAGGAGAGGTGCCTCTAGCCATACTCTTTGGACTGAATAAAGGCAAGCTGGCTTGACTGCCAGTGAAAAGGGTCAAGCAGTGAAATTTAGCATCACTGTGCCTCTGTTTACCAGTGACTTACTCAGGTAAATAGTACCTCTATGAGGTCTTTCACCCTCCCCACTAAAGGGCCACACCTGACACTTGCCAGTTTCACAGTTTACGTATTTTCTAACCAACTTTCTCAGAATTCCCTTGCAGAGGATAGTCGGTTGGAACATTAATTAGTTCATTAATCCTTATGTAATGACCTGATGCAGTGTTTTAAAGTTTAGGTTCTATATAACACTAGTATGATAAGGTGCTGCCCCCCCCAAAAGAGAATCGCATGGCCAAATAATTTTAGTAAATCTCTGGAGATGCACTTGAATATGTTAAAGGCTCTGAGAAGGCCTGCATTAATAACATACCTTTAATCTAGTTTGTTTGATTACTAGAAAGTTTTCTGAACTCCTTTGACCATGGAACCCTTTTACTTTTAAGCACCATATTCCAATTAAACTACAGTGCCAGTGCCTAGAAGACACATTAGGATTTCAGAGATGTTAAAGCATGTTAAAA
Source organism: Manis pentadactyla (assembly GCF_030020395.1). NCBI lineage: Eukaryota > Metazoa > Chordata > Mammalia > Pholidota > Manidae > Manis > Manis pentadactyla. The sequence continues at coordinate 8,604,183 of NC_080020.1, forward strand.
AATGGTCAATGATGATCTTAAGATGCATCGATTGTAACAAACATCCTGATTTCAGAGACATTAAAATGTGAAAGATTGTGCATCTTAGTCTTATACACAATACACAATGATTTCCCTGAGACTAGGGTTTTGTGCAATATCCTATCAGGAGCCACTGGCCAAGACAGCTCTACTTCAGCAGGGATGTTCTGGGCTTGCTCCAATGGTAGAACATGGGTGATATGGTAGAAAGTGCAGGTGGAAGGCGCATTTGGTGGGAGAAGGGATTTCCAGCTGCTGCCATTGATCTATTTCCAGGAAGACTGGCCGGAAAGACTGGCCTTGAAAGGAAGTGACGTTTCTTTACCCTCTGCAACCCAGGCTCTGACTGGCCAAAGAATACAATGGCCCAGTACCGGAGAGAATGACAGACATAAGGAGAAGGGGAAAACACCATGCCACCTGGCTTTCAATTGCTGAGAAGGAGCCTCTGGGTGGCCCAGTCAGGTGTTATGGAATAACAAAAGGTTTGTGTATTTTGTGATCAGGGGCAGAGGAGGGGTGGAAGTGTGGAATACCAGCTGTGCCCAATTCTGGCTGTGTGACCTTGGCTGAATTTCTTAACCTACCTGAACTTCAGTGCCTTAATATAGAAGGAGAATTACTGTAATAATAACAACTATTAGGCAGATTACATTTGGGCTGTATGTACCAGAGAGCTGACATGGGTGGTCTAACCAAGTAAGGCTTTCTTTCACGTGTCTCAGGTCCCAGGAATTCCAGAGGTAAGCATTTTGGAGAGGGTTCATGACGCCAGGGAGGTTGCTTCTTTCTTCCTGTTGTGTGATCCTCAGTGTGAGGCTTTTGTCTTCATGTTGGTCTCCTCATGGTCACAATATGGCTGCTGTGCCTCCCACTGAACTCTGCATTCCAAGCAGGAAGGCGAAAGGAAGGGAAAGAAGAAAAAGAAGCCCCCAAAACTTCCCCAGAGATCCCTAGTCCATTTTCAGTGAGAACCCACTGGTCAGCGTTTTTCCATACAGTCACTCTCAGCTGCATGGGAATCTGAGTTGTGAAGTGTTAGCGGGCACTTTGCCACAGTGAACAAAATAGGGATTGTGTTAGAAAGAAAGAAGGTGAATGTGGATACTGTAAATACTGAGTAGCATTTGCCACAAATGCAGCAATGCTGTGAGAGGTAGAAATAAGATAACGCCTAGGAATGTGTCCAGCTCTATGCCTGGCGCAGAGCAGACATGCAACAACTCTTCTTTCTGCAGTTCCCACAGAGGATAATGGTTGATGTGCCCCCCCTTCTCTGTGCTTGGAAAATGGTGTAACTTGTGGTCATACCACAAGGTGGCATGTAACCAAGAGGGAGCCAGAAATCTGGCTGTGAAACCTTTTGTCCAACCCTCAGGGTGGAGAAGAATGGACAGCATGACTTGCAACAGGAAATGGACCCAGCTTGTACCTGGGACTGCAGAGCTGTCATCAACACGATATTCCAGTTCAGGCGGAGGAAGTCAGTGTTTGGGTTCAAGTCCTTCCTTGACTTTCCCAGCTCACTAACCCCTTCTCCTCTGTCCTGTTAGAGGGAACACTGCACAAGTCATTTGTCCACTTCATGACACCTCTCTTACTGTTCCTTTCATGTGTTTGTAACAGCGACGCTGCAGACTCCTTTAGGACAAGGCTTGCACCTTGTTTATCTTTGCTGTCCTCACTACCCCTACTCCTTCCCATAATTCAGTGCCTTTGGGGGCCAGCCAGCAACAGTGCAAAGTCTGAAGTGGGCCTGGGGTAAAATAAACATAAGGCAGCACCCTGGAATGTTTACAACACTAGCCCGAAGGCACTCAAGTTTAAATAAAAACCAAGCAAATATTGGGAAAGAATGGGTCCTAATAATAATCAAGCAATGCCTGCTAACCTGATGAAAGGAACACAGGTTATCTTGTGCCTCCTGATAGAAGCGCACACCTAAGAAGAATTCCTGTCAAAATCAAACCTGAATCTGATCAGACTTCTAGATATAACTAACAATATGCCAGAAAGAAAGGAGATAGGGGAACATGTTAAATGATACCACAGGAATTCAATTAGCAAGGTCTAGACTGTAGGAAACCCTACAGGACAAAACAACCCAGTTTCTTCAATGAATGAACTGCAAGGAAAATAAACCATTTGGAGAACAAACCTACAGATTAAAAGAGACTTAGGTGATAAGTCAACCAGTGGCAATATATATTTTGCTTGGTTCCTTATTCAAATAAACTGTTAGTATTAAATTTGAGTCCATCAGGGAAATTTGAACACTGACTTGATTAGAGAATTATTATTTTAGGTGTGATAATGATATTGTGGCTATGTTTTTGAAAGAGCCCTTATCTTTTAGAGATGCACACTGAAATATTTTAGAGATAAAATGGTATCAGTGATTTACTTCAAAATAACATGGTATGTGTGGGGTTATGGATTAAGAATCACCAAAGACTGATGGTTATGGAAGCTGGGTGACAGGTGCACAGGAGATCATTGTCCTCATGTCTCTAATTTTTGCCTACATTTAAAAGTTTCACAAGAAAAAGGAAAAAAAAAAACAAAGACCAAAAGAGAAAAAGTAACTGGAGCAGCCGCACCTAAACCACGGTGGTCCGTGGTGGGTTTGCCCTGAAGTTGAGGGAGCTTGAACTTCAGGATCTCTCACTATACACATCCCCAGAGAATTCTTTATTCCTGATTTGTCTTAAAGAGGACTCCCCAAATTTTAAAAGCTTTAGGCCTCCCAAAAGCTGGACCTGTCCTGATGCCAGGCAACCAGATGACTCCCATTTTAGGCCTTCAGTTAATGTTCGCCGATTCACTTTTTAAAAACACTTTTTTAATGAAGACTTTCCAACTTATGCAAAAGCAGACACATCTTATAATGAACCTCATATACCTTTTCTCCGATTTAGGTTACCAACATTTTGCTGTATTTGCTCCATAATTTGCATCTGTAAATAGTTCTGCATGTTTCTCCATTTTCTCTCCTAACTATCATATCATTATAATATCCAACAAAATTAACAATAATTCTTAAATGTTATTTAAGATACAACCCATGTTCCAGTTTCCCTAATTGCCTCAAATGATTGGTTCCTAAGCCAAGATCTCCAATTAATGTCAGAAAGATGAAACCAGAGCCATTAATGAGTTAGGTGCCTTTTTACATTTAATGTTAAAGTCACACTCTTCCCCCTTCACAGGTGGTTATTGTATGAACATAACTGACTGAGCTTGCCCTTTTTGTGAAATGTAGTTGCGTTTATATAGTTAAAATAGCTGTTTTTTACAATGGCCACTGCAGGTGAGTAAGATATAAGCATGTTTGCTAAAAGAAGACCTTAATTAAAAAATGTATAAATAAAACAACCTATATATTTGCTCTGTTCCTTGATTGTATAGATAATAGCTATCGTTCTGCCTTTAGCTGTGACCTTTACTTTTAGCCTTGCCCCTCTGTAATTATCTAATGTTTCACGTATGCTTTGCATCCTATTGTTATGGACCAAACTGTGTCTCCCCAAATTCATATTTTGAAGTCCTAAACCCCAATGTGATTATATTTGGAGACTGGGCCTTTAAGGAGTTACCTGGGGTTAACTGAGGTCATAGGGGTGGGTGGGACCTTAACCTGATAGGACAGTTGCCCTCACAAGAACAGGAAGAGATACCAGAGCTCCTCTCCTGCCCCCTCTCTGCAGGGAGGGAAGGTCATGGGAGGACACAGGGAGAAGGCCTCCTCTGCAAGCCAGGAACAGAGGTCTCGCCCGACCCCAGCCCGGCTGAAGCCTCGATTTCGGACTCCTAGCCTCCAGAACTGTGAGAAAATAACTTTCAGTTGTTGAAGCCACCCAGTCTATGGTATTTCATTATGGCAGCCCAAATAGACTGATAAACTATATAGACTATACTGTGTAAAATGGGATTCATATTCTACTCAGTGTACTAAGCATGCTACAGTTTAACAGTTTGCTAGGCATGACAGGTTGAGACCTAATAAATTGCACACACGTGCATGCACGCACACACACACACACACACATACACAGTCTCGGATAAAGGGCAGTGAGGAGAGAGGGGAGATGCTCAACTGATTTGAAATGAGTAGGTCCCCAGGGGCCTTATTAAGCACACTGCTTCTGTGGCATACAGAGATGAAGTACATGTCAGAAACTATCCAGGAGTGAATTGATTTGTAACCTGGACATGTGAGGTGTTTGCATGGGAAGGGGCGGCACGTATGTTGAGTCAATGTATATTTTTGGAGGGCATGTGTGTATTTTGAGGGGAGTGAGTGAATGGGGAACATTGAAGGAGAGAGTAGATCTGGAAGAAAGCTCAGGAAGTCGTCTGCTTCATGGCTGCAGGTGAGACGGCACTGATGACGCGGAGGGCCACTGGCTTCAAAGTAGAGAAGAGGTGGTTTCTCCAGACAGGAGAGAAGTAGGTCCTTCAGAGAAAGAAGTGAGGGAGGGTCGTGATTTTGGAGGCAGATAAAATTCACGTGATGATGGTCATGGTTTGACTTCATTTGACTTCAGTCCAGAAACGAGTTCAGTGCAGTGTATTGGAACAAAACGGGGTGACACTCGGGCCCTGGGGGCTGGAATGGAAAAGGTGCAGAGTTTTCTGGAATCCTCTGGCTAGGGCGACTACTTTGCTGTCCAAATGCAGAACAGCAGGTATAAACCAGGACTGTTCCTGGCAAGTCAAATATATGGGTACCCTGCCACTGACCCCTTGGTTTCTGGCTGGAGATTTGTTTAAGGGCTCTCCAGCCATTGGCAGTGGGGAGGACCCTTGTCCTCCCCCTTTCAGAGACCATGCAGGAAATGTGCCCTCCCCAGGGCTTCCGCGGGAGTGGTGAGCCAGACAACCTCTGAGACGGAAGAAGCAGGCGAGGCCCTCACCCCTGGCTAACCCGAGTGATTTGGGCAGCACAGGTTGAGTTTGAGTCTCTTCTTTGTGATAAAGAGTCCGAGAGAGACGTTTTAGTGTGGTTCCTAGAATGAAGGGACTATCTTTTCCCAACTGGGCCAGCAAAATAATTTCTAAAAAGTTCAGGAAATACTTGCCCCAGAGCTCCTAGGCCTAGAAATTAACAGCATGTTGAGAAATCCTGTATTTCTTGAGCAGTGTTTTAAAAAAAATGTCCTGATATCTTAGAATTAATTCCCTTTGTTCACAAATTAGACTTTGGGAAATTGTGGAGGGAGAACTTTTGTTGCTGTTATTTGACAAGTGTGCATGTCATTGTCAAAACCTTTGAAGGGACTGAGATTTTACCCTACTTTCACCCTAGCGCGAGAGCCTACTGTAGTTTCATGGAAACTGGTGAACACGTGAGTCGGCCGAGAAGGACACTTTATTACTCGTAGCAGCCAGAGCAGCAGACTATGAGCACTTTTATTTATTTATTTGGTACTGATTGTCCAAGCCTCAGTTCCCAGGGAGCAATGCAAAGAGGGCCGGATCATATCCACACATGCAATGGGTTGCCTTATTTCAGGAGAGGAATTCTGAGTTTAGGGAACCTGAATCTTTTATACGGGGCAGTACACGTACATGCCCTTTGCTTCAGAGGGAGACATTATCACTACCTTCCGAGGATGTAAGCAAGCCTGCATTTTGCTCCAGAGGGAGACACTGCCTCTATTTTTCAAAGGTGGTCATATATATGCATCCTTCAAAAGACAGCCCAGACCGAAGGTACTCAGTTTCTCTGCCCAAGATGTGCAGAAATTTGAAAGATCCATGGAGAATTGTATCCATATAGTAATGTCTCTATAAACTTATATTCTTAATAAATGGGGTCAGAATGAATAAAATTATACTGTACTTCATTTTTACTTTTACCCCAAAATGTCTATCCAACTCCTTAAAAAAAGGTTATTGTAAAGAGTTTTCTCAATATCATTATTGATGTCCCTGGACCAGAGAAGTGTATTAAACACTGTACAGCATTGTCTCTGCTTTAATTGTTTCTAACTTTGTTTAAACCCTCTGGTTTAAAAATCCCTTTTTCATGCCTCTGTCCAAACAACGGCGTGCGAGGCTCTTCCCCACTCACTGAGCTCGGTGCTGTCTTCTCTCTTCCTCCTCCTAACATTTTTTTTTTTTTAACTCTTTCTGGTCATCCTGGGTTTTACTTCATTTTCTTTTCCTACGAAATATATACCAAGTAAACAACTCAACTCCACTTCTGAAGGCCTTGGGCATTTTCTCATTGCATAAAGCTGGGAGGAATCTTAAAAGCTATCTAATCGCTGCTCATTTTACAGATGTGTGGTGTTCTGTGGTCAAATGAATACAGGAAATACTAAGTTTAAAACGTCAAACAGGTGCAACCACTTTGGGGAACTGTTTGGCAGTTTATTATAAAGTTTAACCTATCTACTCTATGGCCTAACAAATCCTTTTTTAAGTATTTATTCAAGAAAAATGAAAAATATATGTCTGTAAAAGGACTTGCACAGGAATCTTCATACCTGCCTTATTTGTAATTATAAAAAATCTGGAAACAACCCAGATGTCCATCAAATGGAGAATGGATAAACAAATATGATTATATATGCAATGGACATATGCAATGGAATGCAGCCCAGCAATCAAAAAAAGAACAAGAATGAACTACTGATATACACAAGAGCATTGATGAAACTCAAACAATCTCACACTGAGCCAAAGAAGCCAGACTTCCCCCCACCAAAAAAAAATCCATGCAGCATGATTTGATTTTTGTGAAGCCCAAGAAGCAAAACCAGACTATGGCAATGAGAAAGTCAGCCACTGGTTCCTACTGGACAGGGATGGGGAAATGCCTGGAAGGGAGAAGTTCTCTGGGTCATGGGAATGTTCTGTATTTTTTGGGTGGTGATAGTGTAGATTGAGTATTCTGTGCATATATTAATTATACTTCAATTAAATCTTTTAAAAAGTTAGGCATATTTCTTTACTATGGGACTTTTCAGAGAGTCAGAAGGAGATGCTGTATAGAGTGTTTCTTAAACATATTTTAAGACAGGCCACTCTTTGAAGGAACATCCAGGAAAGAGACCATGCCTTAGAGGATGTTTTGGGTTGCACCTTGACCTTAGTGCATTTCACCGGACTGTTTCCTGTTGCTTATTTCCTTCCTTGTGCTCAACATAGACATGGACTGACTGCTCGTGGCAATCATGGGGCAGGATGATGAGTCACCTGCAGCAGTCCAGTTCTCCTGCCTCCCCACTGCCAGACTGGGTCTCTCTTTTAGCTCCCACATCTCTCTTAGGCCATTGGATCGCCACCACCCATTGCCTTTAGTGGCAAGAGACATGATGGGGGGGAGGGGAGCACTGCCATCTGCTGTGTTTGCAGGACTTTGGTTGTATCAATCACACAGTTCATTAATTCAGTCGTGTATACATCCATTCACTCGTTTACGACCTACATTTATGTGCGTGCCCTTACATGCCTGCCACTGTGCAAGTCTCTGGAGACACAAAACTGAGTAAAGCACACTTCTTGCCCTAAGGGGGAGAAAGTCACGTAAGCACAGCCCTTAAATAATGCAGTGCTGCAGTACAGGAGTGGTGCTAATGGTTTTGCTTTATCTTCTCCTTCCTCTGCAGACATGTGATTCCCTTTTCTTCCTGTGGGTCAGCCAAACACAAAAATAATAATGCCAACAACCTGACACAAAAAGGGAATTTTGACTTTGACCAGAATGGTGTCTGTAATAACAGAAATACTCTACAAGCTGATAAGGTGTTAGAATGATACTGGGCCTACTAGTTTTGCTGCACTTTTATGGGGACTGTATCTAGGAAGGAAAATCAGAAGCTCGTGCTCCAATGAGGATGTGACTACAAATCTATGAGTCCCAATCCTGATGAGTCCTATGGATTTTTTTCTTGTTCATGGAGAGGTGTGAGGGCGGGTCAGCTTTATAGTTTTTATAGAACTAGAGGGCTGTCACCTAAAATGATTCCTGACTTCTTATTTGTTGTTCAGTTCAAGCATGTGATATAGTCTTTGCTTGCGCTGGTAGTGGAGCAGGAAGGGAAGGTAAATTCAGGTATTAGCTATACTCAGGGGCAGCAGAAACAGCCTGGCATTGACCACAGCCATGGCCTCAATGATTGCCCTCAAAAGCAGGTATCCAAGGGAAGTGGTGAAGCTTCAAGTTTTAGTCAAAGACTAGAAAGTTCTTAGGAAGGCACATCTGCTTGTCAACCTTTAAAAAAATTAATATGTAGCAATATTGACTTATATGTATCTTTAGAGTTCTATTCATTTTACTACATGTAGAGATTTGTGTGACTGCCTTCAAAATCAGGATACAGACAGCTCTATCACTCCTCGTTGCTCCCATGCCATCCCATTTTCCTGCCCCCTTCATCCCACCCCTGACCCCTAGCCACCACTGATCTGTTCTCTGTCTCCATCATTTTATCTTTGGGAGAGTGTCATATAAATGAAACCATTACAGTACATAACCTCTGAGTCTGGCTTCTTTCACACAGGGTAATTTAAGATCTTTCGTTAGCAATTCTTTTAGAGCATGTCTGCTGCCAAAACATTCTTTTACTTTTCACTTATCTGTTTTTATTTCACCTTCATCCTGAAGGATATTCTCTTATGATATAGAATTCTGGGATGACAGTTTTTTTCTTTCATCACATTAACACTGTTGCTCAACTGTCTTCTCACCTCCAATTGTTTCAGATGAGAATTCTGCAGTTGTGTAATTGTGGTTCCCCCATAACCAATGTGTGGTTTTCACGATTTTTTGTTTGTTTCTAGTTTTCAGCAGTTTCATTGTGATGTGTCTGGGCAAGGATTTCTTGGGTTTATCCTGTTTGGTATTTGCTGAGCTTCCTGAATGTATAAGTTTTCTTTTGCTGTCAATCTTCATTTTCCAAATTTTTTTCCTACACCATAATCTTTCTTCTGATCTTCTGGGTCTCTGATGACACAAATGTTAGACTTTCTGTAATTGTTGCATAGTACCCTGAAGTTGTGTTCATTCCCTGTCTTCTTCCCCCCAATTTTTATTCTCTCTTGTCAAGATTGGACAATTTCTATTGCTCTGTCTTCAAGTCAACTCCTCCTTCTGTTATCTCCATGTTGTTTTTTAACCCATTGAGTGAGTTTTTAATTTTTATTATTGTATTTTCAGTTCTGAAATAGCCATTTGTCTTGTCTTTTATGTCTCCTATTATTTGCTGAGGCTTTCTAGAGCATTTATTTTTACTTCTTGGAGCATTTTTTATAATAGTTGCTTTAAGGTCTTTGTTAGATAGCTTCCACATCTGTATTGTCTTGGCATTGATGTCCATTGATTGTATATTCCCATGTGATTTGAGATTTTCCTGGTTTATCAGCTGAGGATTTTTGGATCATATTATGGACATTTTGAGTATTATGTTATGAAATATTGGATCTTATTTAAGTCCTGTAGAGAATGTTGTTTTTTTAAGCAGACAATTGATACAATTGCGCTTAGGCTGCAAATTCTGCCCCGATTTCTGTGGGTCCTGGTTCTAATAACATCAGTTCCATTTGCAAAATCTTTGCAGTGTTATTCAGATTTCTCTTGAATGCCCATCATCTCTTGGTCAGGCTGGGACCCAGCTGGTAAAGTATCTGTTAGTGCAGTTCTCAAAGTCTTTGTTATGCTGTTTGTAATAAAATCCAAGCATACATAGCTTGTGGGTAAGCCTGAAAGTTAGCAAATAACTTTCTGGGCTTATTTTCCCTACCTCCTTTCTCTCTCTGATCCCCCTAGTATTTCCCAGTTTCCATTATTCCCCTTTGTGTTCATTCATCCAGAGAGCTGGGGTTTTATTTATCCTGCTCTTCTGTGCAATTGCTGTGTCTCTACCCATGTCCAGGGCCAAGTGGTGGGAGCGCAGAGAGAGGAAAAGGGATGCTTGGAACCACCCCTCCTTTAACTAGAGAGGAAGTGCCCCTTTGTCAGCACTTTCCATGCTGAGGGCTTTCCATGCTGCTGCTGTCACTGCCAGAAGATTCCTTTCTCGCACCTTGAGCCTAGAAACTAGAAATCTCTGCTGGAGCTCTCTCTGTCCACACTGACACGCACTTCCGGGTTTCAGGCTGCCTTGAAACCTGTCCAGGGAATACCAAAGAGACAAAAAATAATTAATCCATAGCCATTTTGATGGTATTTGGAATTCTTGTTTTCTTCTCCAGTCGACTGCTACTCTTTACTTTTTAAAAAGTCCTCAAATAGCTGCTCCATGCATTCTGTCCGGGTAATATAGCTGTATTCAATGGGAGAGACAGGGGGCAGTGCTCATTCTATCTTGTCCGGAAGGAGAACTTGTGCATTGAGCTTTGCTGAGCCATTCCTCCAACATCCCTTTGGTTTGAGAACTGGGGACACTTTTCCTAGTTACAAAGGTAGAATGGACATGTCATCATAGTTTATGATGATAACTGTCAAATACGTGAGCTTGTATGTTTGTGGATATATGAATGCTAATTAAGTGCTGAAAGAAGACATTGCTGGCTATTACAGGTTAAAAGAAAGCTCTAGGAAGGGACCGCGGCCTTCTCCCAGACTGCAGTGGTTGTCATCACGCTCTTATTCTTTGCCACCGTTGAATGGAGCAGGGTCTCCCGTGCCTGTTTGGCAGTTACGGTACAGTGGGCAGTGGTTGGTCTGGGGCTCTATTTCTGATGGCCCGTTGGGCACACATAGTATAAGGTGGTCCTGTCAGCCCTCCATCTCTTTGTAGATCCTTTTTGAAATTTTCTTTTCTTATATTTTCTTTTTATCCATTTCTTCTGCCAGCCCCTTTGATGGAGTAATGTGACTTTAGGGAAGTATAATGAGACCAAACAACAGATGAGGATGGGTGGTGTGTTTATATGTAGAAACGAGGTTCTTACATGTTGCTAATGTTGTGACCTAGGCTGGGGCAGTCTTTTGTGGGGAAAAAAGTTGAAGTGCAGAACACTGTTGATGAAGATATTGTTGTTACTGCCAATGTCACGCAAGGGATAAACAGCTTGCCCGCCATGAAATCTTACTAGTCATTTCAGGCGAATGAAGAAATGTAAAGATTTGTGGTGCTAGTCTAACTAAAGCCCTTATCTCAAGAACGTCTCAGAGATGTGTTATGGGTCTATTTGAAGATTTCATTTTACCTGTAGGAGGCTTGCTTTCTTTTCTTCTACTGGAGAAAAGCATTCCTCCTGTTTTATTGTTTTGGATTCATTTTCAGAGGGCTGAAAATATCAGAGCCTTCCCTCCAAAAAAATAAAAATACTAACCATTTGCCTGTCATCCCTGACATACACAATCCTAAAGGAGATTTATGTCATGCAGCGACAGGGGTCAGTCTGGTGGGCACAGGAGTTGAATGTTGTGGTTAAAGCAGTCATGAACCCACTTGTGATTGAAAAACATGCTAAGAATTGAAGAAAACCTCAGAGGGTCTCTGAAGAAGAGATATTACAAGTATTGTAATATTTTCCTTTTGCACACATTTGGTGAGTATAAGAAACATTAATTCCCCTGACGAGTATTTACTAAGTGCCTCAGAATGTATAGTTGTGTGTTGGGGGGCTGCTCCCCACAGTGATCCAGGAGAATAAGCCAGTGAAGCTGCCCATGCAGGTCTGGAACAGCTTCTGGAGGGCAGAGCATTTGAGCGGAGGCTCAGTGGATGGGTAGATTTGCCTGGTAGACAAGTGGCAGGAGGGAATTTCAGGTGGAAGAAAGGGTGCACCTAAAGGACTGGAAGTTGCTTCATACTCACAGAATGCAAATTGTGAGAGGTTGAAAATGGGCTGCTTGTAAGGTAGAGTGCAGGACGACCATGGCTGCATGACACCTGCTTTGGGTGGGAGGTGAGAGCACGTGCAGTGGTTAGATTCTGGGAGCAAAGTGTTTCAGGAAGATGTAGACACGAATGTCAACTTTCAGTAAAGTCTATTCAAACCATTTGTCATCTAAAGGGTGTTCTCACTGCCCTGGTGATTGCAGTATTAGTGAGAGTCAGATACGTATTTCACAGTGCTTAGAACAATATGTAACCAAAATGAGGTCTTCCCCCTCTTTCCCTCCTCTCTTCCCTTCCTAGGTGTCTAGAAAATGGAAGTTCCTGTGGCCAGGATCCTCACCTGACCCTAAACTACTTGGTGATGTAATTGGCCTACTGCTAGGCTACCACTTCCACACCCATAGGCAATAGCTATTATCAACTGAGTCATTATATAAAGAGCTCTGCCCAGTGCTCTGGGTGGAGGCAGAGATGGAGGTGGATTATAGACCTGCAGGTTGCTGGATGCAGATGTGATTCTACTGCTCGACTTACTGTATGGAGAATGAAGCTAAGTATTAGCCCTTTACCCCAAGAAAGTTCCATTGTCATTTCTTGGTCTCACTGAATCCATAGTGAACAACTTGCCCAGGGCTGAAACCCTCAGATAATACACTATGTATGGCCCCAAGAGAGTACTTCAGGAATGCAAATGTTGTCAAATTTCTACTGGAAATAGTAAGTTCTAAAATTTAAAAATAATTAGAGGAATATTCTATCTCTATAGAAACATATAACTATAAAACATATATCAAGGACAACATCTCTACAAAACAATTCAATTTGTTTTTAGTCCTGTGGCTCTTCTTTACTTCCGCCTCCCACCTGCTGTGTGGGCATGGCTTTCACACACAATACACACACACACACACACACACACACACACAGCTTCCCCATTCTTGATATAAAACTTGATTGCTGAGTTCCTGGGCCCCACCTGCACTGTTTCAGGCCAGCATCTGCATTTCTAAGCTCACCCAAGCCCAAGGCGATGCTGATACTGCCTATCAGGAGACCGCTCTTTGAGTCGCTCTGCTCTGCACCCCACTATCTCCGTCCCTAAATTTGACATTGAAAACACTAATCCATACATTACTTGCTAGGTTGAAAGGCATTTTAAGAGGTTATCTAGACTAATCATCCTTTAAATGACTATGGAAGGCAAGACCACATTACTCAAAGGAGGTATTAAGGAAAAGCAGATGACTGGAGTTTTGCTCTGATATAGAAATAGAAGTTAAGTTGTTCTGGTTCTTACATTTTGTTAATCTTACATAAGATGTGATCCCACGATACAATGTAAGATACATGATCATACATATAACAAATGACACAACCCTCTCACCTGCGACAGCTAATGCCTTGGGACTAAGAAGTAACTGGTCAGTTAAGCTTTTGTCCTTGACCTTTAAGTTGTAATCATTACCTCTCTGTATCTTCAATCAAATCTGTTTTGTTCTATATCAACTTTATTGAGGAATAATTTAAGTATAATAAACTGCATCCACTTAAAGTGCATATAGTTTTGATCTTTTAGAATACTAATTTACTAGTGACTTATTCATTTAAAAGTATCACAATACAAATGAAAAATAGTTTAAAAAGCCCAACACAACTGGGAGGTACTAGGTGAGCTTCAGAGGGGGCAACCCATGAGCATGATTTCATCTTCCTGCCTGGAATCTACCGGACACAGACACGATGGAGGGGCACGAGGGAGCCAGCAGGAATCGGCATGAGACGGTCCGCCAGGACATCAGCTCCCTGGGGGCCTGCGGGCCTATGTCCTCTAGCACCTGAGAACAGGAGAGAGGAAGCACCAGAGCCCAGACACCGTCAAAAACCTCGGGAATGTGTCTCATGCTCCTGAAGTTGGCCTGGTTTGCGCAGATACGTCTTGCCATTGGGTTTCAGCCCTGGACAAATTTACTATGGATTCAATGAGACTGAAAAAATGACAATGGAACGCTCTTGGGGTGAAAGAGTTTTACCCAATTTTATCCCCATAGTGGCAGGTCAATCACTAGAATCCCAACCACTCAGAGCGAGTCTGCATGCAGCAAGCCGTCTCTGCCTCTGGGCCCCTCTGCCCCCTGCAGCCATCTCAGTCCCTGTCCTCGGCGCTGCCACCACTCCAGCCTCTGCTCTCCTGCAGCCCTGCAGCCCTGCAGCCCAGAGCACAGGACACTCTTTACATAGAGTATTGCCCACATGTGTATAGTGAGCAGGGCCAGGTGAGAATCCTGGCTTAGGAACCTTCGCTTTCTCCACAGATAACAAAGGCCTTGTCCAGGGAACATTTTGGCTGTGAGAATGGAATGAAGGGGACAAGTCTTTGCTATGCCTTTCAAGGCTGTCACTTCTTGTTGCCAATGTACCCACCCTGGTCAAGGCCCTCATCACCTCATACCTAGATTATTATTAAAAGCCACCCAACTTTTCTACTTGCTTCTGGCCCTTCCCTACAGGAGCCTATCTCGCATATATATATGTTTATGCCACTTCCAAACTAATAAAATGTCAGGACTCTCAGAGCAAATCAAACTCTGCATTCTGGCATTTGAAGCCTGCAACCATGGCGCCTGTACCTGGAGTAGTTTTGTCAACCTTTCTCACCCAATTTCCAACACAAATCACCTGGGACAGCCCTTCATTTTTCCTTACCTGTATTTCACAGTCTGCGTGCAGTTCTCTGCTAACTTCACACAGTGAAAATGAGATTCCCTCAGAATTCTTTCTCTTCCCAATTTTTGTCATCTTACGGTCTGAACTACTTCTTCACATACAACCATGAACTGCTTTGGATTTTTAATGTGTTGTGAATGTGTATTCTGCCTCTCTGATTCAGTGTAAACTGGCTGAGCTCAGGGAGCACACTGTGGACTGCTTTCTGGATTTAGGATTGGGTATATAATAAAACCAGTACCCTAGATGTGTAACTCAATGGCTTATTGAGACTTTCCATAGAAATAACTCCATGAATCTGAAAACAATCCATTGTTAGACCGCGTGCCTTGTTTTCATTTTTAAAATATGCCAAATATTTTTATAGGCACTAAGGGAAATGCAAAGTGCAGTGATAATAAGAGTGAGTATTTATTGAGTCCTTACTTTGTGTTGGGCACTTTTCCAAATGCCCTCCGTCCAACCATTGCCTTCATTCTCCCAACAAACCAACTTGGCTGGCACTATTGTCATCCCCACTGTACAGCCGTGGAAACCAAGGCACAAAGAGGTGAAGTCATTGCCAAGGTCAGGGGGCGTGGGCCAGGCAGCTGGGCCTGGTGACCATGAGCTTCACCACAGCACACACTGCCTCTCATTCATACTAGGAGCACATGAAATGTGGGCTGTGTTGAGGAATAAGTAGCAGAATTGTAATTAGAGGCCAGAAAGAAAAGGTCTTGAAGACCATGTCAAGGTTTATCCCTGGGAGGTGGTGAGATGGAACGTATCTTCTGCACAATGAAGGCATATTCTAACGAACTCGGGGGAAAGAAGGTTCATTATCTGTCGTGTCTATTTTTAGATCCTTTTTCTTATATTTCTTATAAAGAAAATATAAACTTTGCAACCCGATTACTCTGTGTATGATAGCTATGATCTTGATTGTTATTTTTTTAAAGATCCCTTCAGAAAGTCTATGTATTTGGCTGAGTTCTTCATTTAAAACCTCCTTTTTGGACTTAGCAAAAAATGTTTTATCTTTTCTACTTCAGTAGTTAGAAATTCTCCCTTGGGGGTGCTCAGCTCTTTAAATATTTCTAGGTTGCTAGTTTCTCCTTTTGGCTCTTCAGGAAGCCAGTTTTGCTCCTAAGCCCTTGAGGGGAGCCCGGCTCCAGGTTTTGCACACCCCCTGCATCTCACGAGAAAATGCTGCCCAATTACTGCCTTTGTGGGGTCCCAGAAGCGTCTGCAGGCCAGTGCTGCGGACTATAAACTCTCCTCAGATGAGAGATAAGCCTCTCCATTATTTAGATCTCCAGGCCTTGTAAGAGGGATTTACTCCAACCAAATTGTTTCCAGTCTGGTGAGAGAAGTAATCATATGAGACAAGGTAATGCATCTTGAAATGACTCTAAAGGGACCAGTTTAAAGAAGTGTCTCTTTGGAATGGTGCCCAGATCTAAAGGGGATCCCCTCAAATAAAATCCTTCTATTTATTTTGTTTCTCTGCTTCGGCTATGAGAAGGGAGTTCAGAGGTGAATAGTTGAGGAAGTGTTATTTCCTTTCCTGTGAAGACTGAAGTCTATGAAGGTGATCACAATCTATGAAGTCCTATGAAGACTCAAAGTCTAAGGTCTAATCATAGTCATACTTGGGACTTTTGCTGGATATTTTCTTCCAATAATGACTTCTTAAGAGATTTGAGCAAAATAGCTAATCCTTTTTTTTCCCCTAGAAACGAAATGCTTTTAATAGGTGTGAAATATATCACATTTACAAAGTAAATTTAGGCTTATTTGATTAATCCCAGAATGAAATGTTATTTGTAAGTGCATTGGAACTGAATGGAAGGAGCTAATATTGAAGAATATATGATTATTTCCTTATTATCAGTGGGAATAATTATAGAATTGACCACTTGTAGATTATGTACTTATCTTCTGAGTTTTTTTTTTTAATAATTGTATACCATTTTCAAATTCCTGTCATGCAGGGACATGGCTGTGGAGCATTTTCGAGAACAGGATCTTAGTAGAGACAAAGTGAGCCGGAAAGGGGTCTGTGCTGCTCAGGTATTTTTCCGTCTCCATCATCTTTTCCACTTTTGACACATAGTCCACGCTTTGCTCAGGCAGCGGCAGGCTGGAAAGGAGGTGATGTGATGGAAGGACTTTAGGACCTTTGTGGTGCAAGCTCCAACTCCTGGATTTCTTTCCCAAGTGACCTCAGACGTACTCAGCTTATCTATCTCCGTCCCTGGGACAAATAGACGGACTTGCAGGCTCTACAACAGTGGTTCCCAGCCTTAGCTGCAGTTAGAATCACTTGGGGAACTTAACAAAGTACTGATGCCCAGCCCCCTCTCTGGGCCCCCAGATCAAACCTTTAATTGGCCACGGCAGGGCCTGCACACCTGTGTTCAAAGTTGTCCAGGCAACGCTCCTGTGCCGCAGCCTTGAGAATCACTGCTCCAAAACCACTTTGTCCTCCCTCCTTGCCCAGCTGCCGGCACGCCTGTGGAGATGGTAGCAACGGGGTGTTACAGAGGCAGCAATGTGCTGCAGGGCGATCGAATGGCTGCAATGAGAGGCACTGTCAAGGTAAAATGACGACGAGTATCCCTCTCATTATTTTGTCAGAAAAAATAGCTAAAGCCTGACATCTCTGTATTACCACCCCAGTGATAGAGCACTTTCACACAAGCCACCCGTTTTGTCCTCATAAGCACCCTCTGAGTGAGATAGGGAAGATGTTATTATGTGCATCTTTACACCTGAGGAATTGTAGCTCAGAAAGGCTGAGCAACATGTCCAAGATCACACAGCTAAGTCACCAGCAGCCTTGGGGTTAGAATCCCAGGTTTTGGCTTGCTATTCCTTTGTTAAAAGTTGATACTATTGTAAATTAGAATCCCTTACTATTCTAGTTGGTCACCTACTGTGTGACCCATGGACAGTCATTTAACGTCTTGCTTTTCTTATCTGTACAATGGGGAGAGCCCTCGGACCTATCTCACAGGGCTGCTCTGGGAGAAAATGAGGTAAAGTTTCTTGTAAACTATAAAATTCAGTAAAAATGTAAGTTGTTGCTGTTATTGTTAACCAGACGGAGAAGCAGTGGTTTGAGGGAGGTCAGATTATTTATAATGCTATTTTCCTGTGCTTGGGATTTCAAGTTAACTCCAAAGTGTAAGTTGTTACTTTAAAATACTTTATTCTTTCCAATATTGTGTGCATAGGATTTTGGTCTGATTTATTTACTAATTTACCAGCCAGGATTACAGAACTGACCTGGGCTGCCTGGGCTTCCCAGGGTCAAAGACGTGTCTGAGAGTGAAACACTGAATCTATTTGGGGTTCACACTTCCCTTCCGGCAGAGTTCCTGAATTTGCTGGCTCACAATGGCATCTGAGCAGCTGCCATATGTGTCTTTAACCAACGTGGGGGTCTGTAACACATCACATTCCCTCATTTTGGCTTCCTGGGCCTGTTTTGGAGAGCTCCAAATTAGTCATGTGGGGTATATGACCAAAAAACACTTGAAAAGCTCTGTTCGTTTGCTCAGCACTGGGCCTCGGAGTAGAACAGCAGACCTGGGTTAGGAGAGAAATGTTCGAGGGATGTCTGAGGTTTCTCTCATAAGAGATGAAAAAATAGGGAATCGGTTAAGGAGAAAGATGAAAGAAATGAGCTCTTTCATCATTCAATCCACTGTCAGTGAGACATCTGATGCTACTTAGTTGTAGAAATAAAGACACTCCTTATTTATAAATGCAGGTCATTTTATACCCATTTTTAAATTTATCACTGTCAGGTTCCACTATTTCTTTCATAATTCTCTCTAGCACAATGCTGTACATAGAACAGATTTTCAATAAATGTTGTCAGGGACTTTTTCTCTATGACATTCATTCATTTATTTTATCATATAAGAAATACTCATGGAAAACTGGACAGCTACATGCAAGAGAATGAAACTGGATTATTGTCTAACCCCATACACAAAAGACCTGAATGTAAGTCATGAAACCATAAAACTCTTAGAAAAAAACATAGGCAAAAATCTCTTGGACATAAACATGAGCGACTTCTTCATGAACATATCTCCCCAGGCTAGGGAAACAAAAGCAAAAATGAACAAGTGGGACTATATCAAGCTGAAAAGCTTCTGTACAGCAAAGGACACCATCAATAGAACAAAAAGGTATCCTACAATATGGGAGAATATATTCATAAATGACAGATCCGATAAAGGGTTGACATCCAAAATATATAAAGAGCTCATGCACCTCAACAAACAAAAAGCAAATATTTAATACAATTAAAAAATGGGCAGAGGAGCTGAACAGACAGTTCCCCCAAGAAGAAATTCAGATGGCCAACAGCATATGAAAAGATGCTCCACATCACTAATCATCAGAGAAATGCAAATTAAAACCACAATGAGATATCACCTCACACCAGTAAGGATGGCTGCCATCCAAAAGACAAACAGCAACAAATGTTGGCAAGGATGTGGAGAAAAGGGAACCCTCCTACACTGCTGGTGGGAAAACTAGACTGGGTAAACTAGTTCAACCACTGTGGAAAGCAGTATGGAGGTTCCTCAGAAAACTGAAAATAGAAGAACTACTATTTGACCCAGGAATTCCACTCCTACGAATTTACCCTAAGAATGCAGCAGCCCAGTTTGAAAAAGACATATGCATCCTTATGTTTATCACAGCACTATTTACAACAGCCAAGAAATGGAAGCAACCTAAGTGTCCATCAGTAGATGAATGGATAAAGAAGATGTGGTACATATACACAATGGAATATTATTCAGCCATAAGAAAACAAATCCTACCATTTGCAACAAGATGGATGGAGTTAGAGGGCATTATGCTCAGTGAAATAAGCCAGGCAGAGAAAGACAAGTACCAAATGATTTCACTCATCTGTGGAGCATAAGAACAAAGAAAAAACTGAGGGAACAAGACAGCAGCAGACTCACAGAACCCTAACTAACAGAATAGACTAACAGTTACCAAAGGGAAAGGGACGGGAGAGCATGGGTGGGAAGGGAGGGATAAGGGGGAAAAAGGGGCATTACGATTAGCAGGCATAATGTGTGTGTGTGGGACACGGGGAAGGCAGTATAACACAGAAAAGACAAGTTGATTCTGTAGCATCTTACTACACTGATGGGCAGTGACTGTAATGGGGTATGTGGTGGGGACTTGATAATGGGGGGAGTCTAGTAACCATAATGTTGCTCATGTAATTGTACATTAATGATACCAAAAAAAAAAAGGAATATTTATGGAGTTTTGACTTTACTCAGGCACTTTGCTGGGGCGGGGGATACAGAACTGTAAAGACATAGCCCCTGTTCTTAGGGTACTGATAGTTTAGTGAGGATGCAGAGACATGAGCAAATGCCTGCAATCAGTATAAGGGCTATGATGGGGGGAGGCATAGAGCTTAGGAGCAGAAGGAAAGGGGCTGGGGGCCAGGAGTGAGCGCCAGGAGGTGTGCTGTGGCTGATGCTTGAAGAGCAGAGAGGAGCTAGGAAGGTGAGAGGGACCGTGAGGAAGGTGGTTATAGGCAGAAGGAGGTATAGGCATGGAGGCCTGGGAGCTTCAGGAGGCTGGAGTAGAGAGCAACCAAAAGCAAGCCCAGCAGGGTTACCTTATACTTTGGACTGTAATCTGTAAGCCAGAATTTCCCCACATTCACTAGTAGTTCATGAATTCAGTGTAAATGAACTACGACAGGGAATATCGCAGTGCATGATGTGTAGTAAGGGTGAGTTGTGTTATGTAAAACTTATGTTTCAGTTATAGATATACATTTGAGTATGTGTGTGTTTACGTGTATGTATAAATGTATATCTGTACTGAGTACAAGGCTTAATGGTAAAAAAAAGTTTGAGAGATTCTGCTGTGGGCTGGAAGTGCCACTGGTTTTTACTCAGAGGAGTGACAAGGCTAGATGTGCATTTTAATGCAATTATTCTGGCCATGGTGTGCAGAATGGATTTGAGTGGTTGGAGTGCAGCATGGTGGCAGGTGCTAGCGCAGCTTTCTTGTGCAATGAGAAGGGGGCCACATTCTGTGAATGGCAGATCAATGAGATAGGAGGGGCATGGGGTCCTGATGATGATGAAGCTGCCAGGCCAGCCCTACAGACTTTTAAATGGGAGAGAAATAAATCTCTAGTCTTGTTTGGCCCACTATTATTTGGGTCTGTAATGGCAGCAAGCTAACCAGTATTCTTAACTGTTATACTTGTCTGTGGCAGATAGACTCTAAGATGGCCCATAATAATCCCCACCTCCTAGTATCCACACTTCTGGGTAATCCCCTCCCTTTGAGTATGGGTGGGACCTATGTCATGCTTCTAACCAATAGAATATGCAAAGGATGACATTTTCATAAACAGATGATGGAAGATTCCATTTAAGTCTTACCTTTGCTGACTTTGGCAAATGAAGTTGGCATGTGATGGGCTATCCTGTGAAGAGGCTCAGATGGTAGACAACTGAAGGGAGTACCTGGCTGACAGTCAGCAAGGAGCTAAGGCCCTTAGTCCACTTGCCTGTCAACAGTCATGTGATTTGGAAGTGGGTCCTTCCTTCCTCACTTGAGCTTCCAGATGAGACCCAGCCCCGGCCAACACCTTGTTGACACTCGTAAATCATCCGGAAGCAGAGGGCCCGGCTGAACTGTGCCTGGGTTCCTGACCCACAGAAACTAAGATAATTCATGTGTGTTGCCTTTAGGATTATGGTAATTTGTTATACAGCAAGAAATAACTAATATATTGTTTAATTTATGTTTTACTTCCTCTGCTTCCTCAGCTTCAGCCTCTTATTCCTGATTTGGCAACAGTTATAAAGTGAGTGACACCCACATCAGATCCAAATATACCTTCATACTTTAATATTCATCAGACCAGCAAAACACAAATACTGGGTGATTCCACAATAAGGTAGGGTGGGAATTCCCTTGCACTGCTGTTCTGAGTGTACATGGATACAGCCAGTTTAGGAAATCATTGGTAAAATCTAGGAAAATTGAAAATGAACATGCTTTGTGATCCATTATTCTGCTTCTTGGTATAACTCTTGTAAAACCTTTCACACATCTGCAGGTAATATCCAGGACTATTCATTGTACAATCTTTAATAGTAGTTAGGTATCAGAAGTGGGGTGCTGCTGTGAGGAGTACCTCAGAAAGTGGAGGTGGCTTTGGAACTGGGTAATGAGTAGATTCTGGAAGTGTTACTGGCAGAATGTACTGTGTTTCCTGGTTCTTGTCTTCTTGGAGGAAATAATTCAATCAAGAGAAAGACTTAGGACAGTTTTAAGCAGCAGGAGTTTACTAAGCAAAGCATAAGTACACTGAAGAAGGGTGGAGAGTAGGGTGTCTGGAAACGAGCAGCAGCCCCGCTATTAGGGTTAGAATTGATTTTTGAAGTGGTGGAAAGTCCCTCCCCACATTTAACATCATTTAATTGACATTAATTGATGTGTTGATTGACAATTTCAGGTTATATAACCCTCTTCTCAGTGCACAGACACCCAACCCATAAGCACCTTTTAATGAGGTGGGGTGACTTTTGGACAAGGTCTCTGGACCTTTCTCATGCCCTGTGATCAGGGAAGCCCCTGTGGTCTTGGGCTTCCTGACAATCTAGGTGACCTTGACTGTCTGGGCTTCCTGATAAGCTGGGCATCCTTGACTGTGGAACTGGGAAATAAGGAGGGCTCGGGGGTTGGCCAGGGAGGAGTCTTTCCTGGTGATGGGCTGGCCTCTTTCTCTTGCTTATGCTTAACTAACTGCCTACCCTAACAGAAGGGCACAGGCAGCTTCTCCCCAAGGTGATTCAGAGGCCATCTGGGCTACCAGTTCCACCGCAGGCCCGGATGCCAGCACAGGAAAGAGAAGTAACAAAGGAAGGGCTGTTGGCACTCGTAGGAGTTCACACTGCCTGTGTGCACCCAGAGGAGGCTGGGGGTGGGGTGGGGCAAGGGAGACACGCTCATCTGCAAGCAGGGATGCAGTATTGCCCTTGATAGGGTACAGGCAGCAAACCCTGGGAACTTGGCTGCCCACACCAAGATTTCAAAGGAGTGGTGCCCAGCAGAGGACCTAGGGCAGTGCCCAGCAAAGCCATGGGGGCAGGGTCATTGGAGGTCTTGGGGGCCCAACTCCTGTGTCACAAAACCAGGAGGGCAGGAGCAACATTCATGTGTCTGAGATGCAGGAGCCCTGCCCCAGGGACCTGGAGCATCAAGCCCAAGAGGATTCCTTGCCAGCCTTAAGGTGAATGGAATGTGCTTCAGTGGGTTTTGGACTTGCTTGGGACCTGTCGCTCCTTCCTTCTTTCTAATTTCTGCCTTTCGGAATGGGAATGCCTGTCCTGTGCCTGTCCCATTTCGCACTTTGAGAGCACATGGCGTATGTGGCTTCACAGGCTTGTAACAGGGAGGGGTTTGCCTCAGGATGAAATCTTAAGTCTCACCCATATCTGACTTAGATGATACTTAGATGAGATTTTGGACTTTCAAGTTGATGACATGCAAGGACATGAATTTTTGATGGCCAAGGGTAGAATGCTACAGACTGAATGTTTGTGTTTCCCCCAAATGTTGAAATCCTACCCCTCAATGAGCTAGTATTTGGAGGTGGGGCCTTGGGGAGGTGATTAGATCATGAGGGTGGACACCTCATGAATGGGATTATTGCCCTTAGGACAGAGACCCCACGGAGCTCCCTTCTCCCTCCTGCCATATGAGGACACAGCAAGAAGATGACCGAAGTAGGAAGCAGGCCTCACCAGACACTGCACCTGCTGGTGCCTTGATCTTGAACTTTCCAGGATCCAGAAATGTGAGAAATGAATTTCTGTTGTGCATAAGCCACACAGTCTATGGTATTTTGTTATAGCTTCCTGAACGGTCTAAGACATGAGGGTTGGAAAGAAACTAAATACCCATCCATATGGACAAGCTGTGTTATATGGTTACACCAATTTAAATGAATAAACTAATTCAACATTTGTAAACATGGATAAACCTCAGAAACACAACACTGAACAGAAAAAGGCAATTTCAAGGAAGCATGGTATAACAACATTCATATAAAGCTTGAAAACATGTAAAGCAGTATTATATAATGCTTATAAAATAGAGCTATATAGTAATAGTAAAAAACATGCATCTGAAAAATAACATCAAAATCAGGTTGTGGTGGGTACCAAATGTTTTTGTTGTTGCTTTGCTGTATGTGCAACTCTATAATTTTCATGTATGTTTTAAATGTTCAGAAAACACAAACAAACCAAAATGCTTATCTGTGATGAAGGCATAAATCCTGGCACAGATCAAGAAGGAAGAAACATCGCAAAGCTTACGTAATTACTGTCCTTGCATCATTCCGACGTCACATTAGCGTGGTGAGAACAGGTAACTGGAGAGTTGGGAGAACGGAAGATAAGGTTGGGAGATAAGGTTAAATAAGGGCTTGTTAGAATTCTTTATTACAGTTGTCAGTGAGGGGTTTTCTGGAAACAAGAAATTCAAGGTGAGATGTGAAAAAGGAATGAGGCAGCCTGGTGAACATAAGGACAGAATATCAAGGAGAATGGGATGGTGAACAGTTTGCTTGAATAGGAATGATTTAGGAATGATTCATTTAGGAATGATTCATGTAAGCCAACACTTAGGACTTGGTATCATTTATGCACATAAATCACCAAGAAGGGCTAAAATGTAGCAGAAACACAAGATGGAAGAAAGGAAATGGAATTTATCTCCCAAACCCATCACTCTCAATTCTTTATTCTTGTGTCTGAAGCAGAACAGGACCCAGAAAAATAGAGGAAAAAAAGGATTCCGGGACTGGGCGGGGCCCCCCAGTGTGGCTTGTGTCTTCTCAGAAGGGGGAAATGGGATCCCAGCTGTGCTGCTCGTTTTTTTCATTCAGACTTGAAATGTTTGTGTTTCGGGTTGCTTGGCACAGTGATGCCTTCTACAAATAGAAAACCGGATCATAAGCCGCTTTTCCTCTGTGACATGCCACCTACACTGGAACATGATTCCGGGGCTAAATCAGAAGGTGACGTGCTTTTCAATTCACTAGAAGGTATCCTGCACGTCACAAACGAAGTAACTTTTGCCAGTGCTGGCCTGAGTAATGCACATTTGGTTACGTATTCCTCTACTAAAGGTAAGGTCCTAAAACAACCAGCGGAAATATGGGCTGCTAAGGCGTTAGCATCCTGCAGTCTACACGGGGATGTACTGTAGCGCTCAATGAAAATACTATAACTCCAGCTGTCACAGAGGGCTATGTAGTCATTCACTGGGTTATATACTCACAACACTCCAGTGGTGGAAATCCACTTAACAGCTTCGAGTCCCGTTTTTCGTTCCTATTTCCAAATTAGCATAAAGAAACACTAAATCACAAACAAGGAGAACCTCCACAGGCTACCGCCAACAGCTTTTGTGTTTATTTTGGCATACATAAGAAGTATTCTGAATTCCTAAAATACGGAGTTCTTTTCATCAGGAATATGTGATTAAGTGAGGCTGGCCTAACAGGTCTAGCTGTTAAGGAGTGTCCCGCTTCTGGGCCCCTGGAGAAGTATAGTAAGATGAGTAAAGGACAGCAAAAACCTCATGTTGACTGGGTAAGGTCAAAATATAGATATAACGTTCTTCATTTCCTTCCCTTATCTATTATTTCCTCATTTTACCTGTGAGAAAAGGCAGCATCAGAGCAAAATTGTCACCCTGAAAATCTCTTTAATCCTTCCACTCACCAAGTTCCACTTTGCTTTACGAGGTGTCTGGCACCACTTCCTGGGCTTTTCTCATCAATCATTTTTTTTGCTTCCCCCCACTTGCAAATAAGGGATAGAAAGGTAGCAAGTTAAAAGGCTGAGTTTCTTTCTGTCTGAGAAAAGTCGGATTCCAGATGGAGCTTGGAGTTCGAGCTAAACTCCGGTAGACAATTCTAGGTTCGTCAGCAGTGATCGTCACAGGCCAGGCTAAGCCCGGGGTCCCAGTGACAGCTGCTGTCCCGGAACTGGGTCTTTGCTCTTCCCAGACCTGAAAGGCAGAGCATATCTATGCAGGAAGCCTGGCCCCTTGGCCCTTAGGGTGTCTGTTGATTTAAGAACTCACCACATTCTCATAAATCCTTTTGAGTGAAGTTCACAGTAGGAAATATGTCTTACTTCACAATCCCTATTTGTTAGGGTCTATCAGTCAGGAAAAAAGAAACCAGACCAAGTATTTCAACAGGGAGAATTTAGCATAAGGAACTGATTAAACAGTTGTTAGGGAACTGGGAAAATTAAAAAGGAATATTGGCATGACACAAAAGTTATAACCGCCAGCAGCGGTTACCACCTCTGGGGCTAACGATCAAAGACAAGAGAAGATGAGGTTATCAGAACTCAGCAGCTTAGAGGAGAGGCTCCAAAGACCTCGACTTCCCAAGAGGGGTGCTGGCTGGCTCAGGCTTGTAAGTATAGGGTGCAGGGAGGGCAGGCACCACGAGGCTGGTTCAAGAACAATAAAAAGCTGGGGGTAGGAAATGCTGCTTACCAGGCTAGAAGGCCATTGCTGCTGCACGGTGAGCTCACAGGAAGCAGCCATGTGAGCAAGTGGCTTTCTGCATTCTAGCCTGGGCTCTTCCTCCCGTGCACCTGGGAGCCAGATGACAAAGGAGAAACGGGGCTTGCAGGGTTCCAGCTTCACCAACACAAAGCAGTAGACAGAAGGTAGGTTTGAAGCTGAAAGATCAACTGCTATACAATAATTTACTGTAACTATGAGCATATGCTGTGCATTCAGTTTTCTATTGCTTCTATTATATATTACCTTACCCCATCACATTTTAATTTTTAAAAAGCCAGACAGAACCCATCAAATTGATTTCATGACCTGCTCTAGGACATCTCCAAGGTTATCAGTGCCTTTGAGCATGGGAATTCAGTGCCATTTACCTCTTGAACTCCTTCCATACAAAAAACAACTTAAAGAAAGTTCCTCCTAAGGTTCTCAGCCACTAATATATATGGGGACACGTGTTTTCCATAGGCCTCAGGGATCTTACGTGTTAAGAGGCTGTGAATGTCCTGACAGTACTAGAAGGGAGAGAACTACCAGAGGAACGGTTTTACGAAGGACAAAAGTTAAGGAGCCATCAATCAAAAATATCTATCTATTGTGGCCTTATTATATATAAAAGGCGTTATAAAGATGTTTTTGGGAATCCCTGAAAATGTACATCAGAGGAGTCTGAAATCAAGCAGCATCAGAGAGACAAACTCGCCAGTGAGAAAGGACAAAAGCCAGTGAGTGAAATACCTGAAGTGCCCCTGGGCAGTGTGGTTAGTTGCCAAGTAGGTGATACAAGCAGGAAATATGAGTACAGAGCAGGTTGATATGGTTGTGAGTGGGAGTGATCTGGAAAGGTATTATGTAAGGGCTTGAGTTAGTTTTGCAGAATAGGTAGAATTCAGGGTAGAGGGATAGCATTCTAGGTGCAGAGAACATCAGGAGCAATAGAATGAGGTAAGAAAGCACAGGGCATGTTCAGGGCAGCACTGGACCCTGGGGGCCAGAATGAGCAAGGGAAATCTGGGCATCAACCAGAGCTGAAACCTCAGAAATGGAGAGGGTGTATTTGTTGAATGCTGGGAACTATTCCCACATTTAAGGAGCAGGCAGAAGAGCTGGTGAATAACACTGTGGAGTACACTTTGAGGAGAGCCCATGGCAGGGCCCACTAAGGAATGTGGCCAGTAAAGTCAAACACTACAGAGTCCAAGAAGACTCAGAGCTGAGGAAAAGCCTTTGGCTTTGAACTAGATGCACTATCTCTTTAACAAGGGCAGTGGCTCTTGGCCATATTGTCTATCTATGTGGATTAATCTGTTACTGCTTTCAGCTCCATCTTTTGGATTTGCACAGTGTGTCTCCCTCCCTCTTGAACTGGTCCAAAGTATGCAGTGAAAGCAATAAGCCAAAGCTGATTGTTGGCCCTCATTATTTCCCAGCTGTTCATAGCCATCTAGGGTTTTTTAAGGCTGTGCTTCAGTGGCTCTTGGTTTTTGTGTTACAGTCCTCCTTCAGTTTATTGCAATGCAGCTGTTTCCTATCACTGCTGTCATCCATTCTCAAGTGGCTTGTCCTGCTGATTCTCTGGAATCCTGACTTCAAGGAAGAAGGGTTATGCGTTGGAACCTTGTATTCAGAGACATCGTCAAGGGTGGAGACTGAACTTGAACCCTGGCCAGCTGCCTTGCAAATGCAAGCAACTGGTCACAAAGGAAATCAGATGAAGGATAGACGGATCAGGTGAACCTATCATCTCTGTTACAAAAACATGTGTTCAGCTGATAGCTGATCAGTATCATCTTCTCCAGGAGTAAAGGGAGATCTATTTATATGCTTGTTATATATGCAGAGTTGTGACCAAATTGCTCGAGGTGACAGGTCCAGGTGTTGCTTCTATAAGGATGCCACTTTTGATGAACACTCAGATTTTGTCCTGGATTTTATTGTTTGAATGCTGTCATTTCTTCTGTACAATAGGAGCTATGATTACTGTAGACTTCAGTTTCTTTCCTTTCTCTTAGACATCAGATTCCAGCTACTATCAACTGCTTCCTCATTTACACCAAAGTTTTCATAATGGAACCCACTGTGTAGATGGCCTGGACAGGTGCTATACATAAGCTGCCCAGTATTTATTGAGTAACCAGAATGTGGGCTGAATCAAATAGAATATGCAGATACATACTGGAGTGACACCTTATTTTAGTAGCTGGCACTAGAGCTCCTCTTGAAGAAGGTGCTTTTTTGTGTAGGAAGACACTTTGATAAACAGTTCAGGAGTGTAGGTATATTTGAAGACAGAGGTAAGGAAGCACTTTTTTTATTAGCTTAAAAAAACCTTTTTATTAAGTATTTATAGTACTTTTAGAAGTATTGCATAAAGAGAGAAAAGAGAGAGATGGGGTCAGAGAGAGTGTGGATAGTGGGAAGTTGCAGTTGATGCTAAAAAAAAAAAAGGATGAGTCTTGGTGGATACCAATGCCGCTGGGATAGTGATGGACTTTTAGGAGCAGGGAATTCGAATTTCAGGTTATTTGTGTTCTTTATTTAAAACCCCTCAGGTTACTCCAAACCTTTAGGAGAGTCTGCTATACAAACAACCAGAAAAAGGGTTTGATTTCCAAATTGTGTGTCAGCAAGAGGGAAAAGAGTTGCAGGTGAGATGGGAGGGAGTCTAGGGCTCAGAAAAAGCAAGAACTCAGAGCCTGAAGTGATCCTGAGATTCTAAGCCCCAGGAACGTACAATCTTGGAGAGAACACTGGTCTTTCCCCAGGAGGAGGAAGAGGGACTTGAGTCAGTTTCAAAATCTCTGTGAACAAGGTGACTCAGACTGAGAACTGCATAACATTCCCAGTAGCTTGCTATTTCAATCATAATTTCTCAAGAGATGTTTATTACTGGAAAAACGACAGGGTCAGCAACCCTCTCTGCAGCCTCCCATTTACCAGTATCTCTAGGCCTCATTTTCCTCATATGTGAAAGCTGGAGAATGAACCTAGAATATCTCTATGGTCTTGGAGTCTACAGCTCTAATAATCTTTCAGAGAACAGATTTGTGGTTGCCAGGGGGTGGGATGGGGAGTATAATGGGTGAGGCGGTCAAAAGGTACACATCTCCTGTTATACAGCATGGTGACTAGTTAATAATACTGTACTGTACATTTGAAAGTTGCCGAGAGAGTAGACCTTAAAAACACATTTTTGTGTTCCTTTTTGAGATACAGTTACAGAGAAAGGTACAAACCTTAAATGTACCACTCCGTGAATTCTGACAAATGCGCATGCCTCTTTAACCCAAACTCTAAGCAATACACAGAGCTTTTCTATCACTACAGAAAATTCCCTCCTAGGTCAAGCCCCACTCTCGCCTCCAGGCCACCATTCTAACTCCTATCCCAGTGGATTAAATGCTAATTTAAAAAAGTTACTGTTCAATGCCAAGCTTTGTTTTATAATACGTCACAACAGCAGTGCTATTATTTCTCGCAAGTACTGTGAGATAGTATGTCCATTTTGCAGGTAAGACATTGAGCATTATAGAGGATAAATAAACTGCCCTTGGTTACCAGCTCTACCAACTGTAGCGACAGGACGTGAATGAAGCAGTGGGTTTTTAGGATCCCGCGCTCTTCACCTCCCTTTACGCTAAACTGCATCTCGAGACGGGTCATGGAGAGTCCACAATCACCTAAGAAAAATTATGAATCAAAACTTAACTGAAATCAATGCCACTTAAAACTTCCCAAACTTCCTGAGTAATCCTAAGGGCCATATGCATTACGTCCTATACTAAATGATTAGTTTCTACCCCAACTCCGCAGAAAACGGCGTAAGGGAGGGGTGAAAGGATGCAAATTCGACTTTACTGGTTAAAAGTCCAACAAGAGACGGCTTAAGTTCCAAGTGCCCCGTGGCAGTGTCTTGCCAATGGGTTTCAGCTCTGGGCAAGTTCGCTATGGATTCAGTGTGACCAAAGAAATGACAGTAGAACGTTCTTGGGGTGAAAGGGTTACACCCAACTTTATTCCCATGGTGGCAGATCAATCACTAAAATCTCATCCACTCGGAGCGAGTCTGCACACAAGTTGGTCTCTGCCTCTGGGTCCCTCTGCCCGCACAGCCATCCTCTGGGCCTCTGTCCTGGGCGCTGCCACCACTCCAGCCTCTGCTCTGCTCCCCTGCAGTCTTGCAGCCCTGCCACCGTGTCGCCCAGAGCACTGGGCAGGGCTCTCCATATAGAGTCAATAACGACGCATTGCCCACACGTGTGTAGTGAGCTAGCCAAGCAGGGCCAGGTGGGAATCCTGGCCACAGCGACCTTCACTTTATCCACAGGCAGGGCCGACGGGGAGGGTCCGGCGCCCCGACGCTCAGATGCTCGTTCCTCTGGCGCCAGAGAAGTCCTCACAGAACGGAGAAGGCATCAACACGCTGCCCAGGGCGACGGGACGCCGCCGCAGCGGGGCTCATCAGGCAGAACCAGAATTCAATCAGTTACCCGTCCTTCTCAGTGTCACCCTCGCGCCTCCCTGTCCCCGCACCCGGGATTCCCAGGCTCCTCTCCTGAGTTGACTCGGAGCCCTCGGGTCCCCCCAACTGCGCGGCCGCGGCTGTCATGGCAACCGTACGCCGCCGCCGCCGCTTTTTCACGCACGTCGCGAACTAACGGGCTCCGCGGCGGTGGCGGCCTGTGCCCACCCCCCCCCGGACCGCATCATCAACATCAGCCGACCTGCGGCGCCTAGGTAATGAATCCGAGGGCGTCCGCAGGAGAGCGAGTGGTGGGGTGGCCACGTTGACAGCCCCACCCCTCCCGCCGCGGGAGACGCCAGGACCTCGCGCGGCGCGGGTCGTCGGGTGCGGGCCGCCGTGCGGGGTAGGGGAGAGCATTGTGAGCGCGCAGCGCGCGGAGCATCATGGGGATTGTAGTGCAGCGACTCCTCCGAGTCCTGGCCTTGGCGCGGAGGTCTGGACGGGCGAACTACAAAGCCCGGCGGCCCCGACAGCTGGGAAAGACCGATAAACTTTGAGCGGACCGGGAGAGAGAAAAATCCCTCTTTGTGGTGAGGGCCCTCTTGAGTGGTGGCGGAACTGATCTCTGTGCGACGGGAAAGGGAAGTGGAGGTGAGACTTGGGCCTCCCGCCCCGCCATCGGGCCCGCCCCGGCTACAGCGCTCAGCCCCACCCCGCTGGGCCACCGCCCCGCGTAGTCTCAGAGATGAGCGGCCGCCCAAGTGTCAGGGCCTCGGGCCTTCGGCGCCTCTGACCCTCCCAGGTTGCTGCCTCTCGGTGCAGAACCGTATGTATGTCACACATTTGATGTGAGACCCGAGAAACTATTGTTAGCAGGCTTTTCTTCTTCCCTGATAGTTTATTTCTAGACATTTAATCATGTTTATGCTGGAGTAGCTCAGAAGTGTCAGCATATTAAACCCATTAATTAATAATTACTCAAAGGGCATTAATGTTTAAAGATAACGTGTGAAAGTAGATAAAAGATACAGTGCTATTATATAGCAGTATCTTTATTTCCCACCGTTTTGCATTTTTGCATCATATTTATTGGGGGTAAAGATTGCAAAATGGGTACCCCCCCCACCCCACTAGCTGGAACACTGCCTACACAGTTTGATTCGATTTTGAAGATTAGCTCAACTTTAAATTATAATAATTTTGAAGCACTTTTTTTTTTTTTAGCAGTTGGTAGTAATAATTATTTTCTTTGATTATTCCACTTTTTTTTTTTCAGAATTTCTCAGGAGCATGTTTTCAGTATGAAAAATGCCATGTTCTAGTTTTATTTTTAATGTTCTGGAATACACTTTAGTCCCTGGAGTTGGCTCTGACCCTGGTGGTAAGGAAGCTGACACAAATTTAGAAAACCTGCCTTGACTATCCTTGAAAAATTTTTCAATATGTAGATGATTGTCCTAGAGATTTCGTATTTTACATAGTGTGTTGGAAAAGTATTGATAGTATTGTGGGCTTATTTTGTGTGTGTCTGTGTTTAAACAAAAAAAACATAGGGTCCCTATAAAGTTCTTTTCTCTTAATTATAATGAAGCTAACTTTTACTTTTAAGTACCAATTTTGTACAAGGAGACTGAGAGTAAGTTCAGTAAGACTGTTAAAAAAATTGAGCCCTGAAGTTATATAAGATAAGGATTTGAAGTATCTTATTTATTCATTCAAGGTTAGGAATCCGTTATATGTTAGGTATTTTTATGCCAGGTGGTGGGAATGAAGAGAAAATAGGAGGTAGTCTGTGTCCTGCATGGCAAACACTTAAATCATCCCAACACGGTGGTAGAGATAGGTGTCAGCTGCTACACGAGCCCAAAGTGGGAATAGATAATAGGACAATGCTGATTATTGAATACTTAACTCTCTGTCAGGCATTGTGTAGCATATTTTGCATGCAGCCCCTTATTTAATCCTCAAACAAAACTGAGAAGTAGTTACTGTTATTTAGAGATGAGGAAATAGGCTTAGAGACCTTGCCCAAAGTCACAGCTGATAAGGTGTGAACCTAGGATTTCAACCCAGGTGGGTCAAACTCATCTCAACCATTAAGGCCATTCTCTGTACCCATTGGTAGAAAGATCCTGATTCTAATGAAATCAAGAAAAATCTCCAATTGGATGTGCCATTTGACTTGCACTAAGAAAGTTGAGTAAATGTTCACTGGAGAGAGAATGAAGAAAGTCATTCTAGGCAAATGGCACAACAGAAGCAAAGGACAGAGTTGAGTGTTTGTGTTTGGGGAACCTTAGGTTATTCTGATGACTGAATCCCAGAATACTTGCAGTGTAGTGAGAGAAGCCAGATCTTAAAGTACTTAGTACCATGATTAAGAATTGAGAAATTTTCTTCAAAATGGGGTGACTATTGAAAAATTTCAAGTAGACTTATTGGGTTGGTATTTTAGAAAGTAACTCCAGCTCCCTTATGAAAAATGGACCTAGGAGAAAACAGATTAGAATAGTGGTAGAGAAACTGGTCTTAGAAAAAAAAAAATCCAGTAGAGAAATAGAGTCTGAACTAAGCAGTTAGGATTATAGAAATAGATAGATTTTAGAAATATTTAAAAGGTAAAATTGATATAACTTAGTAAGAGTTTGGGTGTTGGGGGCTAGAAAGATTTGCAACACTAAGACAAATAATTCCTAGTTTTCTGGCTAGGATGACTGACAGGATAGCGAAACCATTGATTGAGATGGGGAGGAGCAGGATTTTGTTGGGGAGAAAGATAAAGATAAATCAGTTCAGCTTTGAGTTTTGTTTATGGTTCCTGTGGGATATTCAGGTAAGGATGCCTTTGGATCTGCAGTTCAGGAGAGGGCTCAGGGCTGGAGGTAGAAGATGGCTTGTAGGTAAGTAGTTGAAGTTACAGGAGAGAATAGAACAGCCCACATAGGAGGAATGTGTAGAAATGGAAGAGGAAGAAGTGTGAACGTGAAACTCTTGGGAAGCAGCAGCATTTAAGGGGTGTGTGTGAGTGTGTATGTTTAGGGGGGACCATGTTTGAGAGGAAGAGGGAGAAGAGTGCACAAATGAGGCTGAGAAGGAGGCGGGAGGAAGGAGAACAGAGAGCATGCGTAACAAATGACAAAGGAAAAGACAGAGGCAGCAAGTGGTCCTTGAAGAGGGCAAGTAAGATCAAGATTGGCAAGTGTCCGCTGGATTTGGTGGCTACAGATCATTTCTGAACTTTGTAAAAATGAAGAAGAGGAATCTGAACATCGGAACCGAAAAATGTTACATTTTCCCACAATAATACATATACAAAAGAAAATGAAAGAATGAACCCCTGTGTAGCCTTCACCTAGCTTGAAGAATGAACATGTAACCAATTTTGTTTCATCTATTACTCCTGCCCCCAGCTGGATTATTTTAAAGCTAAACTCAGATATCGTATCTTTTTATCTCTAATTATTTCAATATGCATCTTTAAAAGTTAAGGATTCTTTTTAAAAAACTAGTATTTTATATTGTGATTTAATGTAAAAAGCTGAATATTGTAATTACCTTAAAATTAACAATATACACCTGTATAAAGTTTATGTAAAATTTAACATAAAATTTCCAGGCACTCTTCTTTCTAAAGGAGCTTGACTACAAAAAAAAAGAGAGATTGAGGCAGTAACTAAAAAAGGTTTATAGGGTTTTTTGATTTTTGTTTTTTAAAAACTTGACAATGAGCTATTAGGGAAAGAGCCAAGAAAGAGGAAATGTTTGAAGATGTGATAGGTGAGAGAGGAGGGAACTGATAAAGGTCCCTGAAAATGTAGGAAAGGATGCGATGAACAGGGTGAAAGAGTTAGTCTAGAATTAGATGGTTGCATTTTCCCTATCAACTAAGTGCTAGCTGTGTTCCTAGGCAATGTGCTAGGGTTGATAGGAGGAGGTTTGTCCTCGCGAAGAAAAGAAGTGTGGATATATATGGGTTTGGTGGTGAAAGGTGAGAGTTCAGAGCTTATGATCTGTAAGAGGTGGATAGGAAAAAAAAGGTTAACTGATGAGAGAAGAGATTGGGGCTGGGAGATGAGAATGGTGGAGATTTGGGATAGCCACCTTGGAAAGGGAACTTGAGCCCAGGGCAAGGAAGTATTGTATCATTGAGCTGAGATTGGAATTCAGTGATTTTCAATGACAGCAAAACATGATATGGTGTGGATGTTTTCCCTTATATTTTGATTAATTTACTAAGGAGAGCTTGAAATATTGAGGAAACCAATAGCCTAGTGTGTTACTGCGGAGGCGAGAATCTAGGCCAAGAATTTAGGTTTAGACTATTTCTCAGCAAGTTTAGATTTAATCATTTAACTGATCATTATCTACTTTGTGTAAATAACACAGTGAAAGTAAAGGCCCTTGCAGATCTTTTGTCTTAATGCTTTATTTTCTCAACGTGTACGGTGGGATTCTTTTATTGAGAACATTTCTTCAAGGGTCATTTACTAGAGTGTGGTGTCGTGGAAGGGGTCAGATATATCTACGTCCAGTTCTGGAACTACAACTTCTGTTCTTTATGATCACGGTCATGTTTCCAAACCTGTGCTCTTACTCAAAAAAAGATGTTATACTAGCTATTTTTTAAGATTGGGGAAGTCTAGACAGTTTATGGAGGTAAACTCTTAAGCGCTCAGTAACTGAAGGCATTTCTCTTCAGCACTTCCTTACCAACAGTGTGGCAGGATGGTCAGTTCTGTTTGATAAAAGGCCATGTTCCGTGACTTTACCTGACCTTAAAAAGCAGGGAATTAAGGTAGTAGTTCTGTTCCAAAATGCTGATTTGATCTGTAAAAGGATTCATCAATTATTCTCTAAACGAGTCTTCTGTAAACACCATAAAATGTTCTTTAATCGACTGATAATAGTAACGTCTTTACCTTGGTTTTGTTGTCAGAGAAGCAGAGAGTTGCACACGTGATTTGAGATCCCAGTAGTTCTGAAATTCTTTGATTTTCTAACTATATCTCATCTCTGGATTGCTTTATATTAGGATTTTACTAATATTTGAGCATCTGTTTGGAAATGAAAGTATGTACCTATTTTAATATACTCAGCATTATTTTCTCTTCTTGATACCTGTCCTTACATAAGGTAGACCTAGTGAAAGTATGCCTTGGTATACTTAGTAAGTGGGCCATATCCAGGCATTTACAGCATAGATGAGAGTAGTTAAAAAAGTGGTGCAGTTCCAAGGAGAATTATATAATCTTCACTAAATGTCTTTAGATGTGTTTCTTTTGCTAGGGATGGTTTGGTTGTGGTCCTGTTTGAAGGTATGGAGAAGAAATAAGTAACTTTCAAGTCCCTTTCTATCTATCTAATTCTAAATTAGTAATTGTCCATTAAAAGCTCCTATTAAGGAGCCTATTAAGAAGTGAGCTTTAGTTTGAAATTGTTATTCTTTCTGATATTCTTTTGATATAAAGATACTTTTGTGTACACTTGTATAGTTCATATAATCATGCCTGTATTGTTCTGTGTACTGTGCTTAGTTACTGACTGCCAGTCGTATTTACTTCCCAAGGTATTCTGGAACTCTTTAGAATGAGAATTACATGGACATTTTATCAAGCACATGTGCCTTGTATTTCAGTTTGTAAAACATTGTGTGCCCCTACATCAAATATTGCACCAAATCTGACATCACACAAATAAGATCTGGCCCTTCTCTTAAAGGAATTTACTGTCTAGGCAATGCTCTTGTCAATATTTAGTTGTGGTATATGCAGTCTTGTGTTTCTTAAGGAGATAGTTTCCAAAGAATATAATGTATTTTATTTCTAGCTCTCATAACTTTCACATGTTTGAGGGACAAAGAATATAACTTCATTTGTTGTATTTCAGTATTGGACTCCTTTTATTCCTCTATCACCATAAATGTCTTTATACTTCAGTACCCTTTCCTTCCTGATTTTCTCTTCTTTTCATTTTTCTTGGTGATTAGGAGATAAGAAGAAATGAAT
This sequence comes from Manis pentadactyla, assembly GCF_030020395.1. Classification (NCBI taxonomy): domain Eukaryota; kingdom Metazoa; phylum Chordata; class Mammalia; order Pholidota; family Manidae; genus Manis; species Manis pentadactyla. Next base: position 8,640,815 of record NC_080020.1, read on the forward strand.
GAGAGGGAACTAGAAGGTTCTGTTTTATTTATCTACTTGGGGGATATAGGTATTTCTATACTCCTCTTATTTCCTCTGCATTATTATATATTCTTTGAAGTCAAGGAGTATGTAGGCCTTACATGGTTTCTTACATATGCATGGGTATTTGCTAAATAAGGTAGGTGCTTACTAAATAGTGTAGACTGGATGATGAATGTATGAATGAATGAATGTGATAATAAGATTACTTTATAAAGTAATACAGAACAGGGTTTTGAAAGGTTTTATGTTTTATCATTCAAAGCCCTATGAAATTAAGGAACAATAGTATTTAATTGTATAGGCAACCGGAACAAAATGCATTCTTTATTTCATCACTACTACTTAGCCTTTTATTTTATTGTTGGATTAGTTGTAACTTTGAACGAGTTGATGTATTCTGAAGGAATTAAAGGTGTTAGAGTAGAACGAGCCAATAATGCAGGCTCTGAGTTAGACACATCGGGTGCAAACCCAAGCTCTGGGCAAGTTTAAATTCTTTAAAGCCTCAGCCTCCTCTTCTATTAAATGGGAGTAACCATTTTTATTTAGTAGTGTGGTGAGGATTAAATGAGGTAATGACAAGAAAGTCATTTTCATGTTGCCAGGTGTGTAGGAAGCATTCAGTAAATGTTACTATTATTTCCATGCTAAAATGGTATTTATTTAAAATAAGGCTTTCAAAATACAATTTGTAGTTCAAGCTGCCAACTTGAGACAGTGTGGCAGATGATAAATATTTTCTGTCTGCTGCTTCAGTGTTTCAAAGATGCCAGTGGAATTTAGTACATGGGCAGAAATTATTGTAATGGTTACTTCTGAGAAACATTTAAGCTCTTAGGATATCCGTCTAGATTCTTTTTATGCTGCATGGACAGTTATTTTTCTCTTTTTCTCTTTACCAGAGCTCAGGTAAGGAAACAAATGAAAAAGCCTCATTGCTATATACATACTCCTGTTATCTCTGGGTTTGTGATCGAGTCATATTCTGCATTATTCATGGCAAGCTGCAGCCCTTGAACGTACAAACCAACAGGAAGAGATGAAAGGTACTGTTGTTTTCAAACTTAATTATATTGGTGACCAGTACTTACATAGGAGGTTAATTTATTGCTATTAAAACATATTTCAAGAATGTACATGAAGTAAGCTGGACTTTGGTTATTTGGATAAACATTTTTAAAAAACATGGAGCCTGGACATTGGTGGAATTCAGTGTGGTACAAAATGCTGAAAATCAAACTTGATTTGTTGTTTTGCTGCCAGTGTTTTAACTAGTGTGTTATTTTGTTCATGCTGATATAGTGAGAGCTGCCTCAGTGTTTCTGAAGTAAATATCTACTTTTAGGAATTTAGGAGTCGAGGAAGGAAAAGTAGCAATACGAGAAATGGAAGTGTGAGAATGAAAATAGCTTAATCAGAATTTTTTTCTCAAGCCCCATATGTTATTATGACTCATTTTGATAGATATCGCTCTCCTAAAATAATAGTTTGAAAAAATGTTTTCCTTCCTATTTAAAAACCTTTACTGTGGAGATGAAAGAATTATAAATATTCTGATCTCATCAAAAAAATTATTGGTGACGTCTTATGCAGTTTTGGGTTGTGGATATAAGCTAGTTTTTAATTTTCCCAAATACATGTGTTAGTCTTGGTATGAAATAAAAATCCAAGTGTGTTGGGAGATAAGGTGTGTGTGTGTGAGAGATAAGGGGTGTATGTGTGTGTGTGTGTGTGTGTGTGTGTGTGTGTGTGTTGTGGGTGGATTTAAAGGAGAGAAGAGTGTGGTTGGGAGATAAGGGTGTGTGTGTGTGTGTGTGTGTGTGTGGTGGGTGGATTTAAAGGAGAGAAGAGTGTGGTTGGGAGATAAGGTGTGTGTGTGTGTGTGTGTGTGTGTTGGTGGATTTAAAGGAGAGAAGAGTGTGGTTGGGAGATAAGGGTGTGTGTGTGTGTGTGTGTGTGTGGTGGGTGGATTTAAAGGAGAGAAGAGTGTGGTTGGGAGATAAGGGTGTGTGTGTGTGTGTGTGTGTGTGTGTGTTGGTGGATTTAAAGGAGAGAAGAGTGTGGTTGGGAGATAAGGGTGTGTGTGTGTGTGTGTGTGTGTGTTGTGGGAGATAAGGGTGTGTGTGTGTGTTGTGGGTGGATTTAAAGGAGAGAAGAGTGTGGTTGGGGTTGTAGCTGGCGAGAGAGTGGCCCCAGGGCCTTATTTGTTATGTTTAGAGCTGACTCATGAAAGAGACAAGTCATAAAAAGCCAAATGAAGCAGTATTTCCTTCTTGGTCTGAGCCTGAACCTAAACTGAGGTCTTTTTTTCGTTTTGAGCATAGAACTCTCCTTAAATATACTACTTGGGTCATTCTGTATAGGGCAACCTTCCTGGATCAGTTCAGCAATAAAAAGGGCAAGAAGAGCCTATATTCATTTTCGAATACCTGGTAAACTCAAAGTAAGAGAAATATTATCATGTATTAAACATTGCTGAAATGTTCCATGACTTACGTAACATGACTTTTTAGAAGTCCTAGAAACTTTTCTAATGTATATTAAAATGGATTTTAAAAAACCTCTAAATTTCAGGATTTAGGTGAAAAATAATTAAAGACATGGTGTAGCTTCTAGGAATTTATAATGTAAACTGGGTCACTTGATTGCCTGTTTTTTTTGAAGAAAAATTAGCTGTTCCAAACCTCTGGATTAATGTTGAGTGTGGAGTAAAAATCATAGCTTACATTGATTCAGTGCTCATTATTTGCTGGGAATGATACATTTAATTTTTTCAATAACCTTATGGTGAGAAATGTTATTTTCCCTATTTTATAGGTGTAGACCTAAGTCCTAGAGAAATTGTCTGAGGTCACAACTAAAAAGTTGTGACACCTAAATTCATACCCAGGTTTTTCTCTCTGAAATTCTTACATTGCTTTCACATGTGAATAGTTTAGGATATAATTCTAGGTTGGCAGTCTTCCTCCCTTTCCCTGTGCCCCCATTAGCACTTGGAAGATACAGATATACCTTATTTCATGGTGCTTTACTTTACTGTGCTTCACAGATACTGGGTTTTTTTTTTTAAACATATTGGAATTTGTGGCAAGCCTGCATCAAGCAAGTCTGTTGGTGTCATTTTTTTCAGTAGCATTTGCTGTTGAGAGTTGCTCAGAACAAAAGATTATTTTCAAGATGTTACTGTTCATTGACAAGGTACCTGGTCAGCCAAGAGCACTCATGGAAATGTACAGTGAGACTTATGTTGTTTCCATGCCTACTAACACAGCATCAGTTCTGCAGGCCATGGATCAAGGACTAATTTGAACATTCAAGTCTTGTTTAGGAAGTACATTTGTTAGACGATAGCTGCAGTAGATAGTGATTCTGCTGATAGATCTGTGCAAAGTAAATCGAAAACCTGAAAGGATTCCGCATTCTAGATACCATTAGAACATTTGTGATTTGTTGGAAAAGGTTAAAATACCGACATTTACAGGAGTTTGGAAGAAGTTGATCCCAACCCTCATGGGTGACTTTGAGGGGTTCAAGTCTTTAGTAGAGGAAGTAACTGCAGATGTGGTAGAAATAGTAAGAGAACAAGAATTAAAAGAAGAACCTGAGAATGTGATTGAATTGCTACATCTCATGATCAAACGTTAACAGATGAGGTGAGCACAAAAAGTGGTTTCTTGAGATGGAATTGATTGGCGAGCAAAGAAAGTGATTTCTCGAGATGGAATCTACTCTTGGTGAAGATGCTGTGAAGATTGTTGAAGTGACAACAAAGGATTTAGAATAATACATAAATTTCACAATTTAGAATATTATATTAACTTGACAAAGCAGCAGCAGGATTTGAGAGGACTGACTCTAATTTTGAGAGAAGTTCTGTGGGTAAATGTTATTACAGCATCACATGCTACAGAGAAATTGTTCATGAAAGGAAGAGTCAATTGATGTGGCAGACTTCATTACTGTCCCATTTTAAGAAATTGCCAGTTACCCCAGCCTTCCTCAGCCACCACCCCCTTCAGTCAGCAGCCATCAACATCCAGGCAAGACTCCACCAGCCTAAAGATTATAACTCACTGAAAGGTCAGGTGATGATTAGCATTTTTTAACAATGAAGTATTTTTTAATTAAAGTATGTACTTTGTTTTTTTTTTGGCTTAATGCTATATAGACCTATATGCTAAATAGATATACTTAATAGACTATAGTGCATTGTAAAAACTTTTACTTGCACTAGGAAATCAAAACATTGATTTGACTAGCTTTATTGTGATATTTGCTTCATTTTGGTGGTCTGGAAATGAATCTGCAATACCTCCAACTTATGCCTGTATAATTTCACTGTCTCCAGGCTTCCAATGTTCCTTTTAAAAAGTTCACTGTCAATATATTTCCTTTGTAGATAATATATCATTTCACTGTATTGTTTTTAGTGTTTTTCAGTTTTATTACATTGTCTCTAGGTATGGACTGACTTATTTTGAACCAGTGAATTATTGTCTTCTGTAGGTTTTGGAAATTTCTCAGCCATTGTATGCTTGAATATTGCCTGTCTCCTTTTTTCCTCTGGAATTCGCTATAGATATATGATAGACCATCTCTTTCTGCTCTATACATGTTATCTTTGCTTATTCTGTCTTTGTATGCTGCATTCTAAGCAATTTCTACAGCTCTGTCTTCTGGTTTCTTGATTCTTTCATATGTGTCTAATCTGCAATTCCTCAGTGCATTGAATTTTTGATTTCAGTGACTATATTTTTTAATGCTAGAAGTTCTTTCTTATTCTTTCTCATATCTGCCTATTCATTTTTAAATGTCTTGTCCCTATGTTTTTAAGTATACTTACTTTATAGCAACTAATGGGTTGTCAAGTGCTTTAGATAATAGTATTATTTCTCCTATGTATTATTTGACTACCTCATAATGAATTTTATTTTTTGTATCTTGAAATTTTAGATGTAACCTCAGTGGCAGTACTGTGAGGCTAGGTCAAGGATGTATCCTGTGCTTTTGTATTCTCTGAAGTGCCTAAGGAGAACTGGTGAATGAATAAACAATATTTAGTATGCCCATATAACAAGCAATAAAAAGCATCAAATGATGACGATACATGCAACAACGTGCTTGAATCTCAGAAGCATTATTCTAAATGAAAGAAGTTAAGCACCAGAATATATACTGTGTGACTCTATGTCACATTCTGGAAAAGACAAAACTATAGCAACAAGCAAACCAAAGAATGCATGGTGAGGGGATTGACTGAATAGTGGCAAGAAGGAATTTTCTGGGATAATGGAAATATTCTGTAGGTTGATTAAAGTGGTGAAAGTCAACTATACATTTTCCAAAAGAAACCAAATTTTACACTTAAAATTAGTGAATTTCATTGCACAAAAATTACATCTCAATAAAACTGATTTAAAAAACTAGCAAAACTCATTGATGGTTATAGAAGTCAGAATAATAACTGCTCTACAGGAAAAGTACTAACTATGAGAGGACATGAAAGATCCTTCTGGGGCACTGGAAATGTTCCGTATCTTGATGTAGGTGTTACTTGGGTGTGCCCGATGTTAAAATTCACTGAAGACTTGCATACTCTATATAAGCTGTATATTTCAATTATTAATACAAAAGGAAAAAGATAACTCTACAGAAGAGTTAAGTGTTTAAAGGAGAAAATATAGAAGAAAGTAGAGCAAAAGGACAGAGATGAAAGATAGAAAAGATAAGATAAAAAAATTGGAGGGTTAATGTGGGAAGTCCGATATCTGAAAAGGTGTTCCAGAGAGAGAAAACAAGAAATGGAAATAAATCATCAATGAAATAAATCATAAATTTTCCTAAAATTCAAAATATTAATTCCCAAATTGAAAGAGTCCCAAATAGACCCATTTCAAAGCACATCATCAACAATTTTAGAAAGCTTGTGTCAAAGAGAAGATCCTGCAAGTTTGCAGAAAGAGGAAAAACAGGTGACATAAAGGATCAGGAATTTGACTTCTGTCTTCTCAGTATTGAAACTTACAGGGTAATAGAAAAATGCCTTTAAAATGCTGAAGAAAAATTATTTCCAAACTAGCATTCAAGAGCAGTGAAACTATCACTGAAGTATGAGGTTAGAATGAAGGTGTTTTCAGACATGTACAGTCTCAAAACCTTTACCTCCCATTTATGGAAATGTGCTTTATAAAGGTAGGTGAGTAAACTAAGAAAGAGAAACATGGTACACAAAAAAGGATTCAATGAAGAAGAGAGAAAGGGGCTCCCCAGGATGAAAGAAGATGCCAAGTTGAACAGCCTTGGAAGGTAAATAGAGTTAGTGTCTTCCTCCAGAGCAAAACAAGCCTTTCTCCAGGCTTGCTTACAACCTTGGAAGAAACAAATAGTATTTTCCTTTGTAACAGAGGGTAGGCATGCACACTATTCAACATAATAGATATGAGTTCCCTAAACTTAGGGCTTCTCTCCTTTAATGCAGCCTACTGCATATGCAGATGTCACCTGGCCCACTGTATGTTGCTCTTTCAGAACGGGGGCTTGGGGAACTGGTGCAAAAAAGAAAAAGAAAGCAAGCAAGCCTTGGTTGGGTTGTCTTCTGGAAGTTAAATAGTTTTAACTTTTATGTTTTGGTCAATAACTCACTTTGAGTTAATTTTGTGTATGATACAAGATTTGAGGTTTAAGTTTCTTTCTGCATGTGGATAACCAGTTGTTTCAGCATCCTTTTCTGAAAAAAAAATTGTTCTTTCCTCAATGACTTGTATTGACAACTTTGTCAAAAACTAACTGGCCATATTTATACACCTCTAGTTTTGGACTTTCTAATTTGTTCCATTGGTCTATGTGTCTGTCTTTATGCCAATCCCACAATATCTTGGTTACTATAACTTCATAGTAAATTTTGGAGTCAGTGTAGTTGTCCTACTTCATTCTTTTTTTGAAACTGTTTTACCTATTCTGTGTTTGTATTTCCATGTAAGTTTTAGAATCAGTTTGCCAGTTTTTACAAGATAAGCTGCTGGGATTTTGATTGGGATTGCATTGACTCTCTGGATCACTTTCAAGAAAATTGACATCATATTGAGTGTTTCAGTTCATAAATGTGTGTGCACGCACTACACTTATTTCCATTAATTTAGGTCATCTTTAATTTCTCTTAGCAGTTTTTGATAAGTTTCATTGTTCAGATCTTGCACATATTATATTAAATTTGTCCCTGAGTATTTAATATTTCTGAATGACTTCATTGTTTTGACTTTTGTTTTCAATTATTTGTTGGTAGTATGTAGAAATACAAGTGATTTTTGTGTTTTGACTGTATTCTGCAACCTTACAGAACTCACTTATTATTGGTTATAGTAGCTATTGTAATTCCCTAGGATTTTCTCCATTAACAATCATGTTGTATGGAAAGCAATTTTACTTCTTTTCCAATATATATGCCTTTTATTCTTTTCTTACCTTATTGCACTGGTTAGAGCCTCTACTTATGTTGAATAGAAGGGGTGAGAGCAAATATACTGGCCTTGTTCTTAATTTAGGGGGAGAACATTCAGTCTTTCATAATATATATGATGTTAACTGTAGGTATTTCATAGATGTTTTTACTAAGTTGAAATTGTCTTAAGTTCTTAATTTGCTAAGAGTTCCTATCACGAATGGCATTGAATTTTGTCAAATCCTTTTTCTGCACCTTTAAGTTGCATTTCTAGTTAAGGTTTCATTTCTTGTCTCTTAAAATTGTATTGATTGGGTTTTCAATATAAGCCACTTTAAATTTTTGGCATAAATCCCACTTGCCATAATACATTATCCCTTTTATAAATATTACTGGATTTGATTAGCTAAAATTTAAAGATTTTTGTATCCATGTATCTGAGAGGTATTGACATCCCCTTCTTTTCATATAATTCTGGTTTTGGCATCAGGGTAATGGTGGCCTTAAAATATGAATTAAAAGTTTTCACTCAGGAAGAATTCACTAATGAAGCCATTTAGATCTGTAAGTTTTTTTTTCTTTTTTTGTGGGGAGATTTTAAATTACAAGTAAAATTTCATTGGTTAATATAGGACTATTCAGATTAATTACTCTGTTTCTTCTTGAGTAAGTTTTGATATATCATGACCATAGAATTTTTCCATTTCTTTAAGTCCTCATTTGCCTTTTAATATCTCTAAAGTTTGTAGTGATAGCCTCTTTTTCATTTCTGATTTTGGTAATTTGTGTTTTTCTCTCCCTTTCCTGGTCAGTATTGCTGGAGGTTTATCTGTTTTAATGGTCTTTCCAAAGAACCTGCTTTCGGCTACATTGAACTTTTCTGTTCTTCTGTTTCATTTTATTGATTTGTGCTCTTAACTTTGTTATGCTTTTCTACTTCTTTTGGGTTTAATTTGTTTTTATTTTTCTAGATTCTTAAGATAGAAGCTGAATGCAGGTGTCAGTAAACTACAGTCTATGGGCCAATCCAGCCTGCTACTTGTTTTTTTCAGTGGATCATGAACTAAGAGTGGTTTTCCCATTTTTTTTAATGGCTAAGAAAGTCAAAAAAGAGTAATGATTTGTGACATGAAATTAAATTAAATTCAGATGTCAGTGTCCATAAGTTTTTTTGGAACACAGCCACACTCATTTGTTTATAAGGCTGTGACTGCTTTTTGTGCTAGAACAATAGAGGAGTTGTGACTGACTCTCTGGCATCCTCTTTCCTTTGCATTGCCGCTTGCTGCACTATAATCACAATGGTTCAAGTACATAGTACTTGTCACTGTATTGTGACATTTTACTTTATTATTAGCATATACCCATCATGTCAAAATAAGAAAAGATTAGAAAAATGGACTTGACATGTTATATACTTTTAAAGCACAGTGGAGTGTGAATTATTAGATGACAAAGCACTGTGATTATTATGCAGTAATACTATGGCTGTGTTAAAGAAATACGGTATACACTGATATTACCAGATTAACCATTCATCACCATATTCCCATCTTACGGGAAAGCAATGGTCAGAAATTAGAAAACTTAAAAAAGAATGTCTTTCTTACCACAGCAGAATTTCTTTGTAAAAAAGGAAAAAAATCAGGCAGCACCCAAAGTAAGTTTCTGAGTGTCTCATTTGTTAGCTAAGCAAGGAATCATTTACTTATGGTGGCTTAACTAAATTGTGTTTGATTGTAGCAGCCAAAGATAATTGTCTGGAGAAAATAAAGACTATTAATCTTTGGGTGAGAATAGTTGCTGGAAGAGTTGAGGACATCAATAATTAATTAAACAATAAGGCAAATGATTTTGGTTGGTTTTCCTTGGCTCCTGATGAATTGAAATATTACCAATACAGCTCAATTATTTATTTGAGAAGACAATGTTAAGTTTGAAGTTACTAAAGAATTAATTTTCAGGAATAGTGTTCATGGAATAACTAAGACAATATTTACGAAATTTGAGAAAACACTTAATTCTATACAACCTGAAGTGGAATCTGCTAAGATGTGTTATAACTGATGGTGGTAAAAGTATGTACAGAATAGAAAAAGACTTAGGTGAAGAAATCTACAAAGCTGTGAAAATGTAAAGTGGTTAAAGTCTATGGTTATTCATTGTTTTATCAGTGAGTGCTTTTTAGAGAATATTTGAATCTGTCCTGTGATCGGGAACCAGTAGTATCTCAAGACTCAAGAGTGTTGCTCTTGTGGACTTAGCTGTCAGTTCCATGAATTCTTGTCAGAAATAGAAGTTGAATATACTTGCCTATCAAACAGCAGTTCAGTGACTTGCAGATGTAAGGTATATTATAATCTTTTGAACTTAGGGCTGATTTGGAATTTTCCTGAATGAGAACTGTCAAACATTATTATTGAACACTGAATGGCTTTGGAAATCATGTTTTTGCTGCAGACTTGATAATGTTTCTTAGTGAATTCCACTTCAAATTACAAGGCAAAACAGTGCTTATATGCAAACTAAAAGTTATTTCAGTGCCAACTAATGTTTGAATCATGAGTAATATCAAGATGTTTTATGTAGCTTTCCATGCTGTCAAAAGTTATTGCAAAGAATTGTGACATCCATTCCTATCCAGATATGCAGTAGATATATTTTCTGTGCTCCAAGTACAGTTTCAGCAGTATTTTTCAGAATTTGATCCAAGTGCAAAGGAAATTTCTGTATTACAGAATCCACTTAACTGGGTTATTGGAGGTACTTAACACCTAACTTTCATTGGAACTGATTAATACACAATGTAATGATATGCTAAAAGAGAAGTGTTGAGAGAAGAGTAAAGCCTTAAAATGCCTTCCAGACAAGGAATATGCTGAATTGAAACCATGTGCTGTGATATGATATCAGTATGTGACAGAAACTGTCTTGGTAAAACTATATTTTCAAACATGAAATACATAAAATCTTACTTAAAAAACAACATTAACATACGTATATTTGCAGGTGACCCTGATAATAGGGAACACTAACTTTGAATCCCAACTAAGTGAAATTCTATTCCTCCCAAGAGTTCCATTCTTATTAGTAGGCCTGTTTTACAAAAGGTTGTACTCAACTATTACTACTATGTTATTTTGAATTTCATCAATAAAAATTGTGGAAAATTTTGTCTCATTATGCAAATATTTACATAATATCTTCAGTTTTGTCGGCCCTCAAAGCCTAAAATATACTGGCCTTTTCCAGAAAAAGTTTGCTGACCCTTTCTTTGCTTCAATATATTTTATTCTGGATAGTTGTGTACCTGTACATATTACCAAATTAATGTTTCTGCCTCACAGTGACTTTAAGGGAAAATAATGTATGGAACCCCTTTGTGTGGATTTATTTATTACAGCTTATTCACTGTAATAAGGTCTTACTGCTTTGTGTTAACATTATAATTTGAGGAAGAGCCTTTCCATGGTTGTTCTGTACTTTGTGGGTAGGTTGGAATGTTGAAATTTCTTCATGTGTAAGAGTAGGATACAGTTAACTGAAGTAGGATTATCAACTAGCAGATGCTCCTTTCAAGGAACCTATGCTGGAAGAAGGCGCAAATAATATGTCCAAACAGCTTTATTTTCAAGAATGTACTGGAGTCAGTTGAAATGCCTAGAACAGATGTGGTTAATTTTAAGGAAGAGTTTTTAACTCCTCAAGGGGAAGAGAGGATGAACCAAGCTCCCCACTTAATTCTCTCAGGAAGGCATGGAGAAATACTTTGATTTTCTCTACTAGGTGTAATCATTGATTTACTGTTCCAGGAAAGAAGAGTAGGGCACTTTGAACTCTTTCCTAGATGTCATTCTTCTCTATCTCTGGACTTGCTACTCTTTGTAGTTTTGGGTGGAAAGTATCCTTACTAGAATCCTTGGAAGATTCTGGGAGACTTTAGGGGAACCTGGGAGAAAAGCCAGAATTACTTAGTCTGGAGGGCTTTGGTGGAAATCAAAGGTTCATATGATATTCTTCCTAGGGTCCTGTAATGGAAAAGGTTAATGATAGCTAGTTGCACAGACAAATAATTGTGGAGAATGACAGGATCATAAAGTAATTGAGCAAAAAGTTTGCTCATGTAGTTTAATTCACAGGTTTTTGCTTAGATATAAGTTGTGTCGGACAATTAAATGCATATAAATGATACACCTGGACACCTGTAGGCTGTTCCTTTAATATGTGTTCCTTAAGTATGTTGTATTCTTTGCCCAAAAAATTTTAGAACTAATTTCTGCAGTTTTAATTGGTGTCAGTGGGAAAATACAATGTCATATTCATGTATTTATTTTTTCAATTTCAAGAAGAAATAGTATTCGTCTTTAGTACTGCAGCTTGTAGTTATAAATGAGCAAGAAAAACTAGTGTCCATTTTTTGTACTGTAGCATAAATCAGTAGTTCAAAGTTATGGTGTTCTTTTGTGATCTCTTGTATTTGCATAATTAGAAACTTTGTTCAGTATTACAAGATGCATTCAGATAACCTCAAAGAATGAAAGAACCATTTTGACTTTCCAAGTAGTTTTAAGCAGATATCTTAAAGGATAATAAAAAATGTTCCGAAATGATTGTTGCAAACTTAATAAAAAGACATTATATTTTATGTGTAGGTCTCTGAAAGAAGATGAATTTGGCTGAGATTTGTGACAATGCAAAGAAGGGAAGAGAATATGCACTTCTTGGAAATTATGACTCATCAATGGTATATTACCAGGGGGTGATACAGCAGATTCAGAGACATTGCCAGTCAGTCAGAGACCCAGCTGTCAAAGGCAAATGGCAACAGGTAAGGTCACATTAAAGGTAAAGATCACATTCAGTAAATGAGGGCAATAGTGTATTATACTGGAACGATTAGAGTTTGGGATTTTGTAAAGAGCTCTTATTTGTCTATTTACCAAAATATATTTAAAATATGCTTTGAATAATTTTTTGTATTGCCTGGTTAATATTTTATGTATTATTTTTGATAGTATACTTCATGAGACATATTTCAAAGATACTTCTAATTGAATCTGCTTATAATTTAAAAAATTTTTATGGTCAGTCACCTGATTGTTTTTATAGCTTTTTGAAATAATTTATTTCTATTTGCTTTTTCCTCTTTCATTTTTACATGTAGTTTTGATCAATTTCATAAAACTTCTCCTTTAAGAAAGTTTCCTCTTGTTTTGAAAGATTCCTTACAAATACAAAGGAGTCAGAAATCTAATAAAAAAGCAGTAATATATTTGCTATGTCTTTTGACTATACAACTTGATTATATAATAGTAGTTAAAAACTTGAATTATAATTTCCCCACTTACTTCCAAAACTTGAAATCCCTTTTAAAATTAAAAGTACAAAGTAAAAGCATTTACTTGATGTTTCCATTTTATGTATTAAAGCCTTTCAAGTGTTCTTACTAATTTCCACTAGTCAAAAATTAATGTTTCATGAAGTTTTCAGGGTAAATTTGGCTTATTTTCTGACTTAAGTGTTGCCAGGTTATGTTAAGTGAGAACAGTATACTTGCTCTAACTCAAGTTGAAAATTTTAGTTGTGTTCTATCCTGCATACTAGCCACAGGCAAGAATGGTTTATTAATGTAGCATGGAAATATTTTTGACATGCTCTTGTGTTAAAAGTGACCATTTCTACTCAGATATTTATACTATGTTTCTTTCCATTAAGTTCTGAAATTTCATTTCTCCCAATAGCATATAATTGCATATATTAGCAGTTGGGTTTTATCTAGATTTTTCTTTGGTTCTGCAACTCTTTTATGCATTCCTTTGTATATACTACTCAAGATAAAGTTAAGGGAAAGTTTCTTATGCTCTGCTTTACAGTAAAGTGTGCTTTTTGGTTTAAAAAAACCTAGAATTTGTTAAAATGAATTTATAAATGTAATTTTTAAAATGTCTGTGTGCCTTTGAAAATTAGTTTGGGCTAAATGTTTGAAAACACATGAATTTCCACATAGTAGGTGCTCAGTGAAATTCTTTAAATACAAGAAATCTTTGAGCTCAGAATAAACTTTTTCTAGGACTTAAAAGGAATTTGAAAGAGATCAGAAGATTCAGATTTTAGGCAAAGGAGAATTTAGAAAAAATTGGAAATGGGTAATTCATGATATTATGCCACTTGAGATTTTCAGATACTCATGACAGGCATTTCATCTTTAGTGACACTGGGAATAGGAAACCCTGGTGAAGATTTTGGCTGACTGTCTTGGAAGCCATTTACAAATATATTAAAAGAATTTAGCATAACATTATAGATTTCTTGGGATAGTTAACTTATTACTGACATAGTTGCTTATTTTAAGTAATTTAATGGTCATCACATTCTTTGGTAGAAATAGAGTTTCATTATGAAAAACATATAACTACTTCCCCTATGAAAAGATATGTAAGTAATGTCTTTTTTCAAACCAATTCCTGCCCTATCTATATTACTTTAAATAGTTCTTGGTTTTTTGAATATGTTTTAATAACCCATTTTACATACTTTAAGTGACATTGAGAAAACTTGCATTCTATAGCAATTTATTATTTGTGATTTATATAAACTTTAAACAGTTCCTGGTGTAAAGGCTATTTTCTTTTAAGGTTCGGCAGGAATTATTGGAAGAATATGAACAAGTTAAAAGTATTGTCAGCACTTTGGAAAGTTTTAAAATTGACAAGCCCCCAGACTTCCCTGTGTCCTATCAAGATGAACCATTTAGAGATCCTGCTGTTTGGCCACCCCCTGTACCTGCAGAACACAGGTAAATGGGACTTTATATTCTCTTTAGATACTTCCATAGTTCATTGATACTCAGAGTGAAAAGAATGAAACTTCATTTGAACCAAGTATGAAAAAGTACTTTGGGGGGCAGGCAAATTTCATAACCTGTTTATAATTTTCGCTCTTATAGGCTTATAGTTTGTATTTGATCAAAGACTGAAGTAAGTCAGTTATCATATATCTTGCTTTTAGAATGTTTTACCACTTTAATCATAATAGAAACATGCTAGTCCTAAAAGTCATCCATTGAGCAAGGTCTTTTAGGTTTCATAATACCAGCACCAAAACTTTGATGACTTTTTTGCTTTAAAACATCTTTGCTTTAGAAGATACAACTTTAGGTAAAACGGTGGACAAATTGGATTCATCTGGTTAGGCCTACAGCCAGTTTCCAGAGTCTTAGTGTAGAAGGAATCTTACTATTCCTTGAGGGTTAAAGGTCAGATTCTCTAGTGTGGCACATAAGGCTCTAAGTTTATTTCCCTGGTGCCCAGCCCATGCATCATCTACATTAAACCTCTCGTTCTTTCCTGTCTTGTCTTTGCACATTGTTCTTCAAGGAATACACATAATACCCTTTTCAGCAACTCATATTCACCCTTTAAGTCTCAGCCCAACTGTATTTCCTTATTGTAACCTTTTTTAGTTTGCCCGGGCATTACAGTTTGTTCATAGGAGTTATCATGTTGCATTTCTTGGTTTCATCACAAGATTAAGAGCTTTCCAAGGGCAAGGACCATAGTTTATATCTACTCAAATAGATGATGCAAACTTCCATTGCTAACACAAGTTTGGCACATAGTGGGCATTCAACCAACATTGAATGGAAAAGGCCATTAATTCCACAAGTGAGGAACCTGAGGCCTCAGAGGCCCTGACCTGTAAATTAGGACAGACCAGGGTCTGAGTTTAGGTCTTCCAGGCATTCAGTGCTCTTGATTGTAAAGTGGTATTGTGGCCAGAGTATTGCATCACAGAACATAAGTTTCCCTTTGGTCAGGAGCTGTGATCATGTGTTTTACTTCTTGATCTCTTGAAACTTCCTAAAAGCATTTAAAAGTTTGTGAAAGTGGTTAATTTATTCCTTCAGGGTTTTTTCCACTGACTTTCAGATAATTTTATAATTCTCAGCAATATAGTCCTTCCTCAGCTTGTAACCACCTTCAGGTGTTTTGGATTAAGGTAATCATTACTCCTTAAAAGGCAATTTTTCAAGTCATAGGATTGTTACCATGGAAGTTCCAAAGTAGATACTGAATAAAATAAATAATGGCATTTTGATCTATCAGACCTTGAAAATTTTGTGTATATATAATAAAATACCTGATTTTTTTTCCTGAAAGTCATTAATTCTGAAATATACATTTAGTTTAAAGCTAAAAGCTGACAATAATTTTATTTTTATTTGGATATAATAGACATATAACATTGTAATTTTAAGGTGTACAGCATGTTGATTTGACATATATTGCAATATTATTACTATGGTAATATTAGCTAATACCTCTGTCATGTCACATAATAAGCACTTCTTTTTTGTGGTGGGAACAATTAAGATCTAGTTTTTTAGCAACCTTGAAGGTTATAATACAGTTTTCTTGTGTATAATCACTATGCCATACATTAGATTTCCAAGACTTTATCTGCTGGTTGCAAATTTGTACCCTTAAACAACATCTCCTCAATTCCCCCATGTCCCAGCTCCTGGTAACCACCATCCTACTTTCTGTTTTTATAAGTTGGGCTTTTTTAGATTCCATATATAGTTGATATCCTACAGTTTCTGTCATTCTTCGTTTGACTTGTCTTACTAGCATAATGTCCTCAAAGTCCATCTCTGGTTTTAAAAATGGCAGTATTTCATTCTTTCTCATGGCTGAATAATTGTATATTGTAGCACATCTTTATTCATTCATCTTTTGATGACAAAAGAAAATCCAACTAAAAGCACATTGTATATATGTAGCACATCTTTAGCCATTCATCTTTTGATGAACACTTAGGTTGCTTCTGTACCTTGGCTATTGTGAATAATGCTGCAGTGAACAATGGAGTATGTAATTCTTTTTGGTAATCCTGTTTTCATTTCCTTTGGATATATACTCAGGAATGGTATTGCTGGATCATACGGTGGTTCTATTTTAACTCTTTTGAGGAATGTCCATATAGTGGGTGCACTGGTTTACATTCCCACCAACAGCGCATGAGGGTTTGCTTTTTTTCACATGCTTGCCAACAATTGTTTTTGTCTTCTTGATGATATCCATTCTAACAGGAATGAAGTTTTCATTGTGGTTTTGATAATGCATCTCCCTTATGACTAGTAATGTTGAGCATCTTTTCATGTACCTATTGGCCATTTGGATGTCTTCTATGGAAAAATGTGTATTTAGTTCTTCTGTCTATCTTTTAGTTGGATTTTCTTTTGTCATTGAGTTGTATGAGTTCTTTATATATTTTGGGTATAAACCCTTATCCAGTATATGGTTTGCAAATATTTTCCCCCATTCAGTAGGTTGCCTTTTCATTTTTTTGACTGTTTCTTTTGCTGTGCAGAAGCTTTACAGTTTGATGGAGTCCCACTTGTTGAGTTTTGTTTTTGTTGCTTGTGTTTTTGGTGTCATATCCAAAAAATCACAGCCAAGACCAGTATCAAGGAGGTTTCTGTTTTCTTCCTGGACTTATGGTATCAGATCTTATGTTTAAGTCTTTCTACTCCACTTGGAGTTCATTTCTGTGAGTGCTGAAGATGGGAGTCCAGTTTCACTTTTCTGCTCGTGGCTGTCCAGTTTTCTTGACACCGTTTGTTGGAGAGACTATTCCTTCCCCATTGGGTGTTCTTGGTTTCCTTGTCAAATACTGGTTGACCATAAATGCAGGGGTTAATTTCTGGGTTCTCTATTCTGTTTTTTTGGGCTATGCATCTGTTCTGTGCCAGTAGTACATAATACCATTGTAGCTTATAGTTGAACTAACAGTTTGAGATTAGGAAGATGATACCTTTGGCTTTGTTCTGTCTCATGGTTGCTTTGGCTCTTTGGGGTCCTCTCTGGTTCCACACAAATTTTAGGGTTTTTTTTATTTCTGTGAAAAATGCCTTTGGAATTTTGATAGGGATTATACTAAATCTGTACATGGCTTTGGGTAATACAGACATTTTAACAATACTGATTTTCCAATCCATGAACATAAGATATCTTTCCATTTGTCTGTGTTTTCTTCAATTTCTTAAAGTCATGCAGTTTTCATTGTACAGATCTTTTCCTTATTTGTTTAAATTTATTCCTAAGTATTTTATTCTTTTTGATGCTGTTGTGAATGGGATAGCTTTATTTATTTTTCAGATGTTTCATTGTTAGTACTTAGAAACACAACTGATTTCTGTATGTTGATTTTATATCTGCAACTTTACTGAATTTGTTGGTTTGTTCCAACAGGTTTTTGGTTGGGCCAGGGTTGTCTGTATATAAGATCATGTCACTGCAAATAATGACAATGTTTGATGCTGCTTTTCTGATTTGGATGCTTTTCCTTCCTTTGTTTTGCCTAATTGTTCTAGCTAGGACTTCCAGTTCTATGTTGAATAAGAGTGGTGTTCTAATCTTAGAGGGAAGATTTGAATTTTTTACTGTTGAGTATAATGTTAGCTTTGGGGTTGATGTATATAACCTTTATTACGTTGAGATATGTTCATTCTATACCCAATTTTTTGAGGGTTTGCATCATGAAAGTCTGTGTTTTGTCAGATACTTTTTCTGCATCTATTGATATGATCACAGGATTTTAGTCTTTCATTTTACTAATGTGGTTTATCATATTTATTGATTTGCCAATGTTTAACCACCCTGGCATCCCAGGAATAAATCCCACTTGGTCCTAGTGTATAATCTTTTAAATGTGTTGTTGAATTTGGTTTGCTGATATTTTTGTTGAGAATTTTTGCCTCTGTATTCAGTAGGGATATTTTCCTGTAATTTTCTCTTCTCTTAGTTTTCTTATCTGACTTTGGTATCTGTAATTCTGGCCTCATAAGATGAGTTTGGAAGTGTTCCCTCTTCAGTTCTTTGGAAAATTTGAGAAGGATCAGTATTAGCTCTTCTTTAAATCTCTGGTAGAATTTACCATTAAAGCCAGCTGGTCCTGGAAATAACTTTCAGTGTGGAAATACCTGCTCTGAATTACTAGAGCACATGATTTTAAGAAGCAGTGGCAACAGATAATATCTCTAATATCCATGACTCAACCGAATAAAAAAATGTGACTGGCATTTTCTCATTAATGAGCACTTACCTCAAAATATTTCATGAGAGAAATACTAGCCCGGTTATTTCCTTTTCTTTGCCCACCCTTAATTGTCATAACACAGGTTGGATATATTTTTATACTTGTGTTTTAATCCTGTTTTCTCCAAAGCTTTTTTCTCCATACTAAATTTTTAAAAGTTTCCTTGCATGTAGCCATTATGTGTATTTATTTTCTTGGTGAATCATAAACCCTTAATAAAAGCAAATCTAAGACTGTGTATTGCCTGGGAAAAAAGAGATTCCCATTCCCACATATATCATCAACTGCAATGGAAAAATACCCCCAAACTCTGTAGGGTTCTATTAGAAAAGGAATTCTGTTTAATTCCTTGAGTAATAGCATGGGATTAGTAGTTTTAAACTCAGTAAATAAAACCTTTACATCTGCAAAGCCACAGATTATCATCAACTAATAACTTCATAGTGACATATAGGTAGGTCAGATGTTAATGAGGTAAACTTTACACAGATTTGTGGACAGAATGTGTGGGTTATCTGATAAAATAAACAAATACTCAGATTTTAAGGTTAGGGTTAAAAGTTACAGGAGATTAGAATTGTATAGTGTTTTTCCCCTTGTATAATTTTGTTTCTTCTACCAGTCATGGAAAACAAATGTAATAAAATATTTACCTAGAGATAGTAAATAGTGGATATAGCACTTAAATAATTATGATTATTTGGGAAGACACTTAATGTAAGTCCATGAGTTCTGGGTTTGAATTCTACTTCTGACACTATTTGTTTTATGACCTTGAGCAAGTTACTTAACCTCTCTAAACAGTAGTTTCACTGTCTGTAAAATGAGTATCTCTATCTCATGTAATTAAGAGAATTTAATGTCTAAGACAGTAACTGGCATGCAATAAGTAATTAAAATGGTCAACTCTGAAATAAAATACTACAGTGTTCTTTAAGATAAAAAATAAGTGAATAACAGAATTAAGAAATGATAGCCTCATTCACAAAGTTCCTCAAAGGAATTTTATTTCTTCCCTGTATATTCTACATAAATCCTTAGTTTTCTGAAATACTTCTAATAACTGCTGAGAAGATAAGGTTTTTTGAATGTCCAAGACTCACGAAGTTGGTGATCATTTTCAGGAAAGGGATGATAACTAATTATTGGTTATTTACTGTATTTTTTAATATGTTATGTTATTTAAACCTCCAGTGGTCCCATGAGGAGGCTACTGTTATATACCCATGTTACTATCGCTAATTTGTTACTAGGACCCCCATTTACAGCTGAGGAAATTGGAGCTCATAGAGTTTATTTTCCCAAAGTCATCTGAACAAGAAAGTTGTAAGATCCAGGATTTAAACCCAAATCTTGTCAACTTCAGAGTCTCAACACAACACTCTGCTGTGTTACATTCTCACATTTACTTATTAGTATATGTGAGTATGTTTTAATATACATCTATATATCCTAATACATGATATTTACCCACTTGATTAAATTATTATTAGAGGTACTAGGGGAATGAAGAAGCTGAAATTGCTTAATGAAGTAAATATTGGTATTTTAAATGTAATTTAAAAACAGTTCTCTGTGAGAATACCACCCTGAAATTATAATGTAAATCAATAGGAAAATAAAATTTACCTTGTTTTGTATAAAATGTCTACAGGATGCATCTGATACATTTGGCTTTAGCCGTAATTTGGTTGCCTTGCTTGTAAGTCTAACCCTTACTATACTTCACATGGTCGTTTAACACGAACTCCTCCATGTCTGTTGCTGTACTCCAAAGTAATCAATCTGCATACTGCGGTTTCCAGCAGTCGTGAGTCACGTTGCAGTTATGCCTTACATGTCATGAGTCTGCTGAGTTTAATCATGATCTGATTTAAATCCAGCCTGCCTGGATAAATCAGAACAATTTTAAAAAATGAATTAGGTTCATTGCCTTTAACGTGACAAAATTGAGCTACAAAAGTGGCATTATGATGGGAGGCAGTGGCAATATTAGAATTGAACTCCAACAAGATGAAGCCTCTAGATCATTCTTAGTGTCCTAAGTTTAAAGATATTTTGTATTAATTAAATTAATTAATAAATTTTCCATATAAGTTTATTAAGCACATTATCTTTAATGAGGCCATTTAAAAATGGTCTCTCCCAGTGAGAAATAAGATTTTCTGTATTGCAACAGTATGACATAGAACCTAACCAATAAATCAATCTTTATTCAACTTAGAAAATAAATGTTAGGTCATTTTAAGTTACATCTTCTAGGAGAGATGGCATTAAGAATGGGATAAACAAGCCTGAAATTAGTCATCTGGCTTGTTCTGTGGAGGGAAAATAGAACTCTAAAAGACCCGCCAATGTTATTTCACCTGGAACCAAGGGAACATAGAGATAGGAAGATATTTTTTATCAAATTTGTGCTAATCTGTAGAATTTCAGCAGAAAGGAAATTCTTATTGACTTGGTAATAAAGTTGTTTTTTCTTTGTATACCTAATAGATTAAGTAACTGCTAGCATTTAAAATGTCAATTTGCAGTGGAAAAAGATGATTTAAGGCCAAGGTCAAGTACCAGTAGAAAGTAAACTACCGTCTCCTCCTTACTAGTATTTTCTGGCTCTGTCTCAGTTATTTTCCATGATTTAGGGGGTAAGAGAGCAAGTTTTTGTATTAGTTCTACCACTAATTGAGTGGTCCCCCCAAGTTAAGTTCATTTACCTGTGCCTCGCTTTCCCCCTCTGTAAAATGTGTATCGTGATGAGATTGTTTTGTAAAATTGTTTTGAAGTCTTAGGAAGAAAAACACTGTATAATTGATCTGTCCATTTTATGAACATCATATGCTAGACATTATCTTTGGCCCTTTGGATAAAGGTAATTAAAAACCCCCACAGAACTTGGCCTTAAGAAAGGAATAAGAGAAAAGAGTCCAGACATCCTGGAAAGCTTGCGCGAGGATGCCGGCACCTGTTATATGCCACGTGCTGTGCCAGGTGCCAGTACTGTGCTGGGGATGTGGTGGGATGCAGAAACAGTCCCTGCCCTTTTAAGCATACGGTCTTGTAAAGTGGGTGTGAGAGCTGTTACTGAGGTCAAAGGGACTGGATTTGGTGATTAATGAGATACAGAGAATGAGGGAAAAGCTGGAGCAGATAATTAGCTATCTGGACCAAGCTGTTGAACAGGAATTGAAAATGAGAGCCAGAGTGCAAGAGATTGGGATTAGTGGTAGTTACTTAGGAATCATCAGCAAGTAAAGAATTTTTAAAAATGAAGTCTTTTTCTTTTTTTAAATATTTATGTCTTTATTCTTTTCATATATACAAATATTTCTGTTTCTATTTTATTTATTTATTATTTTTTTATAGATAATTATTTTTTATTGAAGGGTAGTTGACACACAATATTACATTACATTAGTTTCAGGTGTACAACACATTTATTCAACATTTATAAACATGATAATTCTAGGTACCAGCTATCACCATACCAAGTTGTTACAATATTTTGACTATATTCCTTATGCTATACATTACATCCCGGTTACTTATTTATTTTACAATTGGAAGTGTGTACTTTTTTTTTTTTTTTTTGAGGGCATCTCTCATATTTATTGATCAAATGGTTGTTAACAACAATAAAATTCTGTATAGGGGAGTCAATGCTCAATGCACAATCATTAATCCACCCCAAGCCTAATTTTCATCAGTCTCTAATCTTCTGAGGCATAACAAACAAGTTCTTACCTGGAGAACAAATTCTTACATAGTGAATAAGTTACATGGTGAACAGCACAAGGGCAGTCATCACAGAAACTTTCGGTTTTGCTCATGCATTATGAACTATAAACAGTTCAAATATGAATACTCATTTGATTTTTATCCTTGATTTATATGTGAATACCACATTTCTCTCTTTATTATTATTATTTTTAATAAAATGCTGAAGTGGTAGGTAGATACAAGATAAAGGTAGAAAACATAGTTTAGTGTTGTAAGAGAGCAAATGTAGATGATCAGGTGTGTGCCTGTAGACTATGTGTTAATCCAAGCTAGACAAGGGCAATAAAACATCCACGTATGCAGAAGATTTCTCTCAGAACAGGGGGGGTGAGGTTCTAAGCCTCACCTCTGTTGATCCCCAATTTCTCACCTGATGACCCCCCTGCGACTGTGCCTGTCTTAGGTTGTTCCTCCCTTGAGGAATCTTATCCGTCTCTGGCTAACCAGTCATCTTCCGGGGCCATACAGGGAAATGTAAAGTTGGTAAGTGAGAGAGAAGCCTTATTGTTTGAAATGGTTAGCTTTTTACTTCTTTGCATATTTATGCCCTGTGGCTTCTATGCCCAGCATTTGTCTTGAGGTATCTTTACCACCTGGAAGAATTATGATACTCGGTAAATTTGATATGAGGCACGAATTCTATTTAAGGGCTTTAATTAGGAAGAAAGAAGAAAAGCTATAGAAGTAGCAGGTGGCAGAAAACATGGGAAGATTGATTATTTCTTTGACATACCTTCTTGTAGAGTAACTTCAGCATGTATAGGTTTTAAGCTGCTACTTAAATTGCGCACACACATTAACATAATAGGAGTATAGTTACATAACCAAAGCATACCTGTAATTACCAGCCATCTCCAGTGAAACCAAGAAAACCAGTTAGGCACCTTAGGCATTTGTGAAATCTTATCTATGATATGGTGGATATTGTCCAACTGAACTTGAACAGTCTGAGAGAAATCAGACAAATTAAAACAACCCATTCCTGGGGAATGTTCACATCTCTTATGTTCTTTTAACAGTAAATAGTCTGTAGTTGTAAGATTTTGGAGCACTACAATTTGCACTTCTCCTAATTCTTGATTAATTGAGTTCCAACAGTATAGATCCAGTCAAATTTGTTGTTTTACTGTATGCACAGGCCAGCTTAGATATCTCCTTCTTCATTCCCATGGCAAGTCCGGGAACTGGTGGGATGAATGCATCTACAGCTGTAGCAGTGCATGGATCTTTGTTGGGGTTTTTTGATGATCATCTGCTGGCATGAGTCTTCTAGAGAGTGCTGATGTTGGAAGTTCTTTTTCATATCGTATCTTAGTTCATTTTCGGGGTAGCCCAATTAGGCTTTGATCCTCTGTATAAACACAAACAGACCCTTTGCCTACACTTTTATATGTCCTTTATATCATTCTGTAGAACTCATTAGAGGTCACCACATAGGAACTGCATTTTTTTTTTTTAATCATTAATCTACACTTACATGACGAATACTTTGTTTACTAGGCTCTCCCTTATACCAGGTCCCCCCTATATACTCCTTTACAGTCACTGTCCATCAGCGTAGCAACCTGTTGTAGAATCACTACTTGTCTTCTCTGTGTTGTACAGCCCTCCCCTTTCTCCCACCCCGCTATGGATGCTAATCTTAATACCCCCCTACTTCTCCCCCCCTTATCCCTCCCTACCCACCCATCCTCCCCAGTCCCTTTCCCTTTGGTACCTGTTAGTCCATTCTTGAGTTCTGTGATTCTGCTGCTGTTTTGTTCCTTCAGTTTTTCCTTTGTTCTTATATTCCACAGATGAGTGAAATCATTTGGTATTTCTCTTTCTCTGCTTGGCTTGTTTCACTGAGCAAAATACCCTCCAGCTCCATCCATGTTGCTGCAAATGGTTGGATTTGCCCTTTTCTTAAGGCTGAGTAGTATTCCATTGTGTATATGTACCACATCTTCTTTATCCATTCATCTATCGATGGACATTTAGGTTGCTTCCAATTCTTGGCTATTGTAAATAGTGCTGCGATAAACATAGGGGTGCACTGATCTTTCTCATACTTGATTGCTGCATTCTTAGGGTAAATTCCTAGGAGTGCAATTCCTGGGTCAAATGGTAAGTCTGTTTTGAGCATTTTGATGTACCTCCATACTGCTTTCCACAATGGTTGAACAAGTTTACATTCCCACCAGCAGTGTAGGAGGGTTCCCCTTTCTCCACAGCCTCACCAACATTTGTTGTTGTTCGTCTTTTGGATGGCAGCCATCCTTACTGGTGTGAGGTGATACCTCATTGTAGTTTTAATTTGCATTTCTCTGATAATTAGCGATGTGGAGCATCTTTTCATGTGTCTGTTGGCCATCTGTATTTCTTTTTTGGAGAACTGTCTGTTCAGTTCCTCTGCCCATTTTTTAATTGGGTTATTTGTTTTTTGTTTGTTGAGGCGTGTGAGCTCTTTATATATTCTGGATGTCAAGCCTTTATCGGATGTGTCATTTTCAAATATATTCTCCCATACTGTAGGGTTCCTTTTTGTTCTATTGATGGTGTCTTTTGCTGTACAGAAGCTTTTCAGCTTAATATAGTCCCACTTGTTCATTTTTGCTGTTGTTTTCCTTGCCCGGGGAGATATGTTGAAGAAGAGGTCACTCATGTTTATGTCTAAGAGGTTTTTGCCTATGTTTTCTTCCAAGAGTTTAATGGTTTCATGACTTACATTCAGGTCTTTGATCCATTTTGAATTTACTTTTGTATATGGGGTTAGACAATGGTCCAGTTTCATTCTCCTACATGTAGCTGTCCAGTTTTGCCAGCACCATCTGTTGAAGAGACTGTCATTTTGCCATTGTATGTCCATGGCTCTTTTATCAAATATTAATTGACCATATATGTCTGGGTTAATATCTGGATTCTCTAGTCTGTTCCATTGGTCTGTGGCTCTGCTCTTGTGCCAGTACCAAATTGTCTTGATTACTATGGCTTTATAGTAGAGCTTGAAGTTGGGGAGTGAGATCCCCCCTACACTATTCTTCTTTCTCAGGATTGCTTTGGCTATTCGGGGTCTTTGGTGTTTCCATATGAATTTTTGAATTATTTGTTCCAGTTCATTGAAGAATGTTGCTGGTAGTTTCATAGGGATTGCATCAAATCTGTATATTGCTTTGGGCAGAATGGCCATTTTGACAATATTAATTCTTCCTAGCCACGAGCATGGGATGAGTTTCCATCTGTTAGTGTCCCCTTTAATTTCTCTTAAGAGTGACTTGTAGTTTTCAGAGTATAAGTCTTTCACTTCTTTGGTTAGGTTTATTCCTAGGTATTTTATTTTTTTTGATGCAATTGTGAATGGAGTTGTTTTCCTGATTTCTCTTTCTGTTGGTTCATTGTTAGTGTATAGGAAAGCCACAGCTTTCTGTGTGTTGATTTTGTATTCTGCAACTTTGCTGTATTCCGATATCAGTTCTAGTAGTTTTGGGGTGGAGTCTTTAGGGTTTTTTATGTACAGTATCATGTCATCTGCAAATAGTGACAGTTTAACTTCTTCTTTACCAATCTGGATTCCTTGTATTTCTTTGTTTTGTCTGATTGCCGTGGCTAGGACCTCCAGTACTGCGTTAAATAACAGTGGGGAGAGTGGGCATCCCTGTCTAGTTCCCGATCTCAGAGGAAATGCTTTCAGCTTCTCGCTGTTCAATATAATGTTGGCTGTGGGTTTATCATAGATGGCCTTTATTATGTTGAGGTACTTGCCCTCTATTCCCATTTTGCTGAGAGTTTTTATCATGAATGGATGTTGAACTTTGTCAAATGCTTTTTCAGCATCTATGGAGATGATCATGTGGTTTTTGTCTTTCTTTTTGTTGATGTGGTGGATGATGTTGATGGACTTTCGAATGTTGTACCATCCTTGCATCCCTGGTATGAATCCCACTTGGTCATGGTGTATGATCCTTTTGATGTATTTTTGAATTCGGTTTGCTAATATTTTGTTGAGTATTTTTGCATCTATGTTCATCAGGGATATTGGTCTGTAGTTTTCTTTTTTGGTGGGGTCTTTGCCTGGTTTTGGTATTAGGGTGATGTTAGCTTCATAGAATGAGTTTGGGAGTAGCCCCTCCTCTTCTATATTTTGGAAAACTTTAAGGAGAATGGGTATTATGTCTTCCCTGTATGTCTGATAAAATTCCGAGGTAAATCCATGTGGCCCAGGGTTTTTTTTCTTTGGTAGTTTATTGATTACCGCTTCAATTTCGTTACTGGTAATTGGTCTGTTTAGATTTTCTGTTTCTTTCTGGGTCAGTCTTGGAAGGTTGTATTTTTCTAGGAAGTTGTCTATTTCTCCTAGGTTTCCCAGCTTGTTAGCATATAGGTTTTCATAGTATTCTCTAATAATTCTTTGTATTTCTGTGGGGTCCGTCGTGATTTTTCCTGTCTCGTTTCTGATACTGTTGATTTGTGTTGACTTTCTTTTCTTCTTAATAAGTCTGGCTAGAGGCTTATCTATTTTGTTTATTTTCTCAAATAACCAGCTCTTGGTTTCATTGATTTTTGCTATTGTTTTATTCTTCTCAATTTTATTTATTTCTTCTCTGATCTTTATTATGTCCCTCCTTCTGCTGACCTTACGCCTCATTTGTTTGTTCTTCTTTTTCCAGTTTCGATAATTGTGACATTAGACCATTCATTTGGGATTGTTCTTCCTTTTTTAAATATGCTTGGATTACTATATACTTTTCTCTTAAGACTGCTTTTGCTGTGTCCCACAGAAGTTGGGGCTTAGTGTTGTTGTTGTCATTTGTTTCCATATATTGCTGGATCTCCATTTTGATTTGCTCATTGATCCATTGATTATTTAGGAGCGTGTTGTTAAGCCTCCATGTGTTTGTGAGCCTCTTTGTACAGTTTATTTCTAGTTTTATGCCTTTGTGGTCTGAAAAGTTGGTTGGTAGGATTTCAATCTTTTGGAATTTTCTGAGGCTCTTTTTGTGGCCTAGTATGTGGTCTATTCTGGAGAATGTTCCATGTGCACTTGAGAAGAATGTATATCCTGTTGCTTTTGGATGTAGAGTTCTATAGATGTCTATTAGGTCCATCTGCTCTACTGTGTTATTCAGTGCTTCCGTGTCCTTACTTATTTTCTGCCCGGTGGATCTACCCTTTGGGGTGAGTGGTGTGTTGAAGTCTCCTAGAATGAATGCATTGCAGTCTATTTCCCCCTTTAGTTCTGTTAGTATTTGTTTCACATATGCTGGTGCTCCTGTGTTGGGTGCATATATATTTAGAATGGTTATATCCTCTTCTTGGACTGAGCCCTTTATCATTATGTAGTGTCCTTCTTTATCTCTTGTTACTTTCTTTGTTTTGAAGTCTATTTTGTCTGATATTAGTACTGCAACCCCTGCTTTCTTCTCGTTGTTGTTTGCTTGAAATATGTTTTTCCATCCCTTGACTTTTAATCTGTACATGTCTTTGGGTTTGAGGTGAGTTTCTTGTAAGCAACATATAAATGGGTCTTGCTTTTTTATCCATTCTGTTACTCTGTGTCTTTTGATTGGTGCATTCAGCCCATTAACATTTAGGGTGACTATTGAAAGATATGTACTTATTGCCATTGCAGGCTTTAAATTCGTGGCTACCAAAGGTTCAAGGTTAGCCTGTTTAGTATCTTACTGCCTAACTTAGCTCGCTTATTGAGCTGTTATATACACTGTCTGGAGATTCTTTTCTTCCCTCCCTTCTTACTCCTCCTCCTCGATTCTTCATATGTTGGGTGTTTTGTGCTGTGCTCTTTCTAGGAGTGCTCCCATCTAGAGCAGTCCCTGTAAGATGTTCTGTAGAAGTGGTTTGTGGGAAGCAAATTCCCTCAGCTTTTGTTTGTCTGGGAATTGTTTAATCCCACCATCATATTTGAATGATAGTTGTGCTGGATACAGTATCCTTGGTTCAAGGCCCTTCTGTTTCATTGCATTAAATATATCATGCCATTCTCTTCTGGCCTGTAGGGTTTCTGTCGAGAAGTCTGATGTTAGCCTGATGGGTTTTCCTTTATAGGTGACTTTTTTCTCTCTAGCTGCCTTTAACACTCTTTCCTTGTCCTTGATCTTTGCCATTTTAATTATTATGTGTCTTGGTGTTGTCCTCCTTGGATCCTTTCTGTTAGGGTTTCTGTGTATTTCCGTGGTCTGTTTGATTATTTCCTCCCCCAGTTTGGGGAAGTTTTCAGCAATTATTTCTTCCAAGATACTTTCCATACCTTTTCCTCTCTCTTCTTCTTCTGGTACCCCTATAATACGGATATTGTTCCTTTTGGATTGGTCACACAGTTCTCTTAACATTGTTTCATTCCTGGAGATCCTTTTATCTCTCTCTGTGTCAGCTTCTATGCATTCCTGTTCTCTGGTTTCAGTTCCATCAATGGCCTCTTGCATCCTATCCATTCTGCTTATAAACCCTTCCAGAGTTTGTTTCATTTCTGCAATCTCCTTTCTGGCATCTGTGATCTCCCTCCGGACTTCATCCCATTTCTCTAGCATATTTCTGTGCATCTCTGTCAGCATGTTTATGATTCTTATTTTGAATTCTTTGTCAGGAAGACTGGTTAGGTCTGTCTCCTTCTCTGGTGTTGTCTCTGTGATCTTTGTCTGCCTGTAGCTTTGCCTTTTCATGGTGATAGGAATAGTCTGCAGAACTGGGACAAGTGACAGCTGGAAGGACTTCCTTTCTTGTTGGTTTGTGGCCCTCCTCTCCTGGGAGAACAGCGGCCTCTAGTGGCTTGTGCTGCGCAGCTGCGCGCAGACAGGGTTTCTGCTTCCTGCCCGGCTGCTATGGAGTTAATCTCCGCTGTTGCTGTGGGCGTGGCCTGGCTCGGGCAGCTGCTCCAAAATGGTGGAGTCGCGTTGGAGCAGGAGCTGCTGGGAGGCTATTTATCTCTGTAAGGGGCCTCCCTGCTCCCTGCAGCCCAGGGGTTAGGGTGCCCAGAGATCCCCGGATTCCCTACCTCTGGATTAAGTGTCCCGCCCTGCCCCTTTAAGACTTCCAAAAAGCACCCGCCAAAACAAAACAACGACCACAAAAAGAAAAAAAAAAAAGGTGGCCGCTCGTTTTTTTTTTATTCTCCGGCGCCAGCCTCAGGCATCTGCTCACCGGTCTTGCTGCCCTGTTTTCCTAGTATTGGGGTCCCTATCCCTTTAAGACTTCCAAAAAGCGCTTGCCAAAACAAAACAGCAAAAAAAAAAAATTGGTCGCTCACTTTTCTTATGTCCTCAGGCGTCAGGCCTCCGGTGCCCGCTCACTGTTCTTGCTGCCCTGTTTCCCTAGCATCCAGGGCCCCCTGGGCATGTACTGTGTCTGCGCTCTGGCCCGGATGGCTGGGGCTGGGTGCTCGGCAGTCCTGGGCTCCCTCTCCCTCCCGCTCTGCCTGCTCTTCTCCCGCCGGGAGCTGGGGGGAGGGGTGCTCGGCTCCCGCGGGGCCGGGGCTTGTATCTTATCCCCTTCGCGAGGCGCTGGGTTCTCGCAGGTGTGGATGTGGTCTGGATATTGTCCTGTGTTCTCTGGTCTTTATTCTAGGAAGAATTGTCTTTGTTATATTTTCATAGATATATGTGGTTTTGGGAGGAGATTGCTGCTGCTCTACTCAGGCCACCATCTTCCGATCCCCCCTAAAAATGAAGTTTTAAGGTCTTTCTTTACATGTAGAATAGGTTATTTGCTTAATATATTGGCAGGTTGAGATTATACTCTTTTTCTTAACATTCAGTAGTCATATTCTCTTCCAAAATTCTGTTTCTGGAGTATGGGATGGACCCTGTTTTTAGTCTGTAGGTGGAATGTAGGTAGGTAGCAGTGCTGTTAACCACCCTAATTGGCATTTATTGAGTTCTTAACTGTGAAACATGTTCAGTGCTGATGAACTCTTTACAGATTTATTTATTAATGTTCACAACCACCCTCCAAAATAGGTACTATTATTATTATCCTTATTTTTTAGAAGTAAGTGGGATTTAAGATTTCTAATAAGCAACCTTATCAAATGCTGTAGGTCAAATAAAGTAAGGATTGGGAGTTGTATTGGATTTAGCCAATGGACCTCATTGGTGATCAGTGAGCAGTTTTGGTGGAATGGTAGAGAACATCGGAGTGGGTCAGAAAATGGAAGAGTGGGATCGAAAACAATGAGTATGTTCGGTTCTTTCAGTGAATCTTGCTGAAAAAGGAGCAGAGAAATTGAGAGGCTGTTGGGGGAGATATGCAGTCAAGGTCTGTGGCTCTTTTGGAGAGGAAGGGTGTTTTTATGCTGATGAAAATGCTACAGGAGAAAGGGGGGAACTGATGGGGCATGAGAGAAAATGGACCCCTGGAGCCACGCCCGTGAGCAGACCGGAGGGGGCGGACTCTGTGCACCAGTGGCGGGGTGTGTGGACTGCCGACTCAAAGTAACCGGAGGGAAGGCAGCTCTCAGGATGCAGGGAAGTGGGCAGATACGGAGGCGAGCTCTTTTGGAAGTTCTCTTCTGATTATTTCAGTGAGGAAAAAAAGCAAGCAGGATCATTTGAGAGTGAGGACAGAGGGAGCAGATGTTTTTCAGGGTCTAAATTTTGATCTAAAGTATTCCAAGAGTGCAAAGTCTTCCATTTAGCTATTTTATTTTATTTGTTTTCTGTAAGTTTTCTTTAGGGGGCATTTGTCTTATTTTTATAGAATTCAGTAGTTAACATTTGAAATCTTTATTTTGGAATTCTAGATATTTATTACAGTAAGTGCCTAAAAACTTGGTATTTCTATAATTTTTTTTATGTTACAGAAAAGACAACTAAAAGATAGAAATTATAATTCATTAGAGATAAACTAAGGATTGGGAACAAGATAGTGGTAAGTGAGAATGAAGACCTGGAACACTACTTTTATATTTTACTGCAAGAAATCTTTGCCTGGCTGCACTTGGCCATGGTCATTTCCCTTCCTGGTTCCCTGGCAGACCGCTGTATGTACACCGCACGGTGTGCTGTGCCGTGCACTGCAGTGCCTTTCCCAGCATAACTGCAAGTCCTGGATGGCCATTCATTGCAGTGTTGGGGCTGAATTCTCGCAAGTAACTTCCTAAATTAATAATGAATGTCTGTTCTCAAGACTTAGTATGTTTAGCTTTGTAGCATTTGATAATGCTCACCATCTTTCTCTGGAACTCTTCCTTCTGAGGCTTCTGTGACATTACGCTGTTCTGTTTTCTTCCTCTTTCTTTTTTCTGACTCTGGCCTCTTTGTCTCATCTCTTCCTCTTGCTGTTCCCTAGTCCTCATCTCTCTGCTGCGCTGAGGTCAGATCAACATATCCAGACCCCACAACACAGACCCCCTGTGTACCAGGCACTATGGATGCAAAGAATAGGAGGAAGGTTCCTGCTTTCCAGGAGCTCCGGTTCTGGGAGGCTGTTCCCTCTGCCCGGAGCTTGATAATTAACCAGGTTTTGAGGGTTCTCAGCTTGACTCTGCCACTTAGTGTCTGTGAGGACCTGTCAACCTGCCCCTCATTCTCCTCCTCTATAAATTGGGGATCCATACTGCAGTTACCTCATGGGGTTATGAGAATTAAATGATTAAATGTAAGTAAAGTATAAAAAAGAGTTTGGTACTTAGGAAGTGCTCATGAGTTATTTGTAGTTTTCATCATCCACTCCCCTAACCCCCTGCCCCACTCGATACTCGTGTGGCTAATGCCCTCACCTCAGTTAGGCCTTTGTTCAGATGTCCCCTGGAGAGTCTTACCCTGGCCACTATATTTTAATTATTACACTCTGCTTTATTTTTCTTCACCGTACTCAGAGCTGCCTGGTGGTATGTGATGTGCCCACTGTTTACCATCCCTACTACATTGTAAGCTCTATAAGGTCAGGGCCTTGGATCTTTCACAGTGCTCTACCCTTAGCACCAAGAATAGTGCCTAGCACAGGGTGGGCATTCAGTAACTGTTGAGTGAATGAGTAAGTAGAGTTCTTGTTTAGATTTAGTTCCAGGTTCTTCTTTGCTGAAGTATATCTGTAGTAGTTCTTACAAAGATCCCTATTAGTGGTAAACCCTCAGTTTTTGTCTCAATATCTGTATTTTTTCTTCTCTCATAAATGATAATTTAGCTTAGAGTACTAGTTTGGTAGTTGTTTATTCTCTGTGTCTTGAAAATGACATTGGTAGTAGTAGTGTTTTGCCTTCTGGCTTGCGTTACCAGTCTATTGTTTGTAGATAATTTCTCTTTTCTCTCATTGTTTTTATGATTTTATTTTTTGTGTTTGGTGTTAAGCAGTTTCACTGTGAATTATCTAAGTGTGGATTTATTTTTATTTATATTAAGACTTGTGTTTCTTTGTTTTAAATTCTTTTTTTATGTTTTTAATCATTTTAAACATTGATTTTATAGTCTGTAACTGGGAATTCTATTGTCAGAAGTTATTGAGAGTCTTATCTTTTTTGTTATTTCCGATGGCTCTTATTCATGCTAAAGTTGAGCCTGTTTTAAGGTGTTCGTTGTTGTGTGGCTTGTTGAGAGGGATGTCACTCCTGAGAGGGTCTGTGGTCGCTTCAGGTAGGCGCCTGAGATATGTCACTCGTCCAGGACCACTGTTAGGTAAATGTCTTTGCTTAAGGTAGTATAAAACCGAATCTCAAACTGCGTGAGAGCAGGCCCGTGGGTACCATTTCTAGGGGAGACTGTTGCCTCGCAAGTGCAGACCATAGGCCCACATAGACAGGTGTACTTGTTTTTCTGTGTGTATGTGTCTTAATTCTACCCTGTCACTGGGTTGTAGCCCTTTGAGCATCCTGGCTTCATGGGAGGTCTCAGTTCAGCTTCCTTGGCCTGTGGGCCTCAGGCCTTATCTCAGGTCTTACTGTATGATCTCTGAATCTCAAGCCCTTCAGTGTGTGAAGCCCGGAAACCCTAAAGGACTGTCATGCCATCAGCTCTCTTACTTATTTTTTGGTCTTTGGGTATTTCTCTTACCCTCTGGTAAGATCACCTATGTACATGAAAGGAATTTGTTACATTTGATCCAGAATTTCTACATGCTTTATAGTGGAAAGGTTTTCCGTTTATTTTTGTTGTTGTTACCATGTAATTATTATTTTTGTACTTCTGTTATAAATTCTTGAGGGTCTTATCCTATAGTTTGTTGTTTTTGAGGACTCCTGTTTATAGTTTATTTGGGAACTCTTCTCCAACAAGGCTTTAGTTGTAGTATTTATGTGTGAATGGAGAGGGATGTCCAGTAAAAGTCTTAAAATATGCATATGTATTTAGCTAAATTACAAGTTTCTTGAATGAGGGGACTATATCATGTTTTTCTTATCCCCATGTTTTGAAAACCTGTAATCTTAAGTTGCCTTTAAGAACTAGACAAAGAATTCTGAACTATCTAAGGTTCAACTGATATTATTTTAATATCTGTGAAAGCTGTGTAGTCCTTAAAATCTGAAAGAATGCCATTGTCCATTTAATCTTATGGTCTTTAGAGTTAGGTAGAAAATAACTACTCTAAGTTTTTCAAGTTCAAAGGTTATTTGATTTAAATTCATTCAGTTAAATGGAAAAGACAAGGACCTGTCTTTAGAGCCAAGGAAGAGCAAGCTACAGTTGAGTAATTAATCTGCCTGGGAGTGGTGAGATTCTACCCTTAGACTGAAGAATTGTTAATGTTCTCTTCCCTTTCCTCCTCACCTTTGAAGTGATGAAATGACTGGCTTAGCAATTTTAAATAAGGCTTAGTATATCCTATCAGACTCAGAAGAATCCAGTCACTGTTCTAGCTGAAATACCTGGTCGTAGGCAACATCAGAATGTGAAGAAAGCTTGCCTCTGGAGCATCATACAGCTGGTGTGGGAGTGTGTCTGCGGCTTCAGATCCCATACCAGCTGCCATTTCTGTTCACTACCTTGGTGAACTTGGATAGTAATTGTCTTCTGTTTCGGGTAAGCATCTTGCAACTCCAGGAAGATTGAGAATTAGGAATAGGATGTCTAAGAGAATCAAAACTATTAGTAATAATATTTTTCTGTTAAGGGATATGTACATATTTCCATATTTATTATTTTTCTGAGGGTGGTAAGAATGCAATTCCAATTTAAAACGTATTACAGAATAATTTAGATCTGTGTTTTTCATGTATAAATTTATGTTAGGTACTTTTGGGGAACATTTAGGAGAAATTAGGCTTACCTTGTAAGTTTAATTTATTTGGTATATGAAAGTACATGTAAGTTATTGTGCTTTATGAAGTTAGACAAATGGGAACTAAAATACATTACATTTATAAGCATAAGTAAAAAGTTTTGTGGCATTTAGTTAACAAGGTTTGTGAATGGGGCCAAACAATATTCGAAAGCCTCTTAAAAGTGACTTCTAAAATCTGCTACTCGTGTAAATAGAAGATTTGTAAGTTGAATCTAAAAGCTTTAAAGAATAACTGAAATTTTGCATTTTAACCTTAATAAGGTGAATTTTAAAAAAATCAAAGTAAACATTTGAAGAACATTTTCTGCACAGAAAGTATACTTGAGGGTACAAAGCAACTCCTGTCACCATGGCCTACAGTACTGGGTGTATTTCTGAATGTGATTGATTTGCTTGTTAGATCATGAGGGGTGATTTAACCTAAGGTAGCCTTTGTATTGGGCAGCATGGTGTCTTGCATTCATTAAGAGTTCAGGTATTTGTTGAAAAACTAATATTTTGAACAGACACCTAAATATGTCTTAAATATTTGCTCATAATCTTCTGACAGCAAATACCTAACATTTTTAAAGTTCTTTTTAGAACCGGAACTTATCATTAAAGACTAATTCTGTAAAGTCACCTGATTTATAAAGAGGACACCACTGCAATTCATTAGGGAAAGGTGGGTCTTGCCAGTAAATGCTTCTGGGTTAATTGAATATCCATGGGGAGGGATAAATCTTGACCTCATCTGTCACCCCATATAGAAAAATTACTTTGAAATATGTCGCTACTTAAAATGTAAAAGGTAAGAAAATAAAGCTTCAGAAGAAAACATGGAAGGATGTCATCAAGATCTTGGAGTGTCAAAGATATATTATTAAATTCATTATGAAAGACACTAAAGCATTAAAGGTAAACGACTGATAGTTCAGAATTCTAAAATTATGAACTTCAGTTCATCAAGAGACACACCATGTAGAGAGTAAAAGGCAAGTCACATAGTGGGAAAAGATATTTGCAATGCATATGTCTGATAGAAGACTTGTATCCAGAATATATAATGAAAGACAATAAGTAAATCAGCAAGAAAAAGTCAGCCAACCCAATTGAAAAAAGATGGACTAAGGCCTGGAACAGATACTCTATGGAAGAGGATGTTCACGGGGCCAGTAAGCATATTGCTGAAGAGGTGCTCAGCAGCTGTGCAGTCATTCAGGAACGGCAAAGGGCAGCCACAGTGCCTCCACCAGAACGGCTAGGACGCAGCAGCTGGCGCTCTCAGAGGCTGTTGGTGTAAAATGGCATCGCACTTTGGAAAACTGTTTGGCTGTACAGTTGACCCTTGAACAGCACTGGTTTGAACTGTGCAGGTCTAGTTATGCATGGATTTTTTTCAATAAACTGGAAAATTTTTGGAGGTTTGTGATAATTTGCAGAAACATTTTCTTTTCTCTACCTTTCTTATGATGATATGGTATATGATACATATCAAAATATGCATCAGTTGACTATGTATGTAAGGCCTCCAGTCAAAAGCAGGCTATTCGTAGTTAAGTTTTTGGAAAGTCAGAATTTATAGACAGATATTTGACTGGGGGGAGTGGGGTGTTGATGCCCCCTGCCCCCATGTTGTTCAAGGGTCAACTGTATTTACTAATGTGGATCTTAAATATACCGCATGACCCAGCAGTTCTACTCCTGGGCACGTACCCCAAAGAAATGAATGCTTGTGTTTGCCATGAACATAATGAAGCTTTAATAATCACCTAAACAGAAAACAACTGAAGTGTCCTCCAACAGTAGAATAGATTAGTATATTTATGCAATAGAATAGTACATAGGAATGAAGAAATATAAACTAATGCTATGTCCAGGGGCATGGATGAATCTCACAGGTAATGTTGAAAAAGAAACCAGACACAGTATGAACTATAGGATTCCATTTACATGAAAATAGAATAGGCAAACCTAATCTATGATAGTAAGGCCAGAATACTGGTTACCTTTACTCGCTCATACTAAGAGGGACTGTGCAAAAGCTTTCTGGAATATTGGGAAGTGTTGTATGTCTTGATACACTGAATGTTTTACGGTTCCAAAATTTATTGAGTCATATACTTAGTATATGTACGTATTGCTGAATATCTGTTACATCTCAGTGAAAAATAGATTTTAAAAATTCGGTGAAGTAATTAATATCTTTTTACAGAGGAAGAACATAAGGCTTGTAGATGTTAAGTGATAAGCTTTTGTGTAATCAGTGGTTGGTGGTGGTTGGGGTAGAAAAGGCACTCAGGTTTTAGGATTCCAAGTCTGAGGCTGACTCCAGCCCACTGTGCTGTTTCTCTGCAACGGTGGGAATAGTGTTTGCAGCATTTTTATGTAAATACAACGTCCAGCATAGGTCCTGTACTTATTAGATAAACAGTATTTATTGTTAAATATTAAAAAAAATAGCAACCATGTATTTGATAAGAGTCAATAGATTCTTAATCATTAATGTTTAACTTCAAATCATAGGTCCTCTATAATTTCTATTTAAACTTTTGTTTTTTGCTTCCTAATTTCTTAACATAACTTCTTTTGGACTCAGAAGTCTCATATTCTCTCCAAGTCCTTATAGCAAAAAAAAATATCAGTATGAACTACTTGGAACTTAACGTTTCTTATCATTTATTAGCTATGGATGTTTCTTATCTGTTTATTAGCTATGGGAAGAGATGTTTCCATGTTTATTTAATTCTGGATTTCTATAGGTGAATGTAATAACAAAACAAGATTATTTTTCTTTATTTTTCGGAAGTTAACTTTAAGTATATTTGGCTTATGTTCTTGGGCATATAGAGGCCTGTTCCAAATTACTTATCCTTACACTAGAACTCTAACAATGTATGAACAATAGCTTTAACCAAAGAATTTAGAATAATCATTAAAGAGAAAGCTAGGAGAAATACAAAGAGCTCAATAAGGGGAATCTTAAGAAGGAGCCTATAAAGTAATTAGAGAAAATTTTGATAGTATTTTAGACCCTGTTTCTTAATATGGCATGGAATGAAGACATCTTCTAAAGAGGTCTGTTTCTCTCTGACTTCTGGAGTCATGAAATAATGGTGCTCTAAGACAAACGGTCCTGTTTCTATTGCCGACTTTTTTATGGAGGTTTGCCAGGCAATAATCCAGTAGGTTCAACTGGAGATGTGTACTCTGAGCACACATAACTAGAACATGTATGTTTCTGGAACATGCATGTAAAAGAGCTTTGTAGCAACCCTATAAGTCCGTTTTTAGGTGCTCATAAATTTTAATTAGTGTTGTAGTATAGTCACATTTACAGTTTTATTAACTACTAAGCAGATAGTATGAATAATTAAAATTCATGTAAGGTATAATGAGTCACAATGCAATAGCATCTATGTACCCATCATAGAGTTTAAGATAAAGAACTTTACTATTACCTCTGAAGTTCCCTTATGAGCTCCTTTGCATCTTATCCCCTTCCCTCTCCTTTCAGACTTAGACACTATCCTGAATTTGGGGTTTATCATTCCCTTGCCTTTCTTTATACTTTTAGTACATACTTTTGTATCCTGAAGCAGTATCCTATTTTGCTTGAAATCATACTGCATGTGTTCTTTGAACTTACTTTTCCACTCAACATTATGTAGTTATAATTCATGTTCATGTAAATATAGTATCTTATTTTGTGGATGTTTAATAATTTATGTGTCTATTCTGATACTGGACGTTTGGGTTGTTTCCAGGTATTTGCTTTATAAGCAGTGCTGATAACATTTATGTATGATAGTTTTTTTATTAAGGTATCATTGATATACAGTCTTATGAAGGTTTCACATGAGCAACATTATGGTTTAATATTCACCCATATTATCAAGCCCCCCCATACACCCCATTGTAGTCACTGTCCATCAGTGTACTAAGATGCTATAGAGTCACTACTTGTCATCTCTCTGCTATACTGCCTTCCCTGTGACCCCCCTACATTATGTGTGCTAATCATAATGCCCCTTAATCACCTTCTCCCTCCCTCCCAACCCACCCTCCCCAAGCCCTTTCCTTTGGTAACTGTAGGTCCCTTCTTGGTATCTGTGAGTCTTCTGCTATTTTGTTCCTTTGGTTTTGCTTTGTTGTTATACTCCACAAATGAGTACAATCATTTGGTACTTGTCTTTTTCTGCCTGGCTTATTTCACTCAACATCATACCCTCTAGCTCCATCCATATTATTGCAAATGGTAGGATTTGTTTTCTTCTTATGGCTAAATAATACTTCATTGTGTATATGTACCACATCTTTATTCATCTACTGAGGGCCACTTAGGTTGTTTCCATATCTTGGCTGTTGTAAATAGTGCTGCGATAAACATAGGGGTGCACATGTCTTTTTGAATCAGGGATCTCGTTTTCTTGGGTAAATTCCTAGGAGTGGAATTCCTGGGTCAAATGGTATTTTTATTTTTGTTTTTTGAGGAACTTCCATATTGTTTTCCACAGTGGTTGAACTAATTTACATTTCCACCAACAGTGTAGGAGGGTTCCCCTTTCTAAGAACATTTATGTATGATATATTTAACATAGGTTAGAGGACATACTGGATTTTGGAGGAAAATTGGCTTCATTGCATATGATAGAATAAAGCATATTTCTTCCCATTCCTCTTTGGAAATATACTCAGATGGGAGAACTGAGCACAGTGCAGACATTCTAGTCTTTCATCTGCAGATTTACACCTGAAATACTGTGTCGGTGCTGTGTCAGTCAGTCTGAGCCCTAGGGCAGGTTGATGATGCTGGGTAACCCTATTGAAGTCTCTTGAAAAGGAGACCAGTGAAAGAATCCTTGAGACTTATTTTTTACACAGCCTGAAAGCTGTCACTGAGTCCTTAAATTGAAGAATGACATTGTGCAGTGATGCGCTAATACAGCTAGGAGTTCAGAACAGAATCAAGGATGTCCTTTGGGAAGTTGACAGAGTCTGTTACAAATGTAATACCAAACTGCAGTGAGATGGAACTGAAGACTTGCAAAGCCCAGGCACCCTTTCTGTGAGACGTGGGACTTGCCGCGATGGCACATCTGGCTTCTTGAGCACTCATTCAGACCATTTATGAGCCCATCAGAATATTGAGTGGCAAGACAAGGTCAGCAGCAGCAAAACAGCAGCCTGGGTACGAGTTTTGAAGTAATTCTTCTCCCAGCACAGCTTTGTTGAGCTGGATGTGTGTGCAGAATGGACTACAGCAGGACTCCTCAGCAACTGTAAATAGCATGCTGAGGTGGGGAGAGCACAAGCTGAGAACGCAGAAAAAATGTTTCAGGACTGACTGCAATTCACCCCTGTGCGGCCAGGCCTACCAGGGCAAGCCCAGCAGCTGACAAGCAGCCTGGCATGCATCTGTGAGGGACGGGTTTGCTGTTTGTGAGCAAAAGCTTCAGGCCGGCTGTGTGTCTAAAAAGCAGGACCACAAACAATGACAGACTATTTATGTAGCAGGCACAGCTGCTGACAGAAGGGCATGCTTGACGTGTGTGCGTTCCGAGTGGGAGAAATCGTTGGTTTCATTTTATTGTCTTTGGCTATACCCATGAATCTGATTCAAGAAACACATTGATACATACACAAATATATACATATAAAATAAAGTTCTGCATTACTACTCTCCACCTCTTTATCAAAACAAGCAAAAAAGTTCAGTTCAAAATAATGGTTGCTGTGAAATACTAGCAATAGAGCAATGAAACATTTTTAGTTTTTTACCAGTGTGGTCACATTTTAATTTCATTGACAGAATGCTTTAAAGATTAATAATGTACTATTAACAATTAATAGAATATCTTGTTATTTGAAAATGCCTTATAGCCATTTTACTATACACTATTTTCTAGTTCCTTTCCTGTGGATTCCTTTCACATGATTGCTTATTAATCTCTGGCTCCACTTGGGTGGCTTTATATCTCCAAAGGGATGTTCAATAAATAATTGTTTAACTGATTTGAACTCCAGTGATTCAGAAATGATTATATGGTAACCTGACAGACATACAGTTGTCACCATCGTCCCTCATCCTTAGCAGTTTCGTGGAGTGGTCTAATTCCAACAATCTGTAGATGATAATATATTCAAGTTGTAATATGTGAACACCTTTTTTTTTTTTTTACCTTTTTTGCCTTGAGTGTCCATCTTTCCTGGCTCTTCACAGATTTTCCTATTTTCCTGGTTAAGTTATATACATGTGTCACTTTTCTGTTACCAAGAAGAGAAAGTCCATGATGAGTTAGATGAATTAAAAGCATGAAGCTGGAAAAGGGATAATAATAGATATGGCATATCATGATAAAGAATATATGCATCGTATCTGAAGGTTGCAAATTAAGGTGCAGCTGTAGAGGGAGAAAAGGTAGGAAAACAGAGGCAGAGACAGTTCAAAGGAGGAGATCTAGGAGATTAGACACAGAGTTATAGAGTTCCCCCAACAGCCAAAGAAAAACAAATACTGAGCTGAGAAACCTTAAAACCTTTGTTTGAGGAAGACATGTTTCACATTATGTGAAGAAAAATATGTCACTGTGTGCGTGGTTATACTTATATATTTATTAAAATTCTTTTTATTGAGCTATAATTGACATACATTGTATTAGTTTTAGTTGTACAACATCATGATTCAATATTTACATATGTTGTGAAATGACCACAACAGTTAGTCTAGTTAGTGTCCTTCGTACATAGTTACCAAAATTCTTAAATCACGTTTGGGGGCCTGTATAATTTGAATGATCCTGTGTTTTTTGATACCCTCAAAGCATGAATAATATTTTTACATATAAATTACTTTGTCTATAAGAAGATTTCATTGTTAAGCCCTGCCATTTGTAATTTGATGAATAAAATGTTGGATTTTCCATTGCAGAAGCATAGAAAATGATTTTGATTGTTAAAAATTAATTAGTAAACTGTACAAATAGACATATTTTGAATTCCTGTCCTTTCAGCTTTTTTTTTTAAGTTGCTAAATCTTGGTTTAGGACAGTAATGAATAAAGTAATTGAGTTTCCATTACACTGTTAAGATTATTAGATGGGATTAGTCTGTATTGCCCTCTGTTGGTGATTAATAGTTCTTTTTGACAAAATGACTGTTGCTGTACATATCATTGATATGCATTTAATAATTTATCAACCAGTGTGTTTTACAGAAAAGTACTTTAAAAGCCGACCTAATAGTTGTGGTCATGAATTGGCAAAAGGAGGAAAAGTAGAAATCATCTGGGCTTCTGGATTAAATAGTTTTATTGACTAAGGTAGTATTGGAATATTTTGCCTTTGACAAGTTTTCTTTTTTCTTGTTTCTTGTCAGAGCTCCACCTCAGATGAGGCGTCCCAATCGAGAAATAAGACCTCTGAGGAAAGAAATGCCAGGAGTAGGAGCCCGGGGACCTGTGGGGCGAGCACATCCTATATCAAAGAGTGACAGACCCTCTGCAAGTCGGGACAAGGATTACAGAGCAAGAGGAAGAGATGACAAGGCAAGACTGTCTCTTTGTGAGGCACTCACTTGAAGTCAATGACTTTTTGTGCATATTATAATTTCTGTTGGCTTATCAGTGTACCCTGGTTTTGACATGGAAAAGAGATTTTTTAAAAATCTGATTCAAAACCTAGCACTCTTTGCAGTTTGAAGACCATTCTGCAATGTCAGTAACCTCAGAGGTCTACTTTACACACACGCATACACACACACTTTAGTAAAATGGATCTTTTGTAGAAATACTCAAAATAAAGTTTTAAAACTCAAGATATTTCAATAAGTATACTGAATTAAAATGAACAAGCAATGAAAAACAATTGCAGGGTAAAGATTTATAAGGAGGTGATATATATTTGCAGAATGAGGTGATAGATGTGATTCACTACTGCTAAAAATATAAAAAAATCTTTGATTTGTCTGTAAATTTTAGAGTAGAACAAGATTTTTTCCCTTTAATAAGAAAATTTTCCTTAATTAGGGTTCACTATGTACATTTATTTTATCTAAGAAATTGCATAGTACTGGGTGGAAATTATACTGCCCTTAAAATGGACTTTAGAAAAACGGGCCAAAGATAATCTTACAGAGTAAGGAGCTACCCACAGTAACCTGACATATATCTTAGCCTTAATTTGAGTGGAAAGACAAAAATAAATTTTTAGTGACAGCATTTCCCATTTCCATTGTGATGCCATAAATGAATGATGATGTTATTGAATTACTACAAAGAAATTTTATTTTCCTAGCTAGGAGGGGTTCAGGATATGTCATCACCTTTATGTCACATATTCATGATGTAACTATAACTTAAAACTTAATAGCAAGTGGTTATCCTTCAAAATTATATACTATATTTGAATATTATTACTATTATAATTTTAATCAATAGATAAGGACTCTGTACAACCAACTTCTAGGTCTTGTGGCTGTATAAACTGGATACAATAAAACTGGTGTTTTTCTGGGTATTTCTATTCATTTGGTTCACGGACATTCTATCTCTACCTCACTAGGACACTGCAAATGAATTAGATTTTCTTATGTTTGTAATTTGTTGGAGCTTTTATGTCATAAAACAGTAAATGATTCCATCTCAGATCTTTTTTGGGATTAGTGGGGGGTACTAATCCCAAAATGCTAATTAATAAATAAATTTTTTCTGGTTGATGAAATTGAACTGGTTCTCCCTATTACCAAAAGCCACATAAATGGATACTTAAAATTCTGTATCTTATATATCATCTTTGTTTCTTCCTCTCTTCATTTTTGTGTAGCTAGTCTTGGTTTGCATTTTAGAAAATAAAGTCCAGCCTTCACTCTGATGGTAGCTTTTACGTGAACTTTAGAACTGGGTGAGGAACGTTCAGTCTTTACCTTCACATAACAGAAGAGAAGAACCTTGACATGGCTTGTTGGGTGCTTCCCTGCGTAGGCACCTTTCAGAGTGATTAGACAGTGATTCATGAGACAATCCCATGAAGTAGGTAGTTGTCTCATCCCCATTTTACATATGAAGAAACCGAGGTAGAGAAAGCTAACGTTACTTTCCTGAGTGAGGAATGGAGCTTGGGGTGGAATTTGTGACATCACAGATCTATTCCTCTTTATTTTGGAATTTTTCATGTTTGTATTATCCTACCAAATAGATTAAAAATCCAGATTGGATTTGGAAAGAGTCCCCAGAACAATTAAATAAATGTTGATTTTTAAATGGAATTCTTCAGCAAAGAACAAAACAATCAGGCAGCATTTGTTCAATGTCAAAGTTTTCTGGAGGTTGCAAATTGTCTTTCACTTAAAAAGTTTCAGATAATTTTCTAAATCATAGCTATTCTTTCATTAACACTTAAGTACTTAGAGTGTCATCGGAAAGTAACCCCTTTATTAAAAAAAAAACAACTCCACAGTTATTTGAAGATAAAATATATTTTCCAAGTCACTCTGGAAACAAAAGGAGCTACAATTAAAAAAAAACAAACTCAGATTAACTTCATTAGATTTTGAAAAGGTGTACTTGGTTCAGTTATGGTTGTCATAGGCACTCAAATATTGATTAGAATAATCAAGTTCCTAGAACTCACTACGGTTTAAGGCAGTTTAGGTGAAACCAACCTATCCACTGCCGTGAAAGCTAATTTGAAAATGAGTATCCGAAGGGTTCTCACAGGTAAGGCAGTTCCCAGTGTTAATTGATTTTTCAAAATC
Source organism: Manis pentadactyla (assembly GCF_030020395.1). NCBI lineage: Eukaryota > Metazoa > Chordata > Mammalia > Pholidota > Manidae > Manis > Manis pentadactyla. The sequence continues at coordinate 8,685,093 of NC_080020.1, forward strand.
AGTTTTGTGTGTTGGAACCAGCTTAAAAAAAATGAAGTAGAATAGACTAGAAAATTCCAAGGGCATTGCCCATAGTAAGGACAGTGTTATTTCAAGGGAGAAATGTAGTTATATAATTACATGTTTGTCTACTAGCTTATGATCTAAAATGAATTTAGTACTTCGTGCCGTGGTCAAAAGTTTGAAAGCTGCTCACTGTACTTTATTGATATAAACCACTTAACTTTACTGATGTAAAAAAGTAAAGATGAGAAATTACCTGTTTTCGCTCAAGATTCTTGGGTTAGTGTAGCAAACTTTATGATGGAGCAACTGATAACAACAGAGTAGCAATAGATGTTACTCTTCCTTGAGAACACTTAACCTGTACCAAGCCCTTTTTGAAGCCTTTTACATATATTGGCTTATTTAATTCCTATAAATTCCTGTGAACTCAGTATTATAGTCCCTGTTGGACATATGAACAAATTGAGGCACCAAAGTCACAACTGCAAGTAGGTGGTGGAACTGGGATTTGAACTCTTAATTCTAATATCTGAGCTTTTAATCATTATGTTGTACAGCCTCTTACTCGAAATGTGTCAAAATACCTATTTCTTATAAGACTTTCAAGTATTTTTAAGACTGTGGCTTTATGGTCAACTAACTCTTAGTGAAAAATGAGCGGTCCTTCCGTTATGATCTCGTATGAGTAAACAGAACTCAGATTTAAATACAGTAAATTTTATTTGTAGAATTAAAATTACTAAACTTAAAGGACTTCATTTAATTGACTTACATGTAACAAGTGGCCATTTTGAAACAACAGAAACATGTTGGAACTTCACTCATTCATCATTTGAGTAACTTTGATGAATTGGTTAATAGTTTTCAAATACTAGAAAAGTATTTCCATAATTTTTTGTGCTCTTTGCAATGTAACACTTTCATCTGCATTATTAACATTTCCCTATTACTTTCTTAAGTATAGATAGTTAAAAAAACAATAAATCAAGCCCTGATTTGTAGCATTTGCTGATTTCATGATATAAATACTTCCATGATGACTAATTCCAAGCCACCAACATGATGTCACTGAACTCAGTCGGGATGAGATGAGTATAGTAGCCTACCGTTCCATAGCTTCCCAAAGACGATAGACTTCAGTAACCTCAAGTGCATACATAATAGTTAAATAATTAGAAGTGAGGAGTTTTGAGTATTACCTTTGTTTTTAATATACCTTGTTACAAGTTTTTGTAATTTAATTTTTATTAATGGCTGTGTTTCACAGCTGGCTCACAAAATTTCTGAAAAGTTAATAATAGGCTCTTGCAAACCAGTAAAAGTCAGCTTCAGCACACCACTGCATGTAACCCTGTAGTCAAGAATAAAACACGGAGTACCTCAAGTCATATTTATGATCCCTCCTGATCCCTGCCACTTCCTCTCCAAAAGTAACCACTATTTTATAACTTCCTTCTTAAAGATGACCACTATTTTGATTTCCAATACCATAAATTAGTTACGTATATTTTGAAACTGTGTACAGTAAGTATTCTTTTTCTTCTAGTTTTTTTTGCTCAACATGTGTTTGTGAGATTTCTCCATGCTGTTGGGATTATCTGGAGTTTGTTTATATACATTAATATACAGTATTATCACAGTTAAATCTGTTTTACTGTTAACGTTTGGTTGCTTTGAGTTTGTAACTATTATTAGTAATGCTGCTTTGGATAGTTTTATACTTATCCTTGGTATATCTGAGGCAAGCATTCTACCTAAGAGAGGAATTGATGGATTATAAGCTATGCTTGTGTTAAACTTCGGCAGATAACACAAATATCTTTCCAAAGTGATAATACAGATTTCTACTTGGACCTGCAAAATGTGATAGTTCTGGCTGGTCCACATCCTCACCAACACTTGGTATATAGTCTGTCTCGTGGGTGTAATCATATCTCATTGTGATTTTGCCAGCATATTTGCCATGTATCGTGTATTTACCCGATAACTTAGGAAGTTGAAAGTTCTTTCAAATGTTTATTGGCTATTTGTATTATCTAAGGCTTATTTTTAAGAAATATCTTGTCCTTTGGATATTAAATCCACAAATACTTTCACTGATGGCAGCTAATTTATAGTGTTGGTTTCTGCTTTTATTTTACCTTATTGCATTAGATTAAAGTAGCTACTTGCTGTTCTATCCCTAAATGTTTTACTAATTTATGTGTAGTGTCTCCTAATGTAAATGTGTGGTTCATGAGGGCAGGGATTTTGGTCTGTTTGTTCATTGCTATTCCCCAGTGCCAAAAATAGTGCTTGGCACATAGTAAGTATTCGTAAGTATTGTTGAAAGAGCATATATTAATAAGTATGCAGAATGCTATGGAGATTCATAGTTTTGACTTAAAGAAATTTTGTATTAACACTCTAATGCAAGGAATGACACTGAAATTTGTAAGCACTATTTTGTATTCATCAACCTGTTTTTTGTTGTCCTAGGGTGGGAGGCAGTTTAGAGATCTTGTCTAAGTTTTCCTGCGTGTGTTTCTCACACTGGGGTAGGAATACCCACAGTGTGCAGCAGTATGTCATAGGTGCAGCATGGTTCACAGCACTGATTCTAGAGCCAGACTGCCCAGGATCTAGCTGTGTGTTCTTGGACAATTTAGCTTCTTTGTGCCTCAGTTTTCTCATCTATGAGATGGAAGTAATAAGAGTACCTACCTTATAGGACCATTCAGGTGGCTATGCCAGTGCTTAGAATAGCGCCTGGTGCATAGTAAGCAGTATGTTAGTGTTAGTGATAAAGACAACATGAAAGTGGGGAATTAACACAGATATGATATAGACTACAGATCACTTTTTTTAAAAAAAGGAAAAGATGAGATTTCCAAGAAATTTTGCACTTGCCTTGGGCTGTTGATTTCAGGAATCAGATGAATAAATGGGCAAGTGAGAGGCAGTGGCTTTACAGGAAGAATGAAAGGTTAGCTATAATTCAGTTTTGAAATCCCTATGACTGGGGTGTTTATTACTAATTAGCCAGTAATTCGGATGTTGGATGACTTACTACCTAACAGGAAAGATGACTCCTTTGTTGAACAGAACTCATTGTTAGAAAATTCTTTCTTTTGTTGATCTCAAATTTACTTCTTTTGTTGCTTTACAGTAGTCTTGGTTCTTTCCTTTGGAGTAGTATAAATGGGAGTAAGTAGGTCAGTTGGTCGTGTCACTGCATTAGCATTTTTCTTCTTCAGCTTAAATGTCTCTCATGTCCTTGATTCTCCCCCATAGAACATGGTCTGCGAACCTGTTGTCTCCTTGGTCATCCTTCTCTGAGGGTAATTCACTCGTCAGTGTTTCTCTTGATATGCAGGACCCAGAGGTAGTAACTGGCCATGTTTCATTTAATCTGCCAACATGTGAAGGCACACAATTAAGATGCAAAAGCCATTATCTGCATTTTAGGCTAAGCTGTGCCATTAATTGACCCTAGAATAATCAGATTTAGTCACTACTTTTAGCCTCATTTTCCTCAAGTAGAATGATAAGCCAATGCTAATGAAAGATCACTAACAAACCTTCCTTGATGTGGGTAATTTAGATATTAGTAAAAAGAAAGTAAAATATGCTAAATACTAAATTCTTGCTAGTATTGACCTTAGTCAATTAATGTGGAACCCTAAGCAAAGAATTCTATGATCACTTCAGTAACAGTGTAGCTAGTATTATTACAAACTGTACAGGTAATACATGTTGGATGAGGTTTAATATTAATATACAGAATATTAACATATACTGAGAACAGGGTGTTCTCAGTGATCCGTTTGAACGTGACTCTGTAGTCTTGCCCTGTCTGTATCATAAAGTGTGATTCTCAGCTGAGCGTATTTTAAATTTGTTGTGATGTTTGTTGTATAGGCATGCCAGAAATTGATTCCTTTTAATAGTGTCAATATTGGCATCTGTAATCCAAAATACAAGAATCTTTCTGAAAATTTAGCTTACTGATGCCATCATACTACCCAGAAACAGTAAATTATTCATTTTTTGGGTCAAGTCACACAAGTACTGTTTGGTCATTTACTGAGTGACTTAAAGAACTAAAGCATTTGCCCAAAGGGAGCCACGTAGTCCCTTCTCAGCACTTGTGGTAGGAGAGTCCTCCTTTTTTCTCTCCTAAGATTGAGGTTTAGAAATTGATGCATTTTTTGGGCAGTTTTCCCTTTTCATTTTTGTGTTAGACAGTAACTGGGGCTGAAGCTCTTGGGGGGTACTTGGCTCTGTCCGCTGAAGGAGTTCAGTGGTCGAACTGCCTCTGGCAACTGAACACGATTCATTTAAAGCCCGTCAATGCTGAGTCAGTCTTGGCAGAATCCCAGAGAAACCATAGCATATAATTCTTTTTTAAAACCACCATATTATTAAATAAAGAATTTGGGGTAAAGTATATCGCTTTAATGGGCTTACTAATACTATTTAAAGAGGTCCTGTTACCATCGTCATTACCGTGACTCCATGATGCGGTCCAAGGACCTTGCCGGGAAGAAACCCAGAATCCTTGCAGGGGGACTTACAGTAATAGGGAAAGGCTTGTAAGGTGCCATGTAGAGGCCCAGCTCTTTCTTCCTCTGCAGCCTCTTTCTCAGACGCTTCGGAGGGTGTAATAGTTCTCCCACACCTACACAACCTGCTCTTAAGCTTTAAGCCGACTGAGCCAGGCATGAGGGGGTCTCATGTGGAAAGGGCGTGGGTTTGGGGAGTCGGGAACACCCGAGTTGACAGTCTCTACTTTGACATTAAATAATTCTGAACTTTATTAAGTTACTTAACCTTTCTGAGTCCTAGTTCCTTATCTATAAAAATAAGGATAATAATATCCACCTTGTAGAGTTGTTATATTAAGTGAGATATTTGACATTTCTTGCTATGTAGTAGGTTCTCAGTCAGTTTTCATTCTTCCTCTGTATTAATATTCTGAATATTTTGTGGTGGTGCAGAAAATCCCCTGTACCTATAAATTCAGAGGTGTCTAGCAAGGATCATTTCAGTCTTATCTGCAGCTGTCCCCCAAGAGTGTAGATTTGAAGAAGTGTATAGTAAAGTTGGCCAGCTCATCTATTCTGAGGAATTGCAGAGGGGAGAATGGCATTTAGGTAATTGGAAAACACTATCTTAAAATAATAAAAAAGTATTGCCATCTATTACAATTTTAAATTGTAATTTAAATTATAATTTAAAAATGATTACAATATTTTGAAAGCTTAATGATATTAATTAAAATATTTTGTTATTGACTAATGCTTTTTTTATACCTGTCAACAGGGAAGGAAAAATATGCAAGATGGCTCAAATGATGGTGACATTCCAAAATTTGATGGTGCTGGATATGACAAGGATCTGGTGGAAGCCCTTGAGAGAGACATTGTATCCAGAAATCCTAGCATTCATTGGTTAGTCTTGTAAGTTCTTGAATCAAAGTAGCAGAGAAAACAAGTTATAGGTTGGCTTGGTGTGAGTCTCTCTCTTGTTATCTGTTAATCTGGGTACTAAGACTTATCTGTAATATGACTTTGGAGAATTGACAAGACAGTTCCTTCAGGATATAACCAAGATATTTTACATGTTAATTTGATGTCGACATACTGACAAAGGTGGTTAAGTGAATAAAATGTCCTAATTAGTAACTGCAACGTGTTTTCACTGATCATTTTATGCAGTTAGAATTAGAATAATAATTGTTTTTAATATAAGAGTAATTTCATAAGTAAGCAAATTATAAGAATTAGTATTAACTCTAAGTCAGAGGTGTCCCTGAATAAACATGAAACTTCGCTGTTCTTGCAAAGGGATGACATAGCGGATCTAGAAGAAGCTAAGAAGTTACTGAGGGAAGCTGTTGTTCTTCCAATGTGGATGCCTGACTTTTTCAAAGGGATTAGAAGGCCATGGAAGGTGAGAATTTATTAAAACAATACAGATATAAAAATGCTGCTTGCATGATAATGAAAGACAGCATTGTAGTTTCTTTGTGTTTATTAACAAAGTTTGTAAAAGTCTGGCGAAGGTGATATACCCCAGATACCTGGATTTAAATTTGTTGTTGAGGTGCGCTGCAGAGGCCTTGCAGGAGGGGCTTGGGGTGTTGGAACGACAGTCTTTAGCTGAAGTCACTTTCCTTGGGGTTGCTGAACTCGAGATTAGCTTTAAGAATTTTCTAGATGTCTGTTTCTGTAAATAAAAACTTAACAAGTAAATTGACGTAGTACATCGTCTTATAGAATAAGTGATCAGATAAATACCTTTTAAAAATTGGTATATTTCTCACTAATGATTTTGATCACTTAATCTGCTTTTGGTATAATTCTCAGTCTGAATCAGAATGTTTCTAGTTTGCCCTCTGCTTTAGAGTTTAAGGCCTGCCCAGAACTATTTCCTCTTAAGTTCAGTGTTCTCATTTTAGCATATTAAAAAACCCAGCAGTTGCTGCCTGGAACTTTTTTGGTCTTAGTCGTAGGCAGAGTCTTCTTTTCCTCTGATTGGCAGCATGAAATAAAAGCATGATCTTACTTTGCTCTTCAGATTTGACTAGGAAGGTGTGTTTCTCTCTTTAATACATCTGGCCTCTTTTGACATGCCTCAAAATTGAGAGGAGGAGAAATCATGTATTTACACAAATAGCTTGGAACATCCATGACATTTTGATGGCCTCTGACAACTTAAATCTTTTATAGACTGTTATATAGATTTTCCTAATTTGGGGAACATATTGCCATATATTCCCCCTCTATTATAACTTTAAAAATAACATTTAAGAAAGAGATAAGGTCTTAAAACAGGTATTTAAAGGAGCTTTAGAACTGCTGGAATGGTAGTTGTGACCTACCTAGCACGATGAGCCTTGTAAGTTTTTAGCAGGAGTGTGGTTTTGCACTTGTAGAAAGATCACCTTGGCAGCAGCATGGAGGACAGATTGGAGGTAGGCATAGATGGGTATAGATAGGAGTCTGACCAGGAGGCTGTTGCAATAGTCTGGTCAAGCAATGGGGAACCGAACAGGCATTTTGTTATTGAAAACATGGTGGGTTTATGAGAGATGTTTAAAAGGTAAGTGATAACAATATGACTGATAGTTTGTAGGGATGAGGAAGAGGGACAAGCTATATGACTCTCAGATTCCAGGCTTAAAGTAAAGGAGAATGCAATTACTTCTGACACTAGCTACCCCAAACTGGGCCAAAATTCACAGATTGAGGTCAGATTTCCACAAGATTGCCCTCACTTCAGATGCCAGTTGCAAACTTGGGGGTCCCTAGGTCATCCTCACTTCTGGCCAACTAGCTATAAGTTTGGGAGTTCTCACTCCTCCCTCAGGTTCAGTAATTCTCTAGAATGACTCATAGTACATAGGAAAGCATTGTGTTTATAATTATAGCTTTATTATAGCAGAAGGAGGCAAATCAGAACAAGCCAAAGGAAGACTAGCATTGGGAGAGAACTGGGAGGATGCTGATAGTGACGCTTCTGTTGTCCTCGCCCTGTCAAGTCAGGATGCTTTACCCTCCTAGTGCGTGGATGTGTGACGACACATAAAATATTGCCAACAGGGAAGCTTGCTCAAGCTGTAGTATCCAGAGTTTTTACTGGGGTTTCATTACATAGTCATGATTGATCAAACCATTGCCCATGTGTCTCAATGTCCAGTCCCCCTTTTCTCCCCGGAGGTCCGGCTGATACCACCTGGCCCTAATCACATGGTTGGCCAGCCCCCATCCTGAATCATTTCATGAGCATAAACGATCTGGGGACCCACTATGAGTTACCTCATTAGCATAAAATTTCAGGGCTTAACATGAACAACAAAGACACTCCTGTCACATGGGAAATTCCAAGGATTTAAAGTCTACCTCTCAGGAACTGGGAGAAAAGACCAGCCAAATTCTTTATTATGCAGGAGACAATGAACTGATGTTGGAAATTAAGGAGCAGATTTAAATAGAGCAAAATAATGTTTAAGTAAGTACTTAGCAGGTAATTGGAAATAGAAGTCTGGATCTTAGGTTAGAATTTGAGTTTAAATTAAAATTGTGAAATATAGGTGGTGGTTGCTAATATGGGCATGGATGGAATTGTTCAAGGAGTTATATAAGGGAAAAGAGCAAACAGCTTAGAATTGCTTTGGGAATGTAAAGGGCAAGGGGAGGAGGAGACCTGAAAGACACGACAGTCATCAGTGGAGATCTGTCAGGAAAGAGCAGTGTCACAGAACCAACCTGAGAGCGGGGGGCTTCAGGAAGGAGGGAATGAACACCAGGTGTCAGCAGCATCAAAGTCTGGAGAGAAAGAAAGAATGTGTGAATTGAAAAGTGACAAATTGGATTAGTAAACTAAATATTGTTAAGTGACGTAGTGGAGGCAGAAGTTAGATTGTAGCTTGTGAAGAAGGAATAGTAAGTAGTAAGTGCAAATCATCTCTTTAAGAAGGTTGACTGAGATGGGAAGGAGAGGTAGACAGCAGCTAGAAGATGTGTAGAGTCAGGTGAAGGGCTTTTTTTCTTTTTCCAGGGGTTTTGTTCTTAGGTAGTTTTTTGATTACCAGTTTAATTTCCTTGCTGGTAATTGGTCTATTCAGATTTTCTGTTTCTTCCTGGGTCAAGGGCTTTTTAAAAGAATTAAGGTATCATTGATACAATCTTATGAAGGTTTCACATGAGCAACATTGTGGTTTCAGCATTCTCCCATATTATCACGTACCCCCCCCCAACCCCATTGCAGTCACTGTCCATCAGCATAGTAAGATGCTATAGAGTCATTACTTGTCTTTTCCATGCTATACTGCCTTGCCCGAGACCTACCTATATTGTGAGTGCTAATTATAAAGGCCCCTTAAAGCCCTTCTCCCTCCCTCCCCACACACCCTCCCCACCCCTTCCCTTTGGTAACTGCTAGTCTTTTCTTGGAGTTTGAGTCTGATGCTGTTTTGTTCCTTCAGTTTTGCTTTGTTGTTATACTCCACAAATGAGTGAAATCATTTGGTACTTATCTTTCTCCACCTGGCTTATTTCTGAGCATAATACCCTCTAGCTCCATCCATGTTGTTGCAAGTGGTAGGATTTCTTTTATTTTTCTGGCTGAATAATATTCCATTGTGTATATGTACCACACCTTCTTTATCCATTCATCTACTGACGGACATTTAGGTCGCTTCCATATCTTGGCTATTGTAAACAGTGTTGTGATAAACATAGGGGTGCATCTATCTTTTTGAATCAGGGACCTTGTTTTCTTCAGGTAAATCCCTAGCAGTAAAATTCCTGGGTCAAATGGTATTTCTGTTTTTAGTTTTTTGAGGAACCTCCATATTGCTTTCCACAATGGTTGAACTAATTTACATTCCCACCAACAATATAGGAGGTTGCCCGTTCTCTGCATCCTCACCAGCATTTGTTGTTTCTTGTCTAAACTGGAACATCCTAACTGGTGTGAGGTGAAGGGCTTTTTTTTTTTTTAATGGGACAGATTTAAATATGTTTATATACTAAGGGGAAAGAGCCAATGAAGAAGGAGATAACAGGAAATCGAGGGGATAATTAAGGGAGAAATGTCATGGGGAGGTGAAATTTATAAATGCTATTCTATATCTATATACAGATGCCAATGTTGGAAATTAACTCCTATTGGAAATGGCCACATTAATGAACTAGAAACTGAGGGGGCATTGAAAAGGAACATTAGAAAGAGAAATGAACTTTTCTGTAGCTGTGCCTTTATCTTTATTTTTTCAATTTTCAAAATATCAGTCTCATGCACAGTTAGAAGCTCCTTGTAAAGCAGAACAGTTTTTACAAAACTAGTGTTTCAAACCCTATTGATTCCTGGTTGTTCTGTCAAATTCTATAGTGGGAAAAGGGCTTGGACAGTTTCTGAATTTAGAGTTTCTGAAACTTCGATGTGCACCTAGTTTTCAAAGTTCAAATGCCCAGAAGCTTATTAAACTAAATGAACAAATACGTCAGAATTCCTCTTAAGATCACCAACTATTATGCAAAGGAAATGTAGTAGTAACTATGTATCTGAACTCCTATTTAAAGGTGCTAGAAGAAAATAAGTATTTAAAAATCCATTAGGCTTCATGACTAAAGGATTACTATCCTTGACTAATGTTTACTCCTCATTGATTTATTTTTACAGAATAGTTTTCTGTATATTAGTTTTCAAAAGTGAGAAGTAACTAAAATTTAGGTTTTTGTCTATATTATATTTAGTGGCTCTTTCATCACTAGCACTATTTATGTACACTATTAACAGTCTAGCACATTAAACTGATAAAATGCTATCTAATTTGATAATGCTTGAAATGCCACTAGATTTTAGTTACCATAACTATATTATGTATATGCTATAACTATGTATATATAATATATACTATAACCATATAACTAAAAATAAAACTTATTTGTGATTAAAAGCTGTATATTCTAAGTATGTTATGGAAGATAGGTTTTGTCCTTTAGAATGGCAAAAAATTTATAATTCTACATGTGGTAGAAAATGTCATCTTATTATGTTTTTTTTATTTTTTAAATTCTTTTTATTACGTTTAAACAGAGCAGTTACTCTTAAGCAGTGTTCAATGATACATATTTGTCTTCTGCCAGGTTCAGGAAAACTGAGTAGGTTCTTCCTAAATGTATCAGAAAATGCCTTGTCTAGGCCCTTTTGTTAGCCCATCTCTGAGTTACTTTTGAGTTGGGACATTTTTTTAATCTTTGAAATGATACTCATGCCAAGTGCACCAAGGTTTTACTGTGACTATTGAGTTTATCCTTTGATGGGAAAATTTTCATGTACATCAGTAGTTGATGATACTTCATAAGAAAGCATTTTAATCTGATAGGTCATTAATACATCTTTTGAACTTTCAGGGTGTGCTTATGGTCGGCCCCCCAGGCACTGGTAAGACCATGCTGGCTAAAGCCGTTGCCACTGAATGTGGCACAACATTTTTCAACGTCTCCTCTTCTACACTGACATCTAAATATAGGGGTGAATCTGAGAAGTTAGTCCGTCTATTGTTTGAAATGGTGAGTGATGATATATTAAGATTTCAAAGTACTGTTGGGTAGGTGAATGATACCCCTATAATCTAGATCCATTCACCTAGGGATTAAGTTTTTAAAAGGGCAAATGTAGTTCTAATTTAATAGTTCTTGACACATTAGTAAGATACTGGGTAGTGGCTTTTGTGGCATAGCTGATAATCTTCAGTGTATCATCCTCTCAGGGTAAAAGAGACTTTGGAAATATGTGTGGTTTGACTGATGTTTCTGGATTTCTAATGAGCCAGGTGAGCAGAAGTGTATTTTAGTACATATTTTCAAAGTCAGAAATTAATCATTATTCAAGTTCCTTTTTCATAAGGGATTTGCAATAGTTAAGAATGTATATTTGAGGATGGAAGTTGATGATTTATCCTAAAAGTTTTTTGTACCAGAGAAATTTTCAAACACATAAGTAGAAAGAATAGTGAATCCCTGTGTATCTGCCACCGAACTTTACCTTTTGTTTTTAGAAATTTTTTCTTTCTGATATGAATGATTGATTTAACCTGTTAATAACCAAATGGTGTCAGTGAGAAATCTGCTCTTTTTTTTTAACCGTTGTTTGAGGGAGGAAATGGCATTTTAAAAAGTTTACACTATTATTTGAGATCATTGAATGGTTCCTTTAAAATATTTCCACATAGGCTAGAGTTTATGCCCCCACCACGATCTTCATCGATGAGATAGATTCTATCTGCAGCCGAAGGGGAACCTCTGATGAACACGAGGCAAGCCGCAGAGTCAAGTCGGAGCTACTCATTCAAATGGATGGTAATTGATTTTCAGTTATTGTCTCAAAATTATTGTATTTCCTTTTTTCAATTTTGTATAGATTTATACTTTGGGAATTCTCAATGAATGGACCAGAAGGCAACCTGAATTAATTTGTAGTCATTTGTGCATCTACCCATTTGTTCATGCACTTAAAAAATATTTATTGCATGCTTGTTATGAATCAAACACCATACCAGGTTCTGAACTTAAAAAGAACAAGAATGTCATGGCCTTCAAGGAGCTTACTATTTAGAGCAAAGGTTTGAGAAATGTAGTCCAGGCCCCCAGGGATTTTTAAAACCCTATTTAAAGGTCTTCAAGGGTTAAACTGTTTTCATAATAATGTCAAAACATTTTATTTGCCCTTTTCACTCTCATTCTCTCACAAGCGTGCAGTGAAGTTTTTCAGAGGCTATAAGACATGTGGGATATCATAATAGATGGAAAATAGAAGCAAGTAAGAGAATCTAGATATTCTCTGTGAGTCAGACATTAGGACGTTTGCAAAAATGTAAAAAAAATGGCATTCTTTTTACTAATTTTTCTGGTTTTGAAAATCAGTTATTTTTCATAAAAATTTATGTTAATGATAATGGATGTTTATTGTTACTTTAAAATGAATTAATATCTTTTAAAATTCTCACTTTTAATTTCTAATGATAAATATTGATAGGTATACTCCACACACACACAAGACCTCTTTGGAGCTCATTAATTTTTAAGAGTATAAAAGGATCCTGAGGCCAAAAAGTTGGATACCCACTAATCTGGATGGGAAGCAGGCCACTTAACAGATAATTACAATACATTAGAAGTTCTGAAGTGGAACTAAACTCTGGGTGTAGTGAAAACACAGCAGGAAGAGGTACCACCCAGACTAGGGGAGTCATGGAAGGGAATAGCTGAGTTGGGCTTTGAAGCACTAGTAGAAGGTATTCAAAGAAGAAAAGGTACTGAAGGAAGAGAGTGATGGGTCCGAGCTGCTTTTTAGAGGTATATTACTCTGGCATTTGTATGGTAACCAGGAGGCTATTTAAGCACACTGTGAGAAAATAAAATGTGCTAAAAAATAATATCAAGAGTATGTTGTTTCAAAGCAGCTATGGTTATCCACCAACCATGGTACTTACTGAATACTTATTATGTGTACTGTAGCCACTGCCAGACGCTTTAAGGTATATGAACTTACGTACCACAGGTCTCTTCCCTCAATGAGTGTACCATTTAACTTCTGCAAAAGTATGAGAGAAAGGGTGAATCTGTTATATTTTGGGACAGAGATATAGAGGGAAATGCCTTAGATGTTTTAAAAACGTCACTGAATAAGATTTAGTGACCTGAATTTCTTAAGGGGGTATTTGTGACTGCTATGTATACTTTCATATACAACAATAATAGTATTATACACAGCAGCAGTAGTAGTATGCACAGCAATAATAGTAGCATAGCTCCATTTGGGTTTCTGGACCCGATTCCTGTGTGTGTGTGTGTGTGTGTGTGTGTGTGTGTGTGTGTGTGTGTGCGTGAGGGGGGTTCTTCCCATGCATAAAATTATCCCCGATTCCAGTGTGTGTCTGTGTGTGTGTGTGGGGGGGGGTTCTTCCCGTGCATAACACCAGGCACTTCTCAAACACCAGCAGGGTGTTCAAGAACTCAACTCAATTCTGATGCTGTCTGCCTGGAGACGGCACCAGATTCCACAGGTTAAGGGCTCCGTCCCACAAGTCTGCCCTCCACCCTCTACTCCAGACATGAGTCCCAAGCTGCAGGCTGTTACCTGTGCATCTGATTTGTTGCCTACAGATTGAAGGCTCCCACAACCTCCCCCTTAGTTTCTATTAATTTACTAGAGCAGCGCACAGAACTTGGGAAAACACATTTACCCGTTTAATAAAGGATACAAGTTAACAGCCAAATGGAGAGATACAGAGGGCAAGGTCCCAAATAAAAGAACTTCTATGCTCGCGGAGCTTGGGGCCCAGCTCGGTGGCATGTGGAGGAGCTCGGGTTCCCTGAGCATGGAGGCTCTCACTGACCCAGGAGGGGGGTCCGAGGGAGCAAGCAGTAAGCTCCTCTCAGGGGCTTTGTGGGGGCTTCACTGCACAGTCATGACTGACTAAATTATTGGCCGTTGGCTGATTCAGCCTCCAGCCCTGCCCTTGGGGGAGGGTCTACAAGTCTAACATGGCAAAACACCCATGTCACCTTTAAGACTGCAGTGTTTTCAGGAACTGTGGGTGTAGACCAGATACGCCTGGGAAATATGTATTTCTTATGACTCACTGTATTGCAGTGACTATTGTTGATTGTTAGTTAGCTTGATTCTTTGTGGTTATTAATTGAAATAGGTAAATAATTAATAAGGTATTTATGAAGAAAATACCATATTGAACTAGGTTGCTTTAAATCCACTGCTTTGTTATGACAGGCTAGACACTCTTACTAATAAAATTTGTATTTTTCAGAGTTTCCATTGTGTAACCTGAAGTTTTTAATTCTGAAATTATAATTCTGGAAAAGTAGACTCTATGTACTTATATTTGGTTTGGGGGGTATAAAAATAAATGGTATTTTCAGTAGCGACTGATTATTATGTTTACTCTTAAATTTTTTTGTAATTTTTTACAAGTCACTTAGAAATTTGAAGGACAGAATTATTGCAGTAATTGTCTTTCCAAATTATGAGTGCGTGCTGATATATTAAGTAAATATGAACCCTCTTCTGTTCTCATTTGAGAAAATCAGTAAGTTAGACTAACAACTAAAATAAAAATTTTTTTGAGGAACAGATAAAAAAATTTAAAAAGCAGCATAATTTCTCATGCCATTTCTTTTCAGAGGCAATATACATTCATTTCTCTTCAGAAAAAATGGATTTTTCTTGTTCGATTAGAATCCTGCAATAGATGGTGCTAATTCTTCTCCCTCCTCGTTTTATAGTTCCTTCCTAATGTGTCTGGCTCTACCACTACACAGAGATCAGAAAGACTGCCTTATTTTCATCATTTAACCTACCACCAAGCCAGTGGCTGATGCTTAGGATGTAAACTGAATGAAAGAATAAAGACTACGAGGAAAACACACTCTTTTCCCACTTGACTGTGCACAGGAGTTGGAGGAGCCCTAGAGAATGACGATCCTTCCAAAATGGTCATTGTGTTGGCTGCTACGAACTTCCCGTGGGACATTGATGAAGCTTTGAGGAGGAGGTTAGAGAAAAGGATATATATCCCTCTCCCAACAGGTATGACATCTTCCTTTTACTTTATTTTGATCTTGGTTTTACTTCCGGTTAGCTTTTTCCGTCCCTTCTAAGTATATTCCACTGGCATTCTGCTTAAAGAAGTTCATAGATAGCATCACAAAACTAATGTGTAGTAGATAGAGACAGAGGCCACCGTACTCTGTTGAAGCTCCTTGCATTTCAGAGCAATTCCTATATGCAGAGCAGTATTTATCATAAATTTGGTAGGACATCTGAGTTTTCACTTTTCAACTTGAAGAATCTTCATTAAATGGTAAGTGATCAAAAATAAGGTTTCCTTGGGATTTTTTTCAAAATATGCTGCTTTGGAAAATATGATTTCATCCTATTGATACATGTTGAAATTTTGATAAGTGAACCGTTTTCTTTGATATGAGATAAAATTTACATACAGTGAAATGTACAAATCTTAACTGTGTAATTTGATGAATTTTGATAAATGAATATTTCTGCTTTATCAATACCCTGCTTAAGATGTAGGACATTTCTATCACCCCAGAAAGTTTCTGCATGTCCCCTACCAGTTAATATAAACTCTCAATAAGCATTCACTTTCCTGATTTTTATTATGGTTAGTTTTACTAACCATTACTAAACTTCAAATAAATGGAATCATGACATATGTGCTCTTGTGTGTCTGGTTACTTTCAACATAATGTTTTCAAGATTCATCCATTTGGTTACATGTATCTGTAATTTGTTATATAGTTATACTTCAATTTGTTAATTCTCTTTTTGATGGGCATTTGAAATATTTCCAAGTTTTGGTTATTATGAATGACACTGTAAATATTCTAGTACAAATCTTTTTATGGATAAATATTTTCAATTCTTTGGGGTAATATAGATAAGAACACAATAGGTGGCTCATAAGGTAGGTATATGTTTAACTTTATACCTAAACTGTTTACCTAATTAGTTCCACCACGTTATATTCCCACCATCAAAGAATGAGAATTCCAATAATTCCACATGCTTGCTAACATTTGGTATTATCAGTATTTTAATTTTAGTCATTCTAGAAAACCATATCTCATTATGGTTTTAACTTGCATTTCTCTGGTAACTAATAATGTGGAGCACATGTGCTTGTTGATCCTTGTTATATCTTTTATGTAGTGCCTTTTCAAGTCTTTCACTCAATTTTTTTTATTAGGTATCATTGATATACAGTCTTACAAAGGTTTCACATTAGTAACATTGTTGTTTCAACATTTACCCATATTATCAAGTCCCCCCCAACACCCCACAGCAGTCACTGTCCATCAACATAGTAAGATGCTGTAGAGTCGTTACTTGTCTTTTCTGTCCTGTACTGCCCCCCCATGACCTTCCTTTATTATATGTGCTAATTATAAGGCCCCTTAAAACCCTTCTCCCTCCCTCCCCACTCACCCTCCCCAACCCCTTCCCTTTGGTAACCGCTAGTCCATTCTTGGGTTCTGTGATTCTGCTGCTGTGTTGTTCCTTCAGTTTTGCCTTGTTGTTATACTCCACAAATGAGTGAAATCACTTGGTACTTGTCTTTCTCTGCCTGGCTTATTTCACTGAACATGATACCCTCTAGCTCCATCCATGTTGTTGCAAATGATAAGATTTGTTTTCTTCTTATGGCTGAATAATATTCATATTCCATTGTGTATATGTACCACATCTTCTTTATCCATTGCCTACTGATGGACACTTAGGTTGTTTCCATATCTTGGCTATTATAAATAGTGCTGTGATAAATATAGGGGTGCATATGTCTTTTTGAACCTGACAAGTTGTTTTCTTTGGGTAAATTCCAAGGAGTGGGATTCCCGGGTCAAATGATATTTCTATTTTTAGTTTTTTGAGGAACCTCCATATTGCTTTTCCACAATGGTTGAACTAGTTTACAACCCATGAGCAGTGTAGGAGGGTTCCCTTTTCTCCGCATCCTGGCCAGCATTTGTTTTTCCTAGTCTTTTCTATGTTGGCCATCCTAACTAGTGTGAGGTGATATCTCATTGTGGTTTTAATTTGCATTTCCCTGATAATTAGCAATGTGGAGCGTCTTTTCATGTGCCTGCTGGCCATCTGAAGTTCTTCTTTGGAGAAGTGTCTGTTCAGATCCTTTGCCCATTTTTTAATAGGGTTTTTGCTTTTTGGGTGTTGAGGCATGTTTATATTTTTTGGATATTAACCCCTTGTCAGATATGTCATTTACAAATATATTCTCCCATACTGTAGGGAGAACTTTTTGTTATGCTGATGGTGTCTTTTGCTGTACAGAAGCTTTTTAGCTTGATGTAGTCCCATTTGTTCATTTTTTTTGTTTCTCTTGCCTGAGGAGGTGTGTTCAGGAAAAAGTTGCTCATGTTTATATTCAAGAGATTTTTGCCTATGTTTTATTCTAAGAGTTTTATGGTTTCATGACTGACATTCAGGTCTTTGATCCATTTTGAGTTTACTTTTGTGTATGGGGTTAGACAATAATCCAGTTTCATTCTCTTGCATGTAGCTGTCCAGTTTTGCCAACAGCAGTTGTTGAAGAGGCTGTCATTTCCCCATTGTATAACCATGGCTCCTTTATCATATATTAATTGACCATATATGCTTGGGTTTATATCTGGGTTCTCTAGTCTGTTCTGTCAGTCTATGGGTGTGTTCTTGTGCCAGTACCAAATTGTCTTGATTACTGTGGCTTTGTAGTTGGGCATCTATGATATATCACAGCCAATGTAGAGCTAATATTGTCCTACTTCATGTAAAATGTAAGAACTATTTTCCTCCCATGCTTTTGTGCTATTTTGTCATGCATTTGACACCTATATACATTATAAATCCCACAGCATTATGAAATTTAAATTGTCAAACTTAAAGAAAAATAAGAGAAACAGGAAAGTGTAGTCTTTTCTGTTTATTTATGTATTTATCATTCATTACTCTGTTTTCTTTTATTAAGGGCTACGTTTCCATCGTTTGAAGAATTTCCTTTAGCATTCATCTCATTAAGTTCTCTTATTCATTTATTTTGATCACTTTTCCTTTGATTCTTTGAGATTTATCCCTTGAAAGGGTGGAGCTTAATTTTCCTCTCCTTGAAAGTTTGGATGTAATGATTTGCTTCTAAGGAATACAATAAGGCAGATGTGATGTTACATGACTTTTGAAGCTATATCATAAGAAAAGATAGTTAAGGTCAGGTTTTGTTATCTGAAATGTCTTTATTTTACCCAATATTCCGGAGGATATTTTGATTGATAAATAATTCTGGGTTAGAAGAGGGGTTTTGTTTTGTTTTGTTTTTTCTTTCAGTACTCATAAAGATGTCATTCTGTCATCTTTTGGCCTCCATTGTTTTTTGATGTGAGATCAGCTGTCATTTGTATTAATGCATGTAATGTACCTTGTATGTAATGCATCTTATCCCCTCTGGCTGTTGTTTTTTAAAATCAACTTTACTGAGGAATAATTTACCTAATAAACTTTATCCATTTAAAATTTGGTGAATTTGACATCTATGGACAGCCATGAAACCATAGCACAGTCAGGATGCAGAACCTGTCTCACCCATAAAGGCCTTCTTGTACCCCTTGCAGTCCCTTCTTCTCTCTACTGATAACTTCTGCCTCAGGCAACCACTGATCTGATTTTTGTCACCACAGGTTATTTTGAGTTTCATATAAATAGGATCATACAGTATGTATTATTTTGTGAGTGGCTGCTTTTACTCAGCATAATTATTTGAGATCCATTGTTATTTTCTATTGGTAAGTAATTATTCTATTATATGGCCATACCACAGATTATTTATCCATTTTCTTACTGATGCATATTTGGATTGTTTCTAGTCTGAAACCGTTGTAAATAAAGCAGCTATCAACATTTGTGTTCAATTCTTTGTGAGGACAAAATGTTTTCATTTCTCCTGGATAAATAAATACATGTGAGTGAAATAACTGGTCATGTGGTAGGTTTAACTATACAAAACAGGTTGGTATTTTCTTGAGTGGTTGTTCTCTATGGTTGCTTTTAAAATATTCAATTTATCTTTGTTTTTCAGCAGTTTGACTATGTTGGGATTTCATAGTTCAACTAAGTGGGGTTTTCCCTTTATTTATCTTGTATGTATGTTGGACTTCTGATATTATTGCACAGGTCACTGGGACTCTGTTAAACTTTTTTCAGTCCTGATGGACAGAAACTGTGATGATAATAAACTATTGTTCTAAGCTACTAAGTTTCAGTATAATTTGCTATTCAGAAAAATGAAACTAATATAGTGCTTTATAGTGGTAATCAGCTAATTCTGGCAACTGGAACATCTGTTTCTGTTGACTACTTTTTAATTTTCTTGATTGTGGGTCACATTTTTCTGTTTCTTCACATGTCTAATAATTTTTATTGTATGTTCTACTTTGTAGGGAGTATAGATTATGTTGTTATCCTTTAAAGGGTGTTGAGCTTTGTTCCAGCAGGCACTCAGATTATTGGCAGAATTTAAGAAAAAGCCACTTTATAAGTCTTTGCTGTTGGCTAATGCACGAAAACAGTTGCCTCTTGTTTTTTGTTTTATAGTTGTTTACCATAGGACAAGTCTGATAGTAGTTTTTTTCATAATGGCCAGAAGCACAAGCCTCACCTATATGGCTTTTGAAACTTAATTTTTATAACATATTCCTGATTCATTTTTGTGACTACATCTCAGGGCAGTATAATATAATTTATTGGTAAATTTCTAGCTCACAAGAGTCCATGTTGTATTGCTTTTCCTACTTGTGTCTACATAGTCTATTAATTCTAATCTTATTACTTACAAAGAAAATTTTTTTTTCTTATAACAGTGCTTAATTTACTCATTGAGCTTACAAAATAATAATCTTATTTAAAACAATAATGGGAGTGATTTGATTTAGAACCTGTAAGCTGTCATGGAATTGTACACCTCCCAGAAGCGGCTCTTTAGTGCCTGGCTCACTTTTATATTAGTCACATGAAGATTGGAAGTTTGAATGGCTATCACTTCTGGTTCAATATGTTCCTTCCCTTTCTTTCTCCCCCTTTTTTTTCTCTTCTTTGCTTTCCATACACAAATAAAATATGTGTATGATATCTAGTATATTTCTGTGAAATGAGTTTTCATTTTACTACAATGTACAATGATTGTAAGTAAAAAATTAATATGGGGAAAAATAAGTTTTACTACTTGAACTGACATGTCAACTTTTGTACTTTGAACTTCTAGTTCACTATAATGGGGAGAAAAAAACGAAATTGGAAAAATAGTTAAATGATATCAATTTTATAAACTGCTGAGGAAAGCTTAGGTGTTGGGGAAAAGACATATTTTATGGTATAAGGGTAGAAATTCAGCTTTCTTTGAATTATTGGAGAATAAGATAGATTTGGCTGACTTAAGGGATTTTTTCTAAATTTGTTTTCCCTTATGAAAACTTTACATCCATTAGAGCTGATCACTTTTGGGTGATTCTCTGATCCTGTGTACCTCAGGACTATATAACTTGTGAAATTGCTTTCTCCTATAGAGCTCCCAAACAAATAATCATAATTAGAACTCATTTTCTTTCATCTGTATTAATTCAACAGGTGTTTGTTTAGCCCTTTGCTATCTGAGACACAAATAATGTACAGTCCTTGCTCTTACAGAATTGCCGTGTGATTGGAAGGTGGGCATATATGTAACCTAACTGCAGTGAAAACAGCGTAACACATGCTACTAGAGTTCTCCACAGCGCGTCTAGAGTGGGGAAGGAGGAGTGAGTTCTGATTAAGGTGCTTAGGGACACGTCACAGAGGAAGTTGCATTTTTGCTGAATTTTCATAGAGAAAAACAAAAACAAAGACATTGTTGCTTGAAAATGAATAGACAGATAGCTGTTGTTGCTGGAACATCTGGTAAGATAGAAAGATCTAGAAGGCTATTAGTTAAGTTTAGGGGGAGTCAGAAGTTACATGTGGATTTTTGTTCAAGGGGTCAGATGCCTCCAACCCCCACACTTTTCAAGGATCAACTGTACACCAGTTCATTGCATGATTCATGGAATCACTTAACTTCCTTGTGTCTTCTGTTGAACAGGAGCCTTATTGATATATAGTCGACTAACACATATTTTGTATGTTATAGGTAGTATATGCTGTATTCTTATAATAAAGTAAGCTAGAGAAAAGGAAATGCTTTTTCAAATTGTCACAAATCTCCCCCAAATTTTTGCAGTATACTTACTGAAAAAACATGTGTAAGGGGACCTGCATGTCAAACTCATGATATTCAAGGGTCAGCTGTACTTGGTGTACTCAGTTATTTCCTGCACGTTGCATCAGTCTCTTTCTTTTTCTGAATGTTAATATGTGATTTTTCAAGAAAATGATTTGTAAAGTAAAACATTTAATAATAACAAAAAAAAATCTTCTAACAGCAAAAGGAAGAACTGAGCTTCTGAAGATCAATCTTCGGGAGGTTGAATTGGATCCTGATATTCAACTGGAAGATATAGCAGAGAAGATTGAGGGCTATTCTGGTGCTGATATAACTAATGTTTGCAGGTATTTTTTTTAATGATCTGTGACCTTAGATATTAGCTAGATTTGGCAGGAAGGCTTATAGTTAGTATAGTTATTAGCCCTTGACAGAAAAGCAGCTGTCCATTTCCTTGAAATGATTTCCTATTTGTCGTGGTTTTTTCCTCATGACATTATTGGTAACTATTAGATGGGTAATTACCTAACAATATGGTCACCTTTTCTATCCTTTGATTTTTAAGATATTGTTGTGCCTAACTTGGTAATAACAACTTTGGCCTAGCTCATAAACATAAAATATTTAGTTTTGGTTGGCATTATTTTACCACATGCAGTGAGCAAAGTTAATCAGTGTAAGCTGCGAAGAAAAATATAAATTTCCCCTTCAAGTGACATCATAATTTTTAGACAATTCACATCACTCAATGAAGAGGGTTTTTCTTTTAATTATTTCCCTAACTATACTTAAAGTGACATCAGTACCCTTTCTTTAAAACCATAACATCTGTGTTTCTCACTTTTTCTACTTGTATTATTCCTGTGTGCATCTAAGTTTAGCGGCACACAGTAAGCTCACAATAGTTTCTACTGTCACTATAATACAATATATAAAAGTTGGAAGTTTTGGTTGGCTTGCTTCCCAATAGCTTTTTTTTGTGAGCACTATTTGTCCATTTCCAAACCTACATAACTATTTACAGGTGATCAGAATGGGGCTGAAAATAGGATCTGGAGAAACCAGATTTTATCCCTTCAGTTGTCCACAAATACTCCATATAGAGAAGTCCACATCCACTGTATGGAGATATACTCATGTTCTAGAGAGAGATTTCTGGCTTTACCTAATTAGATTGTAGACTTATCAGTACAGGATTAGAATTAACATTCACTGCATGTTCATTTCCAAGCATGCAATTCAGTATTTCAAAATTCTACATGAGATTCCTAAACTTTATGGCTGTCTTTGAGAAGTAAGGGAGAAAAGAAAATTTAGTACCATCTGAGCCCAACTTACACTCTAAGATTCATGAACAATACATTTTATGTTTAAATTCCTTGCATCCTGTTTTAACAACTTTCTTGAACCCTCAGGATGACTCTGAAGTGGAAAATTCTGAGCAGCATCATACAAACATATAAGATCATCTTTTGAATGTTTTCCTTTAACTTTGTTACAGTTTAAAGTGTTTAAAACATTTACAACAAAAAGTATTCACTGATTTTGGTATATTTTAGGGATGCCTCTTTAATGGCAATGAGACGGCGAATCAATGGCTTAAGTCCAGAAGAGATCCGTGCACTTTCTAAAGAGGAGCTTCAGATGCCTGTTACCAAAGGAGACTTTGAATTGGCTCTTAAGAAAATTGCTAAATCTGTCTCTGCTGCAGACTTGGAGAAGTATGAAAAATGGATGGTTGAATTTGGATCTGCTTGAATTTCTATCAGCTCTTTCATTTCTGATATTTTTGTTTATAAAATTGAAGAAATCCTGCAATTTTTTTTGAAAAGAGGCTTGGAGCTTTTCATGGAAGAGATTTTCATTTAAAGGAAAAAAATCTAAAATCACAAAAAGTGTAAATATAGTTGAAAAAGTGTAAATGTAGCCTGCTAGTCTCCATCACCTGACTTTGTGCTGGTATTTCACATATTTATGCATTAATATTACTCCCCAAACCAGCGTATCAGGGAGGCTAAAGAAAGCAATCAGTATGCTATTGGAGACACTTGTTTACAAAAGATTTAGAAGGACCTCTATTTTTTACTTGTTTGTCGTTCTTTGTATTTTTCTGGCCTTTGCTGTGAACGTGAGGGACCTATATATGTTGACTTTTAACATCAAAACTGGGTTTGTGTCAAATTCATTATTCTTGAGAATGATAGTTTGGATTGAATAGTGAATTTGCTAGTTAAACCTTTTGAATTCAACTATTACTGTTAGATCCTACCATAGAGTTTAGAGTTCTTACCCTCCGCCCACCATTTCTTCCATTAGTTATTATTGAACTTCATGTCAGAGTATCCTCAGGCTTTTAGTTTTTGAACCATTTGCCAAGTTGTTTTTCTGGTCTTTAGTATTTTTTTGCTGTTACTTACATTTCATATTGGAAGGGCAGGAAGAATAATATGATTGCATAAGATACACTTCTTCATTCTTAGACCTTTAAGTTTGTTTTCACCTTTCTTTCCATGTGTCCAAACAGATAATTTAATTTTTTTCTCTCAGCTCCAACATTGTTTGGTTTTTGCTGAATTTGACTTTCATATTCTAAATAAATACTTTGGTATTTGAAATAAGCCAGCTCTCTTGTGGCTAATACAAAACAAACAAAACAAAACCTTTATAGTTTTCCAGACAGCTTATTTAACAAAATAACATTGTGCATAATGAATGATATCATTTTTAAATTATTTCTTGTCTGAGTTGGTGACTTGTACACATAGTAAGATTAGGATAGAAATCTGTCTCGCCATTCAGTTCAGCACGAATTAGGCAACAGAAAGAGGCCAGAAAAAACAGATGGCATATACCTAATCATGAGTAGAGTAGCCTGGTGTAAGATTTAAAAAAATATATGTTTACCCTATTTTGTTTGGGCTACCTGTGCTTTAATGGTCAAGCTTTAAAAAATTTGTCTTTGAAGATATCCTGAATTCTCAATTTTGGACAGCACCAATAGGTGGCTTAAAACTAAAAATAATAGAAAAAAACAAAAAACCTTTTGGACACTTAAAAAACAACTTAGTATCTTGCTTAAGTGATTTTTTTTCCCCTTTACTAAAAACTAATTTTCAGATAACGTAAGTCTGACTTTAAACTCCAGTATTCATCTAATGCTGTGAGTCATCACCATTTCCTCTGAGGCATATGAGTTAAAGTCATAAGGCATCATTGTTTTATTTTAATTGCAATTATTCATTTTACTTTGGGAGAAGTTTTCTTTTATTCATGTACTTTTTAAATAAAGGGATAATCACACTAAGATAATCTTACAAATATTGCCATCCAGTAACTTATTTTTTCCCTGAAGTACTAGGGGCATTCATTAAAACATTAGTGTTTTGATTGCCAGCAACTTGTTTGTCTATTTGATTAGTTAGATCAGTTTTCTAAGGTTTTGTGTTATTTGTCTTGACATACATTCCATTTTTTTTCCTGAATTCTTCAAGGATAATAACATGGTAACTGTGACTTCTAAAAATTCACTTAAGCAGTATTTGGAGACCCAGCTTCCTGGAAGCCTATCTTTACTATGTTAAGTGAGTCAGGTGTGCTTTTTATTTCCCTTGTTTCTCATTTTGCTCCATCAGTGGATGGTGAATGCTTTGTGTACATAAGCCTCTGAAAGGATCCTGAGGATCTCCCTCAGGTGTTCTCTCTACCCTTTACTGTACATCGTATGTCTTTATTGTAAGACAGTATGTTGCCTTACCCGGAATGAGAGAATCAGTGTGCTTTGCTTAGTTTCACTTTTTCTGTGTTGCATTAACAAGTTAGAAAGATTTGGTGTCTTTAATTCGTCTGAAAACATGAATACTTTAGGTTCTGCAACACAGTGATGTCAAGACTAAGTTTTGTATAATTCTGTCTTATAGATGTCTGAGCAGATAGTTCCTTCATTCAGTCGACTTTCATTGGTTGCTTATGTGTATAAAAGCCTGAGCAGGGGGAGCTCTGTAGCTCAGTGTTGGACCAGGCAGTGCAGGTCCAACTAGGCACTTTATGTAACTGCGCTGTGTAGCTTCTGGCCCCAGCTAACTAAATGAGTTCAGATCATAAATGGAGAAGCACAGTGATCTGTGTGTACTTCGGAAAGATAAAATATATGTTTTCCTCTATTTAAAATCTGTTTTAAAATTAGAACTGATATCCATTTGTTTGAGCAATATAACTATTAATACAGTCAGCCATTTTCGTGAAACATCATTGTCATTCCCCAGGCTACATGTTTGTTGTAAAGATGTACACATGTGATTGTGGTAAACATGTATACATGTTACATGCATATTGTAAGTATTTTGCTCTCATAATTCCTTTATTTTTTTAAAGGAAATTAATATTGATGAAATGTACCTGACAAGCAACTCTTTAACATAGGCTGAAACCTCCTAGTCATCCAAGTAGAAAACAGACTTATGGCATCACAGACTTTATCTTCTAGTCATTAGCAGTGTAGGCACTCCAGAATGACCAAAACACACTTTGAGCGTGGACCTGTACCTCCAAAAATACCAAGAGAACTTGGAAGAGGAAATGTGTTGTGGTCTAGCCACCTAACTGGGGGCTTCATTTGAGCTCCTGAGATTGCAATTTTTATGATGGGATATCTGACTGTTAAAAGTAGGATGAAACCATAATTCGAAAAGTAAGCATGCAAATATCTGGTGAATCTACTATGAACAAACATACCGATACATCAGGAAAAAAATATGTGTATACATATGTGTATAATTGTCACTCTTTGACTTTATTAGGTGTAGCCTGACTCTGTTGAACATGAAATTATTGATACTCTAGGTTTTGAACAGCTTAGATTTGTTTGGATTCCTTCCTTGGAAGTTTCTGTATATGCCGTCAATCCATAAAACAGAACCCAGTTGGCACAGTTAGGTCTCAGTCCCCCCACTCTCACCTGGGGTGAAGTGAGGACAGGTAGCTGCTCTGTGTTGTGTGGGCTTTGGCCCCCTCAGTATTGTTTTGATCATTGAGTCTTTTTGCAAAACGGTAGATTCCCATTCTTACTTTACTACCGATAAATCGCCTTAGGGTGTGTATCCTGTAAGATAGGCCATAAATGGTTAAGGATGTTTGCTGGCCTTTTCTAAGAAAGGGCCTAAACTTATATGAGGAAGCAGTAGTAATTATTCTTTTAACATTTTTTCTATCTTTTGTTCCTTAACTGTTTTCATTGTGTATTTTTTACATACCACTTAAGTTGTGATGTATGTAATATTTATGTGAATCTAAGAATCTGAAACAATAGAAAAGAGTAGGAATACAATTAAGGGCATGTTAGAGGGAAAAATATTTAAACCCCCAAAAGTTTTATTCTCATCTCTGCTAATTATTTTTGCAGAGGAAGCTAAAACTTCTGTTATAATTACTGTTTACTTATTTGTACTTTTAAATTAGACTTTTCGTACTTACTTAACTTTTCAAGGATACTTGCTTTTAATATTAGCTCTTAATGAAGAAAGTGAGTATTTTAAAAATAAAATTCCTAAGATAATATGTTTTTAAACATTCACAATAATTCTTTGAATTTTTATTAGGATTTTTGGCTCGGACAATTCTTTGCTTTATTGGTACTTCTAAATTTCCAAGGGACTTGTTAATAAAAACAGGAAAGATATTAAGGTAATGTCACAAAATGTGTTCCTATTTTACCTTCCTCATTTCTTAGTTGACCTTATTTTATATATACAACCCGGGTATGGCTTTCTCGCCAGCGGCATATAGGTTTTTGTACATTTGGAAATTTGGCACAACGAATGAAGAATTAATCTAGATGTTTTCTTCCTATAGAAGGGCTTCCGTTTTACCTTTAAGTTCAAAACTATAAAATGCACTTTTGTTTTACCACCTCTGAAATAACTAAATACATCCTTTGGAGAAGCTGAATTTTTGCACATGTTATTTTCAGAGTCTACCTCGGTTACCCAGGCTTAGTTTTAGGCAGGAATGAAGTAAAACCATATTTAGATTCAGTTCATCATCTATGCAGATCTGTTCAAGCACTTCATTCTCTTTCCTCTTGCTCTCCTCCCATTAATTTTATTTTTAACCCTGAAATTTAAAAAAAATGTTTGTCACTCTTCCTCTGGCAAAGCCATATATTCCATGGTAAGCCTCTCTGAGGTATCTGAGCTGTTCTTCTCCTCTTTGTTTGAGCCACTTCATGATTTGGATGTATTTCACTTCAAGGGACAGTTTCAAACACAATACCCATCCCCCTATTTTTCACAGCTTCATAAATACGAACTGATGTGACAACAGTAAAAATCTTGGAACCTCACTGTTCCTGTGTCCATTCTCTAAGAACCTGAGTACTTCCCGAGGACACTCGGGAGTGGACACATAGCTCTTCCTACAGCGGCACAGGTAGCAGGCAGTCCAGGCTAACGTGTGGAGGTGGTGTCCGGTGAGACCGTGCGTGTGGCTGTGGTTCGTAAGTGTGTGGTTGAGATTCTGGATTCAGTGTTTGTCTCCAGTATTTTGAACCTAATTTAAAGAAAAGATGTTTCTAAATTGTATTTATTAAATGTGCTCTTCTTATTACGTTTTGTGCTGCTACTGTGCTAGTCTCAAGGGCTTAGTCATGTTTGTGTGTAAGTTGTAATTTGGTAATAAATTTCTAGAGGGTTGCTTGTCGGTGTTTTCTTTGTGGTTTACATTTGATCTACAGTCACTGGTCCACTTACTGCCACCACTGGGAGTAACAAATGCCTCACTTACTAGTAAGGAGTACTTTTCCCAGAGTTTTTAGTTTTTACAGAATCACATATTGTAAACCTGACATTTTGTGTCTGCCATGTATTATACTAATAATTTCAAGGTTGATGCAGGTAAGGTAAGAATGGTTTTTCAATCAATTCCAACTGGTTTAATAAGTACAGTTGTCTTGTGTAGCACCATTGCAAAATGAATGTCCCATCCAATGAGTTTTCCAGATGACTGTCTCATTTTATGAATCCCCAAAAACTATTTTTTTTAAAATTCATGGACTCTATTTTTTGGAGCAGTTCTAAGTTTAAAGAAAAATGAGACAGCGAGGAGAGTTCTCCTATACTTCCTTCCTTCACCCCTCCCTCCCACTCCCGGCTTCCCCTTTTACTGATATCTTACTTAAAATACGGTACGTTTGTTGTAATTGAATCAGTATTGGTATGTTGTTATTACTAAGGTTCACAGCTTATTTTAAGGTTCACTCTGTGTGGTACTTACTGTTCAGTGGGTTTTATTGAGAGGATAATGTCCTATATCCACCATTACAGTATCATACAGGATAGTGCACTGTCCTAAAATTCCTCCCTGTTCTTGCCTAAATTCATGTTTCCCCCTCTTCCTAGCCCCAGGCAACCACTCATCTTTTCACTGTCTGTAGTATGCCTTTTCCAGAGAGTCATCTAGTTGGAGTCATACAATATGTAGCTTTTTTTAGACAGGCTTCTTTCACTTAGCAGTATGTATTTAAGGTTCCCCCATGTCTTTCTGTGGCTTGGCAGTTGATTTCTGTTTGTCGTGGAGTCATACTCCATAACATGAATATGCCCATTATTCATTCACCTATTGAAGGACGTCTTAGTAACTTCCAAGTTTTGGCAGCTATGAATAAAGCTGCTATAAACATCCATGTGCAGGTTTTTGTGTGGACATACGTTTTCAACTCATTTGAGTAAATACCTCCGAGTGTGGTTGCTGAACGTATGGTAAGAGTATGTTGAGTTTTGTAAGAAAAGGCCAGATGCTCTTCCAAAGGGGCTGTAGGATTTTTCATGGCCACCAGCAGCGAATGAGTTTCTGCTGCTCCACATACTCAGCCAGCATTTGCTTGTGGTGGTGGTCTGACTTTGACATCCTAATAGGTGTGTAGTGGTATCTTGTTGCTGTTTTAATTTCCAGTTCTCTAATGACATGATGTCGAGCATCTTTTCATATGCTTACCTATGTTTCATTGCTTTTTATTTAAACCTTGCTAAAATGTATCACAGTTGTTGGCTGACTTCGTAAAATAGACACTTGACCTTAACCTTCTCTGTGTGATTGAGTTACCCTTGTGACACACTCCCTTCAGCAGCTAGTGGAGGGGTAGCAGGGCTTTTCTGCCTGTCAGTAAATGGTCTTTGGGTTTCGGTGTTTGCTTTTGGAGAATTTTTGCTCTTGTTTCCAGGCCGTCAGCCTTTATTTCTCTTCCAGCTTCCTACCTTGGGTTTCAGTGAAACTGGCAGAACAGTTGTTAGGCTGCTTAAATTTATGAGTGAAGCAGGAGTGCGGCCACTTGGGGATGAGCAGTGTTTGGGAGTCTGCTCTTTGAGCTTCAGTGCTTTGAGCCATTTCTCTGGGCTGTCTGTGGCCTTCTTAGCCTTCTCTTTGGTTCCTAGAAGTGTTCCAGGAAGAACATTGGTGAAGTAGATATTTATGCATAATGATGTTGTCATGTATAATATTTGTAGCTGGAAGGCACCTAGTCACATTTAATTCCATGGCCCCACTCTTTTCTTGCTGTGACCCTTGAGAGGATTTCATCTGTTAAGGAGGATAAAAGAAAAGAATTAGGTAAGTGGGGCACCAATGGGAAACCTCTGCGGCGTGAGCCCTCCCACCCTCCCTTCAGTCCTTTCTTCCTCCTCTGGTTCCCACGGCCAGTGCTGCCCACGATGGGACGTGGTGACTGGCTAGCAGAGCAGGGCACGCTGGAGTGTTGGGGGAGAGGGGTCAGGAACTTCACTGGGAACTACAAGGGAGGGTGGGGGTATTGTTTCGCTAGCATTGGCTGCTGCCTTTCAAAGGGATGGGTAGAGAGGCTCAGGTCTCACCTGGCTGGTTCCATCAGCTCAGGCTGATTCTGGAGGCTGGTGCCAAATGCTTCCTTCCTCCCTGACTGGGTAGGACCCCAGTCAGCTGCACCTGGCCGCGGACAGGCACGGAGGGTCACTGGGGGTTCCTCCACCTCCTTGCTCCTAGCCGCTGCTCCCACTCACCAGAACGAGTGGGAAGGGGATCAAGGGAGAGGAGCACATGTGTTCAGTGGCTGCTTCCTATCCTCTTTTGGTCAGAAGGTTCCCTAATTTCAACTATAGGCCCTGCAGGATATGCCCAAAGTACATTCAGGGATGGGAGAGATATACATAGTATACTCCTTTGTGGGTAGGCGCCCTATTCTCAACAGGTTTCAGGCTCGTTTCAATCTGATAGCCTTATCCCTCTATTCGTCTAGAACAGTGGGGATCCCAGGGAACTGCTCAGGGCTGCCATAAACGAGTGATCATTCAGTTCCTGTGTCTCCCAGAGGCAGGACACGTTGTACATTCACTCGGGACCAATGACTTGGTATTTCAACATGTGGCCTCTGGTCCCCACCCAGTCCCCCAAGGCAGGTGCCCCAACCCTCCCCTCAGTCAACCTGTATCACCCAGTTGTCTACCTGTGCAGGTCCAGGTGAGGCCACCTCACTCTCCAGCAGGAAGTCTTACAGACACGCAGGCTGGACTTGTGGCTCTGTCTCCAGTCTCTGCTTCTTGGTCTTCAGTGGCTGAAACTGCTGCTCTGGCTCCAGTAAGATTCTGTTTGACTTCCCATCCAGTTTCTCTCGGCATGCTCCTCACCCTATTAAATTAACCCACATCTGGGTCCTCATGACCTTCATGGGACCCTTTAAGCCCTTCCTCTCAGTAGCAGACCACACTCCCTTCTGTGCCCACATCATTCCAGCCTCCCCACATCTGCTACAGTACAGGTAACTGCATTTACGAGCTTCCCTAAGTGAGGGGTAAGAATGGCCACTAAGGGCCGAAAGGGGAGCAAGGGAGCCATTTGCAGCACTGTGTCCCTCATCCCAGCCATAAACAGCTCCTCATCTGGGCCACAATCGACTGGACTAAAAATCCCATTTTCCATGCCCAACTCCTTTAACATCCGTTGGAGCTCAGCAAATGTCTACCATCTAGCAGGGGAGGATGGTAAATCACCCTGATTGGGCCATGCAGTGTGAAGTGTGGCCTTTATACCCACTCGAGAAGTGAATGAGTTCCCTGGGGCTAGTGTTCATTCTGCAGTTGCTGCTGCAATGCAAGGTGAATTGTCAGGGAAGCCAGCTTTCCCATTGTGATCCAGACAGAATGATCCCATCTGCCCTTACATCCCAAAGACGCAGGAGCCAGGCTGTCATGGACTCTGAGGGTTTCTGCTGAAACTGGGAGCCCAAATCCACCAGCTCTGCCTGCGCCTTGCAGCAACGCTATCTCAGTCTTCAGCAACTCTGCTACCTTCTCAGTACCTCACAGCCAGCAGTCTTGTGCTGCCTCTTCTCATGCTTCTTGCAGGGGTGCATCCTTTTCCTTCATGGCCTTTACCTATTCCACAGTGCTTTGCAGAAATGCCATTTTATTCCTCAACAAATCTTTTACCTCCTCCACAGCACCTTGCAGCCTGCATCATGTGCTATCTCTTCTTGTGCTATCATTACCTCCTTTACCATCTCCACAGGACCTCGCAGTGAGGTCATCTCAGTCATCAATGAATTTTCTTCCTCCTTCATGACCTTTACCTCTTCTCATGCTTCTTGCAGGACTGTGTTCTCCTTTATGACCCTTCTTAACACTGTGAGGAATAGCCAACCCACAGTTTCCACCACCACGTGGGCACTCTGTTTCTTCTAGGACCTCCCTATTTTGCAGAGGACCTCCTCTACTGCCTTAGCAGGCATCACCTCCTGCTACCCCCCAGTCCTGGGGAGGGTCCCGCTCCTCTGGGACGCAGGCCGCCTTGGACCATATGCCCACTGGGGGATACCTGGGTGTCTGCCCATCTATAGGGGCAGCCTGCTGAAGAATTCCTCCCATGAGGGCAACTTACTCCATTTTTCAGTCTGTAGCTAATCCTGCCAACCACACCAGGTAAGTGTCTTGCCTGAGGGGGATTTCCCCTGGGCAAGTTCACTCTGGATTCACCAAAACCGAATAACAATAGAACACTGTGGGTAAAAGGTTTTATACCAAGCTTTATTCTTATGTTGGTAGGTTAAGTGCTGAAATCACATCTGCCTCTGGCCAGCCCACAATCCATCTCCATTTCTGCCTCCCAGTAGAGCACTGGGTGGAGCTCTGTATAGTCACACCAACAATAATGGCTCATTGCCAGTGGGCGTCAGCATTAGCCTATGCAGTAGGCCAATTACAGCATCAAGTAGATTAGGGTCAGGTAAGGGTCCTGGCTGTAGGAATGTCCATTTTCCCTACAAGTGCAGAGCCCATATTTCAAATCTAAGCTAGTTCTGAATTTAGTGTAAGTTCTGCCTTTCCTGTGAAGACTGCTTCATTTTTCTCTTCAAAGCAACCTCTGCAAAGAGTTTTGTGATAACGGTGTGCTTTCTTGAAAACACAGTGCCCTGACATTATATATTGTCTTCCCAAATTCATAGTACAAAGGACAAATGTGTGTCAATGGAACACATCAAAGTATTTACTGGTGATCTATCATGTATGCTGAATATATGTCATCTTTGTATGCAAATACACATGTGTGTACTCAGAAATGTTTAAGTTCTTAATCTTTTGTTTCACCTCATAAATTCTAACAAGACATTACTGTAATCTAGATTAAATTAATGATTCATTGTGAAATGATTATAACTCTTCTCATCCCTCTTCAGAAATGTTTTTCACCCAAGACTGACTTCGACAGGTTTCTGTTGCCTAGCAATAGGTCTTTGAGAACAGCTTTTTGAATAGTTTTAATTGAACAGGTTGATTGTATAAAATCCTCCTAAGAAAAGCAAGGTCATCACAGTGAAGGTAAAAGGAAATACACTGCCAACTAATTGGACAGAATGTCATACACATAGCGACTCTGGGAAAGATTTGCAGAAACAGCGACAAAAGAACGAAGTTTGCTCAGGGCAGCTAGAAACTGCATTCAGAAATATTCACATTAAAAGAAATGCACCGTTTTCTTGAGTTCTCATTAGGGAACTGTGTGAAATACATATTTACTAATCACAAGAAATAACCTCTTCAGTTCCTAGTCTTAATGGAAACTCATATTATTCCCCTGAATTCTTCTTGTGTGGGATTATTAAATGATGAAAACATCTTTTCTGCACTTCCCAAAGCATACCAATTTCCTATATATTTTGTTTGTGCTATAAATTAACTCAATATATTAGGAAAAATTTTTATGATAAATTCATTTTAAGAACTAGCGCAAATTTATCTTTTATTCAAGCCAAAATGAATAAAAAGTCATTTAAAAAGTGAACAGATTTTTACTTTGTATTTTTGCACATGATAATTATTTTACTTTACAATGGAAATATGCTTCCAAAATTATTGAGGTAGTTTTTAAATAGCAGTATTTATAGAAATCAAGTCAATGCCTGCTTGTACACCTTAACCAGAGCCCCTGGCCTACAAGTCAGTGATGGCTCTCAGCCACACTCCACTGGACCCACAGGGCAGGACTGTGCTGGTCATTGTCCCTGAGACCTGCACCAGTGCTCTACACACTTCTGGGCTGATGCCTCTCCAGCCGTAAGATGTCTGTGAGTTTTACACTGTCACTGCATTGATAGTTTACAGAATATTTGTAATTTATGGTAGCATTTGTAGTTTATGAAAATATCCACAAAATTAGAAACTACAAAGACTAAATATGAAAACACTGAAAAATAATTTTATTGGTGCTGTCTTGCCAATGGGTTTCAGCCTGGACAAGTTCACTATGGATTCAGTGAGACTGAAAAATGACTGTGGAACATTCTTAGGGTGAAAGGGTTATACCCAACTTTATTCCCACTGTGGCAGGTCAATCACTAGAATCCCGTCCCCTCAGAGCGAGTCTGCATGCAGCAAGCCGGTCTCTGCCTCTGGGCCTCTCTGCCCCCCACAGCCGTCTCAGTCTCTGTCCTTGGTGCTGCCACCATCCCAGCCTCTGCTCTCCAGCCGTGCAGCCGTGCCACCGTGTCACCCAGAGCACTGGGCGGAGCTCTTTTTATAGAGTCAATAACAACATATTGCCCACGTGTGTGTAGTGAGTAAGCCGACCAGGGCCAGGTAAGAATCCTGGCCGTAGGAACCTTCATGTTTTCTGCAGGTACAAAATGCCTCCCCCAAATTAGGAATATTTGTATTGAGAGCCGTGAGATTGAATGTGCTTCATTATTTTTTTAAACTTTAGGTTAACTAGGTACAGTAATTTCATTTATTTCAGTGCTCAGTTTTAATGACTGTTAGAGGTGAAAAAGTTACTTCATATAGGTTTGCAGATCCTAGTGGAAGAAATAAATCATTGGCTGCAATTATAAGTCAGGAGCTACATTTTAAAATCATGCCCACTAATGATGCAGTTTTCATTTAACTTTGGCTGTTAAACTTCATCTTCCTGGTGTCAGTTCTTACAAATTAATTGGAAAGTTAACTCCTTCCATTCTGAAATCTTACCTGAATAGTTTGAAAATCCACCGAACCACTTTATTTGGAAGCTTTTTACACAAACAAGAAGATCCTTTTGAGTTTCAGTTGCACATATTGTAGTTTTAATAAGAGTTTAATAAGAACCTGTTTGGGGCAACAAAATCGCATCATCATGGAAACAAATACTGGAGGCCAGGAACGGGGCAGCGTCCCTCTGCCTGCCTCCCCGACCCTCACGGGCCCAGGGGTCCCAGTTCTCAGTCAGTCCCGCTGCTCTTCTCCTGGTTCTCAGTGTGGGCAGGATAATCCTTGAACAGCTTAGGACAAGTTTAATTCCTGTTGTGAGTTTTCATTTCTCCTCCATCTTAAAATAATTCCCGACTTCCAGATATAAAGTACTTGCCGATGTGTATTTCTTTCTTCTCAGGTATCAGTGGTCCCTGGGCCAATGTCCACCGCGGTTTCTTCAGTGCATGTTAAGAGACGTCCCCTGGGGAGGTGGCTGGGTGTGGCCGCGGGGCATTTGGGCAGCTGTCAGCGACCTGAGGCGGCGGCGAGGCCCCTGCCGCCCCTTGTCTCCGGGGAGAAGGAGTAGAGCCTGTCCCTTGCCTGTGAAGGGAGGGCCAAGAGCAGCACGGGGACTGCGGGTACTAATAGCAAAATGTTCAGGCATCAGAGTCGGACTGGAAGGAAGAATCAAGGAAGGAGGATGCTGAGTTTTCAAGGGGAAGGAATCTCCATGTCTTCTGTGTCTCGCTGAAAAAGACTGACACA
The DNA here is from genome assembly GCF_030020395.1 of Manis pentadactyla. NCBI lineage: Eukaryota > Metazoa > Chordata > Mammalia > Pholidota > Manidae > Manis > Manis pentadactyla. Next base: position 8,720,628 of record NC_080020.1, read on the forward strand.
TACCACAGATGACTGGTCTGATTTGGACTGTGGTCAAAGCATCGTTCCTGCTCTTTGGCTAGAGATCTATTAGCTGTTTAAATGGGGGCTGTTTGTTGGATCCCATAAGGCATTAGGTGTTGTGAGAACTTCAACTCTGGTATCAGAAACCTTGGGTTCTAGCCCCAGCTCCACCACTTCCAAGCTGGGTGACTTTGGACAAGTTTCTATCCTCTCTGTGCCTCTGTTATCTCACTTCGAAATGGAGATGATAGTAGTTGTACCTTCCTTCTAGGACTGCGGGGAAGATGATGATGAGGTCCAGAATTCAAAGTGCTCATCAGTTTCTAGCACTGTGATAAATCCTCAGTGAAGGTCAGCTGCCCTGGTGTGCTAGAGCTGGCACGCCCCAGGCGCTCCCAGACCCGCTTGCTGGGTATGAGGAATGCTGCAGGTCTTTTCAACCGCTGATAGCTTGCGATTGGCTGTGGTGGGAATATTTATACCATGGAAATGAGCAAACACTACACGTCAAGGCTTCCTCCTTTCTACAGCCCCTCGCGGAGACAGTTTATCAGCACATCACTGGTTAGCTATTTATATTTTGTGAGAGTAATTTTTTTCTGCAAATAAAGCAGCTCTGGATGCCTAGACTGGCTCTTTGTCAATCCCTGTGAAATATAAGTAGACGCTATGATGAATCATTCTCCCAATTCTTGCCAGTCATACTGAATAGGGTCAGTGTGATTTGTAGTGAGCCATTTTTGACTCAAGGGGTGAATGGCTGTTTTGGATCTACCAAAATTAGGGGCCACTTTCTTCTCGGAGCTAGACTTCAATACCTTCATTGCAATGTTACAGAAATCTGAGGACCTAAGAAACATACCAAAGTGCTGCGCTATCCTTTATTCCCTGACCAATACAGTCTGAGCTGTATCTAGGTGATACCCACCCTGCTTTCTGCATTTTGGCAAAGGTGAGATCTTTAATCATCCCAAAGTGTCTAAACCCCCAAACTGGCACAGTTTACCTAGTCATGGTGGACATGTGTTCACATAAGTGCTTTGCCATGTGCTTGGGAGAGCTATTTGGCTATTTTTCCAGCTCAAGTAGGGGGAAGGGAGGATTCTGTTCTGTTTTTCAAACTTCAAGTGCCTTCCCTGAACCAAAAAATGGAGTTTGGTGGTTGCACCCACTTAGAATTCTCTTGCCTCATCAAGCACACTAAGGATCAAATTTCTCCCTATTTACAATACAAACCAAACAGCAGGCATAATTTCTCAACAAGAGAGGCACTTTAAATGGTGAATTTACTGCACACCGTCCTTATTGCAGATACACACGAATCTTCTAGAGAGGATCACACAGGTCTTTGCACTCTTTGCTTAAGAATCACGGACTAGACTTGTAGTTTGTCCCATTTGCTTTTCATAAGAAAGAAAAAGTATTACACTGTGTCAGAGGGTCTCAGGTTCCATGAGGGACAGATTTCCAAGGTTTTCTGTTTAAGGAAGTTCTCTGCGTAATCCATGGGGGATGGTGCAGGAAGGCGATGTGGAGAATCTACCAGGACTTATTTTCCCATCTATTCCAATTTGAATCTTACGCAAATATTTATTTATGTAGGCCTCTTATTTAGGCCTTTATAAAGTCAACTGATCTTACTGAACGCCCAACAGATTCTAGGCACAACCTCTGCCTTAAGAACCCCATCCTGCCAGAGAAAGCCCTGAGATGAACCATCACAGAATACTAACATGCACTCCTCACGGTCAGTCTGTTGCTGGGAAGTGGTGTGGATGACGCAGAGGTCAAAGGCTTCACAGAGGAGGCGACGTCAGCCGTGTTCTGAGCTATGAGGAGGCATTCACCAGGTGGCAGGGGACGGAAAACGGCTCCAGACAGAGGTAGCAGTCACGCCTTCCTGGCGACTTGGGTTAGCGTGCAGTTGCCTCTGATGAAAGCACTTTCTTGCACATAGGTATTCCTTCACTAGACGGTGAGCTCTCCGAGGGTGGAGGGCGCTCTCTTCACCTCCATAGGACTGTGCATGTTATCGATGCTCACATGCCCAGTGGGCACTGCGAATCTGTATTCATCCAAGCAGTCCCCTTTCTTCACGGTGGCCCTGTAAGCAAAGCCACTCGGAAGACCAAGGACATGAAGAAGCCCACTCACTGTGTGACGAGGGCAAAGCCTGGCTTTGAAATCAGCTCCTAAGCAGAAAGCCCAGAGCACAACTGGTTGTCTAGTTTGTGGACAGTGAAGAAAACCTCGTTTTCTTTTATTTTTGTGTAGCTTAAAGGCAGGTACCTTAGTGTGGTTCCTGGTGACCGAGTCGCTGATAAACTGCTTTGCTTGCCTTCTCAAGACCGGGGGCGGCGGCCCTGGCCCAGCAGGCCAGGCAGGCTCGCGAGAGTTCCTCTCGGTGGTTTAGTTTCTATGGATCATGGATGACGTCACAGTTCCAAGCCACAGGATCTTCTCAGTGCTGTGAGGTCGCCCTCCACGTGCCAGGTCCACATCTATAGCCGGGGAGCCCACCTTGGAGTTGCCTGGAGAACAGAATTTTTTCCCCTATTTGAACAAGCCCACTTTGTACAGCAAAAGGCGCTCCTTAATTTGCAGTTGTATATTAAATTCACACATTTCGGATGGAAATTCACACAATCTATTTTGCGTTACTCACACTTAATAGCGATTTCTTTTGGCTATTGCCCTCAGGCTATATAAGAATGAAAAAAATAGATTTGAGCTCTTTATTTTGACTGTGTTCACAGATTGCAAATCTAATTAGTTCTTTTGATTTTTTTTCCTCTTAAAGTAACATCCACATTACTCCGAACAAAGATCAGTAGAGACAGGTTTACCTTATAACCATATTCATCTTAGCTAAATGATCCTGTGCATTCACTTGAAAATTCATCTGTTTTTCTGCCCTCATTTGCTGCATGAGTTGATGTGTGCCACTAATAGATATGATCTCTCCTTGTGAAATGGTGAGGAAAATTATGTCCAGCTTAGAAAATGCTGTAAGATTGATCTATGTCAGAGCTGGAAGGAACCTTATAGATCATTGAATCCAGTGTTTCTCATACTGCACTAGAGAATCCATTAGTTCTATGAGAAATTTCTAAATACGGTGTTAAATACAAAATAATATAAGCACAGTCTGACCCTTGGGATGACCTCTGAATGGAGAACTACCATCAGATTTGAAAGGTCCTGTGACTTGGCTCCAGGGATAGGATCAAGGTTTCTTAAAGACCTAAAGGAATCCAGCAACCAGGGAGTGGCTCAGGGCCTCTGGATGATAACCAGGGTACATCTTCACCAAGTTGGAACCTGTTTAGATATATGGTGAACTAAGGGCATTGCCAGGATGGTGGTGTCAAATCCTACAGGAGGCAGCTGGTGCTGCATATTTGAATAGTTGCATATCTTCGGGGTCCACAGCGCTATCTGAATTCTGACCGCAGCTGCCAGGAGCTCCCATTGTAAGGGCTCACATTAGCCAAACCATCCTTTGTCATTCTTTGAGTGTTTATCATGTATTCCCAGTGGTGGGTGCTGGATCAGTCAGCTTTCTCTAGGTAAGATTGAGGTAATGAAATCGCTCCAAAATTTCGGTGGCTTGCAATAGCCAAGGTGTATTTCTTGTTCACATAGATGTGTCACGCTCTGCTCCAGCGGTCATTCTGCTCCCTGTATTGTCTCATGTTGAGATGCATGATGCCTTCGGGAGCCGCTATTCACATGACGTAGGAAAAAGAGCATGGGGACTCAGAGAGATCCCACAGTTCTTAAAACTTCTTCAGATGTCTCACACGTCACTTCTGCTATATTCTGTCGGCCAGAACAACCCACACAGCCAAACCCATTGTCAGTGGAGCATGGAAGTACTATTCTCTGCAGGCATCCCATGGCCATGGGCAGAGATGTGTGATCCTTTCCCAGGGAAGGGCTGAATAATTGGGAGCAATCATGCTCCACTAGAGGGGTCGTCTGTCTACTCACGCAACTGTGCACCTCACGTACCCATCCCTCTGGGTGACTGAGCTGCTCAAGTTGGCTTTCTGTTTTTAATTTCCATTTTTTCTTATTTGGAAGTCTTAGAATTGGAAAGCCAGAAAGCTCTAATGCTCGGTGGACATTTAGAGATCTTGCCTCATGCTCTTATTTTTCTGATAGAAGAATCAACCTAGTGAGGTTGATTTTTCCAAGTCACATGGAAAGACTTGACTACAGCCCTCTCTTCATAGCATCAATTTGTGAAAATGTTAAGAGAACTGCTGCTTTGCTAATTGTAAAAGAAAACACTTTGATTATTTCTGAAATCCTGTCCCATCTGGAAGACAGAGAAATAATAAACAGAACCTGAGTGGTCAGTCTTGGAATGAAAACTGACTCGATTTTCTATCAGATGTTTTTCTAGCCACATTCATATTGGAGGCAACATTTAAATTTATTGTGTAGCATCAACAGAGCACCAGGAGTTGTACAGTACTATAATAAGTCAGTTCCTGCCGAGGCAAATTGCAGCTCCACTTTATAAATAGTCTGCACCCTGTGCTTTTTTGATTTAAAATAAAACCCGTGTAGTATGCGGTTATGTTTCCTAGTCAGCCCCTGTGTGGGGGGGACGGTAGGTGGATGACTCGTACTGCTGATGACATTAAACTGGGGGAGAGCTAGGCGGTGGGTATTCTGTGGGCTTCTGATGCTCTCCTGGTGCTCAGCTGATAAAAAATAGCCCAGAACTGCCTGTGGGAAATGAGGATAGCCCTTCTCCAGTCACTAACTTTCCCAGCACCCCACTTCTGCTCTTCAGAGATTTCAAAGGCTGAGGTCAATGGCCAATGACAAAGTGATAAAATTGATGGAAGCTGCTAGAAAAGCTCCAAGTTAGAGGACTATGGTCAGGAGACAGCAGAAAGAGGCGAACTCGGAGCTGCCGCTGGGGGTGGGATGGTGATGGGGAGACAAAAGTGCTTATTCCATGAGATGCTTACAAGTAAGGTTCAAAAGGAAAGCAAGTTCATGTGCCGGGAAGCCCTCGGCGTGCAGGGAAGCCCACGGGCACGCTCCTGCTGATGAATAACTGTGCACATCTTGGTTGATAATCACATTTCACATCCTAAAATCTCTTAGAGCTGGACCCAAAATAATGTAAATATCTGTTCGCATTTGTCAGTGTCTTACACAAAGCAGGTCAGAGCAGCAGGGGTTGTGGCGGAGCTGCTGCTTGGTTGGGGTTCGTGGTGTGTGGGGGGAGCACTTTAGCAGCACCTGAACACAGAGCATCCACCTGCAGCCCGTGGCATGGAGTGGAGCCGAGGAGCCTGGTGAGGGCTGCTTTGGCATCTGGACATTGCAGGCTGACTAGCCTGACTCGATTTTGAAAAGGCCTCTTTCTGTGTTTTCACCTACTCTCATCCACTAAAACATTTTCTCCCTGAGAACCAAGTGCCCAGTTCCCTTAGGTTTTCTAAAACTGCATGTTTTTTAACATCCCCACTTGACCTGCTCCACACTGCATCAAAATAGTCTTTGCACCCACTGACTCAGTCAGAGTGTCTTTTCCTTACATGGTGAGTGTTAGGGAAGCAAACTGATGGGACCTTATTAGACTTCCTGACATTGTAACACTCTGTGTATGCCACTCACTCCCCGGTCTTTCCTCTCTCTGGCTGCAATTTCCAAGTACCCCTAGGTACAAAACTTATATACATATAGTTCTAGGTAATCAACTAGGGTGATTATCAGAACCACTTAGGGAGCCTTTAAAAATACACCTGCCTGAATCTCCTGCTTTTGTAGGCTTTGTAGTGATCTAGGTGTCTGAATTTTTAAAAAGCTTCCTAGATGGTTCGAATCAAATCAACTGATTCTCTGCCTCCAGGTAAAGAACTCTGGTGTACGGAAGCCTGCTTTCCTCTGGTTGCTTCACGTGCAAGAGGGAGGCGCTGCCTTTGACCTTAGTATCTGCTTTAGTTGACTTTAGTTGATTTTGATTCTAGAATTCTTTAGTTTCTTCTCTCTTAAAAGAGATGAACAAATATTCATAGACTCTGTTTCCCTGTCCAAATTACTGACTTTGAAATTCAACCACCTCCACAGGCTGGAAACACTACAGTCTTTGGAATTACCTGACTTAAAGAAGGTAAAACTCACCTGTCTTGCCCGAGCGTTTCAGCCCCATGCAAGTTCACTCTTGATTTGGTGAGACGGAAAAATAACATTGGATCATTCCTGGGGTTTATACCCAACTTTATTCCCTGGTGGCAGGTCAGTCACTGGAATTCCGTTCACCTAAGGGCAAGTCTGCATGCAGCAAGCCAGGCTCTGCCTCTGGGCCTCTCTGCCCCCACAGCCGTCTCAGTCTCTGTCCTCGGTGCTGCCACCACACCATTCCGGCCTCTTCTCTCCTGCAGCCTTGCAGCTGAGGCACTGGGTGGAGCTCCTTATATGGAGTCAATAATAATGTATTGTCCACACGTGTGCAGTGAGCAGGTGGGCCATGGTCAGGTGAGAATCCTGGCTGTAAGAACTTTTATTTTCTCTATACCATACCCAAACCTGATAGCCCTAATTCCTTCCCCTATACCCTTACTTCCTTTTTTAGGACCTTCTTACCCAGTCCTCACTTCCAGAAATTTTTCACTATGTAGGAAAATTTTGATTGTCGTGAATCCTATGCAATCACCATACAGCACAATCATGGCCTATGGGTTTCATTAAAATGTATTAGATTTACTTTTTTGTACATTTTCTTTAATGCTGATCCTGAACTCTGTTTATATGTTGCTTGATACAATGCCTATCTACTAAAAAAGTAATAAAAATGGGACAATTATCCAGTAACATTTCACCTATGTTTAGCTGACAGTTTGGTACGACTGAAATAAAACCCAAGTGTAAACAACAGGTATGAGTTTACTAGCATGGCTACAGCCAGATGGCTGGGTATTCTCATCTTACATTTTGAATTTCAAAGTAATTACAATCTCCCCAAACTTATAACCAAGATAGAAGTTTGTGTGTGTCCGTGTGTGTGTGTGTGTGTGTGTGTGCATGTGTGTTTCTTTGTGGATAGAAGGATCTTTGCCAAGGCATCTGCAATGATGTCCTTATGCACAAGGTTCAGAAATGTAACCTGAATGATGTTAAGAGGTTTCATGGCTAGGCGAGTGACTACAGCACAGGGTGTTAATGAATAGATCTATGCTAGGACAGAAAGAAGGCTTAATACCATGCTATAAGACTTTGTACTTTGACCCTTGTTCTCCAAGTGTTTTAATAGAAGGTGAAGATGAGGATATCAAATTTCTAGGTGACCCAAAGCTGAGAAGGACTAATTATGTTTAAGAGTATTGAAACAACAATAACAAAAATCTCAGTAGGTGGAAGAAAGAGTTGGAATCAGCAAAATGAAATGTAGAGAAATGAAATAGGGTAGAAGCAGGCGTGAAGGCCTATAATTTACTGATGTACAAGGTAGGAGACCTGTCACACAGTCACCACATGACAAAGGCCTGCGCCAACGTGTGCCCTGCCAACGGGTCTAGCTTCCCAGAAGGCCTGAGGTTCCCATAACCTCCAGGCAGGTCAGTGGATCTGGGATCTCTGGAAGGCTCTAGTCGTCTAAAGCTAGTGAGAAAAGCTTTGGAACCCCCCACGCCCACCCAATAACCTCCATTCACAGCACTTCATGACTCTCTTGCGTCTAGTGCTTATCACAGTGCTTTGCAGTGAGATTATTTGTGCACCTGGCTTGGCTCCCTAATCGTGAACTCCAGGGTAAGGACCATGTATTACCCTTTTCCAAATTTCCAGGGCCAAATGCCTGACACAGACACAAACGGGGGAGTCTCGGGAGTCCCCACAGGAAGGGCTTGTTGCCTGCTTTGTTTTGTTCACTATTGCATCCACAGGACTCAGTGCTTAGCCTAAGGTGGGTCTCAGTACATATTTGATGGAAGAATGAATGACACACACAGATGTCCAGTAAGTCTTAGCTGTGCACGCTCACCGTGGCTGGGACATGTCCTATTAGTGAGCAACTACTTGGTTATTTGAAAGCCTTCAGGAACGTCCCATCCTTTTTCTTTTGCTTCTCAATTCTTAGTCCAGTGCCATCTCTGATTACACTGTAGATTTATTCAGAAAAGCCCAGATACGGGGAAAAAGCCTGAAAAGACATACTCCAGATGTAAAGAGTTCATCACCCTTTGGCAGGAAGTTAAGTGCACAAGTCACATGCATCTGGGTTCAGGTTCCAACCTGGACAGCTTTTTATGAGATCTATGACTTTGGGAAAATATCCTATTTTCTTGAAATCTTGGTTTTTCTTATCTGTAAAATGTAGATAAAACACTCTAGAAGGAAGTACCATGTGTATAGCACAAAGTACTCTCTTAATAAATGTCAGTATTAGTAGTAGTTCACCAAGGTCTTGGCTTACATAAGAGCCATGAGGGGAGAGGGAGAAAACTACAGGGAGAATCAAGTAAAAGAAATTAGAAATTGCTAAAGGCTTGCCTTGAAGGTTTACTACTTTTGTACATCTAAGCACCTGTTAGACAAGTAAGCTCCTCAGAGCAGGGAGATAGAGGTCCTGCATTGCCGAGGGAGCGCCGGTATCTATGGTAACAGCACATTAGCCTCTGAGGCAGGCACACCTGGTATTCTCAGGTTGCTCCACCATATGGCACCTCCTATATTTCGTCAAGGAAACAAAACTACCTTGACCTTCCCCTACTGCACAGGCATACCACTGCCACATATGCGTCCACATGCTCTCTGATCCATGGCCACCAAAGCCATGTAAGTCACTGTCGCAGGGATGGGAAGTGCGTTCCAAGAACCATCTCAGCAAACAAAGGCCAGAGCACTTATGCTTGCTTCCAAGAGGTGCCCAGAGGAGAAAGCTGACGGGCACACCTGCAATTTGCCTTCTCTATGGGGAAGAATCAGGTGGTCCCCCTGCCACCCCAGCCTGCAAGCCAAGCAGCCACTCGTAGCCCCACTGGAAGCAGAATCACATCCTTGACCGTGAGTCATCTCATGGCACCACTTAGAAAAGTGGCCTCTCAAACGCTCCCTACATATAAATGTCCATTCAGTGCTCTGCTTTGAACTAGTTTAAAAGGAAAAAAGATTTCCTGGTAGTGTTTAAAAAAAAAGGAGACAGCCTGTAGTTGCCATGTGACACAACCAAAGAATTATGGCTGCTTAGAGATTTCCTGCTCTGCTTCAGAAACAGATGTTGAAACACTTCATGTTAAAAGAGATGTCAGAAACTGGGGACAAAAGTCACTGTTCCTTGCAGCATATCAAAGTCTTCTTTTTCAATGGGCATCTTACTGATTTGGTTTCTTCACACTGCATTCCCCAGAAAGCCCATTTAAATTAGCCATGCACGCGGCTCCAGCACGCTTCGGTGCAACCGTAGTGCCTTGTGTATGTGATGCTTGATAAAGGGCCTGGGAAGACAGGGTCTTAAAAAGCCACAGCTAAGAAATGTTAGAATTTAGGTTCCAGAAATGTTGGTTTACTTAGGGTGCTCATGGTGTTTTTTAAAAATACCTTGGGTAGCCTACTGTACATAATAATAACCAAATGTATCCATCCAGCATGGGCAAGGGACCTGTGCTCTGTAACGTTTATAGTGTATGTGCTGAAACTGGTTCCATGTGCAGGGTTTCTGGGTCATCACTCAGTTTTAATTTGTGCAAAAGGCATTGTGTTTAAAGCAGTAAAAGCCTCTCCTTCCCTATCCCAGCAACCCTTGGCAAGCTCGCTGGCTCTTTCAGCTACTTCTTCACCCCGCTGGGTCATGAGGGAACTTTGAGATTGCCTGTAACCCTGCAAGGAACTGTAGGTCTCTTGGAACCTATCTGATTCTCTTAAACATGCCAGATACAGTCAGACTTCCAATTCCAGCCAAGATGAATTCGCCCCATCCCTCCCGGCTCCTCCCTTTTACGAGTGAAGACGGCTGACATAACACAACAAGGAAGCGCAGGAAGATTCTGAATGGCACCAAGAAGGCAGACCTCCCAGGGTCCTTAGGATTGGAGGAACGACATGGCGGTGGGTGCCCATGTTTCTTTATTGTCTCCTGCATATTCTGGACAGGGATCTACATAAACCTCCAAGCTGGAATTTCCAGAAGTCACAGATCAAAAAAAATTCAAGAAAAGCCTATTGCCCATAGCCAAAAGATGAAGAAAGGGATAACCTAGCAACAGAAAACCTTTTTGGCCATTCTCATCCTGCTCCAGCCAAACACCGTTGGGAGAGCCATGCCTCCTCCCCCTAGAGCTTCAGCAAGATCAAACAGGGAGCTGGTCTACCACCTCCCTGCCCGGTGCGAGCATGTGACAGCACTCCAATTCCCCTGCTCAGTAGGTCTAAGCAGAGATCTAATTTTCCATCTCCAACTTGGTGCAAACTCGTGGTGCTCTAATGCCCTTACTGGGTACTATCTGTGGACCAGGTGAGTAGTTGATCTTCCATCCTCTGCTCAGTGGAAGCCGGCAATGTTCCAATTTGCATGCCAGAGAAGTATTAGTAGATTCCAACAGCTACTTGAAACTTCTCCTTACCTGGTATCGAAGAGACAGAATGAGGTGGGAGGCTAGTTGGCACTCTGACCCCTCCTCCCCTTCACTGGTGTCAGCAAGTAGCTAAGATTCTGTCCCAACATTGCAGCCACTGCACTTTCCTACTGCCAGATGTCAGAAGGAACCTGGGGAGAAAATGGGCTCAACCTTAGGGGCAATAGGGTGGTGAGAATTGGTGTCCTGTTTTTGCTGAGAAGGTGTCAGTGGAGTTGAGCTATAAATCTACAGATTCAAGAGTCTGAATAAAATCCACATGGGATGAACCCAAATGGTGTGAAACCCATGCTATCATCATAATTAAACATTTAAAACCTGAAAAAAAATCTTAGAGGTAGCCAGAGAAAAACAATGTATTACTTATAGGGTAAACACCAATTTGAATGACAGAATATTCTCACCCGCAACTATGGAGGCCAGAAGGAAGTGGCATAATATTTGAGTTTTAAAAGAATTGCCAACCACAAATTCTATATCCAGCAAAGATATCTTTTGAGAATGAAGGGGAAATAAAGACATTCTCAGACAAACAAAAACTAAGAAATTTTTTTTCAGCTTTCAAGATTATTCTTTTAATCTTTAAAAATAAAATAAAGATATTATTAATATACAATCTTATGAAGGTTTCACATGAACAACATTGTGGTTTCAACATTCACCCATATTATCAAGTCCCCCCACAACCCCATTGCAGTCACTGTCCATCAGCATAGTAAGGTGCTATAGAATCATTACTTGTCTTTTCTGTGCTGTACTGCCTACCCCTTGACCTACCTACATTGTGATTGCTAATTATAATGCCCCTTAATCTGCTTCTCCATTCCTCCCCATGCCCTTCCCTTTGGTAACTGCTAGTCCCTTCTTGAAGTCTGTGCATCTGCTGTTGTTCTGTTCCTCGAGTTTTGCTTTGCTGTTATACTCCACAAATGAGTGAAATCATTTGATACTGGTCTTTCTCCACCTGGCTTATTTCACTGAGCATAATACCCTCTAGCCCCATCCATGTTGTTGCAAATGGTAGGATTTGTTTTCTTCTTATGGCTGAATAATATTCCATTGTGTATATGTACCACATCTTCTTTATCCATTTATCTACTGATGGACACTTAGGTTGCTTCCATATCTTGGTTATTGTAAATAGTGCTATGATAAACATAGGGGTGCATATGTCTTTTTGAATCAGGGATCTTGTTTTCTTTGGATAAACTCCTAGGAGTGGAATTCCTGTGTCAAATGCTATTTCTATTTTTAGTTTTTTGAGGAACCTCCATATTGCTTTCCACAATGGTTGAACTAACTTACATTCCCAACACTGCAGGAAGGTTCCCCTTTCTCTGCATCTTTGCCAGCATTTGCTGTTTCTTGTCTTTTGGATGTTAGCCATTCTAACAGGTGTGTGGTGATATCTCATTGTGGTTTTAATTTGCTTTTCCCTGACAATTAACAATGTGGAACATCTTTTCATGTGCCTGTTGGCCATCTGAATTTCTTCTTTGGAGAAGTGTCTGTTCAGATCTTCCACCCATTTTTTGGGTGTTGAGGCATGTTAGCTCTTTATATATTTTGGATGTTAACGCCTTTTTAGATAAGTCATTTATGAATATATTCTCCCATACTGTAGGATGCCCTTTTGTTCTGCTGATGGTGTCCATTGCTGTACAGAAACTTTTTAATTTGATGTAGTCCCATTCGTTCATTTTTGCTTTTGTTTCCCTTGCCTGAGGAGATGTGTTCAGGAAAAAGATGCTCATGTTTATATTCAAGAAATTTTTGCCTATGTTTTCTTCTTTGAGTTTTATAGTTTTATGACTAACATTCAGGTCTTTGATCCATTTTGAGTTTACTTTTGTGTATGGGGTTAGACAATAATCCAGTTTCATTCTCTTACATGTAGCTCTCCAGTTTTGCCAACATCATTTGTTAAAGAGGCTGTCATTTCCCTATTGTATGTCCATGGCTCCTTTATTATATACTAATTGGCCATATATGTGTGTTTTTATATCTGAGCTCTCTATTCTGTTCCATTGATTATGGGTCTGTTCTTGTGCCAGTACCAAATTGTTTTGACTATGGTGCTTAAAGTTGGGGAGCATAATCCCCCCAGCTCTGTTCTTCCATCTCAGGATTGCTTTGGCTATTCAGGGTCTTTTGTGGTTCCATGTGAATTTTAGAACTGTTTGTTCTAGTTTGTTGAAGAATGCTCTTGATATTTTGGTGGGATTGCCCTGAATCTATAGATTGCTTTAGGCAGGATTGCCATTTTGATAATATTAATTCTTCCTATCCATGAGCATGGGATGTATTTGGTGTCTTCTTTAATTTCTCTCATGAGTGTCTTATAGTATTAAGAGTTTTTAAAATTAAAGTGTCACTGATATACAGTCTTATGAAGGTTTCAATGAACAACATTGTGGTTTCAACATTCACCCATATTATCAAGTACTCACCCCCCACCCCATTTCAGTCAGGAAATGATAACAGAAGAAGGCTTAGAAATTCAACAAGGAAAAAACATTAGAATGCTTTAAACATAAAGATAAATAGAATATCCTACTTCTCATGAGTTTCTTAAAATATACTTGATGGTTAAAGCAAAAATAATACCATATAATGCAGTGTTCAATGTATGTGGAGGAAATATTTAAGAAAAAAATGTTTTTAAAATGGGGAAGGTAAGGGACAAAAATGGAAATAGGTTTCTGTACTTCCTTCAAAGTGGTAAATGTTGATACCAGTAGACATGATAAGTTATATATGTATATTGTAATATCTATAGCAACCACTAAGAAAACTGTGCAAAACAAGATACTTGAAGACATTATAAACACATCAAGATGGAATCCTAAAAAATGTTCAAGTAAGCCAGAGGAATGTAAGAAAAGAGAAATGGTGGAATTAGAAATAGTGGAAACAAACAAAACAAATAATAAAATGGCAGATTTAAGCCCTACCACATCAACAATTACCTTAAATGTAAATGGCCTAAATATGTCAATTAAAAGATAGAAATTGACTGAGTAGATAAAAGAAGATCTAACCTATATTGTTGACCAGAAACTCACTTCAAATATAATAACATATGTAGGTTGAAAGTAAAAGAATAGTAAAAGATATAGCATGCAAACATTAATAGTAATAATAATAATAATAGCAGAAGTGGCTATATTAACATCTAATAAAGTAGACTTCAGAGCAAAGAAAATTACTAGAGACAAAGAGGGACATTACAAAATGCAGTAGGCTCAAGCCATCAGAAGACATAAAGCAGTAAGATAAAAAAGGTAAACAACTTCGTAAGGACAAGAATCATGCCTGTTGGGTTTTGCTTTCTCACCCCACCTGCCCCAAGAAGTGCTTAAATGTTTTCAGCTAAACGTAGAAGTCCATTGCAGTTGCAGTCCTGCTAGGAAGAGTCTTAGAGGCTGTTCATAATACCGTGGTGAACCATGCCAACTGAGATGCCCTCTGAGCAGAGCATGTGTTGACTGGCTCACTCTTGACTTGAGGTAGCATGGGGGCTTCCTTACCCAACGTACTCTCCTTGGGGTGCATTGGGGCTGGAATCTCCCTTTGGATAGCTGGCCCCTAAATGTAAGGAATCTGCCCTTCAGCTGCTGCACAGTCCTCTTTATAGACTGCCCCCACCACCCCTAAACTTAGGGGTTCTTAGGCAAATAACTTCCCACCTCTCCTGAGAGGCGTATGTAGATTAGGCCCCACAGTGACCCTACGCAAGAAACCATATCCATAAATAATCCCAACTTTAAGACACGCTGGGGTCAACCAGCATACCAGTTGATTAAGTAATTCATTGAAATGCAGTGAGTCCCATCTCATGATTGAAACGTAAATCTGAGAGAGACTGGCCTGGAATAAATAGAAACCTTTCTTGGTTGTATCATTAGGATACCTGGTGGTTGCAAAGGAAATGATTTGCTTGGGAAATCTCGGCAGTGACATTATGAGATCACTGGTATATTGCTAATGATTTCTGTGGTCTTGTTTTATAGCTTAGTATTTGCTTAGTGCCCCAAATTTGTAGGACATGACATGGCAGCAGGTTTGTCCTAGGTCATCAGCAACATCAGCAAGTTAGGCCAGAGCAAGTGAGACTGCCGAAGGGAGAGTGTCCCTCGGAGTCCTTCAGGGAGAAGCCCGGAATCGCGGCCTCCCAGCCCAGTGGAGCTGAGAGGCTTAGCCCAAATACGTCCGGAGTGCACGCTCCCAAAGAGCCAATCCCGGTTCATGTTTCTACAGTATCATTTCACTGCTGGTGGCCAGACATCAAGCACCTGTGGTCATTTTACTGTGACACTGCTTAGGCCCGGCCTCCTCCTTACAGCCTGACCTGCTGGCCTTCCACTGGCTGCAGCAGCCACATGCCAGGAGGCTCCCCGCTGTCTGCCCGGTGGTGAGGCCTCACCTCCATTTTCCTAGCCTCACTGGTCTCTCAGCTCCTCATTGGTTTCTGTGCTTGTCCATGTCCTCAGCTTGAAGCTTCACCTTTTGCCTGCTTTGTCTCTGGCTTTGGCCCTTGACTTCTCTTAGACTCTTTGCTGCTCCCTGGACGCGTTGTCCATGCCCACCTGGAAATAGCCTCTGACCAGGGCCCCCAGCCGTGGGATCCTGCAGCTTCTCATTCCTTCCACTCATTCATCCTCACCCAGGGAATAGCCATCTCCCAAACCCAGTGCAGCCTCCTGTGACCCCACTAGGATAGGGGTGACCCTCCTTTACGTTCTGCACACCTCACCATGTGGCTCCTTTTGCCGAGGGTGGCATATCCTAGAGGTTAAAGGGTGCATTCAGGTGCCCAGCTGCTGCCTGGCTACAAATCCCAGCTTTCCCTCCCTCTAGCTGTGAGACCTAGGTAAGTCGGTGACCCTTTCTCAGTCTATTTATCTTTATCTATTATATGGACAGGGTTGTAGGGAATATTAAATAAACTACCTCTTCTGAAAAGCATTTAGGGCTTAGCACATAGGAAATGCTGTATGTGTACTATTTTCCAAAGTTAATCTTTAAAACCAAAGCCAGCTTTTGAGACTTGCTGTAATTTTAGGAGTGCCACTCTTGTGTCCTATCATCATGCCTGGCCACCCAGCCAGAACAGGAAGGCTAAAATCAAACCCAGGTTTAAGCAGGGAGGGAATTCCAGGTGTTTTTCTGTCTGTAATCTATTAAAAGTTCTCTTCCCTGAACGAGCTGAACTTAATATTAACTTCTGAAGCAGAGGACTCTTGGAGAACAACCATGGAAGGACTACAGAAAGTCGGTACCCTTTTCTCTAATTCCTGATCGCCTTTGTCTGACTCCGGATCTCGGTCACGGGCTCTTCGGAACGGGGGTGTCCACGCGGCAGGCTGCCTTGCCCGCCACAGCGCGGGGCTCCTCATTGCTCAGCTTTGAGCTGTCACCACTCTTTCTCAACCCCACGTGGCCCCTCCAGCCTGCCAAGGACATTTGCGTTCCTTGCAAGGAAGACCTTAATTTATTTTGCAGTATTCTTGTGCTCCAAGTTTGTTTCCTTGCTCTGGCAGAAGAGTGAAGAAAGAAGTGCTTCAAAACTGCATGTGGCCACTGAGAGCAGACACGTTCCGGAGGGCGGCCTGAACACCACAGCCAGTGTGGCCGCTTTGCGGGGGCAGCCCTGCACCCCCAGCTGCCGGCCCCTCGCACAAGAGCCTCTGCGGGCCCCGCTCAGCAGGACCACGCACCCTCCTCCACCCTGAGCCTGGGCTGCACCTGGGCTGGCGTCTCAGGCTTTGGGACCGTGTCCTGCGATGACGGGAGGCCCCAGCTCTTTGTCCCTAATTGCTCTGGCCTCACAGCAGGGACCTCTGCACACTCAGTCCCACAAGTCCCACAGTCTAGTGATAGGTGCTGTGATAGAAGGACGTGAAGGAGGAAGGGGTCGGAGCATTCTGGGGCCTGAGAGTGGTGGGCACGGGAGGGTAAAAGAGGTTTCCTTGGGAAGGTAATGCCTGAATTGAACATTAAAAGACACACAGGTGCTCAGCAGTGGACCGTGGGGAGCGGGGCAGTGATATGGAGAACCCCAGGTGGAGGAGACACCTCGGGCAGAGCAGATGCCCAGGGATCGGCGCTGGGCAGGTGCAGTGAGAGAGGAGGCAGCCGGGGCGCCAGGGCTCCTGGCTGAGGCCCCGACCCGAGGTAAGCTCAGTTCGGTCCTGAGGCCGTTCACTCCGGCTCTTCAAACGGCCCAAGCTGTGTTCTTGCAGAACAGCAAGTCTCCCTCCACAGAACAACATCATCCGTTGGAAAGCCACGCCTTTATTTTTCTTTATTTTGTAAAATGACAACGATTTTTTTTTTTTTTGCTTGTGATTTTATGAGTCAGGAATCTAGGGAGAGCTCTGGAGGGCAGTTTGACCTCGGGATCCCTCATGTGGCTGCCGTGAGACGGTGGCTGGAACTGCAGTGGTCTGAAGGAGTGTGTGGGCCAGCCGTCCCCGGAGGCTCCCTCGCAGGGCTGCTGGCGGATGCGGAGCTCGGAGGCGGGGGGAGGACCGTCTCCCGAATCGATTCCACGGGATCTTTCCAGCAGGTGGTCTCCAGGGTGTCAGACTTCGTACACGGTGGCCCGCCTCCCACAGAGCCAGGATTGCAAGAGAAGCAGGGGAGGCTGCAGCACCTTTTATGACCCAGCATCAGAAGCCATGTGATCTGAACTCTGCCGGGTGAAGCAATCAAAGATTCATCCAGATTCCAAACGGGAAGACGTGCCGTCTGTCGCTTAATGCCAAGGAATTTAGGGGCCATGTCTTTATGAACACCCTAGCCAGGTTGGTAATTTTTGGCATAGTCAACCTACATACAATAAAATGCACAATTCTTTGTATACAGCTCAATGGATTTTGACATGTGTGCACACTCATGTAGCCATCTCCCAGATCAAGATAGCAAACATTTGCACTAATTCTTTGGAAACCACACCTTTAGTGTCAGACACATTCCCTGCTTGGCCCGGCCAGCATTGCTAGCAGACAGCCTCTGTGCCAAGGAGGAAACTGGGTCACCCCTTAGGGAAAAGCCTCCGCCTGGACAACTGGCAGGTATTTGGAGGGAGGCGTAAAAACACTCTACAATTAAATAGTGCTGACCCACCTCTAGGATAAGGCAGACGAAATTAATTTTACCCTCCCTCAAAGCAAGAATTCCAAAGAACCTTTCTGGGCAGATCCTCCAGTAATGTATAATTATCCATTATAATTAATTAACTAGTTAGACATTTATATTTAATTCATTAAGCATTTATTAAATGGTATCTATGTGAGAGGCATTGCGTATCCCACAGGGGATGCAAAGAAGAGTGAAATGTGGTTCCTGCCCTCCAGGGCCTTGTGGTTGGAGAGATGGATCCTTAAACAAAGACCACCAGTGCCATGTGACTTGTGCCTGCAGTCACAGTGACAGCCACGCAGGAAAGGAAGACACTAACTCCACTGGTAAGGGGCCGGAATCTGGAAGGGATAAGAGATGACACTAAGAAAAATGACTGTTGAGTGGAGTCTTGAAAGATGAATTGGTGTTTAAATGGTGGGCAGAGCGGGAAAGAACCTTCTGGCAGTTGCAACAGCATTTTCAAAGGTATGAGAAGTCTTGAGAAACCATGCTATGTGTGGGGAATGTCTAGTGTGGGCTCACCAGGTCACAGCACGTCAAGCCATTACCCCCTCCTGAGCCCGTGGCAGAGGAGCCAGCCAGCCACAGCAGTCCCACGATGCCCCTCTCCAGAGGGCTCCGGGCAGCCATGACGGATCTGGGCATTCAGTGCTGGAGAAGGGGCCTCTCTCATCCTGGGATTCTAATTTTTGTGTCACTAGATTATAAGGTATTTAGAGAAGTGGCAGGAGACAAAGGTGGGGAGGTACAGAGCCTTCTGTGTCATTCTGAATTCCTTCTGTTGATGACAGAAAGCCCCTGAAAGGTTTTAGGCTGGAGACTAACACAGACCTGTGTTTAGAAACAAGCTCTACATATGTGGAGGGCTTGCTTCACCTCCTCACTGGTGTCTGGCTGTTGATTTTGAGGGGTGTGGTAAAGAATGAATTAGTGTTAGCATGTGAGGTCTGCAAAGGATGTTCTTAAAACATTCAGGAGGGAATTAACGGCATCCCCCAGAGTTGGGTGGGAAGTCCTGCCATGGTGCTGAGCGTCTCACGGGCTCCTCGGACCACCCTGCCTGCTTTGAGTGTCAGGCACCGAAACCTGCTGTATGCTTCCTCTTCAATGACTACATTTTATATGCTCTTATCGCTTTGAGCTTACTTATTGTTATTAGATCAGTGTAACTCTTGGCCCGTTTATTCCATAGTTCGGTGTCAGGGGTGTGTGCTGTTTGGCTTGACACTTCTCATACAACAGGGTGCCCCTCAGAGGCGTGCTTTGCCTAGGAGCTCATATTTCCCTGAAAGTGTCAGCTTCCCTTTCTGGTAATTAGCGAGAAGCCCAAGTGCAGGCCTTGGTGTGTCCCTCTGATTAGCTTAAGCAGAAGGGAGGGAATGGGCTCCCCACCAGGGACCGCAGAACCATTTCGGCCTCGCCTTTGATCCTCTGTTTGCTGCCGCTGCACTGACGCCCCTGCTCGGAACTGTCTGTAAACCGTCAGGGAGACGCGGCCCTGGGAGGAGGCAGGGGCCCCGGGTGGCCAGGCTCCGGTCCTGACATCAGCTCCTCAGCCCAGCAGGGTGGGGAGCTGGCCTGCTTGACTCCCAGGCCACTGCCGCCTGTTTCTGCGGCAGTGGGAGGTGTTGCCCGTGCCAGGGAGTCCGGAGAACTGCAAACCCTTCTAGAACTTCGTCCTGCCAGGTCCCAGCACCCACACCTGTGCTGTCGGCCCCACCCGATCATCCCGTCTGGCCCTTAGTTAGCAACGACCTCCAGTCTGTCCAGGACTTTCTCACCTCTTTTTCTTTCTTTCCCTCCCTCCCTTCCCCTGCCCTCTTTCTTTCTCTCTTTCTTATTTCTCTTTCTCTCTTTCTTTTCTTTGTCTTTCTCTCTTTTTTCTCCTCCCTCTCTTCCTCCCTTCCTTCCTTCCTTCTTTATTGAAGTATAGTTGACATACAATATTATATTGGTTTCAAGTATACAACACAGTGATTCAACAGTTATCTACGTTATTAAATCCTCACCCCAACTAGTATAGTTGCATCCGTCAATATAGAAAGACGTTACAGAGCTACTGACTATAATCTCCATGCTGCACTTCCATCCCCATAACCAGCTTGTATTATGATTGAGATTTGGTGCCCCTTGATTCCCTTCGCCTGTTTCACTCACCACCTCAACCCCTTCCCAGTGGTAACCACCAGTATTCTCAGTGACTATGAGTCTACTGCTGTTTTGTTAATTTGTTTTGTTTTTAGATTCCACATATAAGTGAAATCCTATGGTATTTGTCTTTCTCCACCTGGCTTATTTCACTGAGCATAGTACCCTCCAGGTCCATCCATGTTGTTGCAAAGGCAGGATTTCTATATTTTTTATGGCCAAATAATATTCCATTATGTATACGTACCACATCTTTATACATTCACCCTTTGATGGACACTTGGGTTGCTTTCATATCTTGGCTATTGTACATAATTTGGCAATACACATAGGGGTCCATGCATCTTTCCAAATCAAAGACATTTGTTTTCTTCAGGTAAATTCCTAGAAGTGGAGTTACTGGGTCTCCCCATTTCTTGTTAGTTCTTCAGATTCAGCACGCTCCCCCCACACACCTCAAGTTTCCCCAGAATTGATTTTGCGACAGTGTTCATGGTCTTGTCAACAGCCCCAAGCTCCCTTCTCCATAAACCACAGACCTGAACCTTGCAATTTAATCTTTTACATGGAAAGTGAGTACTCAAGGCCTAATTGTTCTAAAATTAACTATTTCTATGCTCAATTGCACTTATTTAAGAAAACTTAACAATCTAAGGCTCTTTGCAACCTTGTAACTTTTACAACTTAATGATCAACTACCTATTTTTTAAAACTTTTCAATATAAATTTCAATATTATTAATATTAATTAAATTTATATTAATGTCAATGTTTCATTATAAAATAACATACATTTAATATAGAACCAATGATTCACTAATATAAAACTAAAACAAATTTATTAAGATTAAATAAATAGTAATTAGTAGTAAATTGAGATTTTAATATTAACATAAATGTAAATAGATACTATATTTATTTAGTTCAAAATTCAAAAGGTACGGAAAGGTAGATGTATGCTACAGTGAAACATTTCTCTCCTAGTCCTGTCCCCCAGCCATCCAGTTACCTGCAGGCAACTAAGGTAACTTGTTTCTTGTTTGATCCACTCAAGTCCCCACCCCATCTTTCATATTATGGAAACTTTCAAGTCCACAGAAAAGGTGGAAGAGAATAGTGAACCCATTCACCTGGATTCACACGTCGTCTATGTTTTGCAACATTTGCTTTCTCTGTGTGTATCTGTGTGTGTGTGAACCTCTGCACACACACACATGCACACATAGACTTTCTTCTCTGAGCCATTTGAACGTAAGTTTCAAGTGTCCTGGCCCTTCCCCGTTAACACTTTAGCAGGCGTCTCCCAGGAACGAGGCTCTTCTACACAGCCATGGTACCACAATCACACCCAAGACGTTTAACATTAATACAATAAAACAACATCAAATGCCTTCCAACTGGCCCAATCATGTCCTTTACAGCAGAGTTTCACTCTCAAGCCAGTCAGGGAGCACTGATTTCATTTAGGTGCCGCAGCTCTTTAGTCCCCGGCCCCCCGAGATCAGTTGTCCTGTGGTGTGGCCCTCAGTATGGTCTTGTCTGACTGTCATGATCAGGTTCAGACTAAGTGGTTTTGGGAAGGCACATCATGTTGCCACCACCTAACCTGGATTCCATTAATAGAAGCTCCCTCAGGAACGACCTACATAAGGATGTGTAATGCTCCTCTTGAAAATGTATGAAAGAACCACCTTGCGGACAAAGTGAAGGTTCCCGTTCTCACCTGGCCCTGGTTGGCTAGCTCACTACACACATGTGGGCAATATGTTGCTATTGACTCTTTATAAAGAACTCCGCCCAGTGGTCTGGGTGACACGGTGGCATGGCTGCAAGGCTGCAGGAGAGCAGAGCAGAGGCTGGAGTGGTGGCAGCGCCCAGGACAGAGGCCCAGAGGACGGCTATGGGTGCAGAGGGGCCCAGAAGCAGAGCCCAGTTTGCTGCATGCAGACTTGCTCTGAGGGGACAGGATTCTAGTGACTGACCTGCCACCATGGGAATAAAGTTGGGTATAACCCTTTCACCTCAAGGAAGTTTCATTGTCATTTTTTGGTCTCATTGAATCCATAGTGAACTTGTCCGGAAGCTGAAAACCATTGGTAAGACACACCTCAAAGCACAAAATGGTAGAAAGGGGCTCTTGAGAAGGCAGATTTCAACTGCAGCAGGCAGAACTAACACAATGTTCTAGCCCTAACCTTTTAAGCTTCCAGTTGGTAACATTTCTGAAATGTAATGTCATCTTGAGACAAGCCTAAGTTCTACCAGAGAAAGTGACTTTGCTGACATGGTCCTTCCCTCAAGTGCCAGGAATGTTCCCAGGTGTCTTGCTGGGTTGCCTCTGGGCCCCTCTGCCCCCGCAGCCGTCTCAGTCTCTGTCCTCAGTGCTGCCACCACTCCAGCCTCTGCTCTCCTGTAGCCCTGTAGCCCTGCAGCCCAGAGCACTAGAGCGAGCTCTTCATATAGAGTCAGTAACAGTGTATTGCCACCCGGGTGTAGTAAGCAAGCCGACCAGGGCCAGGTGAGAATCCTTCACTTTCTCTACACCAGAAAGCACCTGGACCTGCTGTCCAGTTATAATCAGGAAGCGGAGCTCCATATTCCCATCCAATGTCCATTTTGCCAAATGCAGTTCATTCTGGCAACTGTCTTCAGCATTCAGACCGATTATACTATGTGCCAATAAGCTGGTTAACTTTCTGGGGTGTATCTGATGACCGACTCATCTTGCTGCATTACAGGATTCAAATCAAAATGTTTTACAGAAACGATGTGAAAACACTTCTAGGCCTTTTCTCTTCTCTGGAAGGCTAAACCCTGGGTGTCAACTGAGAAAAGTTTTCCCTGAGAAAAGCCTCTGTCCTGCTTTCTAATTCTAATTCTGTCCTCCTTCTCTTCTAATCCACCCTGGTTGGAGATGAGATTATCTTTCATCCAAGCAGGTGTATACAATCAGCTCTTTAATAATCAGAGGTTATTTTCAGCTTTGCTTCCTACAGTCATAGCCAGCACAGCTTTGAGCCTTGCTTTCAATCAACTACTCATAATACCTGCATGTCAGGTAATTCACCTGCTGTTATCCTATTTTCTCTACAGCCCATATTGAATGAATAAGCAGATGAATGAACAAAATGAGATTCAAGAAACAGCAGAAGGGCTTGCTAACTTTCTCTTCCTCTTAAGTGGCTTTGGAGGGAAGGGTACACATTCCTCCCTGACTGGAGTTGGAGGGAGGTGTGGTTTGAAAACGAATTTTCAAATACATATTACAATTTTATTTTTGCAAAATGAAGATGAATCTATCATTTTCTTAATAAAGACTATAGAATGTGAAGTTTTACATATTCTTCTGGTGGAAGGAGGTGAAGGAAGGGCCGTGCCCACCTCTTATCCACCCCCCATAAGCAGAGTGAGATAGATGGCACATGTTTAAAGGATTATGAGAAACGGTTCTCAACTCTGTAATCAAACTCAACCCCTGAATGCTAAGCCCAGGCAACACATGGATAACATGGCAACTTCTTTTCATTTTCACATTAGTAATGAATTCTACAGGAATAAAAGGCCAGCATGGCTCACCATTCAAGAAGAGAGTGTCAAGAAAGATGATAATAGAAATTCACAGAAGGGTCATTGGGAAGTTGCCAAACTCAGATAGCAAGTGGGGAGCTGTGACTAGGAGCCCAGAGGGGCACTCGGGGGACACCACCTGGGCATTAGTATTCACTCCACATCCTTCTCCTTGGTCAGCCTTTTCATAGGTATCTGGCATACAGTGTCAACTAGATCACCAGAAAGTGGATGCATCCAGCCTCGATTGTGTTAGCTGCCCACAGAAATCCCATCAAAGAACTGCAAACCCATTATACCCTTGACTTTTATTTATTTCTTTTTATTTATTTTTACTAAGGTATCATTGATACACAATCTTATGAAGGTTTCACATGAGCAACATTGTGGTTACAACATTCACCCATATTACCAAGTACCCCCCCCCCACTGCAGTCACTGTCTATCAGCATAGTAAGATGCTGGAGTCACTACTTGTCTTCTCCGTGCTATACTTCCTTCCCTGTGACCTACCTACACTGTGAGTGCTAATCATAATGCCCCTTAACCCCCTTCTCCCTCCCTTCCCACCCACACTCCCCAACCCTTTTCCCTTCAGCAACCACTAATCCATTCCTGGGTTTTGTGAGTCTGCTGCTATTTTTTTCCTTCAGTTTTTGTTTTGTTGTTATACTCCACAGATGAGTGAAATTGTTTGGTACTTGTTTTCTATCCCTGGCTTATTTCACTGAGCAAAATACCCTCTAGCTCCATCCAAGTTGTTGTAAATGGTAGGATTTGTTTTCTTCTTATGGCTGAATAATATTCATATTCCATTGTGTATATGTACCACATCTTTATCCATTGCCTACTGATGGACACTTAGGTTGCTTCCCTATCTTGGCTATTGTAAATAGTGCTGTGATAAACATAGGGGTGCCTAGGTCTTTTTGAATCAGGGATCTTATTTTCGTTGGGTAAATTCCTAGGAGTGGAATTCCTGGGTCAGATGCTATTTCTATTTTTAGTTTTTTG
Organism: Manis pentadactyla; assembly: GCF_030020395.1. NCBI lineage: Eukaryota > Metazoa > Chordata > Mammalia > Pholidota > Manidae > Manis > Manis pentadactyla. The sequence goes on from NC_080020.1 coordinate 8,745,106, forward strand.
AGGAACCTCCATATTGCTTTTCACAATGGTTGAACTAATTTACATTCCCACCAACAGTGTAGGAGGGTTCCCCTTTCTCTGCATTCTCGCCAGCATTTGTTGTTCTTTATATTTTGGATGTTGGCCATCCTAACTGGTGTGTGGTGATATCTCATTGTGGTCTTAATTTGCATTTCCCCAGTAATTTGCAGTATGGAGCATCTTTTTATGTGCCTGTTGGCCATCTGAATTTCTTCTTTGGAGAAGTGTCTGTTCAGATCCTCCACCCATTTTTTAATTGGGTTATTTTCTTTTTGGGTGTTGAAGTGTGTGAACTATTTATGTATTTTGGATGTTAACCCCTTTTCAGGTATGTCGTTTATGAATATATTCTTCCATACTGTAGCATGCCTTTTTGTTCTGCTAATGGTATCCTTTGCTATACAGAAGGTTTTAGTTTGATGTAGTCCCATTTGTTCATTTTTGCTTTTGTTTCCCTTGAAATTGCATCAAAAAGAATAAAATAAACCTAACTAATGAGGTAAAAGACCTACACCCTAAAAATACAAGACACTCATGAGAGAAATTAAAGAAGCCACTAATAAATGGAAATACATCCCGTGCTCATGGATAGGAAGAATTAATATTGTCAAAATGGCCATCCTGCCTAAAGCAATCTATAGATTCAATGCAATCCTTCTCAAAATTCCAACAGCATTCTTAAATACTCTAAAACAAAGAGTTCTAAAATTCATACGGAAGCACAAAAGACCCTGAATAGCCAAAGTAGTCCTGTGAACAAAGAATAAAACTGGGGGAATTATGCCCCCCAACTTCAAGCTCTGCTACGAAGCCATGGTAATCAAAAAAATTTGGTACTGGCAGAAGAACAGACCCATAGATCAATGGAACAGAATAGAAAGCCCAGATATAAACACACACATATGGCCAATTCATATACAATAAAGGAGCCATGGACATACAATAGGGAAATGACAGTCTCTTCAACAAATGGTGTTGGCAAAACTGGACAGCTACATGTAGGAGAATGAAACTGGATTATTGTCTAACCCCATACACAAAAGTAAACTCAAAATGGGTCAAAGAGCTGAATGTAAGTCATGAAACCATAAAACTCATAGGAGAAAACATAGGCAAAAATCTCTTGAATATAAACATGAGCAACTTTTTCCTGAACGCATCTCCTTGGGCAAGGGATACCCTTGACTTTTAGATGGTCTGTGTAAGAAACAACCATGTCAAATGACTATTATATAAAGACCTACATATGGCTGGTTCCTTTCAAAGTTCAGCCCTTACACATTTGTGGGTTTCCTTTTATTAAATAATGAAAGCCATGTAGTTTTGTGTGTGCTTCTCATTTCTCCTTAGTTCTTAGTCAAGTTTTGTGCTCAGTCATAAAGGCTTGTATTGGGCTAGGGTTTTGGACCAAATCTCTTCATTGCTTTATAGTAGGTCTTTTCAAAAAACCTATTGAAAGGGATTCTTACATATTTTTTGATTGTTCATTTCCACTGCCTATTTTTTATTTTGGAAATAGGTGGCATATCATTAACAGCTCTCTAAAAATAATGTCACACAGTTGCTTCTATTATAAACTGTCTTATCTACAGGTATCTTTTCCTCTTTTAAAAAATTTGGCTTAATGGGCAAGTAACCTGTGCAAACACTGATAGGTTTGTGGGCTGTGTGTACATGTAAGATAACTTTGGAGCATGCTGTTTTTATCTCAGAGTTCATAGTCGTATTCCAAAATATGTTTTCCTAACCTGCTTTATCAGAACCCCTAATAAGGCTTTCTCTCAACTCATCCATTTTATACTTCCATATTGCAGTTTCCAACAATCATGCCTGGTTTTTAGATGACAGTAATGAGTTACCAGTGATTTATAAACATTTGGGTTCCTTAGGCTAGAAGTTGTTTCATTTTAATTTTTTGGTAAACCTGTGTTTAACCATACTGAAATCAAATTGTCTTTTTCAACCCAAATGAGCGATTTCTTTCTTTGAGCCAAAGGCTTTCAAGCTTTGAAGATAAAAGGACAGGCTGTTTCACAGCTCAAAACTTCCATGACATGTTGCCGAGACAGGAAGTGAATTTGCAATTCTTGATGTGTCCCAAGTAGTACGTTCTAGAGAGCTGTGTCTGATTCAAAAGCAGCAACCCTTCTTCCCTGAATTATGTAGGACAGTTATCTGTTCTGTAGTTCTCCAAGTGGGAAGTGAGCACACATGGAACTGAATTGGACACCATCTCTACCACTTAGCAAAGTCAGGTGGAGAATGCAGCTGAGAAGTTCGGCTGTGCCCGGCATCAATGACATCTTGCAGAGAAAGGATAGCACGGGTTGGAAAATGGGTGACTCACATGTATCAATGACAACACTAAAAAATTTGAGGCCTCATGTAGAAAAACTTGATTAAAATACAAATTTAACACATTCATGTTTTATCTTCTCAATGAAAACTGAAAAATCACACATTTGTCATGCTCAATAGAGCCTTAAAAGAAGTTAACATAGAACATTAAACATCATCTATTAAAGAATTACATTTCACAATAGTGAGTAAAAGGAAAAAACATTAGCAAAGGACAGAGTCTTCCTCCGAGTTTATTTCCATGCTCAAACTATACCAGCTGTAACAAGAGGAGAAAAAAGACAAAGTTAAAAGCTCTTAAAATTTACAATATAATGGAATTATTTCTTCTTGTGAAATACTGTTTTAATTCTGTTTATTCCAAAGTCAGGTCAGAATGCCATCTTAAGGTTATGAAATGCAATGGATTCTCCTACTATACTACTTCTTAGTTGTATTGCAGGGACACTGAAAAAGTTTATATAATATACTTGAATTTTTAGAAGTTATTGGGTACAAGAAAATACCTGCCAGTTCACAGCTGAGCCATTTAAAAAAAATGACTGCTTGAGCCCCATCTACTAGTTTGGCACTAAACAGGTCCATTGAGAAACACCTATAGCCCATAGGGGAGAGGACCAGGGTAATGCCAACATGTTGCCTCCAAATGGAAACCTATTGAGATGAATCACGAGAGCCTATGGACTGTGATGACTTCACTCTAGTGACTTCCCAAGCAGCCAATAAGTTCAGTATTATTTTATTCAATAAACATTATTTTAGTTCAATAAGCATGTGTGAAGTATCCAGTGTGGCTGGAAGACTACATTAAACAACTGTGGTGTGTGTAAAAAGATACACAGACCAAGGTTGCTCCGAGCACATAAGATATGATGACCCTTATTATTATGATGATTGATATAATTGTTAGTCCTTGCTGAAGAGGCATATTGTAGCTAATGACTACTTTAAGCAGCTCACAAATATTTTACAGGCACACGCAGGGATTCTCTACTCAGAGTTGCCTAATGGTGAGAAGTGAAGGTGCAGGGGTCACACTCCCTGGGCCCCTAGCCTGGCCTCTCTGCCACTTCCTTGCTGTGTGACCACAGCAAGTTACTTAACCTCACTGAGACTCGTTTTTAAAACTCTGTAAAAATTAATACCTTAGCAGGTAGGGGTAAGGGGCCACTGTAGAGCGTCTGCACAGTGCTTGGTACACAGTGAGCTGCCCTCTGTACTTTCTACCCCCACCTCGCTTTCTCCTGCCTCTGGCCCCTGTCTTGATGGGGAGCGGCAAGCTGCCTGCCCTCTGGACTCCTGGTCTTCCTCGCTCCACCCCTCTAACCACCCTGCCTCCCGCTGCCCACTTAATCCTCATAAAACATCACTTGGCATATGTATCACTTTCTCCTTGGCTCAAAAATGTTCAGTGGCTGCCAACTAACTACAGGAAAAAAATTAAACTCATTGGCATGATATTGAAAACCCTCCCGCATGGGCCCTGTCTGCCTCTCTCATGCCTGTCCTCATTACTCCCCAACACATGAAATTTGTTCTCACCTCCAAGCCTTTTCCAGTTTCCCCTGCAAGGAGGAGTTCTCACCTCCTTTTTATTATCTCCTTTAGTGAATATCCTGTTCTCCAAGGGGTTCCTCTGTCCCCTCTAGCACACCTCCTGCATCTTGGAGCCATACTGCTGGCTTCAATTCCTTGACCTTTGCCCTTTTCTTTTTCCCACCCCATTTCTCCTTACTGGACATAAGCTCCCTACGGCTACGAGCCCATGTCTCCTGCTCCCTGCTTGCGTCTCCCGTTCCGGCACAGCCCTGTGGCCTTCAGGCAAGGCTACAGGAGGTGAGGTGTGGACTAAAAGGTGATATGGGGACTCAGAGAGACTGAATACAGTTCGTGTACACAGACAGGATGGACTGGCCAGGCCCATTTTACTCTGTAAGCAGGTCTAAAAATGGAAAAGCTGCTTTTTTTTTTGTCTTGAGAAAGATTCACTTTGATGTTACTAGTTCGGTACAAAAGTGGATTTTTTACTGAGACTGGGATAAAATGATCAAAATTAGCTCTGCAAATAGTGCTAACTTAGGAATGCCTTGTTTTTTACTTCTTCCAGCATATGCTGCTCTGTGCCTGCTATTAAGAGGGGCCAGGCAAGCCCTGTGGATCACAGTTCTTGTCTTCCAGGAGTGGGAAGAAAGGAGCATTTTTTTACTCCCAGAGCTGAAAGTGCTGCAAGTGCACAGGGGCACAGTGCATGCCTTCCGAAGGGACTTAACACAATCAGGAGAGGTCTGGAGAGATTTCCTGAGTGTGGCCTATCTAAATAGACCAGCAAGATGAAGTGGCATTAATTAAGAGAAGAAGCAGACAGGCCATCCTGGGCAGCAGGACCAACATGAATCAAGACCAGGAGGTGTGTTAAAAATGGAATGATGCAGTAAGTTGAGAATACTGGATAAGGGTGTGGTTGGTTGTCTCTTTCCTTGTAAGAGAAAGTTGAAGAGGTTGGCAGGAGCCAGATTATGAAAAGCTTTTTATACATGTGAAGGAATTTGGACTGAATCTGAGGGTATTGGGGAAGGCAGCCTCTGAGATAGAATGAGTTGGGAAGTGTTCCCTCCTTTTCTAATTTTTGGAAGAATATTTGTGAGGCATTGATGTTAATTCTTTAAATGCTTGGTAAAATTCATCAGTGAAACCATCTGGCTCTGTTGGGTGGGGGGAAGTTTTAAAATCACTAGTTCAGTATCTTTATTTGTTATATATATCTATTTAGATTTTCTCTTTCTTCTTGAGTCAGTGTGTTTTTATAGATTTGTTCATTTCATCCAGGTTATTTAATTTGTTGACATATAATCATTCATAATATTATCTTATAATTCTATTTTACTTCTGTATGATCTGGAGTAATAACCCTTTTTTATTCCTGTTTTAGTAATTTGAGTTTTCTTTTTTTTCTTGGGCAGTCTAGTTAAATATTTTAAATGTTGTTGATCTTTTCAAAGAATAACTTTTGATTTCATTGATTTTCTCTATTGTTTTTCTATTTTTTATTTCATTTATTTTCTCTCTAATCTTTATTATTCCTTCCTTCTGCTTATTATGGGTTTAGTTTGCTCCTCTTTGTCTAGTTTCTTAAGGTAAAATGTTAGGTTATTGATTTGAGATCTTTCTTGTTTTTGATTTAGGTGTTCACAGCTACACATTTTCCACTAAGCTCTGCATTAGCTGCATCCCATAGGTTGTATTATGTTGTGTTTTCATTTTCAGTAATTTCAAAGTGTTTCCTAACTACCTTTTCAATTTCTTCTTTGACCAACTGATTATTTAGGAATATATTGCTTGATCTCCACATATTTGTGAACTCCCACAACTTCCTTCTGTTCAATAATGTCTACTAATTTCTAATCCTTCTATTGTAGTCAGGATATCCTTTGTATGGTTTTGATCCTTTTTATTCACTGTGGCTTGTTTTATGCTTTAATACATGATCTATTCTGGAAAATATTTAATGTGCACTTGAGAAGAATATGTATTTTGTTATTGTTGAGTAAAGTGTTCTGTAGATGTCTGCTAATTCTGGTTGGTATATTATGTAGCATTGTTAAAGGCTTCTATTTCCTTGTTGATTGTCTGCCTAGTTTGTCCACCTATTGTTGAAAAAAAGGTATTGAAGTATCCAACTATTATTATTGAACTCTTTGTTCCTCCTAATATGTCAGCTTTTAGCATGTACACTGGGGCTTTGTTATGAGGTGCATATATGTTTATGATAGTTTTATCCTCTTGATGGATCAATCCTTTTATCATTAAAATGTGGCCTTCTTTGTGTCTAGGAACAATTTTCATTTTAAAGTCTGTTTTGTCTGAAAGTATAGCCACTCCAGCTTTCTTTTGGTTACTTTTGGTATCTTCTCCATTTTTTAAATTTCAACTTATTTGTGTCTTTGACTTGAAAGCATGTCTCTTGTTGACAGCATACAGTTGGGTCATTTTTAAATCTTCTAATCTCTTTAAATTGGAATGTTTAATTTATTTAAACTTGGCATAATTACTGATAAGAAAGGATTTATGTCTGCTATCTTTCTATTTGTTTTCTAGCTTATTTCCTTTTCATTCCTCTGATCCTCCATTACTGTCTTCTTTTGTGTTAGATATTTTCCAGTGTCCTATTTTTATTCCCTTGTCATTTATTTTACTATATATATGTGAATTAATTTCTTAATGGTAGCCCTGGTGGTTGCAATGATCTCTTCACTTATAACAATCTGATCTGGATTAATAACAAATAAATCCAATAGTGTACAAAAACCTTGTTCCTCAATAGTTCTATTCACTTCCCCCTCCTATGTGCTGTTTTTGCCATACAAATTATACCTGTATATATTGTGTGCTCATCAATATAGATTTATAATTATTGCTGTAGGCAGATGTCTTTTCTATCAGATGATCGTAAAAAGGGTTACAGACAAAAACTACATTTGTGTTGTCTTTTGTATTTACCTAAGTAGTTGCTTTTACTGATGCTCTTTATTTCTTCATGTGGATTCAAGTTTATTATTTGATGTCCTTTCACTCTAGTCTGAAAGTGCTCACAGCACCTTCTCACAGTTTTGTTTTGTTTTTTTAATCTGAGACTGTCTTAAATTTGTCTTCATTTTTTGAAGGATAGTCTTTCTGGGTTGAGAGTTCTTTAATGAAGGTCTTTTTCTTTCAGTATTTTGAATATGCAACATCCTACTGCCTTCTGGTCTCCATGGTTTTTGATGAGAAATCAGCTGTTAATCTTATTGAGGCTCTCTAATACATGATGAGTCATTTCTTGACTCTAAAGATTCTCTCTTTGGTTTTGGCTATAGACAGTTTGATTAATGTATACCTAAGTGTGGTTCTCTTTGAATTAATCCTAGCCAGAGTTTATGTACCTTCTTGAACCTGTAGGTTAAAGTCTTCCATTACATTGGAAAAATTTTTGCCATCATTTTTTTCAAATGTTCTTTCTCTTCTCTCTCATTCTGAGATGCCCATTAAAAGAATATTGGAACTTTTGCTGTGCCCCACAGGTCTCTGGGGCTTTGCTCATTCTTCTTCTTCCTTTTTCTGTTCCTTGCACTGAATAATCTTAACTGACCAATCTTCAAGTTTGCTGATTCTTTCTTTCACCTGCTCAACTCTGATATTGAACACCTCTAAAGGTAATTTTCATTTCAGTTGTTTTACTTTAAAACTCCAGAATTTCTATTTGGTTCTTTTTTATAATTTCTCTCTTTATTGATATTCTGTGTTTGATGAGACATCATGACCATATTTTCTTTTAGTTCTGTAGACAAAGTTTCTTTTATATTTTTGAATGCCTTTAAAATAACTGATTTAAAATCTTTGTCTAACAAGTCCAGTGTCTGCAGTTCTTCAGGGAACACTTTTATGGACTGCTTTTAATCCTCTGTGTATGGTCCACACTTTCATTTTTCTTTGCATGTATCATAATTTTTTGTTGAAAATTGGACATTTCAAATAATATGGTAATTCTGGAAATCAGATTCTGCCCTGTCTCCTAGGTTTGTTGTTACTATATTGTTGTTTTGTTTAATAACTTTTCTGAACTAATTCTGTAAGGCTATAATCTTTGTCATGTTTAGCCATTGACCTCTCTGTTCAGTTTTAGCTCACTGGTCAGTTTGTGAATGAACAGAGATTTCCTTAAATCCCTCCAGACAGTAAATCTCCTAGTCTTTGCTAAGGGACTCTGTGTGCATGGTGGGGCATGTCTTTAATACTCAGCCATAGTTGACAACTATGACTTAGCTTTCATTTTCTGGTGAAAGAGCATCAAGGTCAGCCAGAGGTGAGAGGTTAAGGCCTTCTTCAGTTTGTCTTGTGCATACACACAACTCTGTGCATGCACATGTCCTTCTAGAATCCCAGGAATATGCTGAAGCTTTTCAAAGCTTCTATGCAGATTCATTCCTCAGCTTTTCCTTTTAAGCTTTTTGGTTAACTAATGGTTTCCCCCAAATGTTATTCACTACCTCAGGCAGCCACAAAACACTCAGCCACAAAATTAAACAACTGCCTCTAATTGTTTTTGATAAACACCCCTGGAGAAAAGGCTTTTTACATGGAGGGAACTCTAAGTCAGATTAAATAAAGATGACCTTGTGAGTGGGTCAGAGAACTACCAGAGAGGTCAAATAATGACAATACTGTGGGAATGAGTCTTCAAAGGGTCTTCAACCCCATTTTGATCTGCCTGATGGCTGCCAGACTGCTGGTTTTACTATGATTGGTTTTCAAGCAGCCATGGAGCTGGAGATGGGAGACTGGAACAGGGTAAGTTAAAACACCACACAGGTCACAGTTCTTAGTCATTTATATTGAAATGAAGTTTTCCAAATTAAAACAAGCTTGTTAATTTTCAGAGATCTGACAAAGTTATTTTGACAATTTATTACAAGTTTTTTTCTTACTTATTTGGAGGAGACAATTTCTGGAAGTTCTTATTACCAATCAGGAATATGTTTTAGAAGGATCACTCTGACCCCAGTGTGCAGAAGACATTGGAGTTTGGGGGAGACTGGAGTCAGGGAGGTGAGTTCAGGTTTTATGCAACAGGTAATAAATGAGCTGTGCACTGAGGTGGTGGCAGTGAGAGTAATATTTATGACAACCCATGTGTACTGAATGATGACAGTTTGCTAGGTTCTGTGCTCCATATCTTACATACTTCTTTGGACATCACAGTACCTATTTCAGAAATGATAAAACTATATTTAGAGATGCTAGCCTTGGCCAAGTTCACACAGCTAAAATGGGATTAGAGCAGGTTTTTGAATCCTCTAATTAGTCTGACTTTAAAACCCATGCTCATAATCACTACCCTATTTTCTAGAAGGAGGCTCGAGGACCTCAGTAAAAAAAAAGATTCATTTAACACAATATTTATTGATGACCAGTTATGAACTGGGTACGGTTTTAAGGGGTAAGGATATAGTAGTGAACAATATAGAGAAAACTTTCCTTGTTCTCATGGAATTTACATTCTAGTAGGCAGAGATAGACAATAAGCAAGATATGTAAGCAAACTATATCTTGTGTTGGATAGTGATAAGTGCTAACCTCTAAAATAAAGCAGAGTAAGGAGAGAGAGAGAAACGGCCTTGATACAAAGTAATAATTGGGTAAGGGTCTGAAGCTGGGAGAAGAACCATGTGCATATCTAGGTGAATAGCTTTCTAGACAGAAGAAATAGCAGGTACAAAGGCCCTGAGGCAGGAACATGTCTGTCTTATATGAGGAACAATAAGGGGACCAGGCCGGTGGGTGAAGCTGAGTTAAGGAGGAAGAAGAGAATATAAGAAGACAAGGTTCAGAGAGGTAATAGGGATCTGTACTGTGTGGGCCTTCCAGGAATTGGACTCTGAGGAGTGACATGATTAAAAGGATTACTCTGGCTTATGTTGAGGACAGGGAGACAAGGCCAGAAACTGGAAAGCTGGGTAGGAAGCTTTGCAGCAATTTAGGAGAGAGGAGGTGGTGGCTTGGACCAAGGTGGTAGTCGTGGAGGAGGTGAGAAGTGACCAGCTTCTGTATATATTTTGCAGGTGGATTTTACAGGACTTGCTGATGCCCTGGAGGTGGGGAGTAAGGAAAGAAAGTTGTCAAGGATGACTCCAAGTTTCAGGGCTTCAGCAAGTGGAAGGATGGAGTTTACTTGCTGAAATGGAGAAAAGTGGGAGGAAGAGGTTTGGGGAACCGGGGCAGTTACAGTGTCTGGGGGTGCTCAGTGGAGCTGCTATTCAATATCCCTTTGCAGTTGTCTAGTAGGAAGTTTTATGAACAAGTCTGTTGTTCAGGGAAGGCACTGAGCCTGGTTGAGCAAAGTAGTGTAGAGAAGAGGACCAAGAAATGACCATTAATAGCCTAAGGGTGAAAGGGAGAAAGGAATGGAAATCACAGACACAGTCCCAAAAAGCACAGCCCTTTCTGTCTGTCTAATACTCTCTCTCACTTTGTCTGCCTCTACAGAGGCATCCCTCCATCAGCAATATTCCCAATGATGACCTTGAATTATAAAAACAAATAAATTAAGAAAATAACAATCACGGGGTGCTGCTCTGTACCCACTGTGTGTCAATTCTGTGCTCTGTACTCTTTCATATGCCATCTCACTAACGTTCAGTATATGCAAAGAAGACAGGGAGGTCTGACATTAATTTTGAAACCATTTCTACAAAAAAAAGATAAACAACACGAATACATGTTTACAATTTAAATGGGCAAGTCTCAGTTTTTTGGTGAAATGAGTTCAGGTGGGTGACCTCTTGACCAGGGATGTTGGACAAAGGAGATGTCACTTCATATTGTGTCAGTGTGAGTAAAATTGCAATATTTCCAGAATCTCTCTCCTGGCCTTAGTGCATCTCCATAACAATAGGTGTTTCCAAAGGGTGGAGAGAAGTAGTCTATCTCCACATCAATAGGTAATTATAAGGGCGAGGAGGGCATGCCTGGACTGGACAGGTTGGGTGGGGTCCCTTTTTCTGCAGCTGAGAGACACGGGTGAGCAGAAGTGGACTGCTTGTAAGAAATAGACGGTTTCTCCCACTATATTTCTCCCTTTGACTGATTTCGGTTTCAAAGGTATTTTGCCCTGGGATTTTCCCCCCTGGAGTTACAGTGAAGGTGAGGAGGAGTCGGGAAGCAGGGAAAGGACTGGGGACAGAACCCATTCAAGTCCTCCCAAGTCGGGCTCACTGGCCATGCATCGCTCAGAGCTCCTCCCAGGCAGAAAATGGACACAGTTTGCTGGAGAGATTTCACATTCCCCACTTGTATTAATCTTCCCTTTCTAGGGAGCTTGCCAGTCTGCCGAGGAAAACATACTTCATGTCAGCATTTCAATGGAAATGAGAGCTCTTTGTTCAGTCTGCTCTTCCCGGGGATGGGCCCGCTGTTCTTCCATACGGGAACCATCTTCTCGCTCGGGTGTCACATACGGTTGGCTCAACTCAACCAGTCTTTTCTCTGTAGCATCTTGCTGCTGCAATCTGTGGTTACAGTTTCTAAAGACTTAATACACAGATGTGTTTTTCTATTCCCAAGGAAGGAAGTGAAGATTGTCACTTGGCGTGGTTTGCCGCCATCATGTTTTTGTTGCTGTTTCAGAAATGGAGCAGAAAATTGCTGTTGCTCCCTTATTGCCCAACTGCCCACGCCACTTCCAGTCCTTGGGAAGAAAATTAATTGTTTTTGGAAATTTTATTCAGACACTTTGGTTATGATTTGCTGAGAGCGTCCCCATTCTTTCCTTTGACCAACCCATGTTCTGTGATGGTACAAGAAACCACTTTCCCATCTCAATGAAAAATCAACTGCTATTGTATCCTTTCATAATATCTCTGCATCTCATTTTGTCACAGGATATTAATGAACTAAATGATGTTTACGCCTATATGTCATGCAACTTTAAATTTCTTTCTAAAGTTTTTTCTTTACGATTACTGAGCTTTAACTCAGTACCAAACACAATGCTTACAAGCCCCGGTAAGGAAGTTGTTTTAATCCCATTTTATTAATAAGACAATAGGCCAAACAATTTAAATACCTTGCCTAAGGCCCTACACAAGCCCAGCCAGTGAGCGTGTCCCCAGCACTGTCTGCTGCCCCTCATGAGATCCGTAACATCTCCCAGGAAGAATTTTTATGTTTCAGGTTTGTGCAGTATTTTTCAAAACTGTACAGGAATCACAACTTGAGTCAAAATATGTCATGCTTCATTTTTGCCAAATATTTTAATCAGTGTGTGTCCACTACTAAGAAATACTATACAGATGTGTGTGACCAGTTACCCTGAGAGAAACAGCTTTATGTAGCATAGCTGGACTTTGAATTTCTTTTAAATGTTTTCTTTTTCAAACCCATGACCCTGATTTAGAGCAGACATTTTAAACCACTCAAAAGTTTTTGATTGTGCAACAACCAAGCAATTATACAACCCGGGCTACAGTAGCACCACAAATTAGCTCCAGCCGAGGGAGCTCAGGTGAAAGAAAGACATTCATGTTGGCAACTAATAATTTCAATGAACTCCTAGTGTTTTTCAGGTTAACTGGTGGATTCTTATTCTAGGAGAGGGGAAGTTGGTAAAAACTGTTTTCAAGTCTTCCAGCAGATATTGGGAACACATTCCTCCTAAGGTCACAGATTGAATGACTAGGGATAGATTTTGACACTATTCTTGACTTAGTCACCAACATAGTGAAACTGGCGAGTCACTGACCAAGTGATGGCGTCAGTCCTGGTAGTGCTGGAGCAAGGGTCTCCACAGCCTGGTGTACAAGAGGAGGGGGCCAGGCGAAGGCTGGGCAGGGGTAGTTTGGGACCAGGCAGAGAGGCAGTCCCTGGACCAGTCTTTGCTGCTTACAAGGGACTCCACCGAGGGGCAGCCTGGTGATAGCGAGACGAGCAGGTTGAGGACCTGTAGGACCATAGTTAACCCTTGAACAACACGGGCTGGAACTGTGCAGGTCTGCGTATATGTAGATTTTTTTAAATAAATGTATTGGAAATTTTTTGGAGCTTTGTGACAATTTGAAAAGACATTTTCTTTTGTTTTGCTTTCTTTCATATACTTGTAACCGTACAGTATATAATACATAAAACATACAAAATATGTGTTAATCGACTTTTTATGTTACCAGAAAGGCTTCCAGTCAGCACTAGGCTATTAGTAGGTAAGTTTTTGGGGAGTCGAAAGTTATACATGGATTTTCAACTGCACAGAGATCAGAACCCCCTCACCCCCTCTTGGTTCAAGGGTCAAAGGTACAGAGGCAAGGATTTCATCAGATGGGAGAGATTTCCATCTCCTTCCAGCAGGAGTCAGTATGAGGGTCATTGTATTAGTCTCTTGGGGTTGCCATTACAAAATTCCAGAGACTGGGCAGCTGAGATAATAGAAATTTATTTCTTCACAGTTCTGGAGGCTTAGAGGTCCAAGAGTAAGATGGCAGCACTGTTGGTGGCCTTGAGGCCTTGCTCCTAGGCCGGCAGACGGCCGTCTTCTCCCTGTGTCTGCACACGGTCTTCCTTTGTCTGTGTATAACTTTTCTCCTCTTATAGGGATACAAGTCATACAGGATTAGCATCCACCCTAATGAACTCATTTTAACTTAATTACTGCTTTAAAGGCCCTGTCTCCAAGTATAGTCACATTCTGAGGTGCTGGGTATTAGGACTTCAACATATGAATTTTGAGGGGACCCAATTCAGTCCATAATGATTAGGACTTCAACATATGAATTTTGAGGGGACCCAATTCAGTCCATAATGATGGTTTTACAGTGGTGTCCAAATTAATTTTATCCTATGGTCCACCAGAAAAAAAAAACATTTTAAGCATAAACACTCAATAAATCTATTTAATTATTTACAAGTCATATGCTACTGGACTAATATATTTTGCACATTATACAAACATACTTAGATAGAGACATTTTAAATGATAAAACAAGATATAAACAGAGGTTCTATATTTTGTCCTGTTACCCAGTGGATTAGTTTGGTAGTGGCTGGGATATAGGGACCCTACTTTGGGGGGATGGCTGCCTTTACAGTTATGTCTGTCTGTCTCTTTCTGATTCTTATTTTTTTGAGGCTTCCTCTAGGAACCCATCCATACTCCAGATTGACACATTCATCCCTTAGATATGAACACCTTTGGTCAGATTACAAAATCTCCTTGCCTTTCAGTCTCTCTAAGGAGACTTTCCCTACATCCTGACCCATCCTGTGGAGATTTATAATTTGCCTCAGCAATAGGGTCTCCTCCAGTTCTAAGTCCTTGAGGGCACATGCCAGTCTCCTCTCAGGCTCACCACCTGCACTTTCCATTTGCCACCTGACAGTTTTCTCTTTGGTACACTTTTCATTCTTATATACAGTTTCCATGTTCTCACCTAGGCTGTAAATGCCAAGAAGATATGGATTAGTCTAAAATCTATTTTCCTAGTACCAAGTGAGCATGGTGTTTGGGAACAGCAGGGGCTTCATTAATTGTTGATATTATAACTTTCTGCACCATCACATGGTGCAATAGAAAATTAACACTCCATGATTGCTTTAGACATTAAAAATTCAAATCTTGCAATTAAGCATAAAGGTAGCTAGTATTCTAACACAACTAAAAAATTAACAGCCTTCCTACCTGCCCTTCAAGATAGTCCTTGGGAGTGAGAAGACACAAAAGTCATTACATCTGCCTTCGTCAGAGCTCCTAGTGCATGGCACAAGGATGTTGGCAAGTTGGTATCCAGCCCCACCTGGTACAGGTGAATTGAACTTTAGGTGTTGCCTGAACTGTTGTTGAAAGAAGAGCAAAGGCCAGCTTGGGGCGATGTGGGGAAAGAAACCATGTCAAACAGATCAGAGTATGAGAAAGAGGAAGTCTCATAGAACCACCCCAGAGGAAAGGAAAGTAAAGGTTATCGAGCATCTGTTATGAGCCAGGCACTGTTTTAGTACTTTCCATACGTGAGCTTCTTTAATCCTCACATACCCATCAAGTAGAAAATCTATGATTTACAGATGTTGTTACTTAGGGAAGTTAAGGTATTTTCTTAATATCACAGAGCTAGTAAGTGAGCAGAAGAGCTGGATTTGAGCCCAGGGCTGTCTGACCGGGGAGACTAGGACATCATTAGGCTTCCCTCCAAGACCTGGTGACTCTAGGCGATGCCCTATTTCCTAGCTTCTTTCTTTGCCTCTCCTGACTTTATCAGATAGTGTCTTTGTCCTGTTCTCCTAGCAGTGCACTCTTCTAATTCAGGTGGGCTGACGGGATGAAGGTGCTGGTCGGTGATCTCTGGCAATCCGGGTACATTCTCACGTAGGTCTCTTGGGGACGGTACCTTACCCAAAAGGGGAAGGGAGATTTGAGGGCAGGCCAGCCTATGGGGCTTTCTCAGACCATGCCATGCAAGCAGCCATCTCTTGGGGCTCCTATCGAGGTGTGTTGGGCTCTGTCTGTTTTTAGTCCCAAGAACAGTGGGACACTGATCATGGGACATTAGACTCTCAGCAGCCCTCACCTTGCGCTATGATGCAAAGACCACCAACGCACAAAACCAGACTCTATCTGTGCCTTAATTAGCATGGAGGAGGGATGAGTTCTGCTTTAAAAGAGGAGTCTGTCTCCTTGTGTGGCCCTCCCTTCCTGTTCAATTAAGGACTTGAGACTGTGGGTGCTCTCAAAAATGATCTCACTGACCCTCACTCGCTGACCACTGATCCTCTTGTCAGGTTTATTTGCCAATGGGGTGCAGCTTCCAGGGCAAAGTCACCAATGTGACTTTGGTGTGTTAGGGGGTTCTCAATACACCTCATCAAAATCACACACCTCCTCACTGGAGGGGGCCTCTGGTATCTGGACTTCTTGCATGAAACCTGCCTTCTGGTCTTTCTTTGACAAGGAAAACTAGTCTCTCCATTCTCTTGCAGTCCTTTCAAACTAAACAAACCCGATCTGATTTTCAACTAGTCCGCAGTGCCCGGGGAGTGCCTTTCGGTGCACAGAACTCTATTGTGGGTTCAGCAAGGGGCAAGCGAAAGTTGTTGACTCTAATACCAGAAAATAACAGGCTACCTGTTATTTTGCATCTTGAGCATGCAAATTTCATTTATTATAAATAAAATTATATTTATTATTCTCTGTTTTATTATAAATAAAATAAATACATTTCCTTTGTTCCTCACACCCAGGAGAAATGTGTTAGTATCCCTATTCTGCAGGTCAGGAAGCTGAGGATCTGAGAGACCAAGTTCCAGTGGTGTTGGTGAAAGAGCCGGGAGTGGGAGCCGAACCCAGGCTTGTCTCCGATGCTCTTGCTGGTTCCACAGCCTTAGAACTTAGGAGAACGTATGACTTCATGTGCTGATGGGGGAGAGCGGTCTGAACATGCCAGTTGTTACATGGCCACTGCTTGTTAATTTAGATTGACAAACAATTTCTTGGCAAAGCAGGGGATTTTATTTGTAGTTTCTTACACATAATCTGTGTATTGGGAGCCACTGTTCTGTGCTTTCCTCAGTTAATGAGGTATCCATCCATCTAGCTCTGAGTCGGTAAACCCAGTCAAGTGTATTTTAGGGTCTGACAGATGTGGACAGCTTCACCTTCCTATGCCAGATGGTATTTGGGTTCATTTTCCTCCAATGAGATGGGAATTATAGGACACCAGTGGGTCATGACTAGTCATGAGGTTCATGTTCCATTTTTTCCTGCTAAATGCAATGCAGGTCATACTGCATACTACCCAGCCCTCTGCCAGGAGTGGGGTTCCTCAACCATCTGAGCAGCCCTGGGCCCCAGAGTTGTCACTGATCCCTTAGTGATGAGGGCAGACACAGAGCATTTGCTGGCATACCGCAGCCTAGTCCTTGCAGGACAGCCAGTGCCTCTTCCAACCAAAGGATGTGTGTCAGTTGCCATGACCTTTTACCCCAGGGCAGAACTTGTAGGTCCCTAATAACATCTCATCATAACTTTATTAAATGTACTCACTCTAAGGGATGAGTTTCTCACTAATTCATTCACAGAGACATGTCAAAAGAGCAAACATGAATGATTCCTAAGGAAGAGACGGGGGTCATTAAGCAGGGGATCGGCTGATGGTAGTAGTCTGCTCGGGCAGCCATCACGAAGTACCATGGACTGGGGGCTTAAACAACCTACATTTATTATCTCACAGCTCTGGAGGTGGAAAGTTCAAGATCCAGGTGGCGGCAGGTTTGGTTTCTCCTGAGGCTTCTCTCTTGGGCTGGTAGATGGCTGTCCTCGTGCTATAAGGGCGCCAGCCATGTGGGATTAGTGTCCACCCCATTGATCTCATTACCTTAACTGACCTCTTTTTTTTTTTTAGATAATTATTTTTTATTGAAGGGTAGTTGACGCACAGTATTACATTACATTAGTTTCAAGTGTACAACACAGTGATAAAACATTTATACACATAATTCTAGGTTCCAGCTATCACCCTACCAAGCTGTTACAATATCTTGACTATATTCCTTATGCAATACATTACATCCCGGTTACTTATTTATTTTACCATTGGAAGTCTGTCCTTTTTTTTTTTTTTTTTTTTTTTGTGAGGGCATCTCTCATATTTATTGATCAAATGGTTGTTAACGACAATAAAATTCTGTATAGGGGAGTCAATGCTCAATGCACAATCATTAATCCACCCCAAGCCTAATTTTCGTCAGTCTCCAATCTTCTGAGGCATAACAAACAAGTTCTTACATGGAGAACAAATTCTTACATGATGAATAAGTTACATAGTGAACAGTACAAGGGCAGTCATCACAGAAACTTTCGGTTTTGCTCATGCATTATGAACTCTAAACAGTCAGTTCAAATATGAATACTCATTTGGTTTTTATACTTGATTTATATGTGGATACCACATTTCTCTCTTTATTATTATTATTTTTAATAAAATGCTGAAGTGGTAGGTAGATACAAGATAAAGGTAGAAAACAGAGTTTAGTGTTGCAAGAGAGCAAATGTAGATGATCAGGTGTGTGCCTGTAGACTGTGTGTTAATCCAAGCTAGACCAGGGCAATAAAACATCCACGTATGCAGAAGATTTCTCTCAGAATGGGGGGGTGAGGTTCTAAGCCTCACCTCTGTTGATCCCCAATTTCTCACCTGATGACCCCCCTGCGACTGTGCCTGTCTTAGGTTGTTCCTCCCTTGAGGAATCTTACCCGTCTCTGGCTAACCAGTCATCTTCCGGGGCCATACAGGGAAGTGTGAAGTTGGTAAGTGAGAGAGAAGCCTTATTGTTTGAAATGGTTAGCTTTTTACTTATTTGCATATTTATGCCCTGTAGCTTCTATGCCCAGCATTTGTCTTGAGGTATCTTTACCACCTGGAAGAATTATGATACTCGGTAAATTTGATATGAGGTACAAATTCTATTTAAGGGTTGTAATTAGGAAGGAAGAAGAAAAGCTATAGAAGTAGCAGGCGGAAGAAAACATGGGAAGATTGATTATTTCTTTGACATATCTTCTTGTAGAGTAACTTCAGCATGTATAGGTTTTAAGCTACTACTTAAATTGCACACACACATTAACATAATAGGAGTATAGTTACATAACCAAAGCATATCTGTAATTACCAGCCATCTCCAGTGAAACCAAGAAAACCAGTTAGGCACCTTAGGCATTTGTGAAAACTTATCTATGATATGGTGGATATTGTCCAACTGAACTTGAACAGTCTGAGAGAAATCAGACAAATTAAAACAACCCATTCCTGGGGAATGATCACATCCCTTATGTTCTTTTAACAGTAAATAGTCTGTAGTTGTAAGATTTTGGAGCGCTACAATTTGCACTTCTCCTAATTCTTGGTTGAGTTCCAGCAGTATAGATCCAGTCAAATTTGTTGTTTTACTGTATGCACAGGCCAGCTTAGATATCTCCTTCCTCATTCCCATGGCAAGTCCAGGAACTGGTGGGATGAGTGCATCTACAGCTGTAGCAGTGCGTGGATCTTTGTTGGGGTTTTTTAATGATCATCTTCTGGCATGAGTCTTCCAGAGAGTGCTGATGTTGGAAGTTCTCTTTCATATCGTATCTTAGTTCATTTTCGGGGTAGCCCAATTAGGCTTTGATCTTCTGTATAAACGCAAACAGACCCTTTGCCTACACTTTTATATGCCCTTTATACCCTTGTGTAGAACTCATTGGAGGTTACCACACAGGAACTGCCCTTTTTTTTGTTTGTTTGTTTGTTTTGTTTTTGGTATCACTAATCTACACTTACATGATGAATATTATGTTTACTAGGCTCTCCCCTATACCAGGTCTACCCTATAAACCCCTTTACTTAACTGACCTCTTTAAAGGCCCCATCTCCCAATATACTCACATTCTGAGGTACTGGGAGTTAGATTTCAATATATGATTTTGGGGGGGCACAATTCAGCCCATAACACTGATGTTATATATTCTCCCTTGAGGCAGAGACGTAGCTCGTCTCTTGGAATGGACCAGTAAGCTGGGTTTGTTGATGTTACTGGCTTCTCAGGAGAAGGAAGGATCATGTGACCATGTAGGGGTCACTCAGGTGCACAGGGGATTCTCTGAAGGGCCTCTCACAGCAAGGTGCAAAGATTTCCAGCCCTCTGGCTCTCCCATTTTACAGAGGAGAAAACAGACTGTGGAAACCGAGGTGGCGTAACATGTCAGCATCACACAGTGAGTCCGGAGAGCTGTGTCAGGTGTCGTCTCCAGGTCTCTGGGCCGCACAGCCTCACTTGTCTCCTCCTGCCCATCAGTAAAATGACAGCAGCTGCATTCCCTTCATGTCCTCTGGAGGGAGTGTGTGAGAAAAGCCCAGAAAGATCTACAAAGGAAGAATGGTGCCCTGTAAAAGGAACATTTTTCCCAAGCAAAGAATTTTTGGGTAACCGAACCCATGTGATGGAGTGCGGGTTGGTGGGAAGTACATGAACTGGGGTCAGACAGCCGGGTTTTGTCCCAGCATGGCCAGGAATCATTTGGACAGCCCTGCAAAAGTCACTGTATCACCTGGGGACTCAGTTTATCCATAAGATGAAGCTGTTGAACTCCGTGAGTGGTTTTCAAACTCATTTGATGGTGGAACAGTTTCTCAGGTTCCACATGGAGGGTCCTTTCTCAGAAACCCAGCGTTCAAGGTGGATAAAATGGGAGCTGCACTTCCTGAAGGTCAGGCGAAGGCAGGGTCAGGAGTCCACTCACTTGGCAATACCTTCTCCAACATTAACATCCCTGGGCTTACTGGGTTCCACACAGTTTGGGAATCTGGACGAGTCCCTAACAGCACCCTATTACCAGGAGATGGCTCTCATACTTTATTTCTAAACTGTATTATTTGGAGGAAAAGTTATCATTAATCCAACTGGACTTGCTGAGGAAAAGTACCTTTGGAATTCAGCGGCTGAGGACATCTCCAGACATGGCGCCTTCTCGGACCTTATGCCTTTGGTTTATGACAACGTGACCCCTGAACCCATGACAACACCCTCCCCGCATGCTGCCCCCTGCCTCCTGAGGAATCCTATCCTAGACCGGTGGGAAAAACTTGGATTCCTGCTTCCCCCAACCACCCCAGTGAGACCTCCTTTAAATTAATGAAGCATAGGAAAGCAGAATAATTTTTGTTAATGCCTAAAGGAGCATTAAAATAAAACAGAGACTTTTATTTCCAATATGGTAGATTAACTAGTATCAGATCAAGAATAACTAGAAAAACTGGTTTAAAAAAGTAAAGCAAAACAACAAAACAAAAGGAAACTCTGTTGGAAATATCAGAGAGAGCTACCCAGACAGCCAGGACGTGAGCCAAAATCAAGGAGAGAAGGGGGTTCCAGAGAAGGCAGCTCTCAGTCTTCCTGGTTCCACTGAGGCATCTGCCAAACTCCAAGTGCCTACTGAGAGGCTGAGAAACCAAGGGGAGGTTTCAGCAGCGGCACAAGGCTGGGAAAACAAACATTTGAGTTCAGGGCCTGCCAAGGAGGAGGGCGCTTCCTGAACACTCCAGGCTTTTGGTTGGGGCAACTGAGGGGTGACCCCCCAGGCTTAAGGGTGCGTCAGACGTGAACCAGCCTTCCCAAGGACTGAAACCAGCTTTGACTCAGTCCATCTAGGCTGGATTTCAGAGAATCTGCCCAGCCCAAGGGTCTATTAAAAACAAACGTAAATCCTCTCTGGAGGTATGCAGATAACGTCATCTAGGACCTCAGATTATCTTTATGATTTTATATTTGGAATATCCAGCATCCAAAACAGACAGACAGACAGGTAGAAGATCCAGGTTAAGAAACGGCCAGGGTGCTGATCCAGTGATTTCTGGAGCTGTGTGTGCTCCTTATGGGGCCTCGTCAGGAGGACGGCTGTGTAGAAACAGGCCCAAGTGATGCTGATATGATGGTAGCCGAGCACAGCGTGAGCTGTACGTGTGACTCCCGCATTTACTCCAAGCAGCAACCATAGAGTACTGATGTTACTTTCCCCACTTTACAGATGGGAAAACAGGCCGGGGATTGCACCCACATAGCCTGGGCTCTGAGCCACCAAGTGGTGGTGCTGCCCCGAGGTGTTCTTATTCAGGAAGGTCTCTGGGGTGACTGGCTCAGGGTGGATACTCAGTCTGTGATTTAGCACCAGTGTCTGGCTTAAGGCTCGCCAAAGCACGCACTCATTTATCAGGCCTCGCTTGGCGGCTGACAGCTCTGTATTTAAGCAGCGCAGAGCACACAGCGGCTGCAGGCACAGCTCATCACACCGTTTGGTCGGGACTCCAGAGCGGCAGCACTTAGACAACTGTTAACGCTCAGTGCCAGTTGCCGGAACGTGGAATGGAGTCCACGGCCTCTTGGGGGGACTGCGGGGA
Organism: Manis pentadactyla; assembly: GCF_030020395.1. Taxonomy (NCBI): domain Eukaryota; kingdom Metazoa; phylum Chordata; class Mammalia; order Pholidota; family Manidae; genus Manis; species Manis pentadactyla. Next base: position 8,766,927 of record NC_080020.1, read on the forward strand.
AAGGCCCCCGTTCGGGACCACGGCTCTCTCCAGGAGCCCAGGGTCCGGCCCTCTCTCAGAGCGCGTGGTGCGTCGGCTTTCCACGCACGCCCCTCAGAGAGTGCGGGGGAAACCGGAGCCCCGGGGACGCCGCTGCAGGGTGTTCCTAGTGGGCACCTCAGTCCGGGTCCTCAGACTGGGCTCCTTGGGGCTCCTGGAAGTTCTCTGGTGCCACGGCGGTGAGGCAGGGTGGGGAAGAGTGAACCGGGGGACTCGGGCCTACCCGGCCTGGCGTCAGCAGTGGTGTTTACCGTTATCTGCTCTTGATATTGAAGTTCTGTGAGATTTCAGGTTTGAAAATACTTGTTCAATTATTTTTTATTAGATAAAAAAGGTATCATCACTGTTTACAAAAATGTTGAAAGACTACTTTTCTAATCTAACCTTCCCTCGTGAAAGATGAAACGTCTCATGCCCAGAGAGGCCAAGTGATGTGTCCAAGGTCCTGGAGGTATTGGCAGAGCCACAAACCTGGTTTCCAGATGGCCAGGCTGGTTCCCTGTGCCATGCCTGGTCCCATAAAGGTAGTGTTATGAGCTGGACAGTGTGTGTGCACACTGGTCCCAGAGGGTGGCATGGACTGTCCTCCGTACCAGGCAACACCGGTGACAGCGAGGCCGGCTGGGAGGCACGAACCAGCGGGTTACAAGGCTGTGTTAACAGTGGCTGCACCGAGAGTCTAGGTAGTCCCCTCCCCCTGAACCACTGGGCCCATAGCAAAATGCCTGCCAGCTGTGATCCAGAATGTTCCCCACCTTTTGTGGGGGATTTAAGGCAAGCAGCCACTCCTCCAGTCAGGGTGGCCACCTTATTCTCAGCCTCTGGCTTCGCTGCTCCCTCCTAGGGCCCTGCTGGGCAGGTGGCCACCCTTACAACCGCTTCTATTCTCACCTCACCCATGGGAGTCCTCCCCAAACGCACCGGCGATGCTCAGCCACACATTACCATTTTTACTTTGGGATTAATGAAATCAACTAGCGTTAAAAATCTAGACATTTTAGGGAGAAGAAAGAGACTTTCGGTTCACCCTGCACTCACTGTCTTCGCCCCTGCTCGGGTGGCCAGCTCGGGCACGGCTGTCTGGTCATCTCAGCGAGAAACGATCTCAGCCTCTTGACAATTCTGACGGCACTTCTGCCTCCCCCCTCTTTTCCCCTTTAATGACATTTATTATAAATTTCCTCGTACTTGATGTGTTTAGGTATGGCTTTTCCCTCCACCCAGACGTCCCCCTTTCTGGAGCAGGACTGTGTCTTTGTGTTCATCCCAGTGCCCCTGCCTGAAACCTGGGTGTAATCTGGGGCGCTGCCGTCTCCTTCACGCCCCACTTCCAACAAGCCGCCACCTCATGGGCATTTCTTGAGTCGGTCCCTTCTCTCTTTTCTCCCTCCAGTCATCCTCTCTTGCCAGCACACTTCCCCTCTCTAGACTGACAGGTGCCCCCGACCCTGGGTGCTTCTCTGGATCACGTTCTGACATCCCACTGAAGTCTGCATAGATGCCCATCCACCTTCTATCTGTCCCATGTGCTGGCATCAGGGGGCCAACAACAGCCAGGAAACAAACAAACCCTTCTTTTTGCCATCATGCCACCCTTTAGACCAGACGCTCAGTGTCCTCTGTGAGGAGGTGACGCTGGGGCCGGGGGAGGATTCAGCAGGTGGCCAGTGAGAGGAAGACCCGAGCAGAAGGGTGGTGTGCATGAAGGCCCAAGGCCAGCATGTGCTCGGCTCATTCTAGGAAGGCCTGGGAGTGACACATAAGGACAGGGGGAGCAAGGTGAGGAATGGGATTAGCTGGGATCCTGCAGGAGCTGGTGTAGGATCTGGAACCTTCCAGCATGGGGCTAAATGTGTGGACTGGGGATCAGACCGCCTAGGTCCGAATCCAGGCTCTGGCCCTCACCAATCTGATCTAGGGCAAGCACCTGACTGTGTCTTGACCGCAGTTTCCTCATGTGTAAAATGTGAGTGTGTGTGCGGAGGGGTTTGATAATGGGTGTCTCTGTCTGTAGGGGTGCTGTGGGGATGGTACGAGTTAATGTTTGTAAAGTACCTGGAGCAGCCCCAGCTGGGGGATGGCAGGACCTGGCTAACCCAAAGATTTATGGCACATGAGCAAGGTGGCTTTTTGCACAGAGAATGCAGAGCGATAAGGGTAGAAGCAAGCTGGGGGCAGTGGGGTGGTCGGTGTAGACCTCCAGGTAACTGGCCAGGGCAGAAAAAGGGCAGAGGCAGGGCACCTGGCAGACGGAGAGATGTTTCTGGAAAAGCCCTAAAGGGACACGCTGATGGATTGGGTGTGGCATGGGGGTGTGGTGAGAGAAACACCCTTGGTTTATGGCCTTGAAAACTGGGGGTGCAGAGGGATTGCATTTTGGAGAACTTTGTGTGCCTTGCCTAGGCTCACACAGGGGTGGAGGTGGCAAATCTGGGTTTCAGACCCAGGTCACCCTGGCACTAGAGTCTCTGTTCTTTGTGCTGTGCAAGTCAATTTCCTGGGATCATGAATCTTCTCATCCGCGGCCCTCTGGAGAGCACCTGAAGAGCCTTCTGCCTCCCAGAGGAGGGTGTGCATTGAACAGGCAGCAGCAGAGAATCTAGGGGTTAAGTAGTTTGCCCACACAGCCAGAGAGAAGACGTCAGCCAGCCTCCGTCCCCTGCTCCGGCCGGCACTCTCTGTTCCCTGCCACGCAGATCCTCACTACCCAAAAATAGCCCACACGGCTTTCTGAAAAGCCCTTCACAGCTCTTCTGTGATAAACAACCTGCTTTCTGCAACAGCTCCGGGTAGGAAGACTCAGAGCCGAGCTAGTGCCCTGTGTCTTTGCACAAAGGTTACTGCGGTGGTCAAGCACAATTAAACCATGAACCCACAGGACAGGGAGGCGGGAGATGCTGGCAGGGCGAGAAAAGCCCCCCGCAGGCCACAAGCCTACCGCCTGTTGATCTGGTGGACCTCCCTGGAGGCGAGAAGCAGCAGCACGGTGAAGCCCCTACCCCAGCTTCCCATTTATGAAACTGAGCGTGACCTTCAGAGCTCACTGTGATTTTCTATTGCCGAGCTCTCTGCACAGCGAAGGCAGACTGGCTGATGTCCTGCATCGTGGCTCTCTTTGATGGTGACGCATGGACCCTCTGTCCCCACGCTCGGCTTGCTGCAGTGTGTGTCCTCTCTCCAGGTTGTCATGACAATTTGCACGGAGAAGCTGCTTCTGGAGAGGGAGCAGGGAAAGAAATGGAAAAAAATGCTTATTACGGTCAGGCCTCGTGAAGCCCAGGATGTCATTGTGTTAATATGCTTCACAGTGGCTTCTCATGAAAAATCGGAACTTCTGTCCCCTACCAGCTAGCTGCTGGGAAACTTTGCTGTTATATATCAGCAAAGTGGTAAGTCCAGAATCCATTAGCTATTACAAATTACGGTGATAATGATAATAATAATTAAAAGTGAGCCTCAAAGTCAGGTCCCCTCTGGCGTAATCCATTAAAGAGAATGGGTATAATTATTCAAGCAATATAGGCAACCGCTCAGTTTTGGGGGGATGGTCAGTGTTATCCTGATAACGAGCTCATTCTGTCCCTTTGTCACTGGCCATCTGGCCTTGAGGTGTCTTTCTTCCCCTCCCAGTCTCAACCATCTGTCCAGAATGTCTCACAAATCCTTGCAAATAACTCTGTGTAAAATGAGAAGTAAAAGTCAACACCCCATTTTGCAGATTACTCATTGAGTCCCTCAACAAACCAGGAAGAAAGTCAGGGGAACTGACCACCAGGCACCCATCAGCATTTCCTATGGAAGAGCAGGACCCTGGGGCCCTGCTTGGACCAGCCATGGTGCAAATTTCAAAGAGAGACAGATTTGTATTTTTCCCTATTTCTCTCTCATTGCTACACAAGTGTATGTTCATTGTATGCATATGAAAAACATAGAGAAGTCTAAAAAAAAAAAGGAAAAACTATCAAAATCCTAGTACCTAAATTAAATCCTAGTGATGAGGAAGGAAGGGTTTGATTTATAATCGCACTGTTGGTGTCCTCCCAGGCTTGGCCACGGATGTGATTGGGGCTGGATGGGTCCAGACACTGTTTGCAGGCTGGCCTGGGCACAGCTGGGTTTTGGTGGCCCCTTCCTGATTGGGTGCAGATCCCTACAGGGCCACATCCATGCCCACCCAGCTCAACACCTATGCCCTCTGTCGAGCTGTGGGTTGGACCCCTGAGGTGCTGAATGTGCACGGACATAGCTCGTTAGGACTCACGGACAAAGCAGAAATGACGCTTCCCTTGCCAGACAACATTCAGTCTTCCCATCCATTCCTCTAACATTTAGTGAAGCATTGTGAGGATACAGCTACGAAGAAGCCATGGTGTCTATGCTTAAGGAGCTCACAAACAGCCTGGAAAAGCCTCTTTAATCGGCTGGGTGGAAGATGCCCAATCAATGCGCTTGATTTTTACTGAGGAACAGATGCAGGTAGAAATGCGCTGTGGGTGGCAAGGTCTGGGTGGAGCGACTCCCGATTTTGCAATCAAATATCACAGGATGTCTGTGGGAGCCGGCCCCTGCTCTGGGCCCAGTGATCCTCGCCGCCTGGTATGCACACCTTGCGGAGTCTCTTTCCGCATCAGGGCTGGTCTGGGAGACCAACAGACCGTGGTGGGTGGGATGACATGCGATTTCCAAGACAGGCATCAAGGACACTGGGGCTTCCACCTTGTTCTCTTGGCTGGCTCCAGGGACGGCCACCAGCATGTCTTGCAGACACTCAGTAGCCCTGTGGAGAGGCCCACGCTGAGAGGAACTGAGGCCTCATACTAACCGCCAGCACCAGCTCGTCAGCCACGATGACTGAGCTGCCCGGGAAGAGGAGCCCCCGGACCCAGCGGGGCCTTCCGATGAGACCATGGCCCTGGCTGACATCTGACCTCAGCCTCACGAGAAAGCCAGAATCCCGAATCCTGAAGCCAAACCACTCCTGAATTTCCGACCCACAGAAGCTGTGAGAAATATAAACACTCACTGCTGTTTTTAAGCCACTAAGTTTAGGATGATTTGCTGTGCACAGTTAGATAGTTAATACAGTACCTTGCTCGCTTGGGAAGAAATCCCTTATCATGTCCCATCTATAGAGTACTTACTGTGTGCCAGGCACTGGGCTGAGGGACTTGCCTTCACAGTGCTGAGGAGGTGAGCATCTCAGCCTCACAGGTGAGGGCATGGGGGCCTGGAGAGGGGACGGAATTTGCCTAAGGTCGAACAGATGGAGGTGGCAGTGCCAGGATCTGAACCCCGTACCACCTGATGCCAAATCCTGAGCTCTTAACCACACGAAATATTTCCTTGGACATGTTTAATCCAGGACATGTTTACTGAGATCTTGCTTTGTGCCAAGCACACTGCCAGGCCTTGGAGTATGAACCCTGCACCACGATGCTGGGGGCTGGATGCTGGCAGCTTTGGTGTGGCCGCTGGCTTCTCCACTGCAGGCTCCAGCCCACTTCACAAGCTCACGCCCTCTGCCCCACAGCAGGCCGATGCACTCACCCGCTGCCTGCCCCCCAGGCTCTGGGCGCTCACTCCCCGGGATTCTTTCCCCTTCCCCCTCCCCCTGCCAGGAGCAGAGAGACCCAGACTCTCCGCTTCCCCAAGAACACACCCCCAGGCCCTGCTCCTGTGAAGGGTTTCCTTGCTAAGGGCTGCTGGGCAACGTGCTGGAAACATGAAGATAAGAGTGGAGAAATTACAGAGGTCACAGCTGTTCGTGGTGTTTCTGGAACCCGATCCATCATGCGGCAATATTGTCGAGCACCTTCTGTCTGCCAGGCACTATTATGATCACTTGGGACACGTCAGTGAAAAAAGCAAAAATCATCCCAGCCCTGAGATAGTTTATGGGAAGCTCCTGAGGGAAGGACAGTAAATAATACACTAAGTGTGTTACCAGGTGGTAAGTGCTGTGGAGCCAAGAAGATGGGGAGCAGACCACAGGGACTGGGAATGTCGGGGGGGGGCGGTAAAGGCTGCAGTATTCGTGGGCTCACCCAGGCAGCCCTCGCAAGGCAGCAAGAGAAGAGGTTGGTAGACTGACCAACTGTCCCAATTTGCCTGAGACTGAGGGCATGTGGGAGTTTGGGAGGCAAAACCCAGAACATCTGGGGCACACAGGGAAGCAGTGGCTATGCTGAGTTGGCCAAACAGATGTGGGGAAGACGGTTCCAGGTAAGAGGCCCATCTGAGGTTCTCCGTCGGGAATCATTCTGCCCCCAGGGGACACCGGGCAATATGTGCAGAAATGTTTGGTTGTCAAAGCTGGGGTGGGCAATGCTACCGGCATCTAGTGGGTAAAGGCCAGGGATGCTGCTAAACATTCCTTGAGCGCAGGACACTCCCCGCAAGGAATTGTCATCCGGCCCCAAATGTCCAGAGCTCCTCCCTCCCACCTGTGTCGTTTCATCCTAGCTTTTGATGCTCACTCCTTCCCCCTCTGAGCAGCCCCGTGCTGCCGGCAGGTAAGGGGAGCAGGCAGACTGAGTGGTTTGCCTTACGGCCCATTTGTGGGCAGAAGCCAGGTTTCGTAGAGCTCATTTTCACCAGAATATTCTCAGGTCAAGGAGGATTAGAAGATTTTCAGGTTGCCAATTTCAGATTCCCTGAGATCTTAATATAAGGTCCCTGAAGGCTGAGATCTTTTTAAAATTCACAAACGAAACTCAAGCTCCCAGGACTGTGCCTGTCCCATCCTAGAGGCTTGATAAACATTTGTTGAAATGAGCATCTTTAAGACTCTACAGCTGCCTGCCGAGCCTCCTGAGGACACCCAGCCGAGGCGCCTCTTCCTGGGCAGGGAGGCCCCCGGAGGCTGGCCCCTCACCCAATCTCAGCGGCCAACTCTTCATCCCAAATCCAGGTCTCATTGCTTCCTGACAGAGCATCTAGGGCACTCCCCCAACCCCCCACCCCATTCTTGACCATTTCTGTGCCAGCAGGACTGAGCACTGCTGTGGCACATAGTTGGTGCTCAGTGAATATTGGTTGATTGATTGCAAGCGGGAGTGAATGGGTGATGTAGGTCTGGTTAAGCTCTCCTTTGCTCTCTGTCCACAGTCAAGGTTCCCACCAAGATGGGGAGGGACACAGCTCTCCTCTCGGGCTTTGGCAGGGCCGGGCTGGGGGACTAAGGACTGTTGGGTTCTGTGAATCTTGAATGAGTCCTGTTTATGCTTGGAACATGGCACTGGCTGCCTGGCTCCCCACCTCCTTGCCTCTTCCCATTGCCAGGCTGGAAATTGCCACTGGTGACACATGCTGGACAACATGGCTGATAGGCTGGTCCCATGTGAGCGTGGCACTGGCGCCTCTGAGTGCCAGGCTTCTGCTTCCTGTGCATTTGGGAGCGAGAGCTTGGAGATGATCCACCACTTAGCAGAGCAGAGCTGCAGAAGTGACAGGCAGCATCCCCGTGCCAGGAGAGCCTTTCTGCCCAAAACGTATGGTGCATGTCCAAGGGCTCTCGAGGTGCCCGAAGCCTTGCCAATTTGCAATAATTAAGCAGTAAGACCCAAGTGAATGGGTTTGCCGTTGCTGCGTGACAGCCAGATGCCTTCAGTGTGAGCCGAGGCCCAGCACACAGCGCTCTGCCTTGTGCTGTAAACCGACTTGTTGAAGCTCTGAAACAGTCCCTGAGGAATAGAGGGAAAAATAATGATGGTGAGCATATGCCAGTGTGGCCGTTCAATCCAAGGGCTATCACACACCAACTCCTTCACCTTAACAATACCCCAGGAGAGCAAGGACTTGGCCTGGACTTAACCTTCCATTATCCAGTATCTAGACAGCCTGTCACGCTGAGCCTGGGCTCAGCAGGAGCACACCTGCCCAGGTGGGTGAAGAGGCCTCCGGGGTCCCAGGAAGGCCTCGTCCACTGGGCGTCTCTGTGCTGTGCAAGGGCCTGTGAGTGCCAGCCTCTGGACAAGTACTACTTAGACCTCATCTGGCTCAAGTTCCATAAACAGCTCTATGAGATAGGGTATTCTTACCCCCATTTTACAGGTGAGAAAACTGAGGCACTACATTACTAACCCCGTCCCACAATTCATCATGGCAGGGAGTGGAGCCCAGGTCCACCTGCCCCCAAGGCCCATGCTCTCAGCCAGCATGATCCACAAACACAAGTGGGCACCATGACTTGCTGTGTGTTGCTTTCCCAGAGCTGCTGTGACGAAGGACCAGGATGGGTGGCTTAACACAGAAGTGTATTCTGGTACGTTCTGGAGACCAGAGGACCAAAATCAAGGCGTCTGCAGGGCTGTGCTGTCTCAGAATCTCCAGGGGAGCATCTGTCTCACCTCCTCTCTCCGTTCTGGGGGGGGTAGGCCGCCTGTCCTTGGCCTTCCTTGGCTTGCAGCTGTATAGGCCCAACTGTCCACCTTCACAGGGGGATTTTCTCTGTGTGCATCTGTCTTCAGAAGGCCATCTTCTTATAAGGACACAAGTCTATCAGATTACTCTTATGACCATATCTTAATTTAATGAACTACATTTGTAGCAATCCTATTTCCAAATAAAGTCATGTTCTGAAGCATGGGGGTTTAGGATGTGAACATATTTTGCGGGGACACAATCCACAATTATAACAAGTGTTATAATTGATTTTAATCTACAATGACCGTAGAACAAGGGGCCCACAATGTTGGTTTACAGCGGCATGGATGGAAATGGCCGTGAAGCCAAGTCATGTGAGCTGCCCGATCACAAATGGCAATTTTCTGAAGAGATGCTCCCTTCCCTGGACTTTATAAGCACAAATACCCACCCTCCACCCTGGCCATCAGGCCATCCTGCCCAGAGCTGGCACCTGGACCAGGGCCCTCCACAGTGCCATGAACCTATCATTTCTATAGGGTCTTCTTGGGTGAAAGTAGATGGACCGCCATCAGCTCTCTCCCTACCAGTCCCCACCCCCCAGTAGCCCCCAATAAATGCTTATGATGACTAAGACGCCTTTCAAGCAATCGGAATGCATCAGAATATCCATATGAAGAGAAGAAAAGGAGAAGCACACGGAGATTTGTCAGGAGCAGAAGAGGGGCAGAGACGGGATGACTTACTGTGGGGGACACAAAATTCATCTTATTAAGGAGTAGTGACCGGTTTGGCTTGGCGATGAATCACCAAGCCCTTCTCCTTGGGGCTGGAGAAATGGGAGATGCCCAACCCAAGGCTGCTTGGAACAAGCTGTTGGGGGAGCTAGGGCAGAAGCTCCTGGCTGAGCCTGCACCTCTGACTACCCCGGGGGCGTGTAAAGGCACCAGCGCCCACACCACGCTCCGCACAGTGAAATCCGAATCTCTGGGGTGGGACCCAGGCACCTGTCCTTTTCTAAAGCAATTGAGATGATTCCAGTGTCCAATCTGGATTGAACCGCTCAGCTGTGTAGTGTCACCCAGAGCCAGTTGGTCTCCACCATCATTTCCATCTTCTCCACCAAAAGCAGGGCGAAGCCAGAGATAAGTGGTGTCCGAATAGCCTCTGCTGAGACTTGAGGGTACTTCTTGTTCTCCTGGGGTCAACTAAGTTGCTATTCATTAGCCCTGTTTCCTCTGGGGTGGAACAGGGAACTCTCAGAAAGTCATTTCGGTCGGCTATTTTCTACAGAAAAACAACAACAAAATGTAAAAGTAGGTTTTTATTACCAGGAAATTGGCACAGCAGACCCTCCTGGCTGCCAGCCCACCTCTGAGCCGTAACCACCCCGTGTCCCAGGGGGTTGGGGGAGACTGGCATCGCTTGAGATGCAGGTGCGGCCTAGGCATGGGTGCAGCACATCTGTTTCATTTGTCACTTGGTAATAAAAATAGTTCAAAGCTTGATGGTTTTGTCTGTATCAAAATGTCCTCAAGTCAAAATGAGAGTAGAGTAAGGGTGCTGGAATGTCCCTGGTGACAGTATGACTGTGTCGAGTTTTCAAGAACCCTGTTGAGGAGTCCGTGTCCGCAGCAAGGGAAACCGCAGTCTGAGCCATCGGGGATGATTTCAGAGGTGGGTCTGTGCCGAGGATGCACAGAGTCAACTGAAAGCAGCCCGCCGCTCGGCGCGGGAGTGCAATGCGCTGGAACTGCTCAGCAAGCGTTCTGGTCAGCCACCGTGGGCCAGAGGCTCCCCCCTGCACCCAGCAGCCCCTTGTGTGACATTTGTAACTTCCCTTTATTCTCCTGTAATTAAGTCCATAGAACTAGAAAAACTACATAACTCCAAAGAAAAACTCGAGGGCAAGTAACTTAAAACAAAATACTACACTTAAAAAAAATGTAAATGCTCAGTCATGTCTACCTTGTAAGACCTGACAAGGGACTCAGACACATGCACACGTGTGGAAAACCTCCGTCAAGATGACGCATGAACGTTGTTGCCAACGGCGAGTCAGACACTGTGAACGGCGCTGTCGTGGTCGACCTGCATTCCTGAAATTGTGAACGCCCTTGGTGGAGTTCTGAAAAAACAAGTGATAGTTGCATTCCTGAAAATGTCAGTATAAATATATGTATATATGTTGTTTCAAAAAATACTACCTGTATGTTTTGGTATATCATGTAAAATGGAGTTCGTTTCTAAGCTTCGATAATTATAAACATCAAAATCCCAAGGGTCTTGAGAAAATTCTTCCTCACATTTCAGGATCAGGACGATTAGAGTCGCTGGTCTCTAAGTGCCAGTAACGCCTGTCCCCCATCATGGTGACTGCAAAAAATGCACCCCTCCCCCAACACATGGTGGCTCTGTCCCCACTGGTGACCCACTCACTCATGTCAAGCCTTTGCGTCTTAAACCTCAACCCCGTGGAGGTCCTGATCTTGGACTTTCATTTCACCTCCTTTTCTCCTTTTCCCTTCTTCAGTTCCCAGGGTGTCCCGGCAGCTCTCTGGCTCCCTGGTGGTGGCTAGCAGCTGCCGAATGTTGGGCGCCTCACCTCTGCTCTGTGGCCTCCCCGTTGAGGCTGCTGCCTGCCTTCACTGCAGTGGAGAAGGCTATTTTTATGTGGTGACCAGAGGATAACAAGCCTTCCCCTGATGATCTTCAGCCAGTTCCTTGAGGCTGGGTCAGGTCATCTGTGCGTGGCACTAACTGGTGAACGAATCGATGATTTCCTAATCCCCTTCTCCCCCCAACTCATTCGTAGTGTCAGTCCTGGTATTATGTTTAGCAGTCTCAGAAGTTTTCTTCTCATTTCTCTGAGATGGACTAAATAATGGACATGAAGTTTCAGCATGTGTAAGAATGACCTACAAGGTGTATTCAAATGGCCGACTCCCAGGGCTCACCCTCAGAGATTCAACCTCAGGGAGCCTGGTGTTGGGCTCAGGAATCTGTCTAAACAGCACAAGGGGGTCTGAGGCATGTGGACTGCAGGCTGCACGTCGAGAAACACTGCCTGGGTGGGGTGGAGGGAGGCGGAAGTGGCAAGGGTTTTCCTCAGAATAAGAACTCTGAAGGAATCCCCGTGATAACAAAGGATTCTCAAAGTAGGTGTCCACTTATGCACATGTGTAGGAGTGCAGGTCTGTGCAGAGACTTCTCTCCATTCTCCACTCCTTTCAGACATACCCCAATTTTTTTGCTGGGCACAGTCCATTTGGAATAAAGACTACATTTCCCAGACTTCCTTCCAGCCAGGTGTGGCCATGTGACCAGATTCTGGTCAATGGAATGTAAGCAGATGCAATGGCTACAACTTCCAGGAAGTGCCCTTAAGAAAGAGAGTAGTGCCCCTTCTCTTTCCAGAGCCACAACAGTGGTCCGAACCCCCCAGAGACACCTTGGGGACTGATCACACACAGCAGAGCTGTTAAGACAGAAGTAGGCCGGGTCCTTCATCGTCCCTATAAGTGTCTCAGAGCATCTGACCTTGTGGGGATGAAAGAGACAATCATCTATCTGTTTTAAGCCACTGTTATTTTGCAGTTTTTGATTTACTCATGGTTAAGCCTAATGTTTATGTAATACAGGGTCTCAATTTAAGATTAAGCAGCGTCCACCCCTAGCATCTAGCCCTGTCAGAACTGCCTTGCCGGAGGGTCTGAGGTTCCTCCCGAGCATCCTGGTGAGGAACAGTGTAGGCTGCCCCCAGGTTCCCTGGCCACACTTCCCTGGCCCTGGCCTCCCACTCTTAAGGGCCAGGTGGGGGCCTGTGGGGAGGGGATGAAGGGTGGAGGAAGCCTAAATAAGAAAGCAAGCCAGAAGGAAAAGGGGGTGGTGAGACACCCCTCCTGGACACGGGCTCAGGATGCAGTGAAGCTCTGATGCACCAGCAGGGTCTCAGCTTCTTGTGCTAACAAGGGTCACTGCTGAGCACAAGGGCCTGGGCAGGTCACAGCCTAGGGACAGCAGTTGCTCATCCAAAACCACAGGGAAAGGGGCCTAGAGCCCCGGGATGGCTTGTGGAGAGCACGTGTCCTACGCCCTTGCAGACCCTAGAAGTGATGGAGTGAAGCAGTTCCAGGTCCTGTAAAATACTTGGGGGTGGGGGGACCAGAGCAAGGGAAATACCTGGGCCCCGTGGACCTGGCTTGGGAGTACAAGCTACAGGGAAAACCTCCCAGGGACCTTCAACGAGGTGCCACTCGCAGCAGTACACCTGGGGGCAACTGCGGGGGGTGCACAAGGCCAAGCTCTGTCCCTGCTGGCATTGCGCTGCGCGGGCCTCTGTGCACCCCACACCTCCCTGCCCACCATACCCTGAAAAACTGCAAATAGTTCCGAGGTCGCTTTCTGGTGTGAAGGATATGTCTGTTTATCAGGGCCTTTGCTGGGCAGGGTGCTCAGAGCATCCCCTCCTCTCCCCTCGGGGTGCATGCATACCCCGGCTGCCATACCCCTGGAAAGGCTTTGATGACTCCTGCAGATCCCAGCTTGGCAGCTTCCTTTGTTTCTTTTCCTGTGAGGAACAAGACAGCCAATGTGGAGGTGGCCCAGTGTTGTATAGTTGGAGGCCCTATAAAATCGTAACTACAGATGTTCTCTATCTCTGGGCAAGTTTTCAGAGGCAGTTGTAGAAAGCAGTGCTGCAGTGGCAGCAGGCAGGCAGCTGTGCAGGCCGGTGGGCTTGGGAGACCTTCTGGGGCTAGTGTCAAGGGCAGTGGGGCCAGAGGTTGCCCCCTGGACAAGGGCTCGGGGGATTCTCTGAACACTGCAGGAAACCTCATGGTTCTGTGGGTTCTCTTCCAGTCCTGGATGTTTCATGGCTCCAGGATTTTTGCAGATGGATTTGTTTGAAACAATCAAGCATTTATAAAGTGAAGCACAATGATGAGCTCAGGAGGTGACAGTGAACCTGTTCAAGTTTAACCTGCATTTGGCTGATGCAAAATTTGTGGATTCCCCTGCAGAAACACTCGGCTAGGGTTTAGTCTGCAGAAGTCTATTTTCCTAGCTGTGTTCTCACTTAGCCGGCATTCTCCTCAGGCCTTCCCTTACATCCAGAAAAGCCCGAGTAGTACACAGAGCTCACGCGGTCCCTTTCCAGGTGGCCCCTTGCCGGGCTGTGCCCTGGCTTTCTGAGGGCATGCCGGCAGCCCCTAGTGAGGACCCTTCTTTCCTCCCCTGGGAATGGCCTTTTTTGGGTTAAAACATCCAAGAGCTGCACTCAGGTTGCCTGGGATACCAAATGGCCAAGTAACCCTGATGAGGCCATGAGAATAAAAAACCATTATCAAAAGGAACAGCCACCCTCTAGATGCCCTCTGAGCCTGGCAGAAGGCCTCACGTGTGAGCAAACGTGCCTTCACACATGCCTGCCAGCCGCGAGCCGGAAGCGAAGGTGTGAGCGAAATCAGGCCAGGCCGGCATCAGACTGAGTGCAAATTAGGATGCTGATAAAAAGAGGAAAAATGACACACCACCCATGTTATTTTCCATAAACCCAAACAGCCCCCACACTGTGAGCCGTGCACATGTATATGGTTTGCAAAGCCTGGAGTTCCCCTCACCTCCTCACACACGTTCTTTGCTTATCTCCATACCCCCTTTTACAGGCTAAAGAAAAAGATCATCTCAAGTCCAGCAACAATACGTGATTTCACTTTGGGCCAGTCACCTGTCTCGCCAATTCCCAGCTTCTTCGGACGAAATTGAGGGTGTTCGACTAGGTGTTCTGTGGGTTCTCTTCCAGTCCTGGATGTTGCATGGCTCCAGGATTTTTGCAGATGGATTTGTCTGAAACAATCAAGCATTTACAAAGTGAAGCACAGTGATGAGCTCAGGAGGTGACAGTGAGTAAAGCCGTCGTCCCTGCTTAAAGTGTGCCCGGGAGGGGCCATAGACATGGAAGTAAATTCCTCGAATATAATGCAGTAAAGGAGATCCCGGAATCCTACCCAGATCATATGTGAGCTCTCAAAAGAGTGTGCCTGGCAGATTCTGAGGAGGAAGGGCAGGCGGTGTGTGCTGAGTGTGGAAGGACCATCGGGAAAAGTGCAGACGGAGGCGGGGAGCAAGGCGTGTCTGCGCGGGAAGCTGACACCGTCTCCGGTGTGTCTGGGTGTCCCCACACCAAGCAGTTTTCTGACACCGGTTGGGGATTCTACAATTCAACTCAATTCTGACACTCTCCACCTGGAGATAACATCCTTGGGTTCAATTCATTTTTTTTTAGAATAGCTCACAGAACTCAAGACACCAATTTATTATAAAGGATATTAAAGGTTACGAAGCAACAGCCAGAAGAAGAGATAGACAAGTGGGGTCCCGAACAAAGGAGCTTCTGTCCCATGAATGTGGAGCCCATCATAGCAGCACATGTGTACTTTCTGGTTCCCCAACCAGGAAGTTCTCAAACCCACCCCCGCCTTTTGGGGTTTTTTGGAGGCCTCATTACAGAAGCATGATTGACTAAATCCTTGGCCATTGGGTGATTCAGGCTCCAGCCCACCTCCGGTCCCTGGAGGTTTGGGGGTGGGGCTAAAACTTCTAACCCTCCAAGCACACGGCTGAGTCCTTTGGTGCCCAGCCCCCACCCTTAGGTGACCTAGGGGCTTTCCAAAAGCCGCCTTATTAACACAGCAAAAGACATCTTTACTGCTTTTCTCACTTAGGAAATACCAGGGTAATAAGTTAAAATAAAATCCAGGGTAAATTCCAGGGTAAGAACTCTGCCGGGAACAGGATGAAGACCAAATATTTATTACTTATTATAAACCACAATATCATATTGGGGTTCTGCAAATAGCTCCCGAAGACCAGATGAGGGAAATACCAGAAACTGAAGCTAAGTATAGAGGGACCTTGTGCTCCACAGTGACGCGACAGGGTCAGGTCTGTGCTGTAAGGTTACTGTTGGTGAGGAGTGTAGGGCTGGCATGCAGACCTAACTGCGACTCAGTCACCTGTATGGCATCTGATGAGAATCTGCCCTAAAACTGTGGGCAGGACAGGAGGGATGGATGAGAGGTGTGCTTAGGAGGTGGAACGGCAGGATTTGGGTGGCTGATGGGGTTTAGGGAACTGGTGAGGTGGAGGGGTCAGGAAGGCTCCTAGGTTTCCAGAACCCAACTGGGTAGAGTGATCATTACCCTGGAGAAGAGACAGTGAGGAGCGCGTTTAGGGGGTCTGGGCACAGACAGCATGCCTTGCTAAGTTGGGGTTTGAGGTGACTGCAGGGTGTCCAGACGGAGGAGTCCTGCAGAGAGCTGAGAGCCCGTGCCTGGGTACCGGGACACTCACTGGGACCCAAGACGCCGATGTGGGGGTGTTTATAGCACACGGGGAGTTGTGTGAAGATGAAATTGCCCAAGGAGAGTGCGAGGAGTAGATGAAGACACCCCAGGTCTGACCCTGGAAAATGTTCCAGTTTGGGGAGCAGTTTGAATAAGAGTAGTGAGCAAAGGAGACCGAGCAGGTGCAGCCTGGAGGAAGAGGGGCAGGAGGAGGGACCGAAAGTCAAGAGCTGGCTGAGGGAGACCGAGGACCCCGTCAAACAGTGGAGTGGAGTGACGGGCAGAGGCCCTCTGATGTGCCGTTAAACGGTGGGAGAGGCGCTCTGAGAAGAGGAGGGAGACGGGGAGGGTGGGCTCCCCTCTGGGTCCTGTGCAGGCCCAAGCTGGAGTGTCGCCAGATCAGAGGGCTGAAGAGATGCCAGATTTTCTGTACCAGCTCCCCTGACACCGTACTTCTCACCCTTCAGCCCTGAGAACTCCCTCTGCCCTCGCTTTTCTGTGCAGACTGTACTTGGGGACACTATGAAAGAATCCCTTCTGTGCTGCAGGATGCGATGCTTGGCTTCTCCTGTCCTGAAATCCTTGCCTCTCTTGACCTCTTCAGTCACACTCCCTGGAGCACCAAGCTTCAGGCCAGCCTGGGGCTGAGCCCTGAGCTTGGGACAGAGGTCAGGGGGCATCGAGGCCAGCACAGCCCCAAATCTCACCCACCCCAATGCTCCCCCCCGACTTCCACCACACACTCACACACACACGCTTTTTATTCTGAAAAATTTCAAACCTACAGAAAAGTTGAAAGATCAGCACAATGACTATGTCCTTCACCTGGATTCACCAATTAGCCCTTTACCACATTGTATTTCTCTCCGTCACCCCAGAGAGATTCTCCAGGAGGAACACAGTGACACCTCACTCTCCCCAGGAGGTTCCCACTGGAGTACTATTATTGATTATTAGCATTATCGATAATGCTGATTTTCATAACAAGTAATGGCAGTCAAATCTTTCCATGGAAAAGATATCTTCTATATTTTGTAGTGTTAAAAAACAAACTTCAACTGAGTAAACTTTAAAGAACTTACTGGTTTTATTAAAAAGTTCAAGAATCGGGCCGCAGGCCATCCAGCAAAAAGCATCCGAGGAGCTTTACAAAATGGAAAACTTTTATAGGCAGAAGGAGGCCAGGCAAGGATGTTATTCTAGCAAACAGTGGCTTGTTTCTGGCATGGTCCCCTTCCTTTGAGAGGCAACAAGGGTCTATCAGGAAGATTACCTCACTGGTGCTAACCAGGTAATTCCAGACTGACTGGTTAAAGGTTAGGTTCCTGGGAGAGGCTGGAACTGCAGTTAGGCTGGGTACTAAGTCTTGGTTGGCTTAGCACAGGTGACTCCATTTGGGGCCTGTTTCTTTCTTTTGTTTTTAACAGTAGTCACTGAGAAACTTGTGGAGTATTACTTTTAAGATCTTGTGAATATTCTGTTCCCTGGCGACCTTCATCAGTAGTCTTAGCATCCACAGATGATCCTTGCCTAAGGCAATTGCTACATTGGTGGGTTGCAAAATTCAATCCCTTCACTTTGGAGATCACTATGGATTTTTTTATTCGATGTATTATAATCTATTACTGTGATTATTGTTTCTGATGGCCTTCAGTCAAATACGGTCCATGGAAGCAACTTCAAGCTGGGTCCTGTGGACCCTTGACATCTTCCCATTAGTTGAGCTCTTTGCTTTCTGGAACAGCAAAGTATTGTAGGCTTACCTGGTACTTTTATTTTCCCAGCCCAGAGTTGGCTATTACTCTAAGGGGCTCTGTCATCTTATAGTAGAGAATATATTTAGAAAACAAAATGTGGGTGGTAGTGTATTTATTGCTCGTTAGGTGTGATTGCTTCTAGACTTTTTGCTAATTAAAGAAAACAAAAAACTTTAGTGATCTAACCTAAAGCTGATGGCCAGGCTCTGGGCTAAGCTGTTCACATGCATCATTTTATTTAACCATTACAGCCACCCTGTGCCATAAGTACTATTGCTATTGTCATTCTACATGTGAGTAAACCAAGTTTAAATGTATGCAGTAATTTACTAAAATCAAAATCCAAGTGCCTGATTCCAGAATTCACTCTCTTAACCACAATCCATACTTTGATGACCCAGAGACCCGGCTGGCACTGTCTTCACATTCATTATCACTGATCTCACAACACTACAAAGGTAGGTGTTCCCCTCATACAGAGAGGAAACCTGAGGCTCAGAGCGGGTACGTGACCTGACGTGGGTCATCAGCTGATGTGAGGCAGAGCCATTGCGGAATCTGTTGGAAACCCTGCTTCCCTTCCTCACCCATGCTCTTCCTGTCATCTCCCACGTGGGCTCTGGGAGGAAGGTATGGGTGGGCAGTGCCCACAGCCCTGCTCCCACCCTCCTGGGCTCCACTCAGTGCCTTCCCAGCTTCTCCCCACGCCCCAGAGCATGGGCGGGGCTGAGGGGAGGGGCGGGGCCAGGACTGCCTGGCCTAGGGGTTGGGCAGCCTGTGTGGCACGCTGCCTTCTTGAGATCAGAAACCTGTTCACACAGAAACTGTTTTCCCTGTGCTGGTGGCAGTGGTGTGCTAGCCTCAGCTGAGGAGGACAGCACGGGTGCAGACGTGGGGGCAAAGGCCTGGGTCTTCCGAGGCCACCCACCCTCTCTGGCGTTGCGCCAGGGCCTGGGGTGCTGGGGTCTGGGGGGAAGACGGGCCTGCTATGGGTTGTAGGATTGGGAGCCCAGCAAACTGGGGCCAACAGATGGGTTTGAATCCCATCTCTGTCCCTTGTTACTGGTGAGACATTGGGTTAGTAACTCACTAAAATCTCCAAGCCTTGATGACCTCATCTGAAAATTTAGGAATTTAGGACAATAGTCATTATCCATCTCCCAAGGTCCTTGGAGGATAAGGCAAGAGAAAACATATGAGGTGCTTGGCACAGGGCCTGCTTCATTGCAAATGCTCAAATTAATGTCATCTGGCGGTATCACTACATCAAGGGAGGGGCCCCAGGTGGGAACAATGGGAAGAAGACCCCTTAGGACACAGCTGGCCTTTGCTGGGCCCCACCTCTCCCTGAGAAGGTCCTTTCTTCTGCAACGGAGCCAGTGGCTTTAAAAAAAATATTACTTTTTAATTAAGCTTCAAGGGAGAAAGCAGTTTGGAGTTGCCACATGCCCTTTGTGTGGTGGCTGTCACAGGGAGAGGTGGCTGAGCAGAGATGGGGAGGGGCTGAGGCTGGGAAGGGCAGCAGAGGGCGTAGGGGGTCGCCCCGCACCCCTGGGCCCTGTGTGGGGACAGCCGGTGGTCCTTAGCCATCTCTCCTTGAGTATTTTCTCTAATTGCCTACTTGACATGACTTCTTGGAGGTCGACAGGCATCTCAAACTTAAATAAACAGAAGGCTGAGATCTTCCTCCAGACAGCTGCTCCCCCGCCCCAGGCTTCCCTGTCTCAGGAAGGGTCACCTGGTCATCCCTTGTCTAGGCCAAAGCCCTGGCAGGCAGCCTCAGCTCCCTGCCCGCATCCCCCACAACCACATCAACCAGGAAGGCTGGGCTGGCCCCCCCCAGGTCATTCCCACATGTATGTGGGTTCTGGGGGCTCCCAGGGGCCCGTACGTGAGGGGCTGTCTTTCCCTCCAGGTGCGGGTGGCAGGCAGGGTCCAGAGCGTCCCTTGAGGCTAGGGACAAGCAGGGTCTCGGGCCAGCTTCCCCACGGAGTTATCACTCTCTCAGGCCCGGGACTCTGCACAGTCCATGCGGCCCTTGATCTGGGGACAGAGCCGAAGGTGCCCTGAGGGCAGAGGCATCCTGGAGAAACCGGGCTAGGTGGGAGGATGCCCATGAGGGTGCAGCACGCAGGGCCGTGGCTCCTTCCCTGTCCCCCAACCGCCAGCCGAGGTCCTCCTCCCCTTGATTGATCCCCCAGGCACCGGAGCGGAAGCCCCCGTCCACGGCAGCTTGAGCAGGGGGGACCGTGCCTTCCTCCGCCGCAGTGGCCCCAAGGCCAGGCCCCGCCTGTTCTTCCCAAGCCCACTGACGCCCCTGGACACTGGCCTCTGGCTTCCTCTCCTGCCTCTCTGCAGCCCATTCTCCAGACAGTGGCCAGGGTGGCTCCCATAAACATGAAACTTTGCTCCCTGTTCAAGCCTGTTCCCACTGGGGTCGGGTGGAGGGTCTTTGCTGGCCCCTTGGTCTGGAAAGACCCACCCTGAGATGGTAAATCCTGAGGGATATTCTGAACAATACCAAATTGCTTCCCCAGAGAGGATGTGCTGTGCCCCCAAGCCAAGGGTGCCCACCTACCCCAGCACTCACACATCACCTTATTTCCACAGCATTTCTCCCCTTCTGGGTTGCTCTTGTTTACTTAGTCACTGACTTGTTATCCTCTCCTCCTAGAACATAAGCTCATCAGAGTAAAGCGTAGGTCTGGCTCATTGCTGTTCCTGGCATATAGTAGGCACCCCATCAAACATTTGTTGGGGGGTGTACACAGCTGAAAGGTCAAAGGCTGCTCAAGGCCTTACTGCTTCCAGGGGACTGAACTATGTTGTGGTGTGTTTCTTTCAGGAGATGCTTTAAGGCTTGATAACCCTCCCGATTAGGGAACTCCTTCTGGTTGGCCAAGCTCGCATTTGTTTTTACTGCGTGGTTTTACGGCTGCAG
The DNA here is from genome assembly GCF_030020395.1 of Manis pentadactyla. Classification (NCBI taxonomy): domain Eukaryota; kingdom Metazoa; phylum Chordata; class Mammalia; order Pholidota; family Manidae; genus Manis; species Manis pentadactyla. The sequence goes on from NC_080020.1 coordinate 8,787,374, forward strand.
CAGCCCTGCATAGAGCTAATGACTTCAGCAGGATTTGGAAGAGAGGTCAACCTGGGTTTAAATCCAACTTCTGCAGCTTATTTAGCCTTGCAAATCTCAGAAAGTTAGTTAACCTCTTACTGCCTCCGTTTCCTTGGCTGTAAAATGGGGAATCTTACGGAGTCGTGACGATCCAGTCAAATGACACAAGTAAAGTACTTAGCCCAGTAAATGCCGTTTAGAAGTGCCGCGGGATTTTTTTCCTATTATTTTAAAATCTGAAGGGACAGTACCTGGCTCCCTGGGGTGATCAGCTGAAGAAGCTGTGGTCACTCCTTTAAGATAGCCTCGCTGGTTGCCCTTTGCTTTTGTCTGTCCAGCTGGAAGGAGTGGCTGGGACAAGCCTCTCTGGCAGGCAGAAGGCAGTGTGGTCCCAGTTTCGGCGCCACCAGGGCCTGGAGGCTGGTTACCGCCCTGAGTAAAGCAGGCCTGTTTTGGTCATTAGCTGCTGCTTTTTCAAGATTAAGAGAAACCACAACTGAGTCGGCTGCAATTTACAGAAGCTATTTTTAGATTTCTGGCTTCATCACAACCCTGGTATTTCCTATTTTCTCCCATTCGCCGCTTTTATTTTTTTCTTTCATGAAGACAAGTCAACCTAAAACATCAAATAAATAACCCTCCAGAGATGGAATAGTATGGTCACATGAGCCCAGGATCAGGGGCCAAAAAAGGCCTAGGTGTCAGGCATCGCTTAGAACGGGGTGACCCAAGGAAGTTAATTTATCTCTTTGGGTACAGTTGTCCTAGTTGTCCGGGTACAGCTTCAGGACACAAACCCCCAACCCTTGTGGCCCTGGTGCAGTGGAAAGGGTGGCAAGCTGGGCTCCCTGGTGGGCAGTGGGTGCTTGTTTCAGGCATGTGCTTTTTGGTCCTGTGCTTTATCAACAGGGGGAAAGAAAGGTACCCACTCGGGAGCTGACTCTCAAAAGAAAGCAAACCATCGTTACTTTGAGCTGGAGCTTCATAGGTGTGCGGCACGGGTGGTCCCAAATAAACAGCAGGTGAGGGCTGGCTTTCTGCTTCAGGGATGATAAAGGCCATTTACTTCTCCAGGAGAGTAATGTGGGCCCTGGAACCGTAGCCACACACCTGAACCAGGTTCTGTGCAAAGGGGGATAAAACGGAAGGAAGTGAAAGCTTCAGCTCAGGCAGCCAACAGCGGGGGGCCTCAGAGATGCTAAGGACACCAGCGAAGCCAGGTGGGTAAGTGGCGTGGACACTGACGCCTAGTGGCAAACCTGCCTGCACCACACTGTTCGGACCGGTGACTACGTTGCAAAGTTTGGGTTCTAACAGGGAAGACATACGTAGCACGCCGGCCTGCTTCAGGGGGCCAAGGGAGAGAAGGCGAATCGTGCCGAACACCCTCCCAGCGGGCGGGCGAGAAGCCGTAGGAACCCGGGGAGAGAGGAAGAAAGGGTGACGAGGAACCTCACCGCTTGGCTCTGTTAAAAACAGGCTCTGGTGGCAGCAAGGACATCACACTGTTTCGGGGAAAGGCAGAAATCTGGGGGAAGGGTGGGTAGAGAGACTGTTTTGGGGGCCTGGGAGGAGTAAACCTCTGGGGTCTTCCCTGGGCACAGTTCCCCCAGGTAGCGGACAGATATGCACGCTGTCCAAATGCTCGCTGCCTCCCAGGCTGTTTGGCCCTCTGATCACCACCAAAGACAGCTTCTTAAGAGCAGGCCTGGCGCCCGTTCACCTTTGCTGGCCCCGCATCCAGCCCCACATGCAAACCTCAGTGGGCACTCGGCGCTGAATGATGAATGCACACGTATGGGCCGAGGGCTTGAAGAAGGGATTTTTCTTCACCAGCCCTTTCTCGCTTTTGCAGTGCAGGCAAAGGCGAAGAGGCGATTTGCAGTTGGTGGTGGGAAGCCCTCCTAGACAGGCTTCCGATAAACGTGCATTCTCTGGGAACAGGGCTGCTCCGGAGCGGACCCTCTGCCTTAACCGAGGAGAGGCCGCCCTCTGCTGGTCACACTCAGTAATACCGCGCACCGGCTGATAATCCCCCGCCCAGGGGAGAAGCCGGCCTACTAGATATTCTTCAGGTTTTAAAAACTGCTGTTCTCCTCTACCCTTTCTCTCGTACCCACTTTTTATTTTCCTGGTGCTGTATCTTTCCAGCTCCTGCCAATTCCAGCTATTGATGCCGTGCGTTCCTGCGGGTGGGTATGTTTGGTTAGGTTTTAGTCTTCTGAGGGAAGTCTCTTCTGGTTTGGGTCCCCGCGGCTGGCATGGCCTCCAGGGTTTCAGGGCCTTGGAGAACCAGAATTATTCCTCATGCCAAGGTTCAGAATTCATATCCAGGTTTTCAGTGTCTGGCTTTTATCTAATCATGTTAAATAACTTACACCTGGAACGTGTGCCAAGCTGACATGAGGAAGGCCTCAGCAAGCGGACCCCAGAAGGGGAGTCCTGGCCGCTCAGGGAGAGAATTCCGTTCCCTTTCGCCAGCTCTGGCATCACCAGGTCACGATGGAGGAAAGAGCGAGGGCTTTGGAGTCAGACAGGCCTCGGTCAGAGTTCCGGCTTTGCCAGTTCCTAGATGGGACTACGGCCACTTCTTTAGCCCCTCTGAACCTATTTCGTCTTCTGTAAGACAGAGGTAGCGGGCGTCTCGTGGAGCCTCTGGAAAAGCAGTGGCCACCTGGACTGCTATCAGTGCAGCGGTCAGAGATGCCTGTCCGCAAGAGGGGTGGGCTTCTGCTGGCTGAAAAAATCTGCACTAGTTTCCCAACTGTTACACGTGCCTGGGCACTTGGAGGGATACTTCTCCTTTATGAGGGTGACACTTTAATCCTGCTGTGCTTACAAGGCAGACCATGACCATCTCAGGGAGATCAGAGTCTTCCTCTAGGCGTGGGCCTCCTGACCTCCCCCATGTAAACTGGACTGGCCGTTCCCTCCCCAAGGCAGTGGTGTCCAAACAAATCTGACTAGGCTCCCCTATCACTAAAAGTATCTGAGCACATATCCCCCAGTATATGCATGTTTACTTAAAATTATATGTAAATGCATATAACTGCACACTTAAATATTCTGTTGTCGCTCTAGATATCAAATCTTTACATATTAAGTAGGAACTTATTTTCTTAAAAATAATTACAAATAGAATCTCTAGTTTCATCTTCCCACTTCTATGTTGAGTTGCTTGGGTACCTGCGTTAAAGACCTCATCTCCCCAGGGTCTGGGAAGGCCCACAATACCCAGGCTCTTAGACACCGTTATTCCTGTCACCCTGCCATCCTCACTGTCACCCATCCTACATCCCAGTGGAAGCTGTGTTTCCCAGTTCCTGAGGTGAACATCTCTTAATGACATGGAGGGGACTGACATCTATTCACCTACTCAATCATTAACTCTTCAAACATTTATAGGCCATGATCTATTAAAGAAACACCACTTCAGGCTCTGAGTTAGAAAGAGGGGAAAGAGTATTCAGGCAGCCTCTCTGGCTTTCTGGTCCTGACAGATTCCTTAGAGGTCTTTAGAGGTAGTTGTGAGGCCCAGATGCTATTGTGCATATAAAGCTCTTAGATGGAGGCCAGCAGCATGTGGTGGGAACTGTGTGTCATCGCCACACCTGCATGCCATATCTCTCTGTGGAATCTTGTACCAATTAGGACACCTGCCTGTACCGTGACACTTAGGCTGTGTCCCGAGGATCAGCTCAGTATGAGCTGCTGTGACCACGCTAGCCAATGACATTCGTCAATCAGTGATTGTACTGGTGATGATTAAACTTTTAGTATCAATATGCAATCATGATTGGTCACCTTCTGGAAGAATTGTATGCATGTCTAGATTTTATTTAATCAAAGTTTCCAAAGTTTTGAGCAGTTAAAACTGGCTCAATTGTGTATAAGAGGTGTAGACATGGTGAACATTGGAAGAGAGAGAAAAACAGCTATGAGATGACAAAATGACAACTTTGTGAAGACAGACTAACAACAGCAATGGAGAAAAATGGAGAAAGACTAGAAAGAAGAAAAGTGGAAACCTCAGGGCTGATCAAACTGTAGAACCAATGGGCATCTTCAACAAGTGGTAGGGACTTAGATGGGAAAGTTTGGGCCACCAGCATAAGCAAAGCGAGGTGTCAGGGAGAAGCTGATGCTAATAATCATGAGGATTCTACTAAGTGACATGCCACACCAGATATAGTTAATGATTGTTATTGCCTTCACTATGACAGCTGCTATGTTGCAAAGTTTGGGGTCTAATAGGGAAGACATACATAAATATGTAATAAAAATCCAGTACATTTATTGGTATGATAGACATTTGAATCATTGACTATGTGATGCATAAGAAGAAATATCACTTGGGGATCAGGGAAGGTTCTGGAGAAGAGGGGCCATGTGAGCTGTGTCTTGAAGAAGAAGTAGGGGTTCATAAGGTAAAGAAGGGGGGAAGCACATTCTGGATAGAGGGAAGGCATGTGCTAAGGCTCAGATCTTGGGAAAGCTTGGCAGGCCTTGGAGAGTGAAAGGTTTAGTGTGAAAGGAGAGAAGGGTAAGGGAGGGTGAGTCAGAAAATAAAGCTAGTCGAGTGCGTTGTAAAAAGGCCATGTGTGCTGTGCTAAGGCGTTCAGACGGCTCTGCTGACGATGCAGAGCAATGCTGGAGGTTTTAAGAGGGGCAATAAAAGGATTGTCATGGGCACTGGCTAACTGCTAAATATAGTGCTGCCCCCAGGCATGTGGGGCACCCGCAGCTGCCCTGGATGGACCGGCTTCACTCTGGGTCCAGTCTCTGGCCATTGCCGTCCGGGACGTGGCTCTGATCGCAGTGGGATTCCTGCCGGAGTCACCTTCACCGTAATTCTTGGCACTGCAGCAGTTTGCTCCAGGGAGACCTCCGGGGGAATTTGTACCTAGAGGTTCCAGATGTGACTTAAGTCCTCGATCAGATTTCTGTTTCCTGAGACCAACGACTGGCCACTTGGTCCCCGGGGAGGGCTAAGTGTCGAGAGAGAGGGCTGAGTGAGGTCTGTCATTTGACGTGGCGGCCTGCTCCGCAAACAGAGCCCCGGCCTACGGCAGCAGCTGACGCTCAGGCTGGGATGAGAGAGGGCCAGAAGCCAAGGGCCCGGGAATTCCAAACCACGGTGTTCCCAGGGGGTGGCAGGAGGCAGAGGACGCTACCTAGGCTTCGGGGAGGGTCTGCGCAGGAAGGAGCCAGATGGGGTATCGGTCAAAGCGTCTCAGGGTGGAGAATCTAGTGTAGATTCTATCTTAGGAGTTTACTAGTGATGTGACCTTGACCAACGGTCCCCCCTCTTTGTGCCTCCGTCCTCTCTCAGTAAAATGGAGCAACAATAGCTTCCTTATACAGGTCCAGCGAGGATTAATTGCAATTAAACGAGATGACCTACGTAAGATGCTTAGCGTAGAGATTGGCACCCACTAATTAATAAATGGTACTTATTATTTGGTTATTTAAGATACGGTCTTCTTCGTGGCGACCTTCCTCCTCCCTGTAATTCTGTGCAGTCCTGCTGGCCCTGCTTCTCCAGGTGCCCGACAGCTGGCTATGACCCCTGTGTGAACTCTGGCTACTCAGCCTTGCTGTCTGGAAAGATCAGCAGGCCTTCAGCTCCTCATAAGGTTCTGATCTGGCTTTGGAAGCATAAACTGTCCAGACCTCGACAAGGAGCTCTTGAGCGTCAGTGCAGCACCACAGCTCGTGGGAGTATATCCAGCCTTTTGTTGGCTGTGATTTATGGGTTGGTAGATTCCTAGCTGGTGGCCATGTGGGAAGAGACCTTTGGGGAGTTGCCTTAAGGCAGCACAGTGAGGAGCTGTGAGCCTAACAATGCTGCATGCTTGTGTGTGTGCCTGCAGCAGGCAGGGGGCGGAGGGGGCAGAGAACCCTCCTCCCGTATTGCACCCTCTGCCTGGGGTCAGGAAGCACCAGCCACAGCAGAAAGTAGGGGTAAATGAGCTCAGGTGACGGTACTATCTGCAGACGTCTTTATCAGCAGGGAGGTGTACAGGCATCTCTAGGGCTTGGAGTTAAATTGCGTTTATGTATGTTTTGTGACCTCTTTAGGCCTTGCACCCAGAGCTAGCTTAGGGCTCACAGAAACCCTAGATTCTGAATTCTCTAGGTTCCAGCAGCAGGCGAAGAAGAGACATAGACATGAGTGGAAGCCACACAAGATCAAACTCTGATCAATACAAAGACTTTTTTTTTTTTTTTAATACTCAGGACTCCTTAAAGATGGACAGCCCCCCAAGGCTAGTGAGCTCCCAGACTGGGCAGGTTCAAACATGGAGGGTATGCAGGTTGAAAAGAAGACATACATTTTTGTGGAGTTGGACTATTTGGTCCTTCAAGTCCTTCCAACCTTAGAGGCTATGATTAAGGACTCCAGAGACTGGGTTCCTTTGCGCTTACTCTGTGCCTTTGGCCAAATCTCCGTGTCTCTGGCCCTCGGTTCTCTCACTGTAATAGGAAGGGATGGAATTGGATGATTTCTACCATCCCTGCAGCTCATGAGTCTCGTGATTGTGTGTCAGTGTCTAGGAGAAAAAAAAGAATCATAGAATTCCATTTTTCCCCAAGAGTTTTTTAAATTAAAAAAAAAAAAAGAAGGACTTGGGATAATGCATTTTTTTAGAATAGTCAATAAAGTAGTTCAGCAAAGTTATTTACATATTATTCCTAGCCTTGATACGACCAAAATTACTATTTACAACATATGATGAGAATTTTTATGGTGTATCTGACCCTTTCAATTCCCAAGCTCTAGGAACATCCTGTTCAGCTCTGACTTTTCCTTGCCAAGCCTATTAGAATGATTCACATCCAGCCAGCACTTTTTATCCATCCTGTGGTCTTTTCCAAGCTGTGTTTGGGAATTCTACACCCTTCTTACACAAGACCTACGGGTGACAGAAGCAATGGGAAGCAGAGAACTGTGAGAAGTTCATCACGCACAGGCACATACGCACACACACGCGTGCAGCCAACCCAGCGCTTGGGAAGGAATAACTCTCCGAAGCAGTTGACTACCGGCATTAATTTGTGGAAGGCAGAAAAGCATTTCTCTGGAGGACCAAGTTAATGCACTGCTAGGAAGTGGACAGGAAGGAAGAAATGAATATTTATGGAGTGTGGGTTTCACGCCAAGCACTGCGGGCACCTTCACATAAGTGAGTGGAGAAGCAGAAGAATTCTTTGCTTCAGCGGACATGGAATAATGGCCTGCTAGTTGAGGAGCCCTGAGAAGGCTGTGCAACCACTTGGTGCCTCAGTTTCCTTATCTATTGCATAAAGGTAACAATAATTCCAACCTTACAGGATGACTGTAAGAAATAAGTAAAATAATATATGCAAATCATAGCACAGTGGTTGGCTTGTAGTTAGCACTCAATAGTTTTTAGCTATTATTTTCATGTTATTTAATCTTCAGAAAACTCCCATGAAATTGGCAATAACAGCCCTCTTTATAAAGAACTAAAGGTCAGGAGGGTGTGCTAACCTAGCACAGGGCCCTCAGCAGAGCCTAGAACCCAGGTCTCCTCCTTCAATGCCGGCCCTCACCTGAAGCACCCAGAAGGCATCCCCACCACCCTGGAAATGATGGTGTTAAGGGACCATCTCTGGCCTCTCAGAATCCTTCATTTCTTCTCAGGGCTTGTAGTTTTGTTCTTTCTGAGGGAAGGATAAAGCTGTCACCTAACAGCTTTTAGCCATGTCCTCCCCAAACCCTGATTTGGTTGTCCTGGGTGTGACTTGTATTCAGCATGGCAAAACCAAAGGCTTAGAGATCACTTAAAAAAAAACACCCACGTTTACAGGAGAAGAAAGTCAGGGTCCAGAGAAGCGGGTGCCCCGCTAGTATCTTAGAGCCATGTGTTGGCAGAGCTGGGTCCAGAATCTGCCACAACAGCCCCAGGGTACCAGCCCCACACTTAGGGGGGCTGGTACCCTTCATTCCACTTGGTCTTCAGTTTTTTTGTCCTACGATCTCTCCCTTTGAAGATTATCACTGCATCTCATCACGGGAAAGGATAAAACCTGGCTACACATCATTCACCCATTCAGCAAATAGTATTCAGCAGCGGGTATGTGTCAGGTTCCCTTCCACCCACAGGTGACCTGTGAGCATCCCAACAGGCAGACGCCTGCCCCGCATGGAGCCTTCCTGCGGGGGGAAAGGTGCACACTCCCAGGGGAGATGGGAAGAGACAGGGAACATCAGAGACACAGGATATCCCGTGTGCATCCCTGGAACAGGAGGTGCCCAGAGCCCCGGACCTGCCACCGCCCACCCGGGAGGGAAGCCGGTGGAGACCTAAAAAAGGGTGACAGGCACAGACAGTGGACAGAGAGACGGCCTTGGGTATGTCTGGGAGGTAGGGTCAGTATGCGAGGGGCGGATGGGGTGTTGGGGAAGGAGAGGGGTCAGAAATAACTTCTGGATTTCAGGATGTAACCAGTGGTCGGGATTCCGTGCATGGAGACTGGGGGGCCAATGGAAGGACAGCCTGCAGGGACACACCATGTGCTCGGCCAGGTATTGAATGAGGTGCTTATGAAGCACCCAGGTGGGGACGTCAAGGAGGCATTAGATCATGAAGCTGGGGTTCCGAGGGGCATCAGGGTTGGCGATGACAAACTCACCCGCTTTGTGTGGGCTTTTGTTGATCTTTACCTGCAGGTGCCAGGGTGGGGATTTCTCAGCATCTTATGCCACAGAGGTGGGAGGATCTGTGGTTTTAAAATAGGAAAAACAGGAGGCAAAGTACAAATATATTGAGTGTTTTTAAAGCTATGGGTGGTGTTAAGGTCCCTTTGTTAGCTTAGGAGCAGACAGATCATTTAGGTAGAGGCTTGAGGTGGAGGGGCAGCCCCCTGGCACAGTGAAGAGAAGGAACGGGGCTGGGAGGGCGGCTGGTGGTCCGTGCCAGAGCCTGGACCGGGGGAGGGTACGGGGGCAGGGGGTGGACAGGAGATGGGCCACTTCCAGGGAGGGTGGTCAAATAAGTGAACGTATTAAGGACAACGGGATGAAAGTTTGTCACTGCTAAGGAAAGAAGGCATAAATATGGAGAGAGAGGAGACTAGAATTTCTAGTTGGATTGGAGTTGGAGGTAATTTGTCTGAACTCAGTTTCTAGTAGATAAATAAATGAAGAAGTAAATATAACTGTAAAATATGTCTGTATCCATCTGTATCTCTCTATCTCCACCTACCTACATCTTTACCCACACCTACACCAATGCCTACATCATCTATAGCTACATCTGTATCTTTGTCTGTACATATGCTCAAAATATACAATGATAGTAACAGATAACCTGTTGAATAAAATAGGAAATCACAAGTATATTGAGTAAATAAGTGAAAGAATAGATTGAAGGGCTATATATATGAAAGAATATTTGTAGATAAATGGAAGAATAAATGGATGATCAACCTGGTATTTATATAGTTTAATAATATCTCCCTACAAAATAGTTATTAATAACAGGGGGAAATGAGTAATTTTACAGAGAAGACTGGCTGGCATTACTCTAATCAGGCTGTCAAAATGAACACCATTAATAACGGGACAAATCAAGATTTTGTGCCACCTGATAGGATGTAATGAGAAAAACATGGCATCAGTTTCCGAAGATGCATAACCTGCATGTAATCACAAGAAAGTATCAGACAAGCCCAGTTTGAGTGGCACTGGACAATATAATTGGCCTGTCATCTTCGAAAGTGTCAGGTTCCTGAGAGTCAAGGACAGACTAAAGAACCATCCCCAACTGAACGGGACCCAGGAGATAAGACAGCTAAATGCAGTTCGTCACTCAGAACCGGCTCCTTTTCTCTTGAAAGGGTCGATTGGTGAAACTAAGAACAGGGTCTGAGGTGCTGAGGCAGCACCCTTGATATCCTGGTTTGGACGGTTGTACTGTGGGTGTGTAGGAGAATGTCCTTGTTCATAGGCAACACACATTGAAATAGTCAGGGGCTGTGCTTCAGGTCCACTGTGGCTACTTATTTGCAAATGGGTCAGGAGCAAAAGAAAGGTCTTTGACCTGTGCTTATAGTTCATGACTCTTAAAAAAATTTAAGAATATTTTGTACAGATTTCCTAGATCTCAGAGCTGGAGACCATTAGTCTGAATTTCTTCAGTTTTATAGATGAGGCAATCAGGCTCAGAGAATGTACATGGATTCCCCAGGGCTCCTCCTCTGCTTAGTGATAGAGCCACATCTGTCTCCCGGCCTGGACCCCAGCTTGCCCTGTGGCAGCCCCCTTTCGCTAGGGGTTCCCTGGAGAAGAGGAGTCAGGAAAATAGTAGCCATGGGAGGAAATAGGAGGAAGAACAGGGTTCCTGAAAAAGCTCTGAAAGAGGCTCCTTCAAACTGACACAGAAGCCTATGAACCCTTTCATGGAAGTCTGCTAATTGATTTTACCCTCATGCTATAAATTAACATCTGATTTTTTTTAAAGCAACAAATTAGATGCCCTTAAAAAATTTGAGCAGTACAGAAAATGTAAAGAAGAAAGTTTAAAAACTCATGCCAAGTCTCACACCCTTGGACAATAACCACTGCTGGTTTCTGGTGAACATTCTTTTAGATGCTTCTTTGCACCAGTACCATCTGTATATGACTATACGTGGATGTCACAACTGTACCTGCCCGTGGACAAAGATCTTATGTGGGGCACACAGTCTGCTGGTACCTTCTGCTTGGTTGGTACTTTTCCTTCCCAGTTGCTAAACACTGTAGACCCCACCCTGGGATCTATGTGATCATTTTTAATGTTTATTGGTGTCCTGTTTAATGGCTACAGATTACTCTGTTATGTGAATGTACCATAATTCACTTAACCAATCCCCTCCTGATAGACATGGAGGTTCTCCCCCAGTCCCTGGTATAAGGAATGTGAGGTGCTGTTTCACATTTGTATACCTGTCTTTGTATGCTTGCTCAACTACTGAGTCTTCTTAATTTTTTTTTTTTTGAGCAGACATTAAACATAAAGGCAATGTAGGTGCCCATTTAGAGTTCACTTTAAGCAACCTTGGGTTTAGCACCAGTTAACTCATCTACCGTCATTTGAACGAGAGGAGGATCAAAGGCTAGTCCTGATTCCCTAAATGGTCGTCTAGACAGAGATTGCCTGTCCTCTGGTTAAAACACTTCTGGGGGCAGGAGCTTTCTACTACTTTTCTTTTTTTCTCCTTACCTCTTGAGGTAGCCTATTCCATGGCTGGGAATATTTGTGGGAACCCTGCATCCTGTAACTGTCACCTTTGCTTTCTGGAGAGTCTCTGGATGTGTCTAAAATTCTTCTCATTCACTATCCCTTTACACCTTTAAAGAGGATTCTTATCTTTCCCCAGCAGTTTGTATTTCATACCCCAAAGACCTCTGATTCCTTATATCACTTTATATGATTTGATAATAATAAAAATAATACATAAAAATGTTGAAGTCAACAAAATAGATAAAAATGATGAATATATTAATATCACCATTTGTGGAGTTTCTGCTCTGGGCTAGGCCCTGTAACAAACATTTGGTTTGTTGAATTCTGCCCTCTGAGTTAATTGCTTTTATTTCAAATTCATAAGTAAGGATGTCCAAGCACAAAGAAGTTAAGCAGCCTGCCCTAGGTCAAAAAGCTAGGACGTGATGAATGCAGGACTCAAACTCAGGCTGTCTGTCTTGCGGTCATCAGCCTCTGAGGGGTGGGGCGTGGATACCCCCAGGAGTCTCTGGTAAAGTGGCTGCCATCTGCCAAGGTAAGTGTCCTGAGGTCACAGGTATAAGCACCTGCAACAACCAGGCGCATGGGTGCCCCTGCTGGTAAAGGATCTGGGTGGGGTGCCAGTGGAGTTGACTATAGATATGACTGCATGTCCCACACTGCCTGCAGTTAGAAGCATCCCAAGGATGGGCTGTGATTGGCCCAGCTTAGGTGCAACCCTGTGTCAACCCAAGGAAGGATAAAAATACATAGATTCCTAGGCTCTCGTATAGCAGAAACCCTTGATGGTGAGGCCTGGACACCTGTCTTTTTACAGAACGTCCTTAGATGACTTTGAAGATCAGCAATGTTTGATCTACTTCCTAAGCTATGGATGCATATCAAGACAACCCGGGGACATTTTTGAAAACACAACTGTCACCATTAGAGATTCTTATTCAAGTCTCCATGGTGGATATTCCTGGTCACAAACTGGTCCCTGAACTTGGTTCTCAGCTGGAGATCTGCGGCTCCAGGATGCACACTACCCCCTCCCCCAGTCCCCCCTCCTGCCCCACCAACAGTGAACATATTTTGTATCGCCCCTCCATGTATATTTTTCTGGGAAGAGCAGTCAAAAATTTTATAAGATTCTCATAGAGTGTAAACCTGAAAACCTAAGAATCACAGCTCTAGACTGAATTAAATTGATGAATCAGACTTTACAGGATAACTAGCTCAAACGATAAATCCAGTACTAAGTTCTGCCCACATTTTCTGACCTCTTCGCAAAGATCATGCCAATGCTTTGCTGAAAAATACAATGTCTAATGACATTCCTGGCTCTACTAGTTTGGTAGCTTTATACATTAAAAAGAAAACTTCAATTTTATAGCCCATAATAGGTTCCTGGTGGTACCACTTTCGTTACTAATGCTCGTAAGTCCTCTGTTCAATATTCAGGTCTAGGATTGCATTAGTAATTGATGTACTGTCAGAGTTCTTTTTATTTTTCTCTCAGCAGCAGAGGGCTGGGTTAATCACACCCCTCATTGTGCACGTCATCACTGGTTCCTGCAGGGCCCTGTTCATTCATTCATTCACGCATGCGTGCATTTCTTTTTTTGGCTTCCCTTCCCCACTTCTTTTCTCCTTCCCTCATAGGCAACAATTCTGATGTGTTCAATGTATGTTCCTAGCATGTGACCTATCACACATGTGCTGTTTAATATACACATAATATTAAGTGTACAGAAATATCTGATAGCTCTAATGGTTCCTCACTTTCTTGATGCGCACTATACTTTAAAAGTTCTATTCACACTGCCAAGTGTACATTAAGTCTGTTCCTTCTGACTCTGACAGAGAATTTTAGGGAGTGCCATTCCTCAGAGATGCCTATGGCTACAACCAGGACCTAGGTGAGCCATTCAGGCCCGGCCCCTGAGGCCATGGAAGAGGTTCCCCAGGACGCCTGCCCGGGTGGCATTGTTGAGTCAGTGTTACATACACTGAATTTGACAAGGCGCCGCTATCCTTAATGGCTATCCCAGTCTACAAACCTCCACAGCGCCCAGGATTTCCAAGATCCCCACATTTCCACCACCACTTGGCATTATTCAGCTTCTTAATTTTTGCCAGTTGGATGGGTGTAATGATATTGCACTGTTATTTCAATGTGAATCTCTCTAATTACTAATGAGTCTGAGCATCTCTTCACATGTCCGTTGCTCAGGAGGGTTTCGTCTTCTGGGAATTGTCTCTTCTGATCCTTTGTTCCAGAGGAGGGAGAGGTTCTAACTTTTTTGTTGATTTGCAGTGTTCTCGCATATTCCAGATATGGTTCCCAGGTCAGTTATGAAGTTGCAAGTATCTTCTCCCAATTTGTCATCTGTGTGATCACCTTGTCCTTCTCTGACTAGAACCCTTTAACTTTTATTCAAATCCATTACACTTTTGCCTTATGCTTTGTGTTTCTGAGGTTTTAAGTGCTTTCCCACTTCCAGGCCACCTAGATCCTCTCTGGAGATTTTGCAACCATGTTCAAATCGGATGCGACAACTAAACATTGTATTTTGCACCTTCATACCCTCTTTGTCGTTGCTGGACTGGCAGCCTTGGCATCTGGGCTGCTTATCCAACCAGATGCAAACCCATTTCTGTTGTTTTCCGCACAAACCTGACCAATGACCCTTGCTTCAACACAGAATATTCACTCCCCCCCACTCCTCTGCCGTCAGACCGTCTCTTTTTCCCACTGTGGTCTCCTCTTCTCTCAACTGTATCTGGCCATCTTTCAAAGCCCACTTCATCAAAAACAACAGCCAAATCTTTGATGAATCTAGTCTCCTCTGATTCCTTTCTTTCTACACTTTTGCTCACATCAAAGGTATTTCATTATTAGAACCCGATGCCCTAATTATTTCATGTGGGCTCTGCTCTCTCCTTGGGGATAGGTGTCCATCTTACATTTATTTTGCCCACCACTCCTGGGTCGGCACTCTTAGTAGGCACCTAATAAATACTCTTCTCTCTCCAAATTCAGGCTGCTGCCAAAGACTGATTACTTAAGCCTCCAAAACCTTTTAGAAAATGCATTTCCTTCTTCTCCATCTCCAAAGCCACATCCGTGCCTGGGCTTAATCATTGCACGCTCAGACTTTTACAACCTTTCCGTACCTTCTTTTTTTTTTTCCTGTCTGCCTCGGCTCCAGTGATTGCCAAGAATTGATATAAAATCATCTGAGCTCAGAAGCTCTGCATTCAAAGGGACCTTACACAGCCTGGAATGCACCTGTGTCTGGGGACCACTCTCTTTGCTGTGTGCACATGCCCAACAGATGGCCGTGCCATCTCCTCGTGAACACCGTCAGCCTCCATGGAGTCACTGCTTTACGACGCCGTTCGCCCCGAGAGTGCTTCCTTCTTTGAAAGGGAAATCTGTCACCTTGTAGCTTACAACTATTGGTCTTAACTTTTCCTCTTGGGACCATTCAGAACGCCTCTTATTACCTCTTGCAGTAAATGCATCTCTAAAGTGTGGTGCCCAGAAGGGAACACAGGCCTGCTCGGTGAAAAATGGAACAGAACTCTCTCCTCTTTCCCTGTATTTGTTTCCTGAAGCTGCTGCTATAACGGATCACCACACATACGGTGACTTGGAACAACAGAAATCTGTCGCTCACAGTTCTGGAGGTCTGGAATCCCAAAGTCAGTACCGGGCCCAAATCCAGGTGTCAGCAGGGCTGTGCTCTCTCCAGAGACTCTACAGGAGAATCGGTCCCTGCCTCTTCCGGCTTCTGGGGGCTGCTGGCTCCCCTGGCTCGTGGCTGCATCACCCCAGTCTTCAGGCCAGCGTCTGCAAATCTCTCTCTGTGCTGTCTTCACATCACCTCCTCTTTTGTGTGTGCTTTCCCAGAATAGGGTGTTCTGAGACCAGCTCCAATGTACCACCTCCCCGCGCCTGCCCCCTCTGCCCCCAACACCAAGCAGTTCTTGGACACCAGCAGGGTGACCACGAATTCAACTCAGTTCTGACATATCTAACTGGAGGCAGCATCAAATCCCGCAGGTTAAGGGCTCCATCCTACAAGACTGCCCACCCCCCACCGCCACGCCTCACTGTAGATGCCAATCCCAAGCCCCAGGCTGTGTGACCTGCGCTGCTGACCAAAGGCTACAGATTGGAGGTTCCCACGACCTCTCTTAGGTTTGACTGATTTGCTGGAGTGGCTCACAGGACTCAGGGGAATACTTCCTTCTGTTTACCAGTTTATTAAAGGATCTGATAAAGGATATGAATCAACAGCCAGATGAAGAGATACATAGGGCGAGGTCCCTAACAAGGGAGCTGCTGTCTTTGTGGGCCCTGGGGCCTGGCTCAGTGGCCCGTGGAAGGGTTCTGGTTCCCGGAGCACTGAAGATCTCTGAAAAGGGACCGAAGAGCTGTCGTCTTGGGTTTTTATGGTGGCTTCATTACAGAATGATGATTGACGAAGTCGCTGGCCTTTGGCTGACTCTACCTCCAGTCCCTGTCGCCTCCCCAGATTTCAGGGGGTGGGACTGAAAATTCCAACCCTTTAATCACACGGCTGGGCCTCCTGGTGACCAGTGCCCTTGGGTGGGGTCCAAACATCACCTTCATTAGTAACAAGATGTCCTTCTCACCCTTATGGCTCTGAAGTGTTTTCAGGAACAGTTAGTGAAGACCAAATGTATCTGAGAAATGTATTTTGGTCATCTGAATGACCTAATATGTATTTCCCATCAATCATTATATCGCAGTCCCTCTTAGAAGAATGATTACCTAGGACCCACCTGGATGATTCAGGATAATCACTGCATCTCAAGATTCTTAACTCAATCACCCCTGAAAAGACCCTCCCTTCCCCCACCCCATCATAAGGAAACGTTTATAGGTTCCAGGGATGTGGGTATCTTTTGAGGGAGATGGTGTTTTTCAGTCTCCTCTACTTCCCTTAAAAGGCAACACTTCCTCTAACAGAGCCTAGCATCTCATTAGCTTTTCCAGTGGTCGCATCACATTGCTGACTTTTTACACTGAATGTATTGTCTCTACAGATCCCAGTAATTTGCACGAATTCTATTGGTTGCTTGGTCCTGACTGCAATACATTACCCCAAATAAATGACATGCCATTAGCTTTAAATCATTGTTCCAGTACTGTTGGTATCCTCTTAGACCTAGGAAACACTTGGGATTGGTGCCAACCTAATTAATTCTGTACATTTTAAAACTGGTGTGCTCTTGTTTAGTTTTATCAGCGATTAAGCCGTTCAGTGGGTCTGGCTAAACACAGAGCCCTGTGGCACATCACCAGGAGCGCCTCTTCAGGTTCCATTATGCCTCTTCCTCTCCCCTTTTCATCCTATCCGGCTCTTCTCACAGGCCTCTGCTGATTGATGTAGGGTTTCTTGCACTGGGTAGGAGTCGGGAGTGATGACTTCATGTTTATCAAGCTGCATTTCCCATATTCCAAACTCTTATTTTAAATCTACTACTCGAGGCTCTACTCTGACGTTCAAACCAAAGTTAAACACTTGACATTAAAACGGAGATATGATGTGGAGCCGAGGTTCTCAGGTTTTAGGGTGCGTCAGAAGCACCTGGAGGGCTTGTTCCAACAGATTGCTGGGCCCCACCTTCGGAGCTCCTCATTCAGTGCGACTAGGGAGAGGCCCGAGAATTTGCATTTCTAATAAGTTCCCAGGCTCAGCGGGACATATCCCAACCTTGTTGATTTGGTTTCAAACGGCTATGTCTGCAAATTTAACTTGCCAAGTTAAAAATTACATATACAAGCCTAGCTCATGTTACTGCACTTTGCTTACAGTGCCTAGCGGACAACCAGATACCCTGCTTTGTGCAAACTGAAGGTTGTGGCAACCCTGTGATAAGCAAGTCTGTCAGTGTCATTTTTCCCACAGCACTGGCTCACTTTCCTTCTCTGTGTCACATTTCAGTAATTCTCACAAAATTTCAAACTTTTTCATTATTATTATGTTACGGGGATCAGCAATGATAACTCGCTAAACCTCTGGTGGTTAGCGTTATTTAACAATAAAGTGTTTTTTAAATTCAAGTATGTACATTTGTTTAGACCTAACGCTATTTATTGCATACTCAGCAGATGACAGCGTGGTGTAAACATAACTTTTATATGCACTGGGAAACCAAAACGTTCATTTGCCTCCCTTTACTGCAGTGGTGTAGATCCGAGGCCTCAGTACCTCCGAGGTATGTCTGTCCTTCCTTCCATTTTCCCCTCTTTCTCTCTGCCCAGTGCCAGCAGTGTGGTTCAGGAAAGTCAGCCTGTTCACGCTGTCTTCATGTGAGATGCTACCACGTACACCTAACCCACAGGGGTCCGGTGGAAGGGCAACTGCAGGAGAGGGTCTACATCACAGAGGCTAACTGCCTGGAATGAAATCCTTACATGTCTTCTACATTTATTAGTTTTAAGGAAACATACACAAAGCTGGATTAGGGCTGCCTTTAGAGTTATAAGCTTTTTTTTAGATGATTGTATAAAGACATTTTTCCTATTTCTGCTTCCATCAAACCAATTAAATAAAAACTTGTGTAGTTTATGGTTGCTTTAATTTAACTCTTATTCATTGGCCCTACAGGATACGCCTTTGTGAAAGACAGTATTACACATTCAGTACGTTTAAGAAAGTAAGTTGCATTTGTACCGCATTCATTCCTTGCCAAAGTCTACGTAATTCCAGGCGGGAAAGCCAGCCCTACTCCATTCCTCGGAAGATAAGCACAGATGGAAAACTGAATTTTCTGTTGCTATTTGGCTTATAGCATTCTGCTGCATAGCTTCTTTGTACTTTTCTGGCCTTATCCATTTTTAGTTTTTATTGTGTTATTCTTTTGCTCCTTCGCCTGTGTGAATCTTGCCACGAGACCTCTGGAGCATCCAGTGAAAAAATCCCCCAACTGTTTTTTTATTGTTTCTTTCTTTCTGTTTTTTTTAAAAATTATTATCTGGAAGCCACCCCAGACCACTGCAGATGAACATCGTGAAATGGCCTGGGAAGCTTAAGGAGCTGGTGTCCGCCGCCAGGCGGAGCCGTGGTTTGCATCTGGGGCACCGCCGGGGGAGGGTGGAGGCGTCTGCACTCGGATGCAAGGCGCGCAAGGGGACGCCCCTGTGCATTGAACGCCTGGCGAGGGAACTCAGACGTCAAGGACAGAGAGGGCTGTCCCCGGCCTCGGCTCCGGAGCCGAGCGCAGGAATGCAGCCAGAAGCGCGGGGCCTGCAGCAGAGACGAGCGACAGGCGACAAGGCTGGGACCAGCTCGGGTCGCGCGACCCGGGCGGGGCCGTGATGGATGGCGCGGCGCCGGGCAGTGCGCGCCTGCGGGTGGCGCGCTCCGGAACGGGTCACACGGAGTCACTAATGGCCCCCGCGGCCGCTGGCCCAGTCTCCGCCCTCCGGGAGCCCGCGGGGCCGAGGAAATGGCCCTGCCGGGGGATTGATCGCGCTTGGAAATGGCTGAGTTGGCGCTGCGGTTCCGGGGAGTCTGGCCCCTCGCAGCAGATGCCCTTTCCCTGCCCATCCGCCGCAGCCCTCTCGCTGCTATGCCTTAAACAGAATTCTTCTCAATTTCTAGCCAAAGGTTCGCATCCTCAGTAGGAGACATGTGTTTCGTTGGAGTTCTTGAAAGAAAGTCCTTGGAAGCATTTTCTGCAGTTGGCATTTATCCCGGGGGACGACCAGGCGTGTTTGTCATGTCTACAGCCCCGAGACCAGCCTCTCTCCTCTCCCTGGAAGCTGACGGGGGAGGTCGGGCTCCGCACACCTGCACCCTAGGAAGTTTGGGGACTCTGTAGTGTCCGCCTGCCTCCGTGGGAAAGGCCAGTGGCGGTGCACTGAGCAGTCCTATGCCAGATCCCCTGCTGAGCCTCATGCTAAAAGAGCACATTTAATTTACCTGGCAACCTGCTCACCCTCCTTTTACAGAGGACAAAATCTGGGCCCAGACGGGTGCAGTGACATGGCACAGCTCACACTCGGGCAGTGTCTGCCAAAGACAGAATGTCCCCCAACTGCCAACACTGAGGGGGCGGGTCTTAGTTCTCCTGAACCTCCACCCAGGAAGCCAGATCTGAGACAGGTTTAAACTTAGGAACTTCCCTACTGTTGGGAGGGCTGGGTGGCAAAGGGGTTCCCCAAAACTATTGCCCACCACTCCAGGGATCAGGGTTCGTTGTGTACGAACTGAAGGGGTGCATCAGTTACTCTTCCCATCATGTGACCGAGGTTTCCTCCAGGGTCCTATCACTGGCTCAGCTTGTGGGGGTGGAGGTTGGGGGAGTGGGGTGGGGGGATTGGGGTGGTGGGGATGGGGTGGGGGGCATGGGGTGATGGTGATGGGGTGGGGGGTTGGCATGGTGGTGATGGGGTGGGGATGGTGGTGGTGGGGTGGTGGTGGTGGTGATGGTGTTGGGGGGTGGTGGTGGGGTGTTGGGGGGGGTGGTGAACTATTACAGTCTCTATTAGTTTGCTAGGGCCGCTATAACAAAATGCCACACAGGCTGGGTGTTTTAAGCAAGGGAACATTTTTCTCCCAGTTCTGGAGGCTGGAAGTCTGAGACCAAGGTGTTGGCGGGGGTGGTTTCTCCTGAGACCTCTTCCCTTGGTGTGCAGATGGCCACCTGTTGCTGTGAGCATCCCTACCACCTGTTGTCCCCCTCTGCCTGCTAGTCTGTGTTCATATTTTCTCTTCTTGTAAGGAAGTCGGTCAGACTGGATTAAGGCCTACCTTAAAGACCACATTTTAACTCAATTACCTCATCTCCAAATACAGTTACCTTCTGAGGCACGGAGGGTCCAAACTTATTTGAATTTGTAGGGGGCACAGTTCAGCTCATGACAGGCTCAAATAAGTGTTAGCTGCATGACGCCCTACCCTGGAAAATGTGCACTGCTATTCCATATGCAAAGTAATCATCTTTTTATGTGCTCATATGGACGTCTTTCCTAAAACCAGGCAGCCATGAGAAAATCGCCCAAACGCTGTACTCTGCCTGCTCATTGTTTTTAAGAGTCATGAGTCTTTGGTCTGGCTCAAGCAAAATCATGTGTGAAATCCAATAAATGGGGAAGTCTTTATTGCTCACCACTTTTGAAAAATGTCTCTCAGAGAAGCCAAATTTTTTTTCCCCCATCAAATCTCATGATTTTCTGAAACCAGCTCTTTACAAGAAAAAGCTTCTTTAGAACGTAGGACGGAGGGTGCAGTACAGGTCAGTGGCCGCTAGGTGGAGCCCCGGCAGAGGCAGGGAGGAGACAAAATGTCTGCAGGCGCCCCCGAGGCTCTTGTTAGGGTTTGAATGAAGAAAGCATTCTGTCATTCTTGAAGTTGGCTTTCTTCAAGCAGAATGAAACCCACTGCTCTGACTCTAACGGAAAAGGCACCTTTTTCTGTTTTTTGGCGGTAATGTACCGTCTGTAATCAAGGGATCACAACTGAGTGAAGCTGAAATGGTTTTTATTATTAGGAGCTCTTAGGAGTGTGAGGCATCTTCAGTGGCTGATCTCTTTGGGATTGCACGCCCTTCCAAATATCTTTCCTCCTCTCCTTCCCATACTGCTCCACCCCCAAGTGCAGCCTCTCAGTCCCTGTCTCCTTTCTCTGCTAAATATGCTGGCTTGTCTGTGTGCAGAGGACTGAATCCATTGAGTTTTATAGCATAATGTCAGCAAAAGACAGACATCCGCAGAGGAGGTGAAAAGGTGCTTGTGAAATAGAATAGTTATTGTGTCAAATTCTTCAGGCCACGTACTGCAGAGTTGTAAGGGCCGGAATCAGAGCTGTGCGGTCTCAGGATATTGCTGCAGAAATGATTCCCACAGGTTCTCATTCATTTGTTCTCCTAGGCTGCTTTGGAGTGGGTGTGGGGAGGACTCAAAATTACAGCCACATCTCCTCGGGTCGTGGAAGGTGATGATGGTAAGGGCAGCACAATAATGTGATGGATTGCCCCGAATCTGTGGAGTCTGAATTCCTGCTGGAGTTTACTTTTCCACCCCAAGGCTCTGCATTCCTGTGTTCACTGGGGCAAACCAAATGCTATAGTTGTTCCCAGTCCTGGCTCCGCTTTCTCCCATCACAGCTGGTTGGTCTCCCATTGTCCCTCAACTCAGCATTCCCTATCAGCCCTTCTGCACCTGGCTGGGTGCCCCAGAGTGTGTTCTGCCCTCTGCGTCCTGCACCCCCCAGTCCCCCACCCACCCCCCATCCCCCAGCTCTCTTGGTCTGTGGCTTCCAGCTGGGCTAGGCCGTTGGCTGGGAGAGAGAAAAGTCAAGGCAGCTATTCCTTTGCTCCTTCCCTGTTGGCAGGGGTGGGGCACTCTGGGACCCCAGCTCCTGGTAGGCGCTAGACTTCAACTGTTTAAAACAGGCTGGGAGGATCTGGACCCCAAGCTCAGAGTCAGCACACAGGCCAGATGAAACAGGCGGACAGATGGCAGGACTAGATGGCTGTCACTTCTGTTTGCAGTGGAAAAGCTATTGAAACCATAGCCTTTTTGTTGTTTCTGATAGGAGTGGCACTGCTTTGCAGATGAAATGTGTTAGTATTATCTCAGTGCTTTATTAACTAAATCTCCTGGGATAACGTCCAAAAAGACCCGTGCCAGGCAGAACTTGGCACCACTGTGTCTAGAGTCTGAGGACCTCCGGGGGTGCCATGGGATTGAACCACCTCTCACCTGCTCTTTCATAGAATGAACACTTTTGTGCCTTTACCCTTTATTCATTAGTCCGATTTTTCCTCCCTTTAGTTATTTGTTTCCTCTTCACAGACCCTCTCTAATTTTCCTAAGCCTTTCTGAAAATTTAGATCCTTAACTAGAAGAATTAGTTCTTGGTAAATTCTTTTGTTCTTAATTTCTTTTGACATAAATGCACATTGATGATGTTGGGATTTTCTCTTTTGTTTTAACATAGCATTTCATTACAAAGACATGTTTGCCCTGAGATATGCTCTGACCTTCCAGGCCTTTTTACATTTAACCTGTTGTTCGTATTTTGTGTCTCTAGCTTTTTGCAGTTTCTCCAAAGGGCCACTTCTCCTTTCCCTATTGAGTGTCATATTGTTTTTGACAAGTCATTTATCTGATCTCAGAAAGTCTTTCTGACATTTCAGCCACTGTGCAGAGAAGTTAACACCTACCTCTCCCCGTCTCTGTAGGTTCCTTGCAATGGGACAGACCCCAATTCCATTACTTCAACTGTGGGTAAAAATACAGAGTAGCTCATGCTCCGTATCTGGCCCGTCTGTCAGGACCCCAGGGCCACCCGGGATGGGATGACTGCTGGGACTTTGACCTCTCTTCCTGTCCTATCAGACCACGGGGGCTCCTGCTGAGCTCATTTTCCTTCCAGGCTGACCCTGGGGGCCTGCAGCTTAACAGAGCTCCTTCTCCAGTCCTGTGCAAAGGGAAGTCGACTTCCACTGGGGTTTATTACATGATGACACCTGAGGGAGGAAGGCCAGGTATTTCCAAATGTCATGGAGCCTGAGGCCCAGGTGACTCAGCGAGGTCAGAGTCTGCAGTGATGGCAGCAGCTGCAATTGGCAGGTGGGAGCTGGAGAGAGGACACAACGCCGCCTCCCAACCGGCTTTGTCTCTGTGCACTGCCATGCCTGTGATTTCATCATGCACACCTTTGTAAACAATCCATTTAGCAACCAAATTATACACTGGGTAATTACAGCTTCCAGCTGAATGTCAGGAGTCCCCGGCACAACAATCTGCTCGCAGTGACAGCACAGCCTGGAGTGGGGCACCCACTTCTGCTGGGGCCTTGATGGGACATCTGGGAGAGAAGGGATGTGGCATGGGCAGCCTTGACTTACGTGAATTGTCTGTGTCATGTCTGCAGGTCTGGTTTTGACAGTTCAGAACTGAGTTTGGACCCTTGAGTAGATCAGTATGGGAAGCCAGGCAGGAGCAGTTTGTCTTTGAGGGAAAAACAAGTGGGAAGAATCAGACCCCAGTGTGAAGGAGGGAGCCTCTCATTATAGTCCCGTTCACCCCCCTTACCTCCCTGAATCCTTCCTTCTGTGCACGCTGCTCTTAAAATGGACCCAGGCAACACCTGTGGAGGGCAAAGGCTGTATGGGTGGGCAGGGAAACAGTAGGAGATGGGGCCTGGGTTTAAGGCCAGCTCGTGCATTTAAAAAGGTGGACTCGAGGGTTTATTCTGAGCCCTCGTACAGTAGCCCAACAGAATGTTGTCTTCATAAGGCCTTGTGGGGACGAGGGGCACAGTATGGGAGAGGGTAGTGGTGGGGCGGCTGGTGGAAGCATCCTGTGGCTAAAGATGATTCGGTTACGGCCTGAGCTAGGGAAGGAGAATTGAATTTCTCAGATCCATTAACAATATCTGCTGGGGATGCGTGTGGTTTGAAACCTTCACTTTTGCTTAGACCTGCTGATTCTTCGCACCTCTGGTGACAGGAAGATTTCAGTGCCGAGCGGAGCGCAGAGAGCCCCGCAGCCAGCTAAGCAGCCACACTGCCAGACAGCACGGCCTCCTGGGCCTGGCAGTCAGGCTGGAGTCCCCTCTGCAGACGGACCATCTGCCCACTGCCGAGGCCCACAGGCTGGCACACCATGAAAGGGAACAGCGAAGGCGGGATGAAAGTGAGTCACGCCTGAGCTCCCCAGGGGCCCCTCCTGTGCCCATCACACAGGCTGGAGTATGAGCGAACTAGGTGGAAAAGGGAAGATTTCTGGAAGTATTGCTGTGGGCCTGGCATTTCTGTTACTGTGTGTAGGGAATGCATTTTGAAATCCCTCTGGGGTTGCTGGAGGGTGAGTCTGTATCCCAACACTGGGCTGACCTGGACCACACCGATCATGTTTTAGTAGGATTATGGAAATAACAGTGTAAGGAAGTGGGTGATAATTAACACATGCACAGCAGCCAAACCTTTCCTTGTCTTTCCAGGAAGCCTGGGAATAAAGGTCTTCCGGCTTAGTTGACACCCTCGGGAGCTTTCGCACATGGCAGTTGCTCTTGAATCCTGGCAGACCCGGGGGGTACAGGTGCTGACCTGACTCCAGAAGGCTCCCAAGGATCTGACGGGAAACACTCATGTGCTTCACAGGTTCATGAAAGCTCTCCAAAGGGTTGTGTGTCTGGGGCCAAGTTCACCGTGCCTTTCGGGAACCCCGCCCATTGTTTCTAAGTCCGGTTCTGGAACTCTTTGTCAGAACTGTGGCCCCATTTAGAAATTGGCTGGCATGCTTCCTCAAATGCAATGGATAATTTGTGTGGCTGTACTGTCAGCATAATTTTGCATATTTGTTTCAAAATTAAAATACAATTAAGAATAAAAGGCTAATTACATCAAAACTGCACGAGTCGTTGAGATCAAAGCAGCATACAATAATTTTACCTGCTGGTTTCAGAATCCTGAGCACCTGGATTCCTTCTTGTGCTCTCCTGCTCACGATGCTTTCACTGTGTCCTTATGGCTGTACCAGGGAATGCGCTGGGTGCTGCGGGGTCGGAGTTCAAAGGTATCGCCTAACCTTGGGAAGGCTGGAATCAAATGGAGGCAAAAAAAGTCAGTCAGTCAGACAGACGCTTGTTGAAAGCCCCCCGAAGCCCGCCAAGGGGTGTGCACAGGCCCCGTCTGTGGTATTGTTAAGACTCTAGGTCTTAAGTTGGGTGGTGGGCTTTATTATTATGCTTTGTAACCACATAAAATTATTGGATTTGTAGTTACATAAATATTATTGGATTCTGTGAATGTACTAAATATTACTCCACTGTTTATCAAGGAAGGAAATAGATTTGGAAAGACCGAATGAGGACGGCCACAACTACGAGTCAGGGGAGACACCCAGGCTAGGCTGGTGCTGTGAAAACGCTCTCTCTTCTTCATGAGTGTGCACTTGGGAGAGTCGTTGGCCTCTCTTCATAATAAGGAGCCCAATTTTCTTGAGAACACAGAGTTCCCAAGAGCTCCCTTGCAGGTGTACAGCAAGCTGAAAGTTAGAACTTGGACAGATTTTTTTTCCTCGTCTCCTCGAGGAACAGTTTGTTTAGGTGACTCTGCATCAGTAAAGGTGTGGAGCCCAGGTAGAGTCCTCCTGGCCTTCATGACACCTGTGCATCCAGTGATGTGAGCCTTGAGGGCCGAGGGTCTTTTCTGGAAGCCGGCGCTGGGGCCTCTGCCCTCCCGGCCGTGGGGGCCAAGCCTTCACCACGAGAGGATGGCTTTGCACCTTCCAACGGGAGTGGGCTCCTGAGGCAGAGATCCCCGGACACTCAGCTCGGCCCCAGGAGGAGTGCTGAGAGCAGGGCAGGAAGAGGGCGAGCCCAAAGGCCACCCGTCCCCTGACTCCCTTCCGCCCCTGCCCGGCGGCTCCCACACCTTAGTGGGTGCTGCCCCGAGGGCTTGCTGGTGATGGGAGAGCGGAGGAGAGGCGTGCCTCCGGGCCAGCTCCAACCCTCCTCTGTGTCTCCGTTGTCCAGCCTCCCAGTCCTGCCCCTCCTTCCCGTCCGGGCCCCCTCCTTCCCACTGCTACCACCTGGTCTCAGCTCCCTCCCATTCAGACTCTGGCCGGTGAAAAAAATTCCTCCTCAAAGATCCGTCTCGGGGCTCTGTCCCCCAAGCTATGATACCCAGAGCTGGCAGCCAATTTCATTGCCCTGCCTAGAAATCTCCAGGTTTCCTCCATTTCCTGCGGAGAAAAGTCCCAGTTCAGCTTGGTAGTCGAAGCCAAGCACAATGTGAGGCCCAGAGCGGGGCTCCTGCCGTGTAACTGTCACTCAGGCTTTTGTCTGTCTTCTCCTTCCCCTTTGGCCTTCTAGATACTCAAAGAAGGCAAAGTGGGGGACCAGAGAAGGAGGGCACAGTGACTGATTCCAGGGGAGCACATTCAGAGGCAAATCCCTGTGCCCCCCGGCCGCCCGCCCCTGCCCGGCTCCCTCCAGGCAGACGGGTCCGCCTCCCTCAGGTGTCCCTTAGCCAAGCCTCCCGGGGGGCCTGTGCTTCCTCACGTCCACCGTCCCAGCCCGAGCCCGGGCACCAACCCTCTCTCAGCTGGACGTTTTCGCGGTTCTTCCTCCCTGGGAATCCACCTTGCCTACTGTGTTCAGACAAGTCTTCCCGAACCCCTGACCTGAGCCGTGTCGTCCCTTGAACAAAGTCATCAACGACTCCGCACTGGGCACAGCGTGAGAGCCACGTTCCTCAGGCTGGCATTCAAAACTCCCACCTTGCTCTTCATTTGTACTTTCCTCAGAGAACTATTCAATGGGCTCCCCTCACTGTCCTGTGACATGTTTGGGTGCTCACCTCGGCGCCTTTGTTGACGCCATCACCCCACCTCATCTCACCGCTCAGATCAACACCACTGAGCGCTCCCTGAGTGTCGGGCGTCCTTCTTCCTTTGGAAAGAAAGGGGGTCTTTACTTTTGGTCTTTCCAAGCCCAACTCAAATCCTTTCTCACTGATCGGCGGTTGATTCATTCAAGGTTTATCTCACCTAGGACCCTGTTCTAGGAGCTATGAGGGAGACAGAGTTGAGTAAGAACCAGTTCTTTCCATTCATAGGCTCGCTGCTAGAAATCTCGTTGGCTTTGTACAGGAAACTTCATGCTCCCCTTCCCCACCCGAACCCACAGAGGGTAGTTTTTGTGTGGATTCCTATAGCCCCATATTAATCAGGATCTTTGTGTGGCAAGAAAAAGACACTGACTCAAGTGCGTTTATTTGTTTAGGGTATGAAGATATATAGGATCCAAGGAGGAAAGGAATCTCCACCCCATGGCATGTTCAGAGGAAGGCAGGGCCAGCCCTGCACCAGGCCTGGGGCTCTGGAGGGTAGGCTGGGGACTTATGGGGTCCCAGGCTCTGTGAGACGAGGACTGTGTGCTCCCTGTGGGGTGGGGGCTGCCTGCAGGCCATCCTTAGCCTGCTCTGGGCTCACCTCAGTCCCTGCCTTCTGCTCTGTGTGGCTGGCTTTGCTCTGCCTTCTGCTGCCTGCACCTCTGACTCCCTCTGACGAGGATCTGCAGGTGGGAGGCCCCAGGAGAGGACCGTGGACTGGGCAGGCACGCAGAGGCATGCTAGTGCCTATTTCATTTGAAACTTCTCAGACTGTGTCCTTCATCACTGCTGTGTTTTAGGTGTTGACCTCTTTCTCAAATGCAGTTGTAAACCCCATAAGGGCAGGGGCTGCCTTCTATTCCTCATTTACATCCTATATGGCAGGAACTCACACATTTGGCAGAATCACCTGGGAAGTTTTTTTAAAATAGATTCCTCCAGGAACCACAAAGGCAAAAGATTTTAAAATTTGACTATGGAGGAACAGAACAAAACAAAAATCTTTGTAACTAAAAAAATAAGCATACGGACCCACCCACCAGTCAGAAGAAAAAGTAAACAAGAGGAGAAATATATTTGGAATACAGATGAACAAGCATAAATGTCTTTAACTTGCACAAAGTTCTTTCCTATATCTAATATAAACAACAATTGCGGGGTGGAGGATCCGAACAGGCAGAGCAAGAAAAAGAAATATGAATAACCAAAGTCTCATGAGAAGTTGTTCAACCTTTCTCAGAAGTATGAAAATGCAAATCAGAACAATGCCAGAACATTTCTCATGAACCTTAGTGACAAAAATTATAAAGTTTCATAGTGTCCAGTGCCGGTGGGAGTAAGGGGGAAGAGCACCCCTTAACAGTCTCGGAGGGAATGACAGTGCACCTCCTGGTGGCTCCTGTGAGACATGGTGGGGCAGCGGTTCCCACACCAACTCCCCCTTCCAGAATCATCATCACGTACACACGTGTGAAATTAAGGGCAGCGTTTGCCAAGTTTTAAATGGTAATGGAGATTGGACTAGCAGTGAAGCTCAGCAGAAGGTCAGTGCACACCAGCATTTCTTAAATGTGTATAACCTTTGACCCAGCATCCCACCACTAGGAATCGGCTGTGTGATCACCTCCCAAGAAAGGTCAAGATAGATGAAGGTGAGCTCTCACGGAGGCACTGGTTGTGTACCAAACCACCTAAGTGTCCATCCATAGAGAATCAGTTTAACTCTGGCTGTATTCTCGCATCTATGAAAAAGGTTTAAGAGAAGCAATATTTGCCATCATGGCACATTCCCTGAGTCATATTGTGGAGTCAAAAAAAGCAGGAAGCAGCCGAGTATAAATAGTATGGTCATTTTCCATAAAATTTTGAAAATGATACACTGGTAATGACACAGAAAAATGCACAAATTATTTTTTAGTGGAAACTATAGAAGCTACTGTCAACAGGGACACCTTTGGGGGAAGGGATGGGAGGAGAGATGTTAACAATTTCATTCTCTACTGCTTGACTTGCTTACTCTGTGCATTACTTTTATTGGAAAACTTCTGGATGGTGAAGTTGTGGAATAATTTTGGTTTCTCCTTTATTATAAGTTTCCTATAAAAATAATTCAAAAATGACATTCTCAGGCTATCCGTAGAATGGGGGCAGAGGTGCTGGGGTGGGGTGCTATCAGCTTGTCATGTGATCTGCTGATCAGTCAGGTTTGAGAAATGCTACAGAAGCTTCTGGAAGAAAGGTGCTGTCTTCTCTAGCTCAGGGGATGCAAGGACATGTGGTCTGGACAGCTGCAGCCCTTTTGCTCCCATGAAGTGAGGACATAAGTGACTGTGTATAACGTAAGGACGAAGCAGGTCAGAGACAGAAAGGAACCGGGACCCAGCCAGAGCATCACGCGTTCCCGAAGTAAGAAGCCTTATCTCCAGACTTTTCAGTTCTGAAGCCAATAAATCCTCTCTGCTGTTTAAGGCAGTTTGAGATGGGTCCTCTGTCACATACAATATTAAGAGTACTAGCTGATAGGCCTCCATTAACTGAGACGAACTGACTATGCCTTTATCCCTCGCAGCCTGAAATTGCCTAATTTATAAAGTATTTAATGACGTTTCCAAGACAATCCCTTATCTGGCACCCTGGGCCACATCTGATTGCCTGCTATATTTCTACCTCTAGAAATAAGCTGTCAAACCAATGAAGTATGCCCTGGGAATACTTCTTCCATGTTAGCAAAAGAATTACTCTGTGTTTAAGCTATTCTTCATTATGTAACTCTTGAATAAATTTGGATTCAACAGATTAAGGGCAAAACCAGGAAATATTTCTTGTGATTTAACTGATATTTTTGTTTGTTTATTTAGCCATTCGTTTCACAAACACATGTTGAGGGCTCACCACGAACCAGGCATCTGGCTAGGTGCTGAGTGGGTATACAGTGATGAGATAGGGTCTCTGCCCTCATAGCAGGTATAGACTAATAGGAGAGGCAGACATTAAGCTAATAACCAGTAATCACACAGATAAATAAGAAATCTATATGTTTAGATAACCGTATGGAAGAAAAGTGCTGAATACTATTGGAAACCCTAGCAGGGGTTTCTAACCTATCTGAAGAGGTTAGGAAAGACTCTTTCAAGGAGATGACCTTAAGCTAAGAGCAAAAAAAATGAGTAACAATTAATTAAGTAGAATGGAGAGGAGAACATTCCAGGCAGGAGGGAGGGCATGTGCAAAGGCCCAGAGGCATGAAAGAACTTGACTCATCTGAGAGCCTGAAAGGCCAGTGTAGTCAGCCAAGTGAGGGAGTGTACTGCAAGGAGAGGGGCAGGCAGGGGCAGCACAGGGGGATCCTTGTGATCCATGTGAAGGATTCTGTATTTATCCTAAGTAGAATAGGCACTACTGAGGGTAGCTTGAAACAGGAGTGACATGGTCTGAGTTGTGTTTTTAAAAAGAGCTCTTTGGCTATTGTGTGGAGAGTGGATCTGCAAGGCCAGGGTTATGGGGTACTAAGACCAGTTATGGGGTACTGCAGAAAACTCCAGGCAAGAGGTCTGGGGCCTTGGACTCGGATGGTGCTGTAGAGATGGAAGGTAGAATCTATAAGGCTTGGGGATAGATTGGTAATGTGTAGCTGGGGGAATTGGGGGGTCAGTGCCATCAAGTGAAATCAGTCCAGGGACTTGCCAGGGTCCATTGGATACCGAGAGTTTACTTTGAGCTTTTTTGCATGGACTTATTTTGCCAGAATAGGTAGAAATTCTGTCTTCCAGACTTCCCTGATTGACCATACCAGATCTTTGTCCATCATAAGCTTTTCTAAACTTGTCTAGAAGTCACCCAAATGTGGGACAAGTCCCACTTTCCTTCTAGAAAAGCTGGGAGAGAATGGGGCCCAGGAGCCAGTGTGGCATTAGGGAGATTGGAGCGCAGAGATCGGGCAAGAAGATGAGAGTCTCATGATCTAGTTTCTTCTGGTGTCCCCTGTTCCTTTTTCAGTTTGGACTTTTATCATGTCTCGCCCTAGGGATATCCCAGACCCATATTCTTTAATTTTTAACTTCTTCGACATTTTCATTCCCTTGACATATGAGTTCTACAGGCATCTTGGATCTCTTTTGTAATTTATTAACTTATTTCTACAACAAACTATAGTGACAGCTATATAAAAGAAATTTTTGGAAAACAGGACAAAAACATATTCATGAGTCCAATACCCAAGTACAACAAAGGTCTTTCTCATTTTTTGTGTGTTTTTCGTGCTTTGATTTTACCTACAACATTCCAGGCTTCAATGCATTCACTGAACACAAGTTCTTATTGAGCATGTACTATGTGCTAAGCATACAGAAGTTAACAAAACAGACAAAAGCCAGTAAGCGTGCATATTTCAAATAGTTATAGTGTATATGCTATTCTAAATTAATCTTTATGAATTTCAAATGGTATTTTCATCTTTCTTAATTACCATTTAATGTCTGCATATTGTGCCAACATGTTAAGAATATAATTTATTAAAACATTCACCAGTTGGGACTGCAGGCTCTTTGCAAATAGGAACTAGACTGATTTCTTACCATTGAATCCCCAGGTCCTAGCACGATGCCCTATAGATAGAAGGTGCTTAGTGCATATTAGCTGAATAAATAATGGCACTTTGTTTCTAGTTTGGGAATAGCAGTTAATACTGCAACAATCATCTTTGTACCTAGCAGCTTTTAGCATCTGTTGAATTACTTCCTGAAGACAGATCTTTTCAAACTTTCCCACCAAAGTTCTAACAGCAGTAGAAAATGAACATTTGGGGACCAGAGGGATATAAATAGTGATTTCTGTGATATATGAATATATTAAAAATAATTAAAATGACTGGAATTCAGAAAAAATTTTGTAACCTGTGGCTTTGAGCACTTTCTGTTCACTTCTATATACCCCTGGGAAAGACAGCACCCACATTCGACCTACACAGCAGGTTTAAACTACATTCCTGAGAGAGATCTGGGGCCAAAGGGTATATTCATCTTGATAGTTATTGCTACACGTTATTATATTGCTTCCCTGACAACTTATAGCTACTTTTACTGCTATAAACATCACTATGTAAGCACACCAGTTTTACTGCAAACTTGCCAATGTTAAATATTGTTATAGATTAAATTGTGTCCCCCAAAAAATGAGGTCCTAACCCCGAGGACCTGTGAATATGACCTTATTTGGAAATAGAGTCTTTGTAGATGATTAAGTTAAAATGAGGTCATACTGGAGTAGGGTGGCCCCTACTCCAGTATGTCTGGTATCCTTACAAAAAGGGGAAATTTGGACAGAGAGAGAGATACACACCAAGGAGAATGTCATGTGAAGATAAAGGCAGAGATCAGGATGAAGCAGCTATATGTCAAAGAACAGCAAAGATTTCAGCAAACCCACAGAAGCCAGGAGAGAGGCATGGAATAAGTCTCCCCCGCAGTCCTCAGGAGCCAACCCTGCCAGAACCTTGATCTTGGCCTCCTAGCCTCCAGAGCTGTGGGACAATTGATTTCTATTGTTTAGGCCCCCAGTCTGTGGTCCTATTCTAAGGCATCCTGAGCAAGCTTATAGAGATGTTTTATATTGAAACTTTTTCTTACAACCTAGTGGGTACAAAATGACCCCTGAAGGATCCTTTAGTTTTTTGATCTTGTAACTTGAGAGAACGAACACATTTTTTGTGAGTTGTTTGATTGTTGTACATTTACTTGACTATGTTTCCTGGGGAGGATCTGGTCAGTATGTGCTCATTAGATAATGAATTAAAGAATTAATTAATAGCCCAATTGAATGTAATTCAATGAAATATTTGTCCAATTAAGTCTGATCAAAGAAAGCATATGCTTTGATTCCTCTATTTTCTGTCATCTCCTATAATTGCTCTGAATTTGCTGAAACAAGAGCTTTGAAACAATTCCTCAGAGATAATTATTCTGCTCACATCACCTAGACAGATGTGTTCAGGAGTGCTCATGGATTATGTATCTGTCTTTTCCCAACAGACAGTATAAACCTTTAGGGCAGGTGCAGGGAGGGACTTAACCACCTCCCTAATTCCAGGCCCAGAAGTACCTGGCCCATAGCAGGGGCTCCATACAAGCTTGAGAAATGAGCTCGGGGTAATAAATTGCACCAGTGACCTACTTCTCAGAATGCCCAAGGGGCTGAAAGTGAATGATCTACTTCTAAAGAGTGAAATTAGTTGAAAAACGGATCTGATATTAGTTCGGGTTACTAATGCTAGCTGCCACATAGACACATTCCCCCAATCTCAGCTTTGCTCACTCACAAAGTCTGACGTGGGTCAGGTAGCCCTTCTGCATCTTGCAGCTATGCAGACAGCAGAAGATAAGAGAGCTGGAGGCCTCTAGGGCAGGAAAAGAGGAAGTTGGGGAGCCGCAACCGTTCTTAATTATCTCAGCCTGGAAATGAGAGGCTTCTGCTCTCATTTCATTGGCCAACACAGGTCACGCGACACCAAACTAACTTAAGGTAGGTGGGCCCCACAAATGCAGAGGCTGGCGTGTGTGTGATGTCCCTCTGCCAAAGTGCTACTGGGAAGCAAATGGCCAGCTGTGGGTATCTGTGTGTGTGCAAGGATGTTCAAAGTGAAAATCTATTTCATGTAGTTTCGACAAAACTCAGTTTTCATGGTAGGGATCTGAAATCAGTCACTCTGTCCTTCTAAAGCAACTGTCTTGTTCCGCCTTCAGCTAAGTGAACTGAAACCTACCGGCCTGCTGAAAACCAGAATTGAGCCTAAATGCAAAAATCAAACAAAAAATCACATCCAACAGCACACAGGCCACTTTGAGAAGGTATATGCTCACGTGGGGCCGGGCTGGTGTGCGCGTGAGTTTAGTATTAGGAACTCGTAACGCTCTGACTTCCGACAACGTTCTTTATCCCACAGGGGCTTCATGCCGACCGTGAGAACACTCTGGAATACTGGTTGGGTTGCAAAGGAGCTTTTTAGGAGGAAGTAGTGAGA
The DNA here is from genome assembly GCF_030020395.1 of Manis pentadactyla. Classification (NCBI taxonomy): domain Eukaryota; kingdom Metazoa; phylum Chordata; class Mammalia; order Pholidota; family Manidae; genus Manis; species Manis pentadactyla. The sequence goes on from NC_080020.1 coordinate 8,821,037, forward strand.
AGACAAAAAAAAGTCCTATGTCACGTCAGAGGGGCTTGGTTCCCCTAAGAGAAAAGGAGAAGGATGGTTTACTGCTGAAATGCTGGAAACACAGCGTGGCTGGCTGGGCAGAACCTGCGACTTCCCAGTGGGGGTGGGTGGGGGGGTCACCGCAGGGTGGAGGGACTTCCCTGGCAGCCTCTTCTCCTTGGTCAGGGGGAGAGGCCTTCGTGTTCTGGGTGTCCAGCTGCTATCAGCCCCCCACTCAGCACTCAGGCTGAGCACCCGCGCACATTTCCACCCCCTGAAGCCTCCCGACATCTTCTTGTCCTGTGCTTGAAATGAATGGCAGCTATGGATCAACGAAAGCTTGCTGCTTCACGGGAGGCCCACAGTCACTTTCAATTATTGGCCCTGAGCTGGATGTCATCTGCAAACTCGCTTAACCGGGAGGAAGCTGTCCGGGCGACGGCACAGGGGTGGGGCCTCCTGCGTGGGCTCTGAGGCGGATTTACCCCGGACTTGCTCCACCGGCCCCATGGCGCAAGGCATTCTGGGATCCTTGAGTTTAACAAGTGACAGCATTGGCCTGAGTCCCGGTCCTACCGCGGGGCTAAAACTCCACAGGCTGGAGGTGGTAACAGTGAGGATTCTGCATAGCACCCGTCCTGTGGCCGGCCCTGTACTGGGTGCCTCATGCGTGGTGTTTCTAAACTACAAAGTCGGGGGTATTACCATACCTGCTTAATAGATAGGAAAATTTGGACCTCTGGGAAGTTAAACATAGAACTAGCTTGAAGTTATATAACTAACATGAAGTAGCGTCAGCTTCAAATTCGCAGGATGTTAGAGGTTATCTAACTTGGGGAGCATTGTGGTAATGAAGCAGAAAAGGTGCTCCTGCAGGCGGAGCCCCTGCGCTTCTTGCTCAGGAATCTGGCCTGCTTCATTTTACGTAATGTTTTCTCCCAAGCTGAGCATTTCCACACTCTTAATAAAATAGACACACTAGGGGAAGGGGTGGAGCTGAACAGAGACCATCTTTCTGGCAGTGAGAGAGACTCGAATGTTGGTCATGACAGGTCCCTCTGTCATATGAAAGCTCTGTGAAGGTGGGAATCACGTCTGTCCCCACATCTGCCAGGCTCAGGGTGTTCAGGCAGCATGAGTCAATGGCTGAATAAGTGAAGAAACGAATGGGTGCACTGCCCCTCCACGGTGTGACGTTAGGGGCACTGGCAAATGAATGAAGGCTGGTTTTCATTGGCACCACTGGTCATTCCTCAGAAGTTTATATTTCATGAGAATCAGAGCCAGATGTGTGGGCTGCTGCCCATCCGGTGGACGCCTCACCTGCCATTGTTCTGTGACTTCAGGATGTCTTAGGTGCAGGCCGTGGATTCCAATATAGGGCCGGGCTTATAACGGGAGGCACCTCTTGACTGCACCAGCTTCAGACTTTAAAATATATATATTTAAAATGCCTAAATACAGTGAAACTACATCATGAGATGTCCCCCAAATCAAAGGAGAATGGAAACTCTATGAAAGTAGAGGTTTGGAGGCTTCGTTTATTGCTGTATTCCCAGCACCCAGAATAATGCTGAGCACACAGTAGGTGCTCAAGAAATACAATTATTGAATGAAATGAATGAGAAGGTCGTGCTGTAAGTGCAGGGGAACCTAACATTTCCCAGGAAGTTTCCATTTTACTGTCTTCAAAGATTGTTTAGACACACTATCCTTTGTTAAAGCCATGGGTAAGAAAACACAGCACATAGATACTGAAAGAAAGCTCCCCTAGAGTGTGTGTGCCATTCAAAACTCATCTGGGTGAAGCTAGAACTGTGGGAGCAGTTCACAGCCTAGTGACCAGGTGTCAAGGGCTGGAATTACATTATGAAGTCCAAGGTAAGGTGCCTCCTGGAAAAACTGGCACCAGGACAGATAAAAGTGTCAGGAAGGGACTGATCACAGAAAGTGTGGGCAGGGCCCAGAGAAACCAGCAGGGCCCAGAGAAACCAGCAGGTAAAGCACCCTGAGGCTAGCAATAGGGAGAGAACGCACTGCCTGAGGTCTGAAGTGGAAGAGGATCGCCTGGGTTCCTGGACCAGGAGAAGTAATAGCAGTTGGTGACGGCAGCTACCTGGCAGGTGCCATGGGCCTCAGTGGTCCTCTTAGGATCTGGCAGGGAGAGATCTGGGGGCGTAAACACCTGGGCTTAGCTCTCCTCCATCCTGTGATCTCTCACGGGCTGAATCCACCTGGAATCCAGAGGGCAAGCGAGCCCTCTGAGAAACCATAGATGTCCCTTCTGGGGAGTCAGAGAAGAGAGGGCCAATGGACAGTGGAGATGGAGGGGCCTTAACAAGCCCAAGCCCTTTATGGGGACCTCTTGGAAGGCAGGCTTCCTGATTGAGTGGACACAGCTGGGCCCAAAAAGAAACTGTCCTTCAGACGTTATCAGAACCATCTACTCTCACCTGAAATTTGACCTTCCTATCAGTTTCCCAAAGATGTCCCTTGCTATGCTTGCTTTGACAATTCAGGACGCTTGCCTGAGGCCCTTTCAATTCTTCCATGTGTATTTTCAGATGTTAGTCCATGCTTCATTCTACTCCTCACAATCACTGACCCAGTCTGACCTCAGACCTTGCCTCTGCCCTCCCCCACTGTCTGTGGGGGCCAGAAAACACAAATATGAACTCTGCCGTGGCTCAGTTTTTCTCCTATTAAAAGGGAACCACTGCTGAACTTCTTCATTGCTTGCTGGAAAAGGCACTGATCTTGCCAAAATGGGGGCCCTTCCAGGCAGGTTGAGCGTTACTCATGACTGAGACTATACTGTGGTGGATATAAATCGCTGGCTCCCCTCTTCCTGCCTGTCCCGATTCTTCTCCTTGCCACGTGGGAGCTGTGCCTAGCTGCAGGACTGCATCAGGACCAAGGCACCAATTCTCCAGTGCACAAGAATAATGTCATCTGTGAGGTCAGTGTCCAAGACGGCCCCAGTGATGCTTGCCCGCTGGTGTTTACACCTCACATAGTCCCCTATCATGAACAATCAGTGCCAGCTGGTCAGCCATGTGACTGAACCACCTTCGGAGTGGAACCTCGAGCTCCCATTGAGTCTTCAGATGAGACCACCACCCCAGCCACTATGTCACTTGCAACTTTGGGAGGGACTCAGCTAAGCTCCTTGTAAATCCTGTCCCACACAACTCTGAGATAATGTATTTATTGTTGCTTTAATCTGCTACATTTGAGGATAATTTGTTTCACAGCAGCCTATAACAAATAAATCACCCTTAGGCCTGCCTCTAAAGTGACAATGAAACCTCTCATGTTGTCACACGGATCAAGAAATCTCACAGCTATATTTGCAGAGACTTGTGTTCTGTTTGTAGTCTTCAAACCTTTTTAGGGACTGTTTTCTAAGGATAAAGCAATAATATACATAGTTCTCTGCTTGTGAGTGGACACGTGGTTTTAAGCCTGAAACGGGGGGAATCTAATGCTGATGGCTTACTACGTCTGCTACTGTAAGTCCTGGATCACTTTGTGGCAGCTACATATAAAGTTTTAAGTGGCCAGAAGACTTCCCCATCCACTGGGTGATTAAATTACACTATTAATCATAGACCCACCAATGATTTAAACAGAGAATGGAGGAACACTCAGTGGAAAAACTGTCTAAGGACCTTAGACATCCTCCCTTCCCCTACCGCCTTGGAAGTGGTCTCCCCAGCTTCGGTCAAGTCTTCAGATGAATGTAGCCCCAGCCAACGTCCCATTTGCAACCTCAAGAAACACTCTTACTCTCTCTTGTAATGCCTGTATTGGACATTTGTCATCTTTGTGATGGCTGAGCATTTAAAATCTCTTTATAAATCTGCAGAATTCCTTCCCATTTGGGTCTGGGTGGAGGGAGAGCCTACTTTCTCCCATGGTAACTGAAAGGACCCAATGCTTGCTTTCTGTAGTGGAGACTGCAAGTTAATCATTAAACTTATTTCTTTTCCTCCCTGAGGCACATGGCCAGGGTATATGTCCCAGCCTCCTTTGAAGTTAGGCCATGTGACTGAATTCTAGCCAATGGCATGGAACCACCTCCAGGCCTAGCCAATGAAAACCTCTCATGCATGACTCCCTCTTTTATTTTATCCCCTAATTTTTAGATGTTGATACCCTGGGAAGTCTTAGAAGCCATAGGCTGAAGATGAGGGGACCTTTGTCAGCCTAGATCCCTGTAGAAGGTTAAAGGAACACCTCCCCTCTATCACCACCAGCTGTGCATTCTGTGAGCTTCTCAGCCAGGATCAATTTCTGTTGCTTGCAACTAAGAATCCAGACTTACACACCATCAGTAAAAATTACCTGCCCATAAAGGATTTATTTTATGGGTAAATTACATTGTTAGCTTAGACTATGGTGATCACTGTAGCTGGTCATAATTCACACAGCACTTGTGGGAATTGTTAACACGGCATCAGGGGCTGTTGGCTGCGACTCATGGCCTGGAATTAATTCTGACTTTGAAAACCCTGTCTACAAGGATAACAGGCCATATATCAAACACTTTAGACTGGTTTCCTGAAGAGGAGAAGGAAGTAGAGATCAGGGCAAAGGGGTAAAGTAAAACAAACAACAATAATATAGGAGACATTGCATAGCATCTACTATGCACCAGTCATAGCTCTAAGTGTCTTATGTGCAATTACTCATTTTTTTTCGTCCTGGTGTGCTTATTATGGTAGTAGGTGTCATTTCTATTCCTGGTTAACAGAGAGACTGAGTATGTGCCTGAGGCTACATGGCCACTAAGTGGCAGAACCAGGATTGAACCTGTCAGCTCTTAACCAGGGCTGCTGATGGCAATTAAGAACTGGGGGATCTGATTAAATCAATTTTCCCTGTCCTTGAAGTATAGTCAGGACACCTAAAAACAACTAAGAAAATAAAATAAAAGCTGGTAATACTTGGCAGGGCACTTGGAATAATTTGCCTGAGGCACCTAATTTTCTCTCAAATAGTATCAGGAATCTTTCTTTTATAGGTCATTTAAGGGGAAGAATTTGATTGTGGGTGATTCCTCCAATGGCCCGAGGCACCCCCAGCTCTCTCTCCAGGCTGGTGCCCCGCTCTGCCCCAGCTGTTTGCAGCACCCGGATTGTCAAGCAAGCGTCTCTGCAAATCTCCTGGGTTGTGCGGCTGAGTTAATGGAATATGTGGACAGGAAGCCTGCTCAAAGGGCGCATGGATGGCCCATCAACTCCCAGTGAAAAGGCGGAAGGGCTGTCGGGCAGCTCTCCACTGGACTCCTGGAAGAAGAACAGAATTGTTGCCAAGCTGTAGTGGACCCCGAAGAAGTATTAGCTAGAGGTCTCCACTACAGAAAGCAAACATGTGGTCTTTGGTGCATTGCATATGGTAAATGCTAGGTTAAGTGTTCGATTTTTATTATCTCTGCAGCAGCCACTGTGCGGTAGTGCGAATGCAAGAGTAAGTTAGGAAAATAATAGCATAAATAATAATAGCCGACACCTACCTAGTATTTACTATGTGTCCTGCCTCTCCCTGTGCCCCCACCTCCTCTTTGTCTTCAAGACCCCAGTCATGTGCCTCCTAGGCTGGATCTGGGTGCCTCTTTTGTCCCCATAATGCTTCTTACTTATTAATGTGACACCTGCCACTTTGCACTGTTACTGTTTCTTCATCATTCTAAGCTCCTGAGGGGTGGGGACTGGGCCTTTTCTTGCCACGTCCCCAGCATCTAGCACTGTCCAGGTGCACAAGGCAGAGGAAGAAATAAAGATGTTTCTACCCCAGCTTCAAGGAGCACCTCCATCAATACTTCTGGTCCTTGGAAGAAACTCTGTGAACACAACTTAGGAACAGCCAGGGGCTGGAGAGGCTTCTGAATCCATAGGCTTGCTGCTCAGGGTCACAGCCCTATGAGCAACAGAAAGCCTTGTTGACCAGCTTCTGAGGGTCGGCCAGTCACTCACCCAGTGCCCTTTATTAGATCTAGACATTTAGAGCAGGAAAGACATGCCAGTGCTCAATGGAGGCTTCAGGAGATAAGTGTATTTCAGATGTAATTGGGGTAGTCATGGGGTACCTCTAGGCCTGATAAATAAAAATACCCATTTGGTTTCATTCAGCTCTTACTCTGAGCCTCAGTGCCCCACAGAACAGAAAAGACTCCTGCTTGGCTCTGAGGGGCTCCTATCTTAGTTCATTTAATGCAAACAGTTACATTAATGCAAAAGGCAAGCCATTGATACTATAAATAACTTAGGCTGAGTCCTGATGACAGTGGGAAGTCTGACACATGAAATACTGCACTGTTCCCAGCTCTGAATGCAGCAGTGACATACACATTATCTTCACCAACTCAAAGGCAAGGCCCACAGGAGCCCAGCACGGCCCTTGGTAAGATGGCACCCTTCACCACTAAACACATCGGAAGAACTTTAAAAAGTAGGTGTGGTTGGCAGAACAATGCCCCAAAGATGTCCATATCCCAATCCCTGGAACCTGTGAGAAGGCAAAAGGGACTTTGCAGCTGTGATGAAGTTAAAGACCTTGGGATGGGGAGATAATCCTGGATTCTCTGGGTAGGCGGAATGTCATAGCAAGGGACAGATTGAGGCAGCAGACGCAGAGAGACGCAGACTGAAGGAGAGATTGCAGAGGAGAAGGTTTGAAAATGCTGTGCTGCTGGCCTGGGAGCTGGGGTCAGGGGCGGCGAGTCAAGGAATGCAGGTGGCCCCTAGGACATGGGAAAGGCCAGGGAATGCATTGCCTCCCAGAAATTGCAGAAGGAACACAAGCCTGCTTCCCCAATCTTGATTTCCATCCAGGGAAAGTACTTTCTGACTTCTGACCACCAGAGCTGCAAGATCATACATTTGTGTTGTTTTAAGCTACTAAATCTGTGAGAATTTGTTCCAGCAGCCATAGGTAACTAATACCGTAGGCAATTGCTCTGAAATGCTTCTAATTAGAGCCCTTTCTTCATCATGCATTCCCTTCCCGCTTCCTTTTCTCTAGAGCAGGGAGGCGGGGTGGGAAGGAAGGTTTAGGAGGGGGTCAAGGTAACCTCAGTGTTTGCCAACCCCCCACCCATTTGTGATGGAGATGTACTGTTGGTGAAATGATCAACAATGCTTTCGCTGGGGCAAGTCCTTGTTTCTTAAAGCCTTCACATTTAAAAATACTTCTGCATGACCACTATTCCTCCTCTTGCCACCCAGCCCCTCCTGTTGGATATTCCCTCTTAGGGGACCCTAGCCTTTCACCTCTTACACCTGAGCCACCAGCCTTTTTTAAAAGTGGAAGATGATAATGTTTGTAGATTATAGATGCATAGTCTCAGACTGCCCCGGCTAGAGGGGCTGGCTCGGTGATTGTGGCATCCAGCAGGCTCCAGAAGTACTTGTCAAATCTTAATATTGCAAAGAAACCTGAGGATCCTATTAAGATTCATATTTGATTCAGTGGGTTTGAGATTCTGCCTTGCTAACAAGCTTCTGGGGCTGTCCAAGCTGCTGGTGCTGAACAGCACTGCATAGCGAGGATGCAGAGAGCAGGCCGTCAACATCTGAGTGGCCTGCAAACCATACATAGCTTGCCTGTGGGCAACAGCTGTAGTAGCATCTTGCTATTCAAAGTGTGGTCCACAAAGAAACAGGACTGGTGTATCCAAAGAGCTTACTAGAAATGCTTTCTCTCTGAATCCATCCACCCAGACCTACTGAATCAGAACCTGTATTTTCACTGGATCCTCACATTATTCCTGTGCATACTGACATTGGAGAATCCCTGCCTTTGAGTCTAGTTCTCAGCCATTAGCACGCATCAGAAGCAAAGCACCTGGGGATCCCATTAAAAGATATTGCTGGGCTCCACACTCAGAGTTTAAAATTCACTGCATCATGGATGGGACCCGAGAATGTGCATTTCTAATAAGTTCCCAGGTGACGCTGATGCAACTGGCCCGGGGAAGCATGTGGACAACCACTGCCTTTGAGTTAGCCTGTACCTCAAGGCTGGTCACCAATACCCAACCAGAAGTTCTAGAATGGACTCTAGAAACCTGCTTACTCCAGCATTTAGATTCTGAAGTCTACGCATTTTCTTCAGTGAATCTTGGGTGTGTGATAAAATACGAAATATGTATTTTTTTCTTTTTTATGAGTATTTTTGTATGCTAATGAGATGACTGGTGGCTGGGGCTCCTAGATAGCTTCAAGACTGGGACTGGTGGCCAGAAAGGCCAAGACATGATTAGAGAGTTAAGACTTTCAGGCCCACCTCCTGACCTCCAGGGAATGGAGAGGGGCTGAAAGTTGATGAGTTCAACCTACCAGTGGTCAATGATTTAACCAATGAAATCTCCGCAAAACTCCCTAAAGCATGGGGTTGCAAGAGCTTCTGGGTCGGTGAATGTATCCATGTGCTGGGAATGGGGCACAACTTGACCTTCACAGGGACAGAAGCTCCTGTGCTTGGGACCCTTCCAGGCTTTACCCTGCATCATGGATGGGACCTGAGAATGTGCATTTCTCCTCTCCATCTGGCTGTCTATCTTCATCCTTTATAATAAACCCGTAAGAGTAAATACAGCATGTTCCTGAGTTCTGTGAACAGACCTAGCAAACCATTAAATCTGAAAAAGGAGTCATGGGAATTTCAGATTTAAAGCCAGTCGGTCAGAAGTACAGGTGGCCCCCGGGGACTTGCGACTGACATCTGAAGTGGGGACGGTCTTATGGGACTGAGCCTTTAACCTGGGGGGAGGGGCCTGTGCTCACCCAGGGTGCTTAGTGTCAGAACCGGAGGTGAATTGTTAGACCCCAGCTGGTGTCCAGAGAACTGGACAATGTACTGGTGCTGGGAAAAACACCACACAGTTGATGTCAGAAGCGCTGTTGGGAAACCCCTCTTGGTGGTTTCATACCAATAGTGTATACATTTTCATTCTACTGAGCTGCAGCTCTCCCCAGGCAATTGTATGACCTGGACAAGGGGTTTCATGTGTCAGGGCCTCCATTTCTCCATCAAGAAAATGAGGGGGTTGAATGAGGGTCATAAAATCCTATGCTTTAGAGCCTACTTTCAATATCTCAGGTGAAGGCAGAAGCTTAAAATGACTAAACCTAAGCTTTTTCATCATTCGTTGGTGATACCCTTGATTTATTTAATTCAGGAATGCAACCCTCAACTATAAAATAGTGCAATGGGATAATAAAATCCCTTTGCCTCCAAATTTTATTTATTATAAAAACAATATTTTAGAATAGTAAAGGTAATTTAAGAAATTAAACTTTTCATTCCACTCTAACACAACAGCTGGTTTCATTCTACTGTGTTCGCTTCATGTATATGGATAATCTTAGAGTAAAATACATTTCTATTCTGCCTCTTTACTTAGTGTTTGATCATAAAAGTGCCACCAGCCACATATAAATAAATCAGCTTTACGATGAGTTTGACTTTGTTTGGCTAATGTGATGAGCGTAACTGGTACCTCACTCATATTCTAAGTTGTAATGTTATATTGCTGGAGATGGTGACCGTTTTCCCTGCGTTTGTTTAATATACCCATTTTCTGACTTCCCTGTGTGTGAATCATCTGTTCATGTTTCATGAAGAAAACTACTGTGACGAGTGGTTAGCATAAAGCCTGGCAGCCAAGAACAATCTCGACAAATATGAGTTTGCCCCTATCTGAGCCTCATGTCCTCTTCTGAAAATGGGGGGTGCTGAGCAGATTGGATGAGATGCTTTGTCACAGGGTCTAGCACGGTGCCTGGCATACAGAAAGGGTGGTTCTTCAAGTGCACTTTGTCCATCCCAGGGTGTGTGGTGTGCTAAGTTTAACTGACATCCACTCTGACAAGTGAGGTCTCCATGATCACACTGGGGGGGAAAGTGAAGTCCTGCTGAAAGTAAACAAGCTCAGTTACTTACTCATCTGCAAGAGGGAGATAATGTACATATTCACTGAGTTGCGAGGATTAAATGAGATGATCCTCGTAAAACACAGCCTCATGCTAGGCACATGGGGAACAGTCAATGAATGTCTGCTAGAAAGCTAAAATGTCACACACTCTGTCACAGTCATACCCAAGGAGATTATTATTTTTACTTTTAATAATCTTTGCCAGATAGCTTTCCAAAAATTTAAAGTGGGTATCATGCAGATTTAGAAGAATATTCTGAACTTTGAATTGAAAGACTCATTTGCACTTTAAAAGTCTCAAGCAACACATTGTACTTAGCCTGTCCCCAAGGCTCCCATTTAGGAAACAAGAAGGCATTGTTATAATAAAGGCATTTGCATAGTGCCAAGCAGAAATAACTGTGGTCAGGAAGAAAGCCTCTTTTAAAAACTCCTATTTGTTGTTGGCAAATGTTGCTTTTTTTTTTTTTCGCCTTTGCACTTATATCAACAGCATCTCTTGAGGGAATTTGATTCAATATCACAAAAAGATTTACCAGGAATTTGGATGAGCCGTGAATGATTCCAGATTGAAGCCATATATATATGTGACTGAAAATAGGGAACCCTACAGAGGAGGCTTCTCATTTCTTGGGGTACCACAAATCACTAACTTATACCTGTGCATCTGAAGTGTCTTTAACTGCAAAGCATTTTCTCACACGTTTTCTAGTTTGATTCTCATGATGACCCATAGGGGAGGTGTAGCAGGCTTTACAGTCCTTATTTTAGAGATGATGACATTGGACCACAAAGAAGTTCTGAGTTGTTCAAGATCCCACGGCTGGTAGCAGGGCTGTGTCTGACTACAGGTTTATTGGCTTTCTACTCCTCCACACAGTACCCCGTAGAGCCACCAAAATTCATTGATCTTGGCCAAACACACCCAAACCAATGTAGATGTGGAAAGAACATTCCTGAATCTCTAAACATAATTCCCGATCCTTTTTCTAAAGACAAGCATTGCCTGTAAAGACGAGAAGGTGCCAACTGCCATTGACAATGGAAGACGGGTGCATTAGTGCCAGCTGGCCTGGTTCTGCCTGGCACTCCCACAGTGATTCATTTGGCCATGTCCAATGTGCACTCTCCAGTTTCCAGGTACTTGAGGATTTCTTAAATAAGCCCAGGGCGTGTTGGTTAAAGATGCTGATACGGCAAAGGAATGTACACAATCCGTGCCCCAAGGAGGACTTCCTGCAGGTAAGGACTTGTTTGGTTTCCAACTTGATACCCTTCTTGTGAACCTGGCAGCAAGGGCCTAGGCAAGACACCTCCCTGACACGGAGAAACTACACGTCATGCGCCACTCCCTCCCTAGAATGTTTACGAACATTCTTTCTGCCATGTGATCTAGAGTAAACCTGTGAAACTAGCACCGAAGGCTCCAAATGATGCGATAAGACTACTTACTGGTCAATGCTGACTGTTTCTAGCAAGGTTAGGCAAATAGCCTTCTGAGATATGCATGGTAAATACTGATAACTGCACACTCAGGAAGGTTGTACGTTGTTGGCCGAGTTCATTCCCTTGGGCACAGTTGTTCTTGCCTGGACATACAGCGTCAGTCACTCTCCGGAGTTGCTGTTGCTTTTCTCCTACCATTTCCACTGGGGTATCTGCTCACACCTCTGGCTGGGGGTGTCAAGAAGCCCAGGTGGGAGGCGGGGTCACACCGTTAACAGTTGTGCGGTCTTGGGCAAGGCCATTTGCATCTCCGAACTCTGCATCCCGAACAGTAAAGTGGAGATCACAAAGTTTGTTGCTCTGACACAGTTCGGAGGTGCAAAGGTGACAATGTGTGGAGAAGGGCACTGACAATCTAAGAGAACTATTGTTTTCTGGGAATTGTTTGGATTTGATTGTTTTTTTTTCAGATTATGAGAGTACAACCTGATGGTTGCAATAGGTCAAATAGTTCAAAGCCATAAGAAAGAAAGGTCACCATTACTAACGTCCAGCCCTAGCCCACTGAGAGATCCAGATTCTATACATTAACAAGCTTTTATGCTGCTCCAGCGTAAATATACACATATACTAGGGTTTTGCTTTATTTTTTACTAAAATGGAGTCATAGTGAATGTATGGCTCAGCAACTTCCTTCTTAATTTGATGATGTATTATAGACATCCCTACACTTCTGTGGAGATGATTTAATTTGGTCTTTTTTTCCTTAATTTCTTTATGAACACACACACACTTGTATGTTTGTGTTTGTATGTGAATTACATATGGAGTCATTTTTAAAAATAAGTATTTTCCTCTTCTCTACTCCTAATGACATTAGCTTTTCCCTATATACTGGCCATACTTTCCTCCATGTTCATAGAATCACATAAGATATTTACACACATGTATATTCCTAGAGGTTTTTGTTTCATTATTTGTTTCAAAACTAGATTGTATGCATGCTTTTATTACTCTGGAAACTCAATAAGATCTCATGGAAACAGCCACAATTTAACTGGTTTGGTGCATGATTTTTAATGACTATACATCATTTTATGGGGTGAAGGCAGTTGTGTGCTGGTAAATGTTTAATAGTGAGCTCTCTCAGAGAAAGCTCTGACTGGTAGTGGTTGCTGCTATCTATGCCAATTTAAGTTATCACCATATCGTTTAACAATAAAATTATTTAATGATAAATGAAATGATAAATTACCATTATTTGTTAGATTACAACAAAAACAGATATGGAACAGAATGCAAAATTCAGATGAAGTTTAAAGGGAAACACATGACATCTAGGAAATTTCTAGCTTGCAGGAGGCGGCTGCTTTGGGCTGTACATGAGACTCTCCGAGTGAGTGTTGATTCTCCACTATCTTAAACGTCACTGAAAGGCATGAGAGGCCCTAGTAAACTCCCACCCCAGAGATGCTATCAACCCTGGTGAGCAGGGGAAATGCCCCCCCTCTCTCAGCCTTTGCCAAGAGGATTCTGGGTTGTGTGTTCACTCGCCATGATTCAGTTTGGGTGGTTGATGGCTGTAGGTGACTCAGTCAATGCCCTCCTTATCAGCTGCCGGCCTTTCTGACATCACTTCCTTACTCACCTCCACGATCTACAGGGCTAGTGGAGGAAGGATACTGCTAAGATCCTAACAGACACATTTTAAAAACTACTAGAATCAAGAGGAGAGATTGATTAAGGGGGGCACACGCAGGAGTGAAGTGGGAGTAACACGCCAATCCACAAATATTAGTAAGAGAGCTTGGTTATATGTAATACATGTGGATTACTAGGAAAATGCAATGCAAAAACCAAACTGAAAATCTCCCACCACATACAAAATATAAGTGCCATTTTTTATTATTAATTCAACAACATGAAATTATTCTGTCAAATTGTTGTGAAAGTTTCCACTGCTTACTCTCAATTTCCTGTCCGACTGGTAACAAACAGCTCGCAGACTGATACTGACCCACTGACGCACTCTGAGTACAGCTGCCTTCCGAAATTCCTTTAGGAGCAACTAGTTTCAGAATTAATAGACAGGGAATACTCAATATTGGTGCAGTTAAAAGGGGTGGTTAATAGGAGATTGAGTGTACTTCTATTTTTAATTGATAGATGGGTGGGTATTAAGGATACAGAAATGGGGATCTCAGGGCCTTGTAAGATCACAAGCTCACAAGGCACTCCTGCCGTGGGTCAAGGGAGCCGCGCGGCTGTGGTTTCAAGGAAACACCGGCAACTAACATCACACTGCCCTCCCCCTGGGGGAGCCGCGGCCGGAGCCCAAGGCCCTGCACGAGCTTCGCCAGTCCACGCCAGGAGCTCACTTCTGCTCCTTGTCATCTATGGGCAGCTTTTCTCTCCTTGGCACATTTCCTGATTCCCTATGGAGAGAGGAAAGCGAGCAGCCAATCCCTGTGTTCTTTGTTCCCAGGAACTGACTCAGAACCAGGTCAGATCCAGGCCGGAACTCACTGACCACTTGGGGGACGCACCCCGTTCCAGCCCCTTGAAGGTGGCTGAGAACAAAACAAGACCCCTGCCCTCCCCGAGCTTACATTCTTGAGGGGAAAGACAACATAAGACATGAACATAATAAAACGGAGATGGATGGTGTGCTGCATTGTGAATGTGGTTAAACGCCACTGAATTGTATACTTAAGCATGGTTAAAACGGTAAGTTCTCTCTCGTGTACAGTTAAAACAAACGAATAACTTAAAAAAAAATTTAACTACATAGTATGCTTGATGGTGAGTTATGCTGTGGAGAACAGCAAGATAAGAGGGATGGGATGGGGGGCAGTGTCGGTGCACCTCGCGTGCAATGGGGTGACCCACAGCTGCCAGGAGGACTGGTCATGGGGGATTCGAAGAGGCTTTCTTCTATGAAGGCCTCGAAGCTGACAATGAGGAATTTTTAGACCCTGAACGCACCTTTTGGGAATGGAAAAAAATAAAAAAATTCATGGGTATTTTGTTACTTAATTTAACATTCCATTTTTTAAAGTTATAAATTTTTAAAAATCTATTTCCTTGGGCCTTGAAATTAGAAGCCTTATAGTTCCATTTTTAAATTAGTAAATTTTAGCAATTAACAACTTAGTTCATTAAATTCCTTTAAGCATTTATCCATGATATTACTTTATTCTATTCCCTTGTATTCCAAGTAGACTAACAAAGACTTCCCCTTTATGATGTAATTCTTATAAATAAGTTAAACTTTTCAATACCTGACTCAAGTTCTCTTAGGCATTCTAATGCTGTTTACTAGCTTTATTCTCTTACACTTTCCAGCTTAACATCTTAAATTTAAATCAATCACTCAATTACATAACAAATTAGAACCATAAGGCTAATCTGTTAGCTACCAACTTCTTGTAGACAGGATTCATATTGTACACACCAAGTATACACAGAATATTCCTGAACTCACATGAAGAGAGGTGGGTTTGACTTCCTTTGCCATCTCTATCCTTATCCTGGCCTTCCCATCATTTACCTGCTAAGGAGAGACTTATCTCTAGCAAGCTGGTGTTTCCAACTTGGGAAACTGAGGTTAGACACTGTTCAGAAGTTTTCGGCCAGGAGACAGAGTGTGTAAGACAGAGACTACGTGCAAGACTCCTGGTGGGACTCTGTGATCTGTACCAGGGACTCTGCTGCAGGGGACTGTTCACCTAACTCTTCCTTCTGACCTGGGTCTCTAACCTCCCACCCTGGGTGTGGACACATCCCTTCCCTGAGTGGCTGATTTTTATATTTCTCAGGCTCTTAAGACATTTTAATATGTTTCTGTCTGGCTCTAAGATCTATTAGCACTATTAGCTTCTGTGTCACACCTTTATGATTCTTTTGTAACCTCTTTACTGCCTGGTTTGGCCAAAGAATGCTGGATTCCTTCCATATTTTCCTGTCTGGCAGATCTGTGACTCTTAGAGTTAATTAAAAAAGCATTCACTTGCATTCTTCGTATCTCTCTTGGGTTTGAATTTATGGTCGTAAGACTCAAATCATGCTAATGACAAGGAATAAGCTTTGGTACCCTTGAGGGGTTCTTTCTGTTTTAAAAATATTTTAATATTTGGATAGATAATATATGCACATGTTTGAACATTCAGAATCACAAAAGAGCAAAGAATGGAAAAGAAGTCTCCCTTCCTCCTCTGTCCCCAGCCTCTCAGGCCGTATATTGTACGTGTGTAAACATACGGTATACATGTGTGTATAGTATACACATGGCATATATTTTAGTATACATGTGGTAACAGACTATTCATATCACTTTGTACTTTGTTGACTTGGTGACAGACCCATAGCAATACATAAAGAGCTTGCCTTAGTTGTTGCTGTTGTTTCTTCCAAACCAACTCAATCTCAAGTTCTTTGGGGGCTTCAGTTTGCAATTTCCTTTGTACACAGGGTTGCCATGAACCTGGCTGTGGTCAGTGAAGTGTAAGCAGGAGTGTATTGGGCAGAGCTTCTGGGAAAGTTGTTACTCTCCAAACAAAAAAACAAGGCTTTGTGTCATTCCACCTTGTTCTTCTTCCTACCTGGAATGCAGCTGAGATGCCTATGTATACAGCAGCCACATTGTCAGCATGAGGAGAAGCTCACTCTCAGACAGCTGAGCAGAAGAATAGAAGGTGACAGGGTAGAGCCATTACAATGTCTCTGGGCCACCAAACCCTGGACTTCTTATTATCTGGGAAAAGAAACTTCATCTTTGTTAAATCCTGGGTAGTCAGATTTCTGTTACATGCAATAGAATCAGTCCAATACTATTACATTGTCTGGATGTATAATTGTTTATTTAACTAGTCTTCTTTAGACAAAAAATACTATAATTTAAAAAAGAAAAACTTGTACTATGTTGTTTTCCATGTATGAGAGTATATCTATAGGATAAATTCCTAGAATTAGGGTCAAAGTATACATATATTTTAAAATTTGGTAGACATTGCTGAATTTCTCTCCATGGAGTTATACCAATTCTTGGAAAATTCTTAATGGGCTATGGAAAAGTCATCCATATTAAGACTTTAAAGCATACATGATCAAAAGCTTAACTCTGTTTTAGAATTTCTCTTGGTGAAGTAATTAACTTTTCTCCTTTGGAAGGAGAAAGCCTTCACTAGACCCTATAATCAGGCACAAGACACTGTAAGATTCGCTTGCTAATTGACAGGGAATCATCAAAGACATGCTGATGATCATAAGCTGTTAAATCCTTCCTCTGAATTGGTTTAAGACTGTATACCAGATACAAATCATAATTTTTCTTAACAAAGGCCCTCATCTCTCCTTTCTGACATGGTCAGCTACTGATGAAATTAAGCAAACATATTCTGAGCATCTATTGGGTATCCAGCACCAAGCTTGGCACTAGGAAGAGATGGACCCTGGAGAAGGAGAGTTGTGTCCCCTAAACGATTGGTTCTTTCTAATCCGAGTACCTTATTTGGAACCAAAGTCTTTGCAGATGTGATCAAGTTCAGATGACATCATCCTGGGTTGGGGTGGGCCTAAACCCAATGCCTGGCATCTTCATAAGACAAGGGAGGAGGAGAGTCACAGCAGAGACACAGGAAGAAGGCCTCGTGAAGACAGAGACCAAGATGCTGCCACATACCAGGAAAGCCAAGGATTGCCAAGAGCCATGAAAGGAAGGAGTCTTCCTTAAAGACTTTAGAGAGAGCCCGGCCTTCCCCACACCTGGGTTGCAGACTTGTAGCTTCCAGAACCACGAGAGAATAAATTTCTCTTCTTTATGGAATAAATTCCATTGTTGATAGAACAAACTTGTTATTGCCACCAAGTGCGTAGGGCCTTGATACGGCAGCCCTGGGAAGCTGGTGCTGATACCGGGGTCGAACCCCCCCGAGGAAGTAGAAGGGCCTCTTCCTCCTTCATGTCTTCAGTGGTGTTCCGGGAATATGTCAATTATTAATCATGCCATATTACATGGATCTTTATCTGTTTCCATGTCCATCTCCTTCTCTGGATTGGCTTTCTTTAGGGAGCAACTTACTTATTTCTGTATCTCCCGAGCAGGAGAAATGACTAACACAGGGCAGGTGTCCACTAAATACGGATAGATTCTGTTGATGGATCAATCAGTCTGTTCATCATCTCTCTGTCTTCTGAGAAGGAGGAACCAGCTGAAAACCTTAGGCTTGAGGAGGGGTGTCATTACACACCGCACTCCCTGATTTTGGCCTGTGGTCCCTCCCTTTCTTCTTGCTGCCGATTCTTCAGCCGAACCATTCACCTTGACCTTTTTCCTCTCTCCGTTCTTTGCAGCTGGTTGGATATCAGTTTCTGCCCAGACTCTTCTGACTTCTCTGTGTAACTCTTTCCTGCTCTAGACATCCTCAGCTGTCACCCCGTCCTGCCCTGCGACCCCGTTCTCCTTGGTGACCCCACAATTGCCAGCTTGATGCTGGTAATTTCTGGATCCTGATCATGGACTCAGATGACCTGACTAACAGACCCAGGTCTACAACCCCCTACTTAAATCTCTACTTATTTATTTTGAGAGTGCAGGGCAAAACTTGTCCAAACTGATTTTGTCATTTTTGTCCACCAAACCTGCTATTCCCCTAATGATTCCTACGTCAGTAATCTACCCTCTTGCCAACATCCAGTAGCCCAGGAGCCTCATGCTTTGTTTCTCTTTCTCCCTCACCCCCCACATCTTGCTTATTACCAAGCCTCAACCAGTCAGTCTCTCTTCAGTCCCTAGAACTGGCTGACTTTTCTCCACCACCATCCTAAGCGTGTTCCCTGGGGCTCCATGTGTACCTCCTGACCTGTCTTGCTCCTCTGCCATCCTTCTCTGGGTTATACTGAGAGATTTAGACAAGTGACCCACCTCGATCTGATCACGTAACCACTCTGTTTAAAACTACAGCAGCCGTGAGTATCGAGGAAGAGCTGCTTTCTGTGGTCTACAAAGCCTTTCACGATCCGGCACCTGCTTCCAGCTTCCCTGCTGTACGCTGGTCCCGCCAAATTAAAAGTTCCATTCATTCTTTAAACTTGCTTATTCTCTCTTGTCCTCCTAAACTTTGCACATGCTGTTCCTTATTCTTGGAATATTCCTCTCCCCCTTCTGATCTGAATGTCTACAACTCAACCTTCCTGTCTTTGTTTATAAGTCCTACTTCCTTAGAGAGTCTCCTCCAAATCAAAACATCACTTCAACAGGTAACTCTCAAGGAGAATATTCATTTGCAGCTCCCCATAAATTCAGAGCAAAGCCCAAACTCCATGGCTATGCCAAGCCCTACAGTATGTTGGCCATAGATTCTTAGGTATCTGTGTGCTAGAGTTAATGTGTGTGCTAACAGGCTCCTGTGGGTGAGCCTACCACCTAACCAGCTTTGTTTGTTTGGAAAAATGCCTCCTTGGCCCTAGCACCCTATTTTCAAATGAATGTCTGGAAATGCAGCCTGTGATTACACTGGGGGTTGCTTAGTTTGAACTGCGTTGCTGTTCCGAGAGGTCACCAGGCAGTCAGCAGAGATAGGCAGGTGGCCTTTCAAAACTTCTAACTTAGCAGCGGAGCTTGGGAGGGCTGACGTGAGCAGGACGATGTGGTTGGCATGTATTCGGAGGCCTAACTCTCCTGACACGTTCCACATTGAGATGATTAGTTGTTTGTCTGATTCTTTTTTTTTTTTTTCTTGTCTGATTCTTCTTTACAAATCAGAAAGCTCGCTGTCCCTGGGCTCAGGAGTGCCTTGATCTGGCCCTTCTCGCTTTTTGAGATGCTGGCTCTGTAGCCCTGGTGGAGTCAGCCTGCTGACCGAGCTCATCCAGGCTGGAGGAGGCCAGGCCCGGGGGCTCCCGTTGGCCCTGCGTGTGATCGCTGCTCTGGGTGCGGGCCATGGCCTGGTGCACCGCCTCTGCCAGGACGCGCCCCGTGGGAGGCGCACGGCTGAGGCCCGAGCAAAGGGGAAGTGCAGACTTTATCTTTGGCTTGATTCATATTTGAGTCTACCTTGTCTGTTGCCTCTTGCCTTTCGGCACCTGCCACCCATGCTGTTTCTAGCCCTTCTCTGTCAATGGGGTGGGGACCATCTGACGCAGTCCTCTGTGTTGGCGGGGCAAGGTGACGTGGTGCACGAAAGGCGAGCCCTGGAGCCAGCCAAACCTGGACTGGTTCTCACCTCTCTTTGGATGGCCAGTAGTGGCCCACTCTGTGGTCAAGGACCTACTCTCAGGAGCTACTGGGAGGGGAAGGGCAGACATGATTGGCTTTTCCAGGGGCACCCTGGAGGGGGCAGCCACACCCCCCACCCAGCCCATCCCAGGATGGCTCCTCCTGACTCCTGACTTGCTGAAGGCCACCTTCTTCATCCCTCATCCTGCTTTTCTTTGTCTCCTCACATGACAGATGTTTATCTCCTCAAATTCAGAATTCCTCTTCACTGGGCCTTGCCTGTGAGCCCTGGCCAGCCGTCCCCAACCTCATGTTATTGTGACCATTCTGGTGACCCCACCCCACGCAGCACGCACACAGCTCGTGGCCAGGGTTTCCACCACCTCAGGCCTAGTGGGATAATGATCCGAGGTGCTCCCAGTCGGCCAGGGTTGCTGAGCTTCGGGGCCTCTGGGCGCAGTCGAGGGCCCTTGCCACAGACTCCCGGAGTCAGTGGAAGAAGTTCTGGAAGCATCACCCCAGAGCAGAAGCTGGGCATACAGTCTGAAACTGTAGGATCACAACAGGACTGAGGCATGTTGGACACACTGTAGGAATGACTTAACTCACTCTGCTTTCTGGAGGACTCTCGGGATCACATGGAAGAGATTCCCTACCCACAGCACCTTAACGGCGTCACCCAGCACCTGGCACCTTGCAGCAGATGTCTGACTGGGCTTCCTCCCATCCCCTATGCTGGACCAGTGTCAGCAGCCACACGCAGGTTTATTATCAATAGTAATAACATACATTATTTTCATTCATTGAGCACCGACTATGTGCTGGGAATTGTGCTGATTCATTGAATGCATTATCTTTTTAATCCTCACGACAAACCAGTAAGTCAGCTACTATTATTATCTCCATTTTACAGAAGAGGAAATGGAGGCTTAGAGGACTTAAAGAGCTTAAGGTCACGTAAAGTCACTGAGCTAGTGAGCTAACCCACGTCCAGCTCCTGCTGAGGCCAGGCTTCGGGTTGCTGTGCATACCACTTCCTGATCATTCCATGGTGGTTGGTTGCTGGTGATTTTGCAACAGAACAGAGATCTGGGGGCCTCACGCACCTCTCCCAGACGCCCGCCTCTGCTGCTCTCCGTGCTGTCCCCACATGACTTGCTCGGTTATCACCTCTGCTCTCCACTCTCCTGCTCACGGGGTCAGGCCCTGACCTGTCCTTGCCATGGGGTTTGTTCTAGCTGGACCTGTCTTAGCTGCCCGGGTCCCACTCCAATACTCTTGTCCCTTTATACTTCTGGTGTCCATCCCCTGCTGCACCCTTGTCTGTTCCCCCCTAGGGTCATCGTCAGCCCCAGTTGCCCTGTTCCCTCTCCATCATCCTCAGGGTCCCTGATCATGGTGTCACCATTGCCTGCCAGAGCCGTACCGCTTTCCCAGCCCAGGCCTCCAAGCTGTGCGCTTCTGCACTGTAAGTTCTCTGCACCCACCAGACGAGGCCATGGCAAGAGCATGGGGACATGGGACCAACCAGGTCTGTAGTGTTCGTCTGTGCTTTTGTCTTTAGTTTAATTATGAGAGTGCAGACTGTGGGATCACCATGTTTGATTACAAATAAACGAGAAATATTGTAAACACTTGTAGCAGGCTAATCCCATATTTCTTGGTACACCCATCACTTTTGTAAATCAAATGTCTACCTA
The DNA here is from genome assembly GCF_030020395.1 of Manis pentadactyla. Classification (NCBI taxonomy): domain Eukaryota; kingdom Metazoa; phylum Chordata; class Mammalia; order Pholidota; family Manidae; genus Manis; species Manis pentadactyla. The sequence goes on from NC_080020.1 coordinate 8,842,347, forward strand.
GTTATCATGCAGTGCAATGAAAAGTTCATCCTTGAGTAAAACAGAGTGTTCATCTTATTAGAAAAATTTTAATTTTAATTTTATAAGCAATCCTGAACTTTACCTTATATAACTGTATGGTTCCTGGATAGATATTCATTAACCACATTTATTCAGCCACAACTAAAACCAATAAGGCAATGTTGGATCTGCACTAGCATATCTGCGCTTTGCTGGGGAACTTTCCAGAGAGAGTTCGTGGCTCTGAGAGTGAGTCAGGGGAAGGAGGCTTTCCCCACCTTTTCTACGACCAAAAGGAATGTGCAGAAATCAAAGTAGAATAGGAAGGGCAGTCCATCCCAGCAGAATGTGGAGGGGAAGTAATTTCTGTGTGATTCTCTTCCATACTTCTACTATTAAGGGAAGAAGCCCTTTTTGAGTCTGCGTTATGATAGATGTTGACTAATTAGCTGAGTTTGACTGACTGCCTTTCATTTGTTAGTGTAGATTTCTCCTTGAGAAACAATAAAGGCAATCCTGTTCGGTATTGTGTTCCCGGATGAGGAAGCAGTCTGCAGAGATGGCTGCACTTCAGGGTAGATGGCAGCCCCCCCAGTTAGCCAGGCATCCCTCAAGAGCTGAGGCAAGGGCCGGCCAGGCCCACCCTCGGATTAGGGGATGCTGGGTATGTGCCTTCCCTGGAAGGGAGGGTCCTCCTCAGTGATGTCGTGGGGAATAGGCACCCCCCAAAGGCTGAGGAGGAGAAGAGGGACCTCATCTAGAGGCAGAGCACCGAGGGGGCCCCAAGACGGATCACTTAATATCTGTCTCATCAGGCCTCAGGCAGGTTTTCCAAGGGGCTTGGCATGCCTGGGGTTCAGGTCTGCGTCACTTGGCCCAGGCTTTAAGTATCGATCATTAGTGACACACGAACCTGATAATCATCCTTTATCTTGGGTAGTGGCCCTTTGACAAAATAAGAGATGGTAGATAATGTGAAAGAGAAATGAGCCCGACTGCACACCATCCTCAAGTATCTATTTATTATTTTCCAGCTCTGGTCAAATTTTCTGAACTAGAAGGAAGGCAGATGGCTTCCTGAAAATAAAAATAGATTCTTATCCCCTGAAGTTTCACAGCCTGGTTGAGGGGAAGCGGCTGCATCTGGTGTTTGAAAGGTCCTCTCTGAAGACGCACACGTGGTTTTGCTGTTGCGTATTGCTGTGAGACAGACAACCAGGAATCTGTGAAAATGAGGGCCGGGAAGGCGCAGATGCCCCAGAGAACAGACTCCTGGGTAGGGCTTCGCTGCCGTTCCCTGGCGGGCCTCTGCGGGAAGAACGAGACTGGGGGAAAGAGCGAGAACCCTGCACTCGGGTAATTTTTTGGTCTAGCAGTAGTGTGACCTTCAGCAATTTGCTTTGTGTCTCTGAGTCACACTGTCCCCACCAGTCAAATGATCTTTTGTGAAGACGAAATGAAATAACGTGTATTCATGATCTACTGCTGTGTAACAAATTACCCCCAAACTTAGTCACTTGAAACAACAGTATGCATTATCTCAGTTTCTGCAGATCAGGAATCCTAGTGGCTTGCCCGGGTCCTCTAACTCAAAGTCCCCTGTGTCGGGACCCGTGATCTCAAGGCTCAGTGGAGGAAGAATTTGCCTCCAAGCTCATCCACACGGCTGCTGGGAGGCCTCCGTTTCTTGTGGGCTGTCGGACTGAGACCTGAGATCCTCATACCCTGCCGTTTCCCTCAGTTCTTGCCATGCGGGCCTCTCCTTGGGGCAGCTCACAGAAAAGAGCTTGCTTCATCAGAGCAAGTCAGGGAAAAGAGGTGGGGACAGAAAGAAGGATGTCACAGTTTCTCATACCCTAGTGGTGGACTGGCATCCTAACGTTTCTGTTGTATTTCATCTGTTAAAGTCAGGACAGTAGATCCAGCTCACCCACGAAAGCAGGCAGTTGTGCGAATTGTGGCTACCTGGAGGCAGGGGTCACTGAGAGCCACCTTAGAAGCAGCCTGACACATCATGCATACGTAAAGTGCTTATCATTGCATCACATAGTTGGTGTGCTCAGTTGATGTAATAGCTTCTTACCTCTAGTCGACATAGGCATCTAGAGCTTTGGTGCTACAGTGATAATTGTACTTGGTTAAGGTATAATCTGCCTTCCTTAGAAATCTTCACACACTGAACAGAGTTGCAGGTTTTTCAATCTTACCCACAGTGTAGGCATCTGTGTGTGGGGTGTGCAGGGGCCACGCTGCACCCACAGCCTAGCAGCTGCTTAGTAGGTAGTTCCTTTTGCAGTGCATGGAGGCTGGAGACAGGTTTCCTCCAAGTCCTTGCTGAGCAACTGCTATGTGCCAGCAGGCAGCAGGGAACAAAGCAGAGGGAACATGGAGCTCACCTTTTAGTGAGAGTAGATGGACAAAAAGCAAAATAAATAAGGACAATGTATTCTGTAGATGGGAAAAATTATGATGTTACAAGTCCACTGAAACCTCTGGTCAATTTCTTAACCTATAACCCAAACACAGTTAACACCCAGAGCATACATGATTAAGAGTGCTTAAATCGTCACTTCTGGGTTGCTAATCAATTGATAAGATTGTCACCCCATATGGAGCAGTACATACAGTTCACCTACTAGATCCCAGGCATGACGTTGAAGATGAGTTAAGGCAAATAAAAAGGCAAGTATCTGTCATCAATTAACAATTTTTAGATTAAAAAGAAAATGTTCAGTAAATGTCATCAATTAACAATTTTTAGATTAAAAATGAAGACAGAATTTTCAGTACAATTTTATTTTTACAGTAGAAAACACAAAGCGATTTCCTGAAACAAACTGTTATTCACCAAGTGAAGCATTCTGAGACTGGAGGGTAGAGAAATATCGAGATGCACAGCCCTTTGCTGTCACTCAGAGCACCTTTCAAAATATCTACACGTCCTTCTGACAGTCTGCCGACCCTGTTTGGGTTGTAATTCAAGATTCTCCTGTACATCATTTCATTAAAGATGTCACCATGAGCCGGCAGGATAGAATTATACATTTTCCTCATATAAACGTCAGCTGGAGAAAATATTACTTTAAGAGATGTGCACCTAGTTTGAAGTTTGGGTATTAAAAACCAGAGGAAGCTTACCACTAGAATATTAACTTAGAGGGAATGCCAGAGGGGAAGGTGGGAAGATATGCTATGGGGCAAAATGAAACAAGGAAGGAGGTAGGAAATTGCAAGTTGACAGTAATGTGGCCAGTAAAGAGGGTGGAATTTGCATAGAGACCTAAAGGAGAAGGAACAGGCTGTGTGGACTTCATGGGGAACAGCGCTGTGAGCGGAGCAGATAGCTGATGCAAAGCCCCTGCGAGGCAGAGGGTGCTCTGGCATGCTCTAGGGAAAGCAACGAGGCCGTGGTCCTCCCTGTGAGCCTAGGAGACAGAGCAGGACAGTGTAGGACTCTCTGTAGGTGCCCAGGTCCCAGAAAAGGGGAGGGCAGGTGGGCGACGTCCCCGCACAATTTTAATTCTGAATGAGATGGGAGGCCGCTGTAGGCTTTGCACTGCTTTCAACCTAAGAGTAACTGGAGATCTGGAGGGGAGGGACTGGCTCTCTGTCTCTGTTCCCAACCAGTAAAGTGGGGACCACCATATGTACCCCGTAAAGGCAGGTCTGCAGCAGGAAGGAGCTAGCAGGACATAAGGGCATGAATTGACCCTGACCTGCCTCAGAAACCCATTGGAGGTACAGACTGTCAGGGGTGAGCATGGGGAGGCGCTCGTAGGGAGGGATGCATATTGGGGTTTGCTGTCTAAGAGAGGAGCTGGTGGCCATTGACACACAGGAATTTGGGAGGTACTGAGAGAAATGAGGGAAATGAGGTGCTAAGGGAAATGAGGTCATTATTTTCATCCCTATCTTACAGATGAGGAAACTGAAGCTCAAGGACTAAGTTATCCAATGTCACAAAGCTGGTAAGTTTAGCAAGTGGGATTCAAACCCCAGACCTTGTGATACCACAGCCAATGTTCTTCGCACTATTCTGTCTAGATCATTATGTGGACAGCACCCATTGTGCACATCATGACCATCTTAAGGGATGAGACAAGGTCAAGATCAAGGCTCTAAGTGGTCAGGTGTTTTTTACTTGACAGGCAAGTCCATGTGGAAGCCCCTGGGGCAGACAGAGGCCTTGTTTGGCAGAGAGGGTCTCAGGGGTTTAGGGAGAGGTGGTGAGGGATGAGTGGGGGCTGTATGTGGGGGTGGGAATGGAGTATTTCCTGCCCTTTTGGGGGACCACGGGCCTGACCACTCTTCTGTCTTCCCCACTGGGTGGTCCAGACCCCTGCTTTGCATTATGAGTTCGTTGTATTTAGCTTGGCAATCCTTTAAATTAATGATGTAAAGATTCTCTGAATGAATCCAGCCATCAGCGCTCAGACATTTCAGTCAAGACCATTGCTTGCGAGTTAGTGTTGAAGAAAAACCATTTACAAGAAATGGTTCCATTGGCCATGTAAACAACAATGGGAAAGAAGAAAGGGTTGCACATTCCTGCTTTTCCCCCCTTTTCACAATGACAGGATGATGCCAAATAAATGTGGAAGATAAAATCACAGCTGGTTTTTCTTCTAATGCTGAAGTATGGGAAAATCTTTAATTTTTACCAGTCCTGGGGGCCGAAGGTATGAAACTTTGCTAAATAAGATGCACCCACCAAGCACATTTTATTAGCACTACAATCCGACGGTGCTTTCAATTTTTAGAACAGTTGCTTTAAAAAGTCTCTGGGGGCATGCACAGCAATCTCAGTTCATCCCATAATAATAAAAACCAGCAGCTAAAGTGCTGCTATAACAGTAATGACCAACACATGTGCTTTAAGATGGATGGTAAGGAGGATTTCCTGAAAAGGAGTGTTAAGGATTCACCTCCTACTCCTTCTCCTTCCTTAGCAAGCAGAACAAGCCTCATCTTTCTTATCAGGCTTTGCTGAGTTTGCCTGGAGGCAGGGATAGATGAGGTAACTTCTCAACATCCTTCTGCATCCTGTGAGTCTGAAGACATCCCCAGGGACCTATCCCAGCCGGAATTGCCTTTTCCATTTCAGGCTGACTGAGTGAAAATTCAGCAAAGTTCATTCAACAAACATTCCCTGGGAAGCAGCCATTTGCAAAGCCCTAGGACTTTTTTGAAGAGGAAGAAGAGAATGAAGAATGGGCCAATGAGCTCTAGCCCCAAAAACCTGACATCTAAGGGGGACACAGGGATATTCGTGGGAACCTAAGGCCACATGAAATAGGTCATATGTTAGAAGTGGCAGCTAAGTGTGGAGGGAATTTGTTAGGAGAAATCATTTATGATGGCTAAAGGCTTCCAGAAGAGGTGGTGGCCGGAATCACTCTTTACAGATGGATGGGATTTGGGGTAATCGGAGAAGGGGAAAGGGGCCCAAGGATGAGGAAATAGCAGTGCAGAGACATCGCCCTTGGCCTCGGGGGTTTGTTCGGGCTGACAGAGCCAGGAGAGGTGTGGGGGAAGGAGGGCACTGAGGGGTGGAGCAGAGCCTGCAAGGCACCTTGAAGGCCACACCCAAGAGTCTGGCCTTCACCCTAAGGCTGATGGCGAGCTTTAGGAAGGAGGCATGAGCTAAGCTGTAGGGAAGTAATACCAACGGTGGTGTGAAATTAAAAGGAAAAAAACTTCTAGGTTCAGGTTATACTTGTCCACAAGGTCAAAGGAATCTTGCCTCATCCATCCCAGTCAGGAAAAGAGTGCCAGCATGGGAAACTGCTCACTTAGATCCCCAATACTATATTGTTTCTGTGGTCTTCCTGACGGTCTGGGAGGCAAGGTGGTCCCTGGAATTTTCCAAGATCTCATTTATAGCGGTCACGTGATGTATTGAAAGGTCTGACCTAGAGGCCCGGCACTGGGGTCCCATGCGGTCTTGGTTAGGCACAAATACGCCTCCGTCATTTCCATGCAATGTTTTTTGTCTCACTGGTTTTCATACAGATCAAGTCCTATTTGCAAGGCCATTGGAGACCATTTCATTTCTTTGACTTATTTATTATTAGTATAAAAAACTTAGCTTGCACTCTACTTTCTGCATCCTTATGCACAAATGGCACTCTGCTGTCATTAGTGGAACATACTACGTCCACACCAACTGTGGGCACAGCCTCGGGGCGGTTGGCACTGAGGAGAGGAAATTCCTTCTCCCATCTCGAGTATGTGAGGGCCTGGATGGACATGGAAACAAAGTCAAAATGGTCATCTCAGCCCACCTCCTACCAGTTCACCCCTTCCTGGATTTAACACTTATTGAGCATCTGCTGTGTCAGGTGCTGCATCAGATACTCAGAAAAAGTGGAAGACAAGCAGGCACGCTCCTCGCCCTTGAGGAAGTTCAATTTCAACAAGGAATTCAAATGTGCCTCGCGAGTATCAGGGTCACGGAGAACAGAAGCTGAGCATGGCGCACACAGCCTGAAATGAGGGTGGGGAAGGAGGCCAGTTCCAGGTGGCAGAAGAGAAAAGGCAAGTGTCTGCAGTGGTAGAAAGTGGGTGCATCTGAGGGCCTGAAAGAAATGTGCAGAGAGGAGGTGAGGGCAGGGACTGCTGGGGAGTGATGTGGGGGGAGGCAGGTCTATGTCGCGGTGGACCCTCCTGTGGTATTAATGATTGCCTAATTCGACTCGGAGCAAGTTCCCCAACGTCTCCTGCTTCCATTTCCTATATATATATAATGAGATTAGGATAATAGGTCTGGGCAGACAAGTCTGATGGGACAATGGCATATATGTAGAATGCGTGTAAACAATAAATGATTAGCAATGATAGACAATCAATATAGCATGTGAATTTCAGTAATTCCAGGTTATATAAACACATCTCTGGCTATATATACCACAGAAACCATCCAAAAACATCCGAAACCCAACGCACACCTGACACTCCACAAATGTTGGTTGCACTGAACTGTAAGAGCAGTTCTCTGTGTCTCTTGCCACCCACTGCAGGAGACAGTTGAGGGAGGGGGGACATTCCTAAGGCAGCCAGAGTGGTCAGATGGTGGTGGACCATGGGATGGTCTGCTCCTAGAAGTCGTAATAGATCAAACCAGCCATGTTCTGACTTCATAATAAAGTCTGTAATTCAAATGAATAAGATTTCTAAGTGCACTCATTCTAAGCCAATTTATTTCACTTTGGTACATTTTAAACTCAATTTGATAAGTATACTCACTACATGGCAAGTTAATTGTTTACAAATTGTATTGTCCCTCTAACATTTTTATCTCTGTAGATAGTACAAGAAAAACAAACAAACAAACCGAAACCTGAAGCATAAGATGTTCATAAATATTAGAGATGGTTTATCATTATATTGATCAAAAGAGAACCCTTGTGAGCAATATATAAATAAGTCATTAACAAGCTGTTTGTGTTTCTCTTCATTTGTTTAAACTGCCTGAAAGTTATATGTACTCTAAAGAAAAGTATTGAAAACTGGTGAAAGCTATTTCAAATAATTCAAAACAAACTGTAATTTAAAATGCTCAGAAGGTATAAACTTCGTTTGGAGGCAGATTAAGAATTAAAGAGAATTACCTTTTATTTCAACACTTGTTGCTGAAAATCCTTCTAAACTGTTTCTTTATTCCACTTTCTTGCCTTGGTGCATAAGGGAAATTTGAGTCCCTTTTAATCTTCGGCCACCGAGGACCTTGTCTTGTCCCATGCAGTATTAACTGCAATGAACATGGCCAGAAATCAGAGAATTATGGAAAATCAGACTGAAAAGGGGCAAAAGAGAAAATCTCATAATGCCCTCTTTTACCATAGGGGAAAGCAGAATTCTAGAGGTGAAGTGATGCCTCAGATCTAGCCAGAGCTGGAGCTCAAGTTTTTCTTCTCCCATTTATTCTGCTCCTCATGTTACCTGCCTGCGGGGTGGAAACAGGGTACATGCCTGTCCCAGATCATACCTGCAAGGTGAATTTTTGCAAGCATCTGTATCCCTGTACGTGTGTGTGTTTGATTTTAACCATGGGTCCATCTTGGAAAGATAGCTTTTCAAAATATGGTGACTTGATTCTGCTTCGCAATGTTCCTACAGTTTTATTATAAATATACCTTACTGTCCATTTTTAATGTGGAGGAATGTGTAGATAACACTGCTTTTCAGGTTTAAAAGGTTGAGATGATAGAAATTAAATTTTTAAAAAAAGCTCAAATCCCGAAGACAGCCTTATGTTTATATGATGGAGACAGAGGGCCAAAATATGTGGATTTTGAAGTGAAGATGATTTTTTTTTTTAAAAAGACAAATCAATTTTCTTTTGACCCTTCGGAGGCACACCTTAAAGTTGTCATTCCCTGCAGTTCAGCCTCATTGTTCCCTTAATCCACATACCAGGTCCTGTTCTAGGAGCTGTGCACACAGAAAGCCCCTAGTCTTGAAAATCTTCACTCCTTGAAGTCTTGCCTGGTTGGGGCAATAGGAAGATGGCTGGGACAGTACCTCAGGTCACTGCACTCAAAGTTGCAACAACGTGGGCTGCTTCAGGGTGGGCAAAATGTCCTCAAGCCCCCATCTGAGGCAGGGATGCCCACTGGTCTATGTTGGCAGGAGGTCCTATTCCCTGGGCAGGAGGTGGGTTCCTGATGGTGGGAGGCATAAGTGACCTCCTGTTCTGCCATCTTTCCAGAGAAAGGACCACCCCCACGACTCATCTTCCCAAGTGAAACTCTGTCCCCATTAAACAACTCCCCACTCCCCCCGTCCTCAGTCTTTGGCAACCATCATTCTGTTCTCTGCCTCTATGAACTTGACTGCTCTGGAAACCTCAGGTAAGTGGAATCACGCACTGGTGCGTGTCTGGCTTATGTCATTTATAATGTCCTCCGGGTTCATCCATGTTGCAGCCTGTGTCAGAATTTCCTTTCTTCCTCTTTTTTTGTTTTGATGCTAGGAATCTTTTTTTATTGAAATATAGTCGATACACAATATTATATTGGTTTCAGGTGTATAACAGTGATTTGACAATTATGTACAATTATGTACCTTATTAGATGCTCACCGTAAGTGCAGTTACCATCTGTCAACATACAAGGTTATGGCAATATTATCAACGACATTCCCTGTGCTGTACTTTCATCCTCATGACTAATTTATTTTATAATTAGAAGTTTATACCTCTTCATTCTCCACCTATTTTGCCCATCTCCCCACCCCTTTCCCTATGGCAACCACCAGGCTGTTTTCTGTGTTTATATGTCTTGTTTTCTGTTGTATTTGTTCATTTGCTTTGTGTTTCCGATTCTACATACAAGTGAAATCGTACGGTATTTATCTGTCTCACTTATATCGTTTAGCATCATGCACTCTAGGTTCATCCATGTTGTCCCAGACATGCCAGATTTCACTCTTTCTAATGGCTGAGTAATAGCATTTCCTTCATTTTTAAGAGTGGATGTCATTCCATTGTGCCCATGTTTATCCATTCATCTGCTGATGGGCTTTTGGTTTGCTTTCAGATTTTCGCTCTCGTGAATTCAGCCCTAGAGTTTTAATTGCTTTGTGAAAACCGAGGAGTCCTTACAGGGAAGAGGGCTGAGGGCAGACGTGCCTCTGCGGCTTCTCCAGCCCCGCACTGAGGACTGGCGAGAGAGATCTGGACCTACCTGCAGACCGCCACACACCTGTGTACTGTGCCTTTCCAGAGAGCTGGTCTGTGGCGGCCCTGAGCACCGTAGTCGCAAGCTTGACGCAGCCCACTTCTCAGGGGCACTGTGTCCACCCGCAAGCAAGGATGAACACAGGTCATCATAAAGGCCAACTTTGTGAACTCCCAGAGCCTCACCATCTTTTCAGTCATAACATGATTATAGGGCGGAGTCAGAGCAGGAGTCTTCATACCCAGGGAGGCTCTGGACACCGACTCTGGGCCTTTATCTTGATTCCCAGCCAGAGCCCAGGCAGTTATCACCAGCCCCAGCACACCCGAGAGCAGGCATCTGTCCTTCCTTCCCTGGAAGGCAAGAATTCTCATACCACCTCCGCCCCCAGTTTCGTGGTGCAGTCCTTCCTTCCTCCGCTCGTTCATCCACTCACTCAGCGATTAGTCAGCCCCGGCCCGTGACGTCCGAGGGCGGCAGTCTGTGGTCCTGGAGAACTGCCGTGTCCCAGAGCACGCCGGATAAGACACGAGAAGCTCGGGGGCTTCACCTAGAAAAGGTGCTGAATTTGTGTGAACTTCAGCTTTACGTGGGTGTTGAGTTCCAAGACTGGAACCCGAGGCAAAGATCCTGTAGCATCTGGTGGAAAACGTCCTGGCACACCCTTCAGGAAGGCTGCAGGGAGGCCGGGGCACCCATCGATCCACAGGCCGTGCAGCCTGCTTCCCCCACTGCTGGACCAGATTGCTGTGTCCTCGGCCACACTTTAAATGCTTCCTTTTTCCCCCCTTAATAAGACATTATACTAAATAAAAGTAGTGTAGGAAGACACTGTTCAGTGGATTCTCTATTCCCAGTAAAACCATACCGAATAAAAGATCTGTTTTCAATAACTGAGAGCGATGCAGTGCATGGTTATGTATTGGCTGAGGAACCAGAGCAACTGTGTGCAAACACCATCTCTGATGCTTCTAACTGTGTGATCTGAAGCAAGTTACTTAACCTCTCTGAGCCCCAGAGAGTCTTAGTCTGAAGACAGACATGACAATAATATCCGGATCATGATTACTGAGGATTAAAAGAGTTAAAGCATGCAGAGCATTTAGAATAGTGCCTGGCAAATCGATCAATTGATTGGTAAATTGGTCAGGAGCTAGACAGACACTGTAACAAAGAAAAATCTTCAATATGATGTGTATTATTTAGGGAGATAATGAAATTGTCTTGTGGAGATAACCTCATAAGACCCACAGAGGACGCAAGAAAAGGATTCCCTAAAGGGTAAGTCAATGGGTAATAAGACAGCCACGGGGCACCACTATTGTGAACTCAAGTGCCCCAGAGACTCTGGTGGAGCTGATGACGGCCTCTGATCAGGAAAGAGCTTTTAAAGCATCACGACAAAACAGATCAGTTAACAGAGTCTATGATCAACATTCATTATCCTTGTTATTTGTGGGGTTGTGCTAACACATTACACACCACCCCCTATGATGCCAACACAGCAGTGCAGGAAGCAGACCAAGAAGCAGCACACGGTGGGAGTGGAGCAGCGCACAGCTTTGTGAGTGCCTGTGGGGGCTGATGAAATAAGCCCCAAGAGGGATCAGACCCAGTTAAGCCTGGAAGGTCCCCTCTCATGGTACAGAGTAAGAGCCTGGCACCCTCCTCTAGGGATGACCGCCAGGTAGTGCCCTTGCCTCCATCTGCCCCGGAGTCCTCTAACTACAGAATCTGTTCCATAATTGCCTTGACATATACAATTCTTTTTTAAGCAGTAATGCAAAAAGAATTACTCAATGGGGACTCTCGCCTGAAAAGTATTTCTGCTCCTAGGCAGGAAATACGGAGACACTCATGAAAAGTAAGTTTCATGCTATGAATGTGGCTCATTCATTCTTAAAATTTGCCCTCTTTGAGTAGCACAGCAGCTATTGGAAAGGCCAGAAAAATGTTAGCTGTTTCAAACAAGACAGCCATCCTTCCCTCCCCACCCTCTCTCCTCCTCTTTCTTTCTTGTTCTAGCTACAAAGGGGGAACCATCCCCTCCACAGATACCTTTCATTTTATGGCTAGCATTCTGGTGAAACAGTGTGGCCTCTCTTTGCTGGGAAGCTTGGGGATGTTAGCAAGAGCGCTGCCATTCCTGAGGCTTGAATGAGGAGCCCCGGCTGCAGACTGCTGGATGTTTCCACTGTCATGCGGTCTGGTGTTGTGACATGCCCCAGCCATGTTAGTCACCTGCTGTACTTCCCTTCTCATCACCTCTGGGTTTCTGTTATTGCTCGGTAAGACATCATGGACTCATTCCCCATTGCAGTTACCAGACCATTCATTCATGCAATTTATTCATGCTTCGTTCGTTCATTGTTCATCTAACAAACATCTGTGGGTGATGACCTTATGGGCCACTCAGCTGAGCTTCGGGATCAGCAGCAGATCTGACCGAGCCCCGCCTTCCACGTGCTCAGAGTTCACGCTTTGTCCTTAAGGCTCGGGGCAGGTGGGGAGAAGAGATGCCCAGAGGATTCATCAGAGGGAAGTGTAGGGAGTGGGCTAGTCACTGAGGGTGGGCGGGGTTAAGGGAAAGAGTGAGGCTTGTTCAGGCCCCCAGGGTAGTAACAGGAGAAGCCATTACTCGCTGGACAGAAAGGGCAGGCGGAGGAAATAGTGTTTCAGAACCAGTGAGTTGTGGGACCCAGAAGAGGGTTCTGTTGGGAGGGTCCGCCCTGTACGCTGACCCTGGAAGAGTTCAACCTCCGTCACCGGCAGGTTAGTGGGACAGAAGGGTGGGGGAAGGTGCAGGTGCCTCGACCGCTCTCTCTTCATCTTTGGTCTTCCGTGGCTGAACCCCATGGGTAGCCAGAGGGCCAGGGTGCCCACAAGATGCAGACCGCAGACCTTAGAGTTAGCTCCCAGGGCACAGAGCAATCAGGGGAAGGTGACACAAAGGAGCTGGGGGCAGGGAGACGGGCAGCTGTGTCACTGGGGAGCAGGGTGGGAGGGTTGAATGCCCTCACTTGGAAGTCCTAGCCAGGTGTGCCGCAGAGCACAGAACAGGGAGGCCCGGGGGTCCCATCTGTTGGGCATCACTGCCGGAAACCAGGCTCACGGTGACTGCTGGCCGCCGGGGTCTGGACCCTCCATGACGGTCTGCAGACATGAGGGGGCTTCCTCCAGGGGCCAGAGTGACGCAGTAGTGGTGCGGCTACCAGAGAGTTGGGGGGTCTGAGCAGACCTCAGCAGGAGCTACTTTGGAACTGCCTCAGAGTCACACACAAAACACGACATGGTTCTCCAGCCATTGGATGATCTCAAAACAGGTAACAATGAAAACAAAGACAGCAGAAATGAAAAGCCCTCAATGTGCAGGCCCAGCAGCAGGGGGAAGGCCCAGCACCAGGAAGGTTAGCAGTGGCAAAGGCAGCCCCTTGCTCTGCCTGGCCGGCAGGAAAGGACACCCCCAAAGGGAGCCATGTCGCAGCATTCTGTGCCGCCTGCTGGTGCCTGCCACTCTCAGTGCATGGGCACACACGCACACACACGCATGCACGCATCACTCACAGAGATGGGGTGAATGTGTGCACACAGGCATGCATGCAGACATACGTGCACACACACCTACCTACACGTGCACACACAAGGTCTGTTCCCACTGCTGTGTGGTCACTCATGGCAGTTTTCTGTATGAACACATGAAACATGAAGGAGAGACGGGGACATGACAGGAGATTGACCGGCACCATGGTGCTGGTTTTGGTGCTGGGGCTGCTTTTTCAGTACCTTTCTGCCTTGCTTTTCTGCCTTGCTGCATTCTCGTTGGTTTTAATGATATCATAATGTCCAACTGACCCCGTGGAAATTAGGGAAGTAGGGCTTGGATGATTCCAGCTGAGCTCCAAAATGGGCATCCTGAGCCAGGCTTGTGCACGAGGAAAACACCTCCATTTACTGACTGCTTCCCTGTTTCTGCCCCCCCTGCATCTTGAGGGCCATCGTCCCATGGACAGAAGGTGCAGAGTGCCCTCAAGAGTGGGGAGGAAGGGACTGGTTCACCACCACTTTTCTTTCCTGGCAGATGTGTGCCTCTGGACATCCCTTCCCACCTCCTGCTGCTGACATGCAGTTCAGCTGCTTAGCACCTGGCTACTCTGATGCCAGCCTTCCTGCCATGAGGCAGGTGTTAAAACACATAGACACTGAATGTCAGGTGTGATGCTAAATATTCTAACACAAAGGGATTGCTGGTTTCACTGTGTGGGTCTCTCAGCCAGGAGAACGTGGGAGCCTTGGAGAACAACGGGGAAGTGTCAACGCCATGCTCACAACATGGCCCCGTTCTTATTCCAACCATCTTTGAGAGACAGCTGGACAGTTTTCATGTCTGCAGGAAAGTCACCGGTAGTAGGACGGCCCTGTCGCAGCCAGACTATAAGAACAATCGGTGTTTTGAAAACCGGTTTTATTTGTGAATATACGCATAGTTTCACTACACTTTCCCAAATAGCACCCGTCATTTGGCCGATGTAAACCCAGAAGACTGGCATTCGGGAGCAGGGCAGCAGAAGGTACAAAGTGCCAGAGAATGGCTGCTGACTCTCTGTCACAGGATTCTTGTACTCATCCATCTCTCCATCTGTAAAAATGGACCCGCAACACCTGGTCAGTGAATGTGGTGCACAGGCCCATTATCAGCCGAAATCTCATTTGGAGACTTGGGAAAGATTAGTTGCATCCTGGACCTCATCCCAGAGTCTCTGATATTTCTGCTTTCCATCATCCCGGCCATCTTGCTTCCTTCCTAATCTTATTTCTGTGCATATCTTCATCCTGTCTCCCTCCTGATGGGAGCACCCAATATGGAGTTGCTTATGTCAGGCTTGCCTGCTTTCACGTCGACTGCATCTGTAAACATACCCCACCCTAAAAGATGTGCCGGTGAACACCCGAATCAGATTAACACCTTGTGGGGACTGTCCCCTTATCTCCAACCTCTGGATGGGTGGACTGGACTACTTAAGGCACTGGACACAGACCCCCTGTGGCAAGCTCGTCCCAGAGGCCCCTGACACCGGGTGACAGACGGGTGCTCCGAGGCCAGCTCCCGCTCACCTGCCCGCGCTCCTGCTCTGTCTCGGATTCCTCACTCCACTCCAGTGCTCGCCTCCCCCTTGGGACAGACGAGAGGCTGATTGGGACAGCCTGGGCCCAAACCGTCCATCGTGATCCGTATGAGATGTGTTGATTCGTAACATGTGCACTTCCCCCTTTGAATGTTGTGTGAAAGGAAGGTAGGTGTAAAATAAACCATGTGATTCGTGCAACATTAACAGTGTTGAATCCATTACTCCACTGGCCTGCAGATCCATACTTTCTGACCCGCTCATGTCACCTCTGAGCCTCACAAACGGTGTAGACAGGTGAGTAACAGCGGGAAGGCACATAATATGTGTGTCATAATGAAAGAGTGCCTGAGCACATGGCAGAGGTGACACCGATGATAGAGTCCCCTAGCACCTGGCCGATCCATCTTTTGTCTTCTACTCCAGAATTACAGGTGGTCAACGCCTGCTGCTGAAGATACACCTTCCTGAGAATCTTCCAGGGGCTCTGCCCTTTCCCCATCAGTGCCACGTTAGTTCCCAGGCCCCTGACTACATGCTTTAGTATTTAAGCTAGTGTTTGATGCAACCACCGTCTTCCTAGCAAAACCACCCCCTCTAGTGAACCCACCGTAGGTACTGTGTTAATAAATTGATTCATGTTCCAAAGTCCTTGGGAATTATCTGGGTTACACCTGGCTCTGGGTTCACCAAACCCTGCAGTGCATTACGTGTGACAGTGAGGGAAACCACCCCCCCAAGGCTCCATTTGCACACAAAGCAAACTTTTGTGTGAAGAGGGTCAGACTCTCTCAGGCCTGGACAGTCATAGGCCCTCCCGTGCAGCTGGACATTCAGCAGGAGACCACGGCTACCTCTCTTTCTACAAGATCCAGTTTTCAAAAACTCCTTCCGCTCACCCAGGGAAAGCAAGACTGTTGGAAGAGAAAGGAGGACACAATGCCAATACATGAAATTAGAAGAATTGCAAACTATGTATCCTTGTTTTGGATGAGATGCCAAGAAAGCCTTCTTCAGTTATAGAAATTCCTTTAAAATAAGCAAAGCCCAGTGGGTCGCATTTTGTTGTGAGTTCTTGCTGTTCTTTTCTCCCTAAGACTCCATCACTACGCTAAGGAACAAGTTTTCCTGTATAATATAGAAGCTGTAGAACTGCTGGTGATGTTAACAAAGCTTTACATCTGAAGAGCATTTTTCAGTTTTAAAGCCCTTTATAAATATTAACTAATTAATCCCCTTAGCAACACAGTCCTGACTTTGCTTCTAGGCTTAAAGTCAGTAGTGGAGTGAACTGTAAATCTCCCCATGGAGTGAGTTGCCATCTTTTTCAAATACACGGCATTAGTTGAGATGCTTTTCCGTCCCAAAGTAAAAATTTAAAAACCACTCTTAAGGCACAGAGGAAAAAAGGGTGCTAGTTACGGCCAGTCTGTGCCAGTTCTCAGCCTTCCTGTGCTAAAGGCAGAAAGAAACGTTATCAGCACCGAATTTCATCTTTGGCTTTCTGGGTATCAGCCATGTCCTAGAAGCCATCATCTCTGAGAGCTCAAATAGAAAATTCCAGAAGTAAATATCCTTGATTGTATTTACATATACTTAAAAATAAAACTAACATCAATGCTAATATTGCTATGAACCACCATTGCCTCAGATGCCTCTTCTCTCCTTTTTGAGGCTTGAATCAATAGACCATCCAAGACAATGGGAAAATATCCCCTCTTTCCTCTTTCCCACCTTCCCTGTGTACCTTCTACTCCCCCTCTTGCACCTGTGGGTTCATTTTGTGGCAGCCCTAATGTTCAGCACATTTTCTGGCACGTAGCAGGTGCTCAGTAAATACTGGTGACCAAGTAGCCCTTGGAGAACTTAAGTTTAGTATCATACACAGCACAGATACGCCAGCCAAGGCCACTTGTTCCTAAGGCCCCCCCAGTGGCCTCTACAACTGGGAAGGTGACTCACCAGGATTCACATGTTCTAGGGACCCATCCTATTTTAACTGAGAAGCTGGGACCGGCCGCCTGTTGCAGAAGCTGGCTCTATCAGATGCTGCAAAGACACAAGGCAAGGCCGTAAGGTCCACACCCAACACCAGGGCAAATCAGAGGGCCCACCCTGTCGTGGCCCCAGAAACGTCCTTTTATCTGAGTGTCGCTGTTCTCTGAGGTTCCGTCCCTTTTTTCTCCCCTGATGATTATCTTTGATTTTTATTTTAAGCAGACTTTGTGTTAGAGTGGTTGGCTGGACAGTGAGTTGCCTTTGTTTTGTCAGGCCCCAAATTCTCCTGAGAAGTCTGTGACGGTAGAACAAATCCAGGAAGTCGCTAAGGACTCCCACCAGCACACGGCACTGCCTTGAGGGCCACCTTGACCCTCCTCAAACTACCTATTGGGAATAACTCAGAGACGAGCCAACCCCCTAGGATTTCTTCCACAGAGATAGTTCTGGGGGATCCTAAGGGCCCTGAGAGTTTGGGGGGCTATCTGACTGAGCCCTGTCCCAGAGCTGCCTCACCGCTGCTGGCCAGGCCCCTTCCTCCGTGCAGTTGGCCTTCTCGGAGCTGCGGCTGCTTGTGCTGCTGACGTCCGTCCACCCAGACTGGCCGCATCCCCTCCTTGGTGTAAACGTCTGCTCGGAGTTGCTCTAAGAACAGGCAAAGCTGAATGTTTTGGTGGCTTATGATCCGGCCATTTCTGGCTGAATTGCTTTTGTCCTGAGCCAGGATCCCAGGCACTGTGGGCAGCATCCTCCCGTGGGAAGCCTGCGGTTATCCACCCTTGTCACGGACACCTTGGTGCCATGAGGTGGGGCCACAGGAGCCCTCTGGCTTCAGCTCCTGGCAACCATTCTGCCAGGTTCTCATGGGCATGCAAGCTGAGTCCACTTTCTCATCTATAAACCTCCGCTTGGCCACACCTGGGGTTTGAAGTCCCTGTTTATCATAAAATTCTGCTTTTACAAAGTCTCTGCTTATAGATACTCCCCTCTCCACCCTCTTGCTGCAAGTAAGTTACAACATCAGCAAGCAACATGCTGAACCCAAATGTCTTCTGACCCTTGATTATAACTGGGCTTGAAGCCAGCTTCCTTTGGAAAACCCCTGTGCTGTTTAGAACACTACAGCCTGCAAGTGAGGTAAGGACAAACGATGTTATGTCCATGGACACGTCTTGGCTTGTGACATATTGGGATGCCATGGACTTCAGAATTGGGTGGACCTCATTCTAATCCCAACCGACCACCCACTGGACTGGGTCCAACACAGCTGGGAAGTGCAGAGCCAGCCCTCAAACCTTTGGACCAGCTGCTAGATCCTCTGAGCCTTGGGTTACTCCTCTGAGAAATGGGCTACACACATCTACCACGCAAGGCTGCTGGAAGGGCCAAGTGACTACACAAGAGGGTGCACATGGAGACATCACCGTGGCACTTAGCAAATACTCAGAGCAGCCAGTTCTCCGTCTTCCCCTTTCCCGATAGTAAATGTTCTTAGGGCATCTATTCCAGGCTCTTTCCCTACAAATGCTGGCCAAGCTTCCATGTAGACATGCAGGTCCACCAGGAGAGGAGATGCAGTGAGGCCCTTCCGTGAGGGACCACACCCCGGCCCAGCCCCCGCCACCCAGGTGCGCCGAGCCCACACCCACACGATTCAGAACCACTCCGTGTACCGAGCGTGAACTCCAATGCGGCTTTGTTGCCATGGACAACAGTGACCCCCGCTATTAATCAGATCACTGGTGTACTATCTCTCTCACAATAGAGGGGAAAGAGAACAGGTTCTAGTGAGGAGTGGGTATGAAGAGGCTCGATGGCATCAGGACACCCTGAGTATCCATCTGAATGCTAATGCTGGGAGAGGAAGCACATTAGATCTTCAGCCTCGCGTTAGCTGGTCTGGGAACACCCCAGTGTATCGTTACTCTAGAAATCTAGAGGGGGCTCCCAGAGCCGGCACCTGGCCTCTCCAAAGGCCAGGTGGCTGGGCCTGTGCCTCCTGTCTCAGGCTGTATTCATGGGTCCCCGGGTGTGACGCCCACACTGAGGGCCAGGAGTTGTCGTGTCCCCAGCCTCTTACTCCCCACGCCACGGGGCAGACAGGGATGGAGCAAGACGGCCCTCCCTAACCCGAGTCAGGGGAACTGAGGCCGCTGCAGAGAAACGACCGGTAACAGAGATACACCTGAGCGGGGAAGATCACATTCCCTGGGGAGTTCTGACAGACACTGAGCCTTAGGAATTCCAGAATAGCGGAAAAGGCTGCCCTCAAGGGAAGAGCACTGTGGTCAGGACCCCGAGCTGACAGCGACGTCCTCTGTCAGTCTGCAGAGGTGCTCATGTGAGGCAATGCTCTGCTCTCAGGAAGGGGGCTAACTTCAGTCCCCTTGGGTAGAAGGCCGAGGGCGCCAGCCTGTGGGTGAGAGTCAAGCGGACAGGTCTGCTGCAGGGGATCCAGGCACCAACGGCACAAACCCCAACGAAACAGGGGTGCAGAGCGAGGGGCAGGCAGCAGACTCTGGTCTGTAACACCATAGGAAGCGTCGCCCTGGTCCTAGACTGCGCAGGAGTGGGGCCCCTAGGGAACCCTTTGCCCTGGCCAGACTCAGGAGTGCATGATGGAGGACTCCTGGGGAAGGTGGAGGGAGTAGGGGCCGAGCCAAGGGGAGAGCCTGAACCTCAGAAGCTGAGGAGGGAGAAGCTCCCATCTGATTTGTCAACTAAACCTGCCTGAAGGAAGGATGCTGGCAGGCACGGGAAGCCCGCTGATCACCTGAGCATTTGGGAGAGGGGATGGGGAAGGCCGAGGCGCGTCCAGACCTGCACACCTGCCTTCCTTAGCCTTCCCTTCTGTTCCATTCCGGTGGCCCTCCCAGGGGCCTGCAGAGCAGGAGTTGGCGTGGAGACTGGTCTAGCTGCACTGTGGTGACAAGGAGTAATTTCATATCACGAGCTCTTCCAGGAGTAGGGAGGCTGTGCTGGGGCAAGGAGGAGGTTCGGCTGATGGAAAGATGGGGGCGAGGAGCCTTGCAGTTCTGGGAAAATGCACTCCACCTGCTTTGGGGAGGGGAAGGGACAGGAGGGGAGGGGAGGGGAGGGAAGAGGTGGGCTGGCCCTCCCGTGCTGGTCCATCGTACCTGATAAAGGAAATACTTGTAGAAATCGCAGCATCCTTGTGAAAATCAGTAGGTCCTAATTGGAAACATCAAACAGAAGCTCCTGGTAAGCAATGAGCATCAGGAATAGATTTACAAACTGAAACCACAGTTAATAGATGTGCTGATGCACTTGAGGTTGAACTCTAGCCTAACATTCTGCTTTGGTTGTGGACGATAACAAGAAACTGCCCCAGAGGTAGGGCGCGCCTGTTCCTAGGAGATTGCTTTAAATCACATTATTTTACAGTAATATACAATCTTTCCAGGTGCCTATTATGTGTTTGGACAGTTATCCCAACCCAAAACAAAACAAAACAAAACCGGACCTCATCTCATTTAAAATGAAAACGGTGGAGGATGGATGAACCCTTTGAAAGCCACAGGTGGAAAGTGGAAGCTGTGATTTTCCTGGTAACGGGATCGCTGCCCCAAGAGGCCCGGCGTCACTCCAAATCCCGCCCTTGGGGCTGGAGCCTGGGAGGAGCTTCATTTCCCAGCTGGAACTTGACCTTTAACTTGATTTTTCCTTTTCTAGAGTAAACACCTCCTGTTAAGATACCAGCCTTGTAGCAACTCTTCCCTGAAAGGTGTTTATCTTCTGGTCTATTAATTGTCAGTTTATTTAGCAAACCTAGTTTTGCCTGGGGTTGACGGATCTGTTTAATATCCGTCTTTAAGGTAGACGGGCTTATCTTCACAAAAAATGTTACCAGGTACCTGTTCAAAGGATCATTACCTT
The DNA here is from genome assembly GCF_030020395.1 of Manis pentadactyla. Taxonomy (NCBI): domain Eukaryota; kingdom Metazoa; phylum Chordata; class Mammalia; order Pholidota; family Manidae; genus Manis; species Manis pentadactyla. The sequence continues at coordinate 8,863,045 of NC_080020.1, forward strand.
GATTTATTATTTCCTCTACAGCAAATATCCAATAATAGGTTTTCCTGAAGCCATGTCTGTACTTCTTTTCCCCACCTATGTATTTTCTGTGCCTTTTTGTGGCACAGAAAGTGCTGGGTGGATTTGGGGGCCAGGATATCTCAGGAGCTCAGCAAGGCCCTGCAGCCTCTGATGGGTGAGACCGTTTCCAGGGGGCTGGGGGTTGTGCAGGAGGAAGGCAGTAATGGTGAGCATGACCTCCAGTGGGGAATCCCGGCTCCAGCTTCCCCTCGGGTGCCAGGAGGAGGTGTGCAGAGAGCACCCCACGTAGAACCAGGACATACTATCGGTTGTGTGTGTGAGTCCCAGCCCGGCACCATCCAAGATCTCCCAGACAAAGTAGGGGTTCAGGGGCCGGGAGGCGGAGGTGCTGGTGAGACCCGGGACTCCGGGAGGGCAGTGAGGCCTGAGCGGGCCTGGGGGATGTCCCAGACGCAGCTCCCAGAGGGGACACCATGTCCTTCACCCAAAGTTCAAAGGCCTGAGAGAAGCCATTCTAGCTTTGATTTATTCTTTGTCTCAAGCATTGGAGTGAATCATCTGTTACCCCTTTACCTTCCACTTTTAAAATAATGTATGAGTAATACTCTTAATATTTCCCATTTTAAGAGAAACTGAAAGTTTATGCAGACTGCAGGCTGTTGTGTGGTTTTCACCAATTTTTTTTTCTTAAAAATAAGACTTAGACAGTGAAATATCACACACACACACACACACACACACACACACTGGGGTAAGACCTTCCACTATCAATCTCTAATTTAGTTCCACGGGAAGACGCAGAAAACACGTTGTCCCAAACAACACGTTTCTGAACAAGATCCCTACGTTCTTGTTCTTTGGAGGAACAGAAAGACCAGAAAAAAACAGCAGGTGGAAGTTCGGGCCTTTCCTGAACTTCTGAATGACCGATAATAATATGCAATTAGCTGGCTCAGAAGTTTTAAGGAATATTGGGAATATGAACTATGAAAGCAGAATAGAATTTCTTTGTGGCAGCATAAACCAGGCTCCTGGGCTCTTTGGGGTGTGTGTGTGTGTGTGAGAGAGAGAGAGAGAGAGAGAGAGAGACAGAGAGAGAGAGAGTGCCCCCCTTCCATTCTTAGAACTGTACCACTAAATTGTTAATGGCCAAAACTACTACTGACGGTCACATTGGCCGAAGCCCCATCATTCGTCATTCTGCACGATTTTTGCTTGTGCATCTTGGGAAGGGCACAACAGCAAGCCACAGCGTTCCTCTTGGTTTCATTTCTGTGGGAACAAGAAGGAGGCAGAAGGTGGGGATCCAGCCCCCTGGAGATAGAAATCCAAGCCCTGCCTGTTCTCAGGGCTGCCAGTTTGAGGAGCATGTGGGTTGTGATTCTTTTGTTCCTTTCGGAAGAAAAAAAAATGTGCTCGGGGTAAAATTAGTATCTGAAGGTCTTTAAAAAAAAAAAAATGTCTCATCGGAGCTGATGCCGAGGGTGGCACCACGAGAGGCCTGAGCTGGGAAGGCGGGTTTGTCTCTGTATCTCCCCCTGCCGTGGTCCCCCGTCTGCAGCTATGGGTGGGGAGTGAGCCCAGGATTCCCTGTGCCTCTCCTTGTCACTTGTGTTTGCAATTTCGAGAGAGTTCATCTGCTCAGGATGTTTCTCTGGAGGCAGGCAGACAGGGCCTAGGCTGGTTGCTCTGGGTTCAGCCTGCCTCCCTTCTGCTCCTGTTTCTCAAAATGGGCCTCATGCCTCCTTGTCAATGGCTGGAGTCTCTGCTCCCTGTGTCTCCCTCCTTTTCTGTCCTGTTTATTATTAGCCTCTGATTTTATTAAGAATTCCAAACCTTTTCAGTCAATTTCCCTTTTCCTGGTTTGCAGCTTTTTGCATGTTTGATTTGCAGCAGCAGCATCTTCCTCATTGAAGTTTGGTAATTTTAGAAGAATTTCAGTATCAGAAAGCAGACTCTAGGGGCTTCTCTGGGAAGCAACCTCTTTTCTCCATCACCCTGGGGCTGAGGCTTGTCCAGTGGGGCTCTCCTTGCCCTTCTTTCATTCCCACTGCACTTTCTGTCTCCTTTTATGACACTTTACTTTGAGGCAGGTACTGGCTTTCCCATGAGCCAAATAAAACCCAATCAGTAAATTCCCAATAAAAGCTCTGGGTGTGGGTAGGGACCCCCTGCCTTCATCTTGCAGGGACCTGGTTCATCTTGCAGCACCTGGTGGAGTTCTCACATAGCCCAGGATCTCAGCCCATGGTCACTCTTCCCCCCTAATGTCGGAGGAAGTGGCAGGAGAAGCCACTGTCAGAACAACTCACGTCATTTTACAGGAGCCCACTTATGGATAAAACCAGTAATCACTAACCTCAACACCCCCGTAAGCCAACCTTTTCAGATTTCACAGATGAGGAAACCGAGACTCCAAAATGTTGTTACATGCCCAGAGTTAGATGGTCTAAGAGATGGTGCTAGAACCTGAGCCTGGACATCTGGGTTCTGTATCTGTGGTTTCTTCTAGGTCACAATGCCTCCACCACAGTGTGCTAAGACAAAAACAATCCGGTCACTTAAAACAATTTTGTTTTTGTACTTCTTGTGAGAGTTGCCTAAGGCACTAAAGTTTTACAAAAGAACAAAATATATGTACATACATATGTGTATTTTTTAAAGCACTTTAAGATCAGTGTTACAGCATGGCAGGGCTGGGTTAGCTTGGAGAAGTTGAGTTCTAGCTCCTCCAGTTACTGAGAAGGAGACCACGGGGCTGGTCAGGGCCGGAGGGGAGCTGGGCTGTACAGCGTGTGATTCTCAACTTCATTGGCTCCTAAAAAGAGCCCTTCACATTCAAACTAGGTTCTATTTTGTTGTATCAATCAGGACATCATAGATGAGATCAATTTTCTTTATTTCCTTTGACAATAGACTCACTCTTCATTAATCTTGAAGATTCAAGAACATCGCTATTCGTTTCTGTGTCTGGCACAGGTGAGCTGCTATACGGGCACAGCCTGGGGAGGCTGGTCAGGAGTCTTGTCTGCTCACAGCTGGGCCTGGGGCCCTGCTCTCAAACTGAGTGTGACACTCAGGCCTGCCTGTGGCCCTGCCTCTTGTCCTGGTCACTTTTCAGTGACGGTCAGCCTGTGAAAGTTTACAACTGCTGCCTAGAATCAGGTGAAGGACAATGCTTTCCCTTTCTAGGCTTAGCTGTCATATCTGTGTCCTACAGGGGGATGCTCTGGGGGAGCTTGCCTCGCATTAGTGCAGAAAGCAGGTAAAACAGCACCTTTAGCCTCGGTGACTGAAGCATTGTGGGAGCGGCCTGCAGGATGGCAGCACTCCTTGATGGCTGACTTGGAGAGTGTGGGGCAGCCGAGTGCTCTGAAGGGGAGGCAGGAAAGGGGCTCTGAGTGCACCGAGCAAGCGCTCAGTTTCCACTGAGATTAACTATTTCTTGGCTTGGTTTTGGGGGCCCCTGGTGGAATTTACTGCAGGAGGGGGTAGCTTCCACCCTTCCAAGCTGCCTCTGGGCAGCCCAGGGCTGCGGCGAGGTGGAAGCTAGTGGTCTGAACATCAAACTCCACTCTGTTTCTGATTCAGCTTGGGGAGCAATAAGTGAACATTGCTTATATGCTTGAACTCCTTGCCCGTCAGAGAAATGCCAAAGAACTGTGGAGTTTCTAAGCCTCCTTGAAAGGGCAGGCATCCTACAGGGAACAGGCTGGGAGCACCCTATGGAGGGCAGGGCATGTCAGGCGCAGGGGCACTCCAGTGTGGGTGGCTAGGGCCCAGGAGCAGGAGCAGGAGCAGCCATGGAGGAGAGGCCACGAGGGACAAGGGACAAACAAAACTAATAGCTAAAAACATCTGCATTTTTCACCTACATCCTTTATTGTCCCCTGAGAGATAGAACCTGGACAAACCAGAGGTGCCTGTGCGTGTGTGCTCGTCTGAGATGTGGTTCCCCTGCACCCAGTGAGCCTGGCCAGCATACTCCCTGCCATCTGCGTTATCAGTCAGGTGTGGGCCCCATGCTCAGTCATCCCAGCATTCACTGAGCACCTCCTGTCATGGCTGCTGCAGTGGAGGGGGTACTTTTCACAGGCCACACAGCGTGATGGCTTGCCCCCATCAGAAGCTCATTGTTATGGGTAATTCTCCTACTCAGGGGGAATCTGAACAGTAAGTCCCACGTTTTCACGGTCTTCTGAGGGGCACACACCACGTTAACACCCACCATCTTATTCCCTCGGCATCGTCCCCTCGAGAGGCAGGTCTGGTGCAGCAGAAAGAGTGTAGGGTCCTGGGAAGAGAAGGGGTCAGTATGAAACAGCTCCAGGGAGGACAGTCAGGCTTGGAATGGGCACAGGGAAAGAATTCCAAGTTGAGGAACTTAGCTCTGGTTTTGAATCCTGGCTCTGCCTGTTAGTGTATTTTACTTTGTATAAGAAACTAATGAGTCAAAGTTTTCTCCACTGGAAAATGGGAATTATAGCATTTACCAGGATAAGGATGGCTTTGGCACACATGGGAAGCTTTTGAGCAAATTAGAACAAGAAGCATTTTCCTTAAGATGTTTTATTCCCATTTGTCAGAAAATTATTATAACCTGTGGTGATTCTGGCACAAAAGCCCTCTCTGAGATGCTCCTCCCTTATTCCAGGGAAGCCTGTGGCCGAGGATGTCAGTGAGGCACTTGGTAAAGTGCCCAGTACACATCGCCTCGCAGTTGCCACCAGGCAGGGCAGCCTCTGTCCCCAGCCCATCTCAGGAGGGAGCTGAGATGGCAGGTGAGACCAGGATGGACCCCAAGTCTGCTGACTCCTCTTCCAGTTCCCACTTGCAATCCACCTCCAGAAAATATTCTTATCTTTCAATACAACACCCTGCTGTGCATTTTGCCAGAAACACAATGTAGATATACTTTAAATTTCCACAGAAATCAGTCAGGTTCTCCCAAGCTGAAATGCTGCGCTATAGAGAACAAATAGTATGATTCCCAAAACACAGAGTTCTCAGGGTGATGGTGAACAGACTCAAAATGGGGCTCCCAGACGCTGATGGATTTTCTCCACTCTATTTGTGGTTCTGATGGAATGACCAGCCTCTGATGTTTTAGCTTGCATCTATGTAGAATGGAACAATATTTATCTTCCTTGCAGAGATATATCCAGATGAAAGTTAGGAGTTTTCCAAAGAAGACTGAGAGAGAGCCAGAGGTATATGGTACCACTGAAGTGCAGCCTGTGAGCATGAATATTGTTATCAAAGCATCATTGTTGTTCATGTAACAACATTTTGATGGTCTCTTCTGAAGAACCCCATCTAGTGGGAATAATTAAATTCATCCAAGAAGTAAGTAAAAAAGCCATCATTCATCTGGCTATTCAATAATTTTTAACTGAGATTCTACTATGTGCCCAGCAATGGGATTGCAATGATGAATGGGAAATACATAGATCTTTCCTCCAGGAGCTTACAGACTAGTAGGCATGTGGCATGGGATCCAGAGAAAGCAGATGGAGAAGTCCCAACATTATTGGGGGTAACAAGGAAGCAAGACTCATTTGGTCGAGTACCATTTTCATGTTTATCTCGGTCTTCTTGCTGTCCATGGAGTAAACTGCAGTGAGCGTCTGTTGCTTTGTCTGTCTAACATGAGTTCCTCTTTGGCAAAGCGTCTGATGAATGAGCATTTCTCCTTCCAGCCCATGGGGTTGGGGTGGGGCTGACCTCACTCCTGGGATTCCTGTCGGAGCATGTGACCCAGGGTGAGGCAGATAAGCTCCTCATCTGCCGGGTCACATGGACGGGTGCAAGGATAAGATGAAACACAGAGTGCCTGTTTAATTTAATTCAAATCTACATTTGGATTTTTAGGTAAATAAATCATTTCTACATGTCCCAGATGGGATACACTAATAGTAAGAAATTGTTCATTTTAAATTCTGAAATGCAGATTGAATGGGGCATTCTGTATTTTTATTTGCTAAGCCTGGCAATCTTAATGGAAGCCCTCCCTGAGACATTTCTGGAATTACTGACATTTAGTCACTCTTTCCCCACTAGGACTGTGAAGGCTGCTGTTGCTGGTCTCCAGGGCAGCCTTCCTAGAGAAGGATGTGGAATACTCATCAGTGCTGAGCGATGGGAGAAACAAGCCTGTATTAGGACCTCTGGATCTAGCGGGTCCATTGGCCCCCTGACCTTTCCAGTTAGGTGAGCTAATGCACCCCTTTTCCTCTTGAAATCGTCCAGAACGTTTATTCCCAGTTCCATACTGCTGCTGCAATTTCCCCAATTTTAAGCGAGTTTCTTTCTCTCTTCCAAAATCTTTCCTGTTCCTCAAAGGAGTCCACTCCAATCCAATCTCCTCCAGAAATTGTTCCCAGACTGTTTCAAAGAGGCTGCCCGCCAGGTCTCTGGAATCCCCCATGATGTTTCCATGTTCTGGAATGTGACATGTCTCATCTAGAGACTTAGCCCATTAAAGCCCTGGATGGTCCTTGGATTTCAGTTCTCTTGGTCTTGCAGGAAGCCTTCGTCATGTTCTGGAAGAGAAGTAGTAACAGATTGAGCAAAAGCAGGGGGCAGTCACAAGGAGTGAGCCTGCCCCTCTTGCAGTGGTGGGACATTTTGTAAAGCCCCTTAGGCGTGGAGTCAGGGGCAAGCTCTGAGTCAAGACACTGGCACTGCCCACCTCCCTGACCTGGACACACCGGGACCCTCGCTATGAGCTTGTGTGAGTGCTCACCCAATTCTCTCGCCTTTTCTTTCCCCATCAGTGATATACTGAGTCGCACAACATCCAACGTATGTTTCCAACTCTATGGCTCAATCATGCAAAATCATGCCAATAGATCCAGGGATTGCCATGGAGAAAGCATATCTGGATTTCAGTGGGGGCTATTTTATAAGGCTCTCATGATATCCTCCTTTAGGAGAAATGTGAGAGATTGAGAAAGAGAAACTCTATCTAAGTGACAGGAGATTGGTGCAACATGTCTACAAGAATTCACAGAAGCTGGCATTTTTATAAGTGACATGTGGCCTGTCACAAGGCTGTTTGATCATCCTGGCTTTACCAACAACTTCAGGTTTTTGAAGACATTTACCAGCTTTTAGGTAACCCAGAACTAGGGGGAAACAAGAACTGAAGACAGAAACAAGATTCAAACCAATTTAATATTCTCAGTTAATGGTTTAAAGCTAAATCAATCAATCAATCAATCAATCAATCAATCAATCAATCAATGTCATCTACCTAACTATCTTCTATTTAAAAGAATATGATATCCAGCCGGCTAAAAAAATTCGACACACAAATGCAAGATAGAGATGTGGTTCATGTGAAAAAGAGTTGAAAGCTTTGGTTTATCACAAGCTGAATGTGAATTGTCAGTAAGTGTCCAAAATGCAAATGCAGTGTTACTTTGTAGCATCATCAGAGTGCCTCCTTCAAGGGGTATAGAGTTGACCCTGCTCTGCACTGGCCACCCTCTTTTCTAATATTGGGACTTATCCTCAGGAGATCTGGAAATCACCCATTCACTTGCTCATTCAGGTATACATGCCCACAATCATTCAGCAGACATGTTCAGTCTTAATCAGCAGCGGCTGCGAATCCTTTCTGGAGGAGGTAGGGGTATAAGTAAATAAAAGCAGATACATAAAATAGGTCAGAAACTGTTGGAGGAGTGTGAATACCTTCGGAGAGGTATTCAAAAAACAGAGATCCTGCCTGCAAGGATCTCAGCCTGGAGGAAGGGAGAGTCCAATAATGTGGGCATTTTCATCTCTCCGTGAAGGATTGCAGGAGCAGAGAGCATGGCAGAAAGGGAAGGGGACGTGGAGAGGTGTGAACAAATCACGCTCGGTTTGGGGCCCTCATGTCACTCCTTTTATTGATTGATTCATTTATTGACTTGTTTTGTTCTCATTTACCCAGGAGGCAATGGGTTGGTGTGTATCCTTTGATATGTTTGGGTTCTTGAAAAACGTGTGTTGCTGCTTTGTATACATTTTTACATGGATAGTATTGTACTATGTATCTAATTCTCTGTCTCACCTTTTTCATTCAGTTCTAGATTGTAAGAACTAACCAGGTGGCTGAGTGGATAAGCAATCCTCCTTATTTTCAGATTTTGTATTTGCAAATTCACCTACTCACTACAGGTTCTTTGTAACTCCAAAATCAGTACTCGAGGTGCGTCAGGGCATTTTCACTCAGGACATGTGCAGAGTAGAGAAAAATTTGAGTCGCCAACATGCGAGTTCTCAGCGGAGCTAGAACAACATGAGACTCTGCCATCCTGTTTGAGATCCCACACCGTAAGCCAGTACCCCTTTGCAGTCTATTAGTACTATGTTTTTCACATTTTTGGTGATTTTGTTTGTAAAGGGGCCCTCAAGCATAGTGCTGAAATACTGTCTAGAGTTACTAAGTGCAAGAAGGCTGGGATATGCCTTAGAGAAAATACCTGTGTTAGAGAAGCTTCTTTCAGCTGCAGGTTCCGGCACGGGTGGCTACGAGTTCAATGTTAATGAATCAACAATGTAGATTAAATAAGGTGCCTTTAAATAGAAGAACACAAAGATTAAGCTTATGTACTGACAAGCTGACAAAAGTGTACCAGAGGCTTGCAGACACCTCATCCTCATGACCCGTAGGAGCAATGGTTCGATATTTGCTAATTTGCTACTTTATAGAACACAACTAGCATGAGTAATGAGAACTGACTGTACCTCTGCTTCATTGACCCTCACTGCTACATAGTATTCCACTACACCCTTTATTTCTTCAGTCCCCTAGTGATGGACATCTGGAGTGCCTCCAACTCTCAGTTCCTATAACCAAGGCTGTGACAAGGATCTTCCCTCTGAGACCGGTGTGAGAATTTCTCTGGAGGCATTTCCAGGAATGGGATTTCTGGGTCCAAGTGCATTTGACCGAGTGAAGCTAGATTGCTCTAAAGAAATGCCGTCCTCATTAGCACCCCCACATGAGTCCTATATTCCCTACAGCCATGCCATGGCCTGGCATCATCTACCCTTCCTTCCTTCCTTCCTTCCTTCCTTCTCTGCCAGTCTGATGGGTATAAAGTCATATAGTTCATTATAGTTTTGAATACATCTCGAATTAAATGAGTCCCAGCATTTCTGCATTTGCCTATCATCTTGCGTTTCCTCTTTTGTGAATTGCCTATTCATATTTTTTTGTGCCCACTTATCTATTGGGTTTTATTAAAATTGATGTGCAAAAAAGTCCTTTGCACATTTTAGATATTTGAGCCATGTCAGGTTTGGGCATTAAAAATATATTCCCCTGATTTGTCATTGTCTTGTGTCCATGGTTTTTTTCATTCATTGGAAATCCTAAATTTTGATACGGTCAAGGAATATTACTTTGGATCGTGTCTAGCTGGGAGGAAGGGGTGGAATTTTAGGAGTGAGTTTCCGTATGAGGGGCCACATTATTTAGGAAAGGGTAAAGGCAATTGAGATCATTTTTGGGTGATGGGAGATAAAATATAAATAGCAGGATAGCTATTTTATATGAAGGGCTGTATGTCAAAGAGCCTTTAGAACGGCCCAACTGGCAACGACTGCCCTGTGCGGCAGGAAGCTCCTCGTTCTCTGAGATGGCCAAGCACAGGCTGGACGTAGGTCAGGAACGCTGCATGCAACTCTGGCCTCGGCTGGGGTCTAGAGTCAATAAACCTGAGGTTGCTGTTAATTCTGAGAGTCTGTGAATGGGATGGAATAAAGAAGGATGGAATTTGCATGCATTTGTTCTCTTCCTTCAACAAGCAATTCATCATTCCTGAGCCCATGTTCACCTGGCTAAGCTAGTCTTCCCAGTATCTGTCAACAAGTAGAACATTTTCTTGCTGTACACATCCCCACCCTTACTTACACAGCACTACTCATTAACAGTGTGGCCATGGTGTCAGGCAAGTCTTTTCTGTGACTTCTTTTTTTTTTTCAACTCAACAATTTAATTGAGACATCCAAATGGCTCCCCTAATTACAGGTCAGAGTCTGGAGAGAGGTGAGGTAAGGGGTTGAATATACCCCCGTGTATTATGAAATGGGCAAAAAAGGGTAGTTCCTGTCTTTTAGTCACTCCTTTTATTCATTCATTCATACGTTCATTCATTACTCACTGGTGAGGGCCGCCCCTATGTCGGGCACTGGACTCAGCACTGGAGACACGAGGAAGAGCCAAACAGCCATTCTCCTACCTCCTGGTGCTTAGAGCCTAGAGGGGCAAACATCTACCGTCACTGAATAGACAAAACATTCTTACCTGTCTTCTCCCTTTCAAACAAGTGAAATGAATAAGAGAAATGCAAATTAGGATGAAATTAAAATACCATTTTCAGCAGTCTATTGGCAAACATCCAGTAATTTGACAGACACTCCGTTGGGGAGGCTGTGGGACAGAGGCAGCCCTATACATTGCTGCTGGGAGTGCAGACGGGTACAGCTCCTATTGAGGGGCATTTGGCAGTATTCAACAAAATTACACCTGCATTTTAACCTTTCACCTAGCAATCCCACTCCTAGGAGACTATCTCTAAGATAGGGTGGCAAAAATATGGTAAGGTATATGTACAAAGCTATTGATTACAGTGCTTTTTTGTAATAGCGAAAGACTGGGAAATCAACGCAAATGTCCATCTTTAGAGGACTAGTTGCAGAAAAGAGGGCCTAGTCAAATCCACACAATGGAAAGCCATGCTTTATTAAAAGAGATAGGGATACGGCTACTCATGCTATAGAGAGCTCTCTAGGATAGACTGTTAAGTGAGGAAAGCAAAGTGGAGAAATAGTATGTACAGTATGCTACTGCATGTCTCAAAAAAGGGGAAAATCGTATATATACCTATTATTTACCTATTGTTTTAATAGGTAATATATATACCAATTATTTTTAAATTTTAATGGAAGGATATTCTAAAAACTAGTAAATGTTGTTTCCTCTATGGGAAGAAGGGAACAAGGGGATGGGGAAGACAATGTAAGTTAGATTATCTGAATGGACTTTATTTTATAGATTTGACTTGAGAGCCATTTGCATGTCTTATAACAAAATTAAAAAAAAACCTGTACACCCTAAAAATATTGAAAGCAAAATAATGCAATGTAAATGTATACAAATTTAGTGGGTTACCTATACAGAGAGGAATTATTTCATATGACTTAAAACCTAGTAATTAGATTGTGCATCTTTAGTGAGATATATATATTCCAAGGACTAAAGAAGTCACATAAAGAAATCTTAAATTGTTTCCAACAATATTATTGTTAGTAATAATATTGCTGTTGTTATTTTGAAGTTATTTTGCATATGTAATTATTCTGTATTCTAACCATATGTATAATAAAATTATAATACATACACATATAGCAAGATCAATAATTTATTATAATAAATTTAATGGCTAAGAACTAAGCTTTCCAGTGTAAAAGCAATAAGTATTATAAACTCATGATATATTTTCTCTTAGAATTCTTTTTCCAGCTCTGTCCATTGATGCTAGAAATAGTAATCACCCCGGTAGCAATGAATGCTCCTAGCACCCAGATTATGGCCTCTAAATATCATTTCCCACTAAAAGAACCTGAGGCCCTTGGAGAAACGGCAGTTTACAGGTCTGGAGCAAGATGAACATGGAACATCTTACTGCACAAAGAAGCAAGAAAGTCATCAAACTACTGGAGATTCTTCCAAAGGACTCAGGAGTCATCTGGAAGAGACTGCCTCTGGTCAAAGATCGGCAATTTGATCATCAAAAGGCTTAATAAGTGCAATGGATTGAGACATATCAATTATTTGAAAACCTATTGTTTGTAATAACAATAATATTATAAAACCTCACTGGTCACCTTTAGAGGATGCGAGGGAACCACTCAATATTCTCAAACCTAATAAATGCAGGGAAGGAACCAAGCAAGTATCCTGCATTTCCTGGATGAACTGCACTTCAGAATAACCAAATGCTATGAAGTCTCTCCCTCTCTCTCAGAATCCCCAGACACACTGCAGAAGAAGTGTGTGTTCATTTCATAGGACTGCTGCCACAAAGTACCACAACCTGCCTGCCTTAAAGGACAGAAATTTATTGCGTCACTGTTCTGGAGGTTGGAAATCTGAAATCAAGGTGTTGGCTGGGGCCCTACCCTCTGAAGGCTCCAGGAAAGGATCAGTTCCCGGCTCCCTCCAGCTTCTGGTAGCTCCTTGGCTTGTGTCCAACCTTCTCACGTGGCATTCTCCCTGTGTATGTGCTTGTCTGTCTCTGTGTCCAAGTTTCTCCTTTTCGTAAGGACACCAGTCATAAGGGGCCCACCCTACTCTCGTATAACCTCATTCATCTTAACTACCATCTGCAATGACCTTATTTCCAAATACAGTCTCATTCTGAGACACTGGGGTTAGGATCTCGAATATATGAATTTGGGGGGACATAACTCAACCCATCATAGAATGATGGAATTAAAACAGCATCATTTTATAATTCCTAATGAAATAATGGATCTAGGTGATGGCCATCAGTAACCATTAAGCAAAAAGCCAATAAGGAACTTCATAGTGAGTGGAGCAGGCTGACAACACCAGACCCACTGACTAATCTCAAAGTCACAAGATGCAGGGCAAACAGGCATTCCAGTATCTCCTGATATGATGTAATAGGAAGGATATAGCATCACCTATGAGGTGCTCTGGCCTCTCTCCTCTCAAAAAAAGAGAAAAAAAACAGTCTTGAATCTGAACAAGCCTTTAGAGATAAAATGTAAGCTAAGAGTTTAGGGGATTTATAAGGGAGAAAAGAACGTGTTAAATAACACTTTGGGTATGCAGTCAGCAAAATCCACAATGTGAGAGATTCTATAGGACAAAAGATCTGGTTTCTTAACAGACAGATGTTAAGGGAAAAAAGGGAGGGAGAACCTATAGATCAAAAGAGACGTTAAAAAGCAAATTAGCTAAATCCAAAGTATGCAGTTTGCTTTGGTTTTGAACAAGGCGACTGTGAAAAATAAAAGCATGTAAGAGCCATCAGGGAAATTTGAACGCTCACTGGGTTATCCAATGATGTTAAGAAATCACCAATTTTTCTTAGTTTTGTGGTGATTTTTTAAAAGCCCTTATTTTGGGGAGATACTCCTGAGGTCTTTAGGGTGAAAAGTTACAGTGTCTTGGATTCGTTTCAAAGTGATCTGGAAAAGGGCTGATAATTGGATGAGATTATAGGCAAAATGTAGCTGGCCATGTGTTGAAGCCAGGGTGACGGGTACCTGGAGTTTTGTTATCTATTCTCTCTACATTTATATGTTTCAAATTTCCCATAATAAAGTGTGAAAAAATTGATGAGGTGGCTCTCCTCTTATAAAAGTCTTATCCATTCATCTCTGCTCTGGATACCAGCCCATTTCATCTTCTCAAGGGCCTAGCTCTCCTTTTACTGCCTCTCTGAGCATTGTCAGCCTCTTTCTCTGCTCCCTGAGTCATCCACAGGGCCTGTAGACATGTTTCTCCCATCCAAAAAAAAAGGAAAGAAAATCATGAAAATCAACTTCACTTCCTTCCTTGGCCCTTCTTACCTTTTCTCATCCACCCCATTTTTCTCTTCCCCGGTACAGCTCAAACTTCTCTTCTTAGACACCTACTTTCCAGTTTCTCACTATTTGTTCCTCACCCCACTGCAATCTGGCTCCTGTTAGGAGATGCTGTTAAGGTCACCACGGATCTCCGTGTGATCAACTCCAGGGGGCACCTTCCTGCCTGCCAGCTGGGTTGGGCCTGTTTCCAGGTCTCTCCTATTGCCCACTCTGGTCCTGTTCCTCTGTCTTCCCCTAGATCTAGCATCCCTGTCTCTTAGCACAGCACTCCCGCCATGCCTTTCCCCTGACGCCCTTGCCCTCGTTTCAGTACCGTGGCCATACCTCCCTCTTGCTTCTTGCTTCTCCCACGATTGGCCTCTCTCACATGCCTGGCCTTCAGGATGCCCTTCGGGATCATTCTGTCGGAGTGGGACCTTCTACCCATCTCTCTTTGAAACTGCTTCCCTCCCTTTTTAACAGTTATTGAGAGTTGTGATCAGATTTGTATTTGTTTATTTCCCACTGAACTGTAAACGCCACGAAAAAAGAACCAAATCTGTTTGGCTCATCCCTGTAATCCCAGCAAAGGGTGCAGTTCCTGGAACACAGAGGCGCTTAAAAAATATTCATTGCATGAAAACATTAAATGATACATTAATCAAACAATTACCCAAATTAGTGTAATTGCAAATTGAAAAAAGCGCCGTGAAAAAAAACACATTAGGGTGTTGATCTAGTTTGAGAGGGTTGCAAAAGCCTCCACGTGGAAATCACATTTGAGTTGAGATCTGGGGAGTGAAGGGAGTCATGCAGAGAAGCCGGGTAAACATGGGAAAAAAGTCAGCAGACCCCGATGAAAACCACAAGAGGGACTTTGGAAACCAAAAATCGCCTGGGGATGAGAAAGTCACAGCTTCCGCATCTAGCCTGGGTCTGTGTGCATTACTTAGGAGTAAGTGACAGAATGCAGGGAAGCCCAAGATGTTGTTCAAGCCACATTTAACCACTTATTTACCAGCAGCCAAGGAACCGTGAGCAAGGTTTCACTTGCTCCTTCAAAGCAGGAAGTGTGACAAATGCTTTACTGAGCAGCAAAGCTGAACTCTGACTTCGCCTCACACCTTCCTGTGTGATACTCACCCTGTTTACCCAAACAAAACCTCACACCTCGTCTGATTCAGTTGGCCCACCAGCCCTCCTTTGTTCAGTTCTCTAGGTTTGGCCTTAAGGGATGATCAAACATATCTTCCCTACAGGCAGTTTTCAGGGAGCAGGAATCTAAGCACCACTCAGCCAGCAACAGCTGACTTGACAGAGGCTGAGCTTCCAGATGCTTCAAACCATCCCAGAAGGAACAAAGCACAGGTAAAGAAAGGGCTTTAGAAACTAGTTCAAACACACACACACACATCACACACACATATGCATACACACAGAAATAGCAAAGAGGTGTTTTAAATTTATAACCTGTTCTTTTCCCCAGTAACTGTTTCTAGAACCCACCCTCAGGAAATAATCAGAGGCAGGCAATTATGGGTGTATTAAGATGACTGCTTTGCTATTAACAAAGTAAAAAATCAGAAAAATATAAATGTCCAAACCCAGAGGGAGGGCTAAATTATAGCATGCCTGAGCTAGTGTACAACCATGACACTTATATTCACAGATAAATCTCAATGGCTTTGAAAATGCTCGTAATATAATGTCAAGTGAAAAATAAAATAAAATGAATAAATAAGCTTATACCGTATGTACTCAAATATATTTGGGTTTCTGTATTTACCCTGGATAGATAGATGCAGTGGAAAAAGATTAGATAGAAACAATTCTAATTAAATCTGGCTGGTGACAATTATGTTATTTTAATGTTTTTTTATACTTATCTGTATTTAATTTTTAACAAATGCCTATTATATAGCTATAAGTAGACACTACACATCTTTTTTATTCATTTCTTTTCTTCTTATTTTGGTAAAATATATGTAACATCTGCTATTGAAACCATTATTTTAAATGTACAGCTCAGTGGCATTAAGTACATTCACGTTTCACAAGCATCATCTCCATCCATCTCCAAAGCTTTTTCATGCTGCAAAACTGAAACTGCCTTTATGAAACACTAACTCTCTATTCCTCTCCCCCCACTACCCTCTCTGTGGCTGTGACCTGGAGTCCTCTAGGGACATCCTGAGTGGGATCACACAGTGTTCGTCCTTCTGCGTCTGGCTTATTTGTCATAACGTCTTCACGGTTTGGGCATGTTTGACTTACGTTTTAAGCACCTTAGTGTTGTCCTACATTCCATTAAGCTGCAGGCTAATCTACAGAGATCTCCAACGAGGTCTTTTGCCTGGGAGCTGATGAACTCAAATATTTTGTTTGGACCATGAAGGTCCCTCTCAAAGAGTCACAGGAAGCAATGTTAAGAGACAATATAGAGTGTTTGCCCACCTCCACTCACCACCAGCAGTCTCAAATAGCTGGGATGTCACATTTTAAAATTAAGTCTTGGGGAGGAATGAGTAAAAGAAGCAGCTAAGACTCACATGGATTGAAGAAAGGCCTGGAAAGAGCTTTTACAAAATCTACTAAAACCCTTTCATTTATAGAGACTTAGGGAATCTAAATAAATTTCTCTCATGCATAAGGGAGGCAGCATAGTGTTGTGATCACGGGCCTCGAGGTTGGTTCAAATTCTAGCTCAGCCTCTGAGAGTTAAATGTGACTTTGAGGAGGTTACTTAAGATATCCAGACCTCAGTCTCCTCATCTGCAACACAGACACCAATTATACCCATCTTGTTCAGTTGGGCAGGTTAAATTTATAGGGCTTCAAATAATGCCTGGCCATAGTAAATGCTCAACATGTGGTAATTGCTATTAGTACTTAAAATTATTATTATTGCTCTTGTTGTTTAGTGCCAGAGCTCAGACTAGAGTTCAGGTCTCCTAACTCCTGGGCCAAAGCTATTTTTATTAAGTCTCCTTTTTCTTCTGTGTCCTTCCTTTGAACTTTGGCCTGTGACCATTCTCTCCTTTTTCACACTTCTCTGCAGAGGTCTGAACCTTCCAGGGCAGAAAGGGCAAAAGGAGGGGGGGAAATGAAAGCTAAAGGGGAAGGCGAGAATAGTGAGACAAGAGATTCAATCTCAAAGAGTTTGTACCTGCCTGCAAGGAATGAAGACATGCAGGCACCAAAATCACTGTTAGGCAACTGACAGGTAAAGCTTGGAGCCCTTCCCTACATACTGGTAGTTAGATGTGCCAAGAAACATTTATATTTTCTACATCCCATTTTGGAGTATAGGTCAAGTAGCAGAGAGAAACATCTCCGTCACAATAAACTTCAACTTATTTATAGCTGTATTTAACAGGGAGAAAAACCCACCTAGATTTCTAGAACATTTTGTACATTATAATTTTTAAGATTAGCCATAATTCTCTTCAAAGTCTTGGTGTGTAACCTTTTGCTGTTTGTTCTCTTCTTCTAAAGGTGGCTGTGTGTGATTCCTTTCACACCTGACTTGAACAGCAGCTGCCAGGGGGAGTTTTACAGGTCTTTTCTGTCTCATTTCTTCCACTTCAGAAAGATCTCTCTGCCACCACTTCTGGCTGTCTGGTTTGCCTGGCTGAGGAGGAGACACCCCAGACTTCTTCCACCCACATGGTCTTGCAGCCAAAGACCCAAAATGCAGGGAGTAGTCCAATTGAAAAACTTGGCATGCCAGGAAAGGCGGGGATAAAAGGACAACCCTGTTCTCCTTTTAAAAAAAAAACGGAAAAAGAAAAAAAAAAAACAGCATGTAATTATTTTATTTCAAGTTCTCTTGTGCTAATTAAGGAATATGGACAGTTGTTTTTAATAGGTTTTAGCAACTACTCATTTTCAGTAGAATCTTCTTAATGGACTGATGTAAACAAGAAAGAATGCCTTAAAGAGAAGACTTCAGTACACAGGCACAGCCCCAAGCCATGTTCCCTTCAGGCGCCTGCTGGCTTCCAAGACTTTGTGGGTGAGGTGAGATGTGCCCAAAGGAGGCGCCTGTTTCAGAGGGCATCTGTGTGAGGGCCGACTCAGGCAGCCTCAGTCCCCAGGCATGCACTGCAGGAGTGTCATTTTAACTCTGAAGCATTCAAGTATCCCATTCATTTCCGAAAACATGCAGGCTGGCTTGGTGTCTAGCTCAGGGGACATAAAATAAATCAGGAGGGGGAGGAAAATGTCTAGAGCCTGCATTTTCTAATTATGTCTGTTTTCTCTCCTCTTGTTCCCTCCTTGCCCTCACTCATCCCCCACCTGCCTCTTGCCACCATTAACATGACGGATTTGGAAATGTTTCTAGCTCTGTACCACCTTGGCAATGCCTTCAGGTTCAGTGGTTTCTCTGCTGCTTAAGAATTCAGGACGCGCAGGCTGTGCATCGGTGTCACTCCTTGGTTTGGCTGGGACCACCTGGGCCGGCAGACAACGTTGGAAGATGCAAGCCAGAAGAGGAAACAATATCTCTGTTGAGTGCCCTTGGCCTGGATTTGTCAAACAGGATTTATTGGGAAAGGATGAGGGAAGGAAGAAAATACACAAAACATATAAGTAAACACAGGGATGGCAAAAAAATGACAAGGCAAACTAGGAAGCCCCAGGCATATTTCCAATACAGCCTGATGGAAACTTCTGCTTCAAGGCACATGACAGAGGTTCATGTTCAAAAAGTGTGCCAGGCACCATCCGGTGGGGCTTCACTCACATGGTGTCATTTAAGCCTCCCAAGAAATTCAGGCAAAGCCATGGCTATTATTCCCCTGGTGCCCTGAGAAAACAGATTCCAAGGGATCATCTTGACCACAACTCCCAAGACTCGGGTCTTCTGGCTGCTTGACCAGTGGTTATCCACAGGAAAAGAAGAAATAGTCGCTTCTCAAAATTACCTGACATTATAATGCACCACAGTAACATAGATGTTAACACCAGGGAAGAAAACTAATGTTAAGAACAGAGTGTTCTGTGCACGATCTTTGCAACTTCTCTAAACTAAAACTATTCCAAAATAAAAAGTTTATTTTAAAGAAGTAGGCCACAACCCGGAGGTATAAATGTTTGGGGTTGAGTTTATTCTCCTTGGTTCTTGTCTCTGCTGCAACAAAGAATTGAAGGACAGAGACCCAGAAGTGAAGCAGGGTGAAGATTTTTATTTGAATACACTCCCAGAGAGGGGCGGGCCAGTGTCAAGGCAGACAAAGGCAGGTTTAGTCGAATAAAGCAGAGAGAAAAGAAAAACAGAGGGAGGAGAGAGAAGCTCGTTGAACTCCTGCTTGGCATTGGGCAAATCCTTTGCCAACTCCTGAAGCCAGTATCACCTGATGTCCAGGGTCTACTTGAATCTGCATGGCGTGGGGACTAATCCCCTTACCCTGCCCCCAGAATTTGGGGGGAGCTGCAGAGCACTGGATGGAGTGAAATTACATTCTGAGAACTTTCCAAAGCAAAGAAAGATTTTCAGGGAGGCTACGAAATAGCAAGATTGTACAGCTGTCATCCTGTCTGGGTCTCCCAGGCGAGAGGAACTGACAAGCCCAAATCAGAGCTCTCAGGAGCCCCTCCCTATGTACCTGGAGTAGAACAGAGAGTGACACACTTGAAGGAAGGGGAGAGTGGGCAACCTCAGAGAAGGAGGCACACTTGAGGGTTTTGGGTCTGAGGTTTTATACAGCTCTTTGGGTAAGAGTCAGCATTAGGCATGATGTACACAGGTGATTCAGAATTCCTTTGATGTTTTGTTTTAAGAAAAGGGTTATTTATATAATTTACATACCTGCAATTTTGCCATGCTCAACCATTTGCATGTATTTCTAAATTTGTTTTACCATTCCTTATCGGTTGTGCATGCTTGAAATTCTACCTTAAACAAGTTGCAACATTTTACTGGTACCCATATAAATTAATTTGTTGAATAAAATCTTTCAGATGGGTTAATTAAAAAAAAAATAAATAAATAAAAGGGTTATTTAGATGACTGCGTTGATTCAGATCTCTGCATTCTTTGTCCACATAGGTATTTACACTTCAGAGGTCTGTCACCTGCCTTGGTTACAAAGTTACATTGATTAAGGGGCTGGACAAAGAGGAAAAAACAGCATATGGGTTGAGTTAAAGAATAAACTGGGCCTTTTTTGCAGACTAAGTAGATTTTACAAGGGCATGATCTAATCGGTGCAATGAAGAAGACATGGGCTGCACCCGGATGGATACTTTTCTTTATCTGGGGAATATCCGGACATTCTGAGTCACTCCTGGCCTTTGAACCATCAAGTAATTAACTCATGAACTCTGTGAGTCCTTTCTGGCTCCTGGTTTCATCTGGTTAACTCTTTGAGTCCCTTTTAGTGGGCTTTACTGGCCTTCTTCTCCCTCCACCTGCTCTAACATAAATACTTCCTAAAGGGGTGGAGTGCAGGTAACTCTTGTCATCCTGCTTCGTCCACCCCTAGATTGGTAGTGAACAAAACAGTGCACTTGTGATTCTGCTGGAGATGCAGATAGACAGGGTCAGGGAAGGAGAAATAAGGAGAAATAAAGGGGGCTGTGCTGTGATGGAATGGAGGCCCTGGAATGGAGGGTCGGGCTTCTCAGAGAAAGTAGTATGTACGAATTTTAACCTGTTGATTTATGGGTGTGCCAGTAAATTACGAATATTAAGTTATTATGTGTTGAAACAACTTTCAGTTGGTAGTATGACTTTTGGTTTGGCCATAAAAAAAATTCAATGAAAAAATTACAACTAGCCATCTTCCTTCATCTTTTAAAATCAGAGACTGTTGTTTTGGGGCAGTCTGATCTGAGTGAAGGAAAAGGTGTTTTGGAGCCAGAGAGATCTGGGTTCAAACCTCAGTCACATGGCTTTCTAGTTCTGTGACCATGAAGGATCTCTAAACTTCAGATCTTTTATATGTGAAATGAAGACAATCATACCTACCTAACAGGATTGTGGCATTAGAATATACAAACACACTTGTCTGCCTGCTCCCTCTCTGCACCCCACCCCTCCTCAGAGCGCTGCTCAGCCTGTAACCACGCTAGCTCAGAGCTCTGGGCTCCTGCTAAGTTAGAACCACGGGCGTCTCCCTCCAGCCACCAATACAATCATCTACCGGGACCTCTTCAGCCCTGATGTATGTTTTCCGACATCTACAAGGTCCGGGAGATCACCCGCTGGCTGTGCCTGGAGGTGGAGGGGGTCTGTGGTCAGTAGGACAGAGGGTAGCACTGATAACTCGCTCACTGGTGGAAATGCCTCCTCTGAAGGTCCCAAGGGTGAAGATTCAGAAAGCAGAGAAATCGCTGATGTCGATATTGTCATGAACCATCACTTGCAGGAAGGCAGATTCACTAAAGAAGCCCACAAGAATACATCAAAGATTTTATGAAGTCAATCAAAGGCAAACTTGAAGAACGGGGACCAGAAAGAGTAAGTCCTTTTATGACAAGGGCTGCAGAACAAATCAAGCACCTCCTTGCTAATTTCAAAAACTACCAGTTCTTTATTGGTGAAAACATGAAGCCAGATGGCATGGCTTCTCTGCTGGGCTACCCGGAGAATGGTGTGACTCCATATATGGTTTTCTTTAAGGATGGCTTAGAAATGGCAAATAGGTAACAGATTTGGCTATTTGGACCTGTCACCTGTCATCATGACTGGCTGCTGCTTTTTATCTACACAAACACAGGACTTTGACAAATGGGTCTGATGTCATCTTGAGCTCATTTATTTTGACCTTGATTTATTTGGAGTGGAGGCATTGTTTTAAAGATAAAACATGTCATGTAGGAAGTCTAAAAATAAAATGCATTTAAACTAATACATATTTAAATCCATCCTGTATTGGGTTCCTGGAGCAGCTAAAGCCTGGTTGTAGACCACCACTGAGAAGTATAAGACTGTCTTCTGGTAACTTCTACAGTGAAAACTACTTCTGAGATGGGAATATAAGAACCAAGACTCAAAAGTCTTAATTCTGAATGAAGTAAAGGGCAAGACTGTGCTCAGAGCAGTGGCAGCATTTGGGGTGGATTCTTTACACATTTCATCACTTCTAAATGAAATTGGTTTTGATACATATATACAAATACATGGTGTTTACTGAAACATATATGCTCAGGAAATATATGGATGATTAAATATGGATTCGATTTAAAATGGATTTTTTTGCTTAATTTAACAAAAAATCAAGCATTCATAAAGAAAACATCTGTATTACAAAAAAATCACATGAATAATTATGGTACTGTCTCTTAGTCCTACTCAGGCAGTGATTTCGATTGATCCTGGGCAGGGTGGGGGACATCTAGGCACCAGGTCTGGGTGCTGAATGGCAAACTGACCTGCAAGGAGCCAGACTTCCCCTCGTATGTTCCATGTGAGCAGAGCCGGAAGCGACATAGTCACGTTAGAACCGAAGCACGCTGGCAAGACAGCAGGCTGGAGGGCTGCAGGAAGACCCAGGGAGGCAGACAGAAGTATTTCTACTCATAGGTTAGGATTGTAGCTGTAGTTTGTCGTGAGACTTTAAAAATCATTGCTGTCTGTCTTTGAAGGGGCATGAGGATGCCAGGAGAATTGAATAAGCAGCAAATCGTGACTGGGGCAGCACCTTGTTACCTGGGGAAGGACAGGCAGCCTGGAGAAGGTATCTTCAACATGTGGGCCTGGCGGTCTGGGGAAGCACAGAATTGCCTTTGCTCTGGCTGGGCCGAGCTGCCTATTTTATTAGCTATCCATATACCTGGCTGTTGTCTTTACTGTCTCATAGAATTAGTCTGTCAACACAGGAAAGCAAAGGCCAACATCTAAGCCTGAATTTATTAGCCAGAATCTGGGTTCCCAAATGACTGTGAGCTTGAAGGTCTGCCTCTCACTCACTCACTTAGGTTTTTCTTTTTTCTTTTCTTTTTAATCAGTCCCCACAGCAGAAAAATACCAACATTGGTACAAAGAAGCCCATACCTGGGGCCGCTTCCTCTTCCATAAAATGTATATGTGTAGGGACAGGAGGTGGGGCTGGGTAGACTAGATGGGTGGTTTGCAAATTCGTCTGATCTGTCTGACCTTAAATCAGGTATTTAAAAATAGGCTGGAAAGGGGCCATTTTGGCAGAGCCCAGGATCTGAATTTTCAGAAAGCACCCCTGGGTGATTCCAATAATCAGTGAAGATTGGGAATCCACTGGATGAGGGTCGGGAATCACTGGGAATTGCAAAGGGATCTACGAGGTCCCTTTGGTCTGGAACAGATTAGATAATGGAACTCTAGATCCTCCCGTAAACCATGGTTGCCGGCTCCACCACGGTAAGACACTTAGGAATCATTTCTTACCAACCTGAGGGAAGTTCTATAATTAAAAGCGCTTTCTTGCTTTCCTATGCCCATTTTTGCCTAAGATGCTTTTAATATTTTTATTCCCCCCAAATCATTTAGCTTCAAGGGGCAACAAATATACCTCAGCTGTGTTTGCTCAGGGTGTGGTCCTCAGACCAAAGGCATCAGCGTCACCTGGGAGCTCATGAAAATCAGACCCTGGGAACCATCCCCAGCCCTACGTCTTGAATCAAAGTCTCCATTTCACCAAGGGCCCAAGGGGGCTCATATACACATTAAAACCTGAGAAAGCAAGCCCTGGTTCTCAATTCATTTGTACTCTGGAATCATCTGGGGAATTTTAAGAAATATTGATGTTTGAGTCCCAATGCTGAGGATGCAAGGATTATTTTAAATTCCCCAGGTGACGCTAATGTTCAATAAAGAAACAACTGGATAAGGGGTTTAAAATAAAAAGGATGTAAGTTTTTGGGGGTTTTGGTTTTTTAGGGTGGAGGGCTGTAGCAAGAGGTTCTGTGTATCATTACCGGTCTGTTTTATCTCCTTCATCAAACTGATAAAGTCATTTGGGGGTGTAGGTGAAACAAAGGTCTAAAGAATTCTTCCACACACAAGGATGGTTCTGAAACCGTCGGGTTAAAGCAGGAGGAGGGTGGAGGGCGTTAGGATATTAGCTGTCTCGGTGTAACTGTGATTTCATTTGGAGCCTGCACCAGGGACCCTTGCTTTCTAGAACAGTCGTTTCTCCCCTGTGGTGGAGAGCAGCTTCCCAATCATTAGAGACACATGAGAATACGGCCGCGACACACAAGCCTTCCTCCCTCTAACAGGAAATTGTTCTTACGCTCTAGTTTAAGCATATTCTGTTTCTGTCAGCCTCTAATATATGCATTGTGTGTTTAGTGAGCTGCAACAACAGTCCAATTTGGAAAAGTAACAAGGTTCTGTGTAAAAGCTTCATTTCTGTGAATTGCAACCAGACTGGGTTCCCCGTGCACCCTAACTCTCCCAGAGCCCCCCGCAGCCCAGAGCCGTCCTGACTGCATCCCGCTGGCGTGGGACGGTACGGATCCTTCGGTCCTTGGTGGTGAGGCCGCAGAGGGCCGGCTGGTGGTGGGAAAGCTCGGATTTGACTGCTTTGGACAGAAGGCCTCCGATGCCCCACTCGCCCTTCCTCCCGCCGCTCTCTAACTGCACCCTTCTGCCCCGGCAGAGCAGCGGCGCTGGGAGTGAGATGAGATGGGGGACAGCAAGTGGGGGGCAACGCCCCACGAACCCGGGGCGGCACCTCCCGAGCCTGCGGGCTGCAGGCGCCCCCTCGGCCCGCTGCTGCGCTCCCCGGGCGCAGACAGGCCCCACCCGCAAGGCCAGGCTTGGAAAGGCGGCACCGATTAAAAGGAGCCCCGGGAAGGCGGCAGCCCCCATTTCGGGCGGCTCGGGTCGGGGGCTCTGAGAGCAACGTTTGCAGCCCCAACACGAGGCGCGGGGGCGGGGAACCCTCCTGAGGCGTCTCCCTGGGGACCCGGCCCCACCTCGGCCCGGGGCTGCCGCCGCCCGACCGCCTTTCCGGGGGCCCCGCCGCGCTCCCTCCGGGCCGGCAGCGCCCCGAGGACCCCGATGTCGCGGGCGGGGGTTCCGGGAAGGCGGGGGTCCCGGGAAGGCGGGGACCAGGCCCTCAGCGGCGGCCTCCCCGACGGCCTGCGTGACCCCAGGGAAGGGGCTCCGCTGTGGGGCCCCAGCGAGGAGGTGCGAGGCCCCCAGGAGGCTCGGAGATCTCGCACAACTCACCACGCCGGGACTGTTGAGGAATTTACAGCCCCGGAAAGGAAAAAGAAAAAAATGCCCGTGAGAGTGTAAGATGCTATTTCGGGGCAAGAAATAGTATTTTGGGGTGAATCTCGGGGAGTAATTTTGTCAAGTTGCAGACAGAAGCGACAGAAAAACGACTGCATCCAAATAGAGTGCCCAGAAAGGGTTGGCAGGGCCCGACGGAGAGGTTTGCCGTGCCATCTTCACTGGAAGCCTGGGCAGCAGGCCCAGGCGCGGACCAGCTGGAGCGCAGACGGCGGTTATCAGAGCGTCCCCAGACCGCAAGCACCCTGGCGACAAGGTTGGGTCCAGACACCAAGGGCATCAGAGAGGAGAGACAGAAAGGGACCGAGACGGAGAGAAGGATTATGAAAATAATTCTACGTTTTATTCGTTTTTATCAAGGGCCTACCGTGTCTAGAGACTCTGCTAGATTCTGGGAGAGTGGACATTCCAATTTCAACAGCCAGGTCTCAACTTCTGACTTTAAGAATAACAGCCCCCTGTAAGTATCATCTACTAGGGGCCTGCAGCTGTCCTTCCCTGGGCACCCATTGCTCCATTTAATCCCTGCCTCTGGACAAGGCGGTGGGCTCGGCTGCACTGGGCCGTGGGAGCTCCAGCACTGAAGCCGGACCATCAGGGTTCAAATTCTGCATCGGCCACTTATTAGCTGTGTGACCTTTGTGGGGAAGTTGGGGTTCCTATGGCCAGGATCCTAACTGAACTTAAACCACCTGATGATGTAACTGGCCTGTTGCTAGGCTACCGCTTCCACACCTTTAGGCAATAAGCTATTGCGCTATATAGAGAGCTGGCCCAGGGCTCTGGGCGGAGGCAGGGACCCTAGTGCTCGACCTACTGCCGGAGAACAAGCCAGGTAATAAACCCTCTCACCCCAAGAACGTTTTGCTGTCGAGTCCTCTAGTCACACTGAATCCCTAGCGAACTTGCCCGGGGCTGAAACCCATTGGCAAGGCACCCTGGATGTAACCTCTTTTGTGGCTAAGTTACTTCATCTATAAAATAGGAATAACAAAAGTGTTTACGTTATAAGACTGGTATGAAGACTAAATCAGCTACGACCTAGAAAAGTGGTTGGCATAGAGGAAGTGCCATGTAGATGTTGGCTGTTGCTGTCTCCATTTTACCCATGAGGAAATAGGCCTAGAGGGGTGAGCCCCTTGGCTGGGAGAGCTGGGCTCGGAGCCAGGGCTTCCTGAAACATCACATTGCAAGAGCTCTAGGCCAGCTTATCCCAGAGAGTTTATTTGGGGTTATTATCGTCAATATTACCTCTCCTAGAGGTGGGTGCTAAGTTTGCAGATCACCTTAGGCCACCAGCAGGTTATTTGTCCGATGGGGTTTCATGCTGTGGGCTGTGGACAGACACCGCTGCTCACCGAGATCCAGACAGAGACGAGAGGCCAGAGGTGGAAGCTATGCCCAGGCTGACCGAGCCCTGGGAATCACAGAACTGCTGCATCTACAGACCAGGCAAGACAGCAGGGGCCTCCAGAATCCAGTGGTCTGTGCCAGCTTTCCAGAAACTTCCTTACGTTCTCCTGGAAATGATGTTTCTCTGTTGTCTCCGAGTCTCAAAAACATTATTTGTAGAAATGAATTTAAAAGTACAGACACCTGGGTCACAATTCTGATTTTCACTGGCCTGGGGTTTGGTCTGGGCATCAACATTTTTGAAAATTCTCCAAATGATTCTGACATGCAGCAAAGTCTGAGAACCACTGACCTGAGCAGAGTTCTGATACCTGCTGTGATTGTGCCCCCAGTATCCATTCTGTGTCCTCATAACTTCGGGCAAGGTTAGCTGGCTCATGGACCCCAGCCAAAGAGTGCATTTCCTAGCCTCCCTTACAGCGAGGTGGGGCTGTGTGATTTATTTCTAAGTGAGAGGGAGGTGTGCCTCTTTCAAGCCTCTGCCACCTCTCTCCTTCTCCCCCTTCCCGCAGGGCTGGAGAGTGGACACGGATTAAGGGCTCCAGTTTCAGGCACACAGACGAGAGACCCTTTCGAGATGATGGAGAAGTGAGGTAGGCCACCCAAGGAGTGGTCACCTGCCTGCCCTGGGTTGCCCACCCACCGTTGGACTGTTGAATGAGAGAAAATTGAAATTCCACCTGTTTGAGCCTCTGTGATTTTAGGTCTCTTTGTTGAGGCAGCTAAACCTGTCTTCTAGGAAATGCTCAACTGATTGCTTTCCAGTGGGGATGAATGTCAGTCACCCGAGGAACTCTTGAATATAATGCTCAGGACTCACTTCCAATCTAGCAAGCCAGCATGTCTGGGGACAGGACAAGGGCATGTGCAGTTTTGGGGGTGTTTGCTTGCTTGCTTTTACATTCTTTATTCATTGCTAATGACAGAATGAAATTAAATAGTTTTGACCAAATTAATTTGATAAAGACTCAAAGAGCCAGACACATGCATAGGAAATGACATGCCAACAGGCTAATCACTAAGGAGATCAAGAGGAAATGCCAGTTTTGTCTGCTCACTGCTTACCTTGCTTCTCTCCTCCCTTTAGTTATTTATGATCATATACTATGTGGTCCTCTAGTTTTTTAAGACTTAAGTTTTTTAGGGCACTTTAAGGTTCGCAGTAAAATTGAGAGGAAAGTACAGACATTTTCTACATATTCCCTACCTCTGGACCCTGCAGAGCCTCCTGCATTATCAACATTCCCCACTAGGGTGGCGCATTTATTACAATGAATGACCCTACATGAACACATCATAATCACCTGAAGTCCCTTGTTTACATTCTGGTTCACTCTTGGCATTGTACGTTCTATGGGTTTGGACAAATGTAAGACGTACATCCACATGTACTCTGTGTAGTACAGAGTGTTTTCACTGCCCTAAAACTCCTCTGTGCTCCACCTGTTTGTCCCTCCCTCCCTACCCTCCATAGTCCCCGGCAACCACTGACCTTTTCACTGTCTCTATAGCTCTGCCTTTTCCAGAATGTCATATACTTGGAATCATACAGAATGTAGTCTTCCCAGATTGACTTCTTTCACTTAGTCATATGCATTTAAGTTTCCTCCTTGTCTTTTTGTTGCTTACTAGCTCATTTCTTTCTACCGCTGAACAATATTCCATTGTCTGGACGTACCATCGTTTGCTTCTCCATTCACCTCCTGAAGAACATTTTGGTTGCTTCCAAGTCTTGGCAATTATGAACAAGTTGCTGTGAACATCCATGGGCAGGTTTCTGTGTAGACAACATTTCAACCAGTTTTGGTAAATACCAGGAAGTGGGTTGCTGGATCAGACATTTCTAGTCTTTAAAGCTGTGCAGGTGAGTTAGTGTCAACCTGGGGAGGACCCTATAAGGCATACAGCCAAGACAATTTGCTCCACTGGTGAGACACCCCAAAGTTCAGGCCCCCTGGAGGGTGGTGGAAATGCAGCGAGGTGAGTGAGCCCCAGGCTGGGTGCACCCTCCCTCCCTTCTGTGCCCCAGCAGCACCTCACAAGGCAGTGGGCCGGAAGGAAGCTCAGTGTGCATTTACCAGCTGATTCCTGTGAGCCAAAGAGAAGGACCCTGAGCAAACAGAAGGGCAAGTGGGACTTTGCCAGTTCCTGCTCTTCCAGAAGCAAGACACAGCTGGCAGAGTAAGTTCTCAAAAGGCTGATGTTTTGAATCAAAAAAGGGGACTTGGAAAATGCATATTTACAAATGTCCTTTCAGTGTGAAAGGTTGCCATGGAGACCCACCGCTGTGACATCAATTTATGGCTTAAGAGCTGTCAGTCTCCCTGTGTTAAGCCAGGTAGACGGCTGGGCCTGTGCTGCTGCAGCTGCTGGTTCTGGGTGGCAGATGCAGGTGCCTGGGGACAGGGGAGGAGGCTTGCCTCAACGTGGGGACCCCCCCAGGCCTGAGGATGCTGCATTCTCTTCCAAAATGGGTAATTAGGCAAGCCAAGCGGCATCTGTCTCCCTGATATCAAGTCCCTTCATTTCAATGCCTGCACATATGTGAGCTGCCCCCAAGCCTAATCTGGTGGTAGCTGGTGGGACTTGGCCTTCAGAGTACACGGACTCAGTTTACCCCACACAGACCAGACAAGCAGGAGGGCCTCCCAGGGCCTTCATCCAGTGCCCAGTCTGCTCATACAAAGGACAAACAGCTCGATTAGCAGGACCGTGGGCATAGCTGTGGCTTTGTGGGAAGCATCCTCGGGGCTGGTAATTGCACACCTGATTGAATGGAGCCCTTTACAGTTTCTAAACCATGAAGACCTACACCAAGCTCCATCTGCACTGTGTCTTCTGAAACTCAGATGCCAAAGACAGAAAGAGTAGTGGAAATCTAACAGTGCAGGGGCGGTATCAAGGAAGAAAATACTGCCTTGTGCCCCATGAGAATGTTCTGTAAGCTCTGAGGCCTGGAATATCTGTTTTCAGGGGGTGGTGGGGTCCTTGAGCAAGTCCTGACAGGTGACCCGGAACCTCGCCTTGTGGTGTGGTACTTCACCAACCGTAATACGTTATTTCTTGAGGGTAAGGGCCGGGTCTTTTATTTTGCTCATAAGGACTGTTTCATATTGGAAATGGCTGTTCAATAGACGGTGACATGGCCTTGAGATTGCCATCCGGATGGCTCAGTGCCTTTGAGGACTTGGCATCTCTCTGTCCACGCAGGGTCCCCTCTGCTCTCAGAGAGTGCGGACTGCTGTCCAGAGGCAGGTGAAACACCACTCCAGGGACGCGGACCTCAGGGCCTGTTAATGCCTAGTCCTTGAAGTTTTATACAAAAGCTCTTCGTGCCCTCCGTCCAAACAGAAATTAAAGTAGACTAAGCAGTGTGTGGGTTCTGAACTAACCTGAAATCCTGAACTTATCTAAAGAAATTGATAAAGGACAAGTGCCTGGTAAGCCTCCTTCACTCTAACCGGCTCCCCCTCTCTTCCCTAATTGGATTTCTAATCTGGTCCGAGTGTTTTGTTTGACAAAGCCCCAAACTGTTGCTGAAGAGGATGCTAAAGCTCACTGAAGCGTCTTTGCAGGTACCTCCGCTTGTGGATGAGAAACAGTGCAAGGCCGAGCACCTTCTGTTAATGAAGACCAGAGAGGAGAGGATGCCGGGGTGAGCTTCCCTGTGGGGGGCGGGTCAACAGCTCTCACTTCATTCCTCACTTAGCTCAAGATAGTATGAGGCACTTCTAACAGAATCAGACAAAGGCCACTTGGAAGCTCCTTTGAATGGTGGCCCACAGTGGGCCGTGCTTGGCCCCGTGTGTGCCTACTGGGTGCAGCGTCTTTACCACCACTACTCCTCATTTCCTGTCTCCCAGAAGGCCGCTCTGTCCCAGAAGCATTTTCTAATAACGTCTCCAAATTAGCCAGTTCTTTGTGGTTATTTTCATCTCCAGAATGCAGCCACTCTTTGTGGCTCTATGCAATACCCCGCCATGGGGGTACCCCGTTAGTGGGTCTATCACAGTCGGGGCGATGGTCTCAGGGGGAGGATTAGAGGGTGTTTGGGGCAATCAGTATAGGGTGGAGCTCTGGGGTCCGACAGGCATGAAATCAGACCTAGGCTGCACCACCTGCTAGCTGTGTGGCCTCTCAAAATCTCAATTTCCTCTCTGTAAAGTGGGAATAGCAAATAGTTCCTATCTCACAGTGGGTCTTATAAAGATTAAATAAGATACCAACCACACAGAGAGTAATTAACGCAGTTCCAGCTTTAGTATATATAAAATAATTAGTAGTAGTGTTACTACCTTGATTTTCAAGGGCACAGAAGGTGATTAATGAGAATTGGTGATTCATGGTATAGGGGTCACCATGAGCCCCCGCCATCCCTCTCCCCGGGCTCTGCCGCCAGAGTCCCCATCCTCATCTACCATACTTATTCATTACCTTGGTTTGTTTTCTATTATTTTTTTATTATTTGTATATGCACCTGCACAATAGATTGCTTAGTCTGACTTTGTTTTTGAACTCTGTAAGAACAGCATGCTCTATGGAGTTTCTGGGACTTGCTTTTTTTGCTCAGGGTTACCAATCAATGTTACACCAGTGTTACCAACATTCACCCATGTTGACACTGGAACTGGGGTTCATTTATTTTTCACTGTTGTATAATGTTCTATTATGTAAAGATAGCCCTATATATATTCAGTCTTTTATTCTTGGGCATTTGGATTTTTTTGGTCAAAAGCTTTATTGAGATATAATTCACATACCACACAGGTTACCTATTTCAAATGTACAATTGAATGGTTTTTAGTTTATTCCCAGAGTTGTGTACCCATCGTGGTAGTCAATTTCAGAACATTCATATCACCCTGAGAAAAAAACACTTATATATCCATTAACAGTTATTCACTAGTCTCTCCAATCCCAGCAGCCCCTGGCAACCACTGATCTACTTTCCATCTCTATAGAATTGCCTATTCTGAATATTTCATATAAATGGAGTCAAATAATAGATGGCCTTTTGAGACTGGCTTCTTTCATTTAGCAAAATTTTTCAAGGTTCATCCATATTATGGTGCTAGTACTTCGCTTTATTGCCAAATAATATTCCAGTATATAAATAATAGATGTTTTATTTATCTATTTATTAGTTTATGGGCATTTGGGTTATTTGTTTATAGTTTTTTGCTCTTATTGACTGTGTTATTATGGACATCATACCGTATTATTTCCTGGGCACGTGTGCAAGAGTTTCTCTAGGGTATATTCTTGTTGAAATATAGGGAAGACAAATGTTCAACACTACAGGGTAATGCCAAGTTGCTTCCCAAGTGTTTTAACAGTTTACACTCCCATCAGCAAAACAAAAGATACCAATGACCACGGCATCTTTGCTAATATTCGGTATGGTCAGAATTTCCAGTTTTCGAAAAGGCTGTTTATTTCATTTTATTTTATTTTTAGCAGTCAAGCCTCTGCTCTGCATTTGACTCACTGCCTGATAATAAGATTCTAATGGAGATTCAGACAGAAACAGCCACCTGCCCGTGTTTCTTCCATAATTATCAGTTCTCCTCTGTGATAGTTCTAGCTTTTACTTCCTGACCCGGAATTCTGAATGCTACTGTTGATACTCATGTTCTTCCTTCCCAGATGGGCTCTCTGCTCTGTCTACCAGCTGGTCTCTGGGTCCCACTCTACCTCTCCCCATTCAGAAAGCAGAAAGAGGCTGGTCCTGCGTCCTCAGTCCTGGTAATAAACACACCCTCACATACACACAAATGCATTCATATCCTGGGCATCTGGCCACATCCAGACAGGAGGATGACAGGGCAGGAAGCCCACTCGACTCCTAGCCCCGAGAGGAAACCCCTCTCTTCATGTTTAAAGGCTCATCCTGTGAATTCTGAGAAAGGAGGGAATGCTCAGGTGTGCCTTTCCACCATTGTTCATTTATCTCCTTTGTCCAGTCTATGAAATTCAAGTTACAATGACTGTAGCTATAATTCTATGCACTGAGTTCTCTCCAGAACCTCCTTCTATTTACTTACTGTCTTTCCAATCTTTCCTGTCTTTCCTGTGTTTAATTAAATTTCAGTACCGTTTTTCTCCAGAGGGCTCTACAAATAACTTCTACAATAAATAAATACTTCTTAAAGAGACCGATTCTGAAAGTCAGTAGAGACGAAAGAAGTAGAAGAAAGAGCTCAGAGAAGACAAGGGGCAGGGGAGAGAAATCTTTTAGGATGGTGGTGGACAAGGGGATCCTTGCTGTCCTGGTGCCCCTGGAAGAAGGATGAGCTGCCCAGTGGGGTGCGGTCAGCAGACCCCCTGCAGCCCTCAGCTCCTTCAGGTGGCCTCAGCTCCAGAGGACCACCTGGTCCTTGATCTTGCTCACATCCAGGGACTGAGTGCGGGGAGGTCCTAACAGGCCTGCCTGTTTCCTCCTGAGCCCCCTTGGGTCAGCCTAATCTTTGCGGGGCCTGTTCCACTTCCTTTGACCAATGTGCTTCCTTCCGCTCCCTCTCACACGTGCTGACCCCTAGTTAACCACATCTTGAACCCCCAACTCTTTCCATGTCTGTTGCTGGAGAACCTTTTGACTACATTAGTTAGCCAATCTCAAAGTATTTGACATGTAGAATATTTGTAAGTTTTTACAAATATGAAGAGCTTAATATCCTTGAAACTATGTCTTTCTCACATCCTAAGATAGGAAGAATCCTCAGAGCTTATCCCTTGTGTGGACATATTTTTAACTGTTAGGCATATCTTGAGGCTTTAAATACTTATTGTCAAATTGTCTTCAGAAATGTTGAGCCAGTTACTAGTCCTACCAAAAGTGTATAAGGGTTGTGATATAGTGACATAATAACAAATATATATGTTGGTCTTCATCCATAGTTCCTGGCACAGAACACCTAAAACCTCTGTAATTACCTATGTAAGAGCTATAGCAGCAACTTTTGTTATAATATTTAATTTTGTTCTCAGTTCCTAAAAAAGCTCTAGAGAGATTAAGGTGAAATGGGTGTCTTTTGTTATTCGTAACAAATGTCAACCACACCTGAGTTTATGTTAATGAGGTGGCTTTTGGAAAGGCCAAAGGGTGGGGCTGGCTGTCAGGGGAACCAACCACGTGATGAGAGAGTTGACATTTTCAGCCCCACCCCTTGACCTTGTGGGAGGGGAGAGCTGGAGGTTGAATCATTCACCAACTGGCCAGTGAAGTAATCAATCATGCCTAAGTAACGAAGCATCCCTGAACATCAGGTTTGGAGAGCTTCCAGGTTGGTAACATGCTGAGGAGCTGGGAGGTGGCACACCCACCTAAGGCATGGAGGCCCCACACCTCTTCCCATACCTTACCCAATGCGTCTGTTCCACCTGACTGTTCCCTGAGATTTATCAGTCACATGACAAAAGTCATGAAATTTAGTAATGAGTTTTATGTCCTTTATTCAAGGGAAAACAATCCATGGACTGGCGGGGCACAGAGCCTCACAAGGAGTGGAGCCTCTGCCCAAGGGGTTTGGGGCAGGAGAAACCCAGACATGGGGTGTGATTGGCTAGGAGGCTAGCCTCCTTACAAGGCTAGCAAGTGGTATCTTCTAGGTGAGATAAACTACCTAAAGCCGCAGTAGGGAATGGTGGCTGGTGTATGTGAGGATTCCTTAGCAGGTATTTTCCATTAGTGCAGGCAGACTTAGGTCTGCATTTGTGATGGGGTCCGATGGCCTCCATTTTTAGGGTTCTGACATTGGAATACATTTATCATATTCTTTCATAAAAAACTGGTAATCTAGTAAATGCTTCATGAAGTCTGTGAGCCAGTCTGAAAAACCCAAGGAGGTGATCATGAGGACCTCCAGTTTATAGTCAATTGGCCAAAAGCCCAGGTGACAACCTGGATCTGAGACAGGGACTGTGAGCTAGGGAGGGGACAATCTTATGGGATCTTAACTTCTGGGATCTACAGGTAAACAGTGTCAGAACTAAGTTGAACTATAGGATACCCCTCCCTTTCAAAATTCCTAATCAGTCTAGGAAAGACACGAGTGGCTTCCAAATACCAACCAGGGACTTTGTCATGTGGACTGATGTCAAGGTCCATCACCCTGCCTGCTCAGTGACAGCCTTCCCTTTATTCCATGTCAACACTAACTACTGGCCTCCACCATCACTGTATGCCTGACATGGTACAAAGCACAACCTCGTTTCAGTCTCATTGCATCCTGTAACAAATAACTACTATTCCTATTATATATATAGTTAAGGAGATGAAGGCTCAACAAACTTGTCCAACATAATTTCTCTAGTAAATGGCAGAAGCAGGATTTAAAACTCAGTCTGAAGTAATAATGCCTAAGAATTTTCTAAAATGAATGATAGGCACTGAACCAAAGATCCAGCAAGCTCAGAGAGCACCAGGCAGAATAAATACCGAAAATACTACACCTAAATAGATGTCGAATTCAAATGGCAGAAAGCCAAAGAGAGAAAGAATATTTTGAAAAGCCAGAGGGAAGAAAATAATTTTACCTATAGCGGAATAAGCGCAAGAATTACCTTGGCCTTCTCATCGAAAACCAAGCAAGCAAGAAGACCGTGAAGTGAAATATTTAAAGTGTTGAAAGGAAGAATCACCAACCTGGAATTCTGTTTCCAGTGAAATTATCTTCAGAAGTCAAGGAAAAATAAAAATTTCTCAGATAAACAAAAACTGAGGGGATTTATCACTGGAAGACCTGCCTTGCAAGAAATACTAAAAAGTTCTCCAGAGAGAAGGAAAATGATACAGGTCAGACACTCAAATGTATATAAAGAAAGCAAGAGGGTGAGAGGAAGAATAAATGAAGGTAAAATAAAATATGCTGTTTTTCTTATTCTTAATTGATTTAGTAGATCACAGTGTATTCAAAGTAATAATAGTGACAATTTATTGGATGATTATAGCACATTGATAAATTAATTGAATGACAGTAAAGTTATAAGGAATGGAGGGAATAATTGAAATATTCTCTTATAAGGTACCAGCACTACCCATGAAGCAGTATAGCGTTATTTAAAGATAGACTTAGATTAGTTGATACTGAAAACTCTAGGGCAAATAAAAAGTATTTCAAAGAAGTGTAACATATGCTAAGAGAGAAGAGAAAATGGAATCATATAAAATACTCAATTAAAACCATATAAGGCAAAAAAAGAAGGGAATACAAAAAAAAGGAGAAAGGAAAGAAAAGAAAGAACAAGTCCAATCAATAGCAAAAAGTTACAAAAATATTGATATATCAATTCAAATATACCAATAATCATTTTAAATATGAATGCTCTAAATATACCAATTAAAAGATAGAGACTGTCAAAATGGATTTAAGAAAGACCCAACTATAGCTTGTCTACAAGAAAACTACTTTAAATATAAAGACATAGATTCAAAGTAAAGGATGGAGAAAAGTATACTATGTCGACATTACACCCTAAAGTGCTGGAATAGCTATATTAATTTCAGACAAAGTGGACTTCAGAACAAGGAAAACTGACAGGGATAAAAAAAGGACCATTATATAATAATGAAAAGGATCGATTCTTCAAGAAGGTATAACAGTTCTAATATGTATGCATCTAACAACAAAGCATCAAAATATGTGAGGGAATAGCAAGACTACAGGGGAAATAGGCGTATCCATTACTATAGCTGGAGATATCAGCATCTCTTTTTCATTAGCACATCCAGCAAGCAGAGAATCAGTAAAGACATAGTTGAACTGAACAGCACCATCAATTAACTGGATCTAGTGATATCTATAGAATACTTGGAATATACATTCTTCTTAAGCTCAGGTAGAACATTCACCAAGATAGACCATATTCTGGTCCATAAACCTATTTCAAAAAGTTTAAAAGAATATAAGTAATATAAACTGTGCTCTCTGACCACATGGAATTAGATTAGGAACCAATAACATAGAGAGATATGGAAAATCCCCAAATAACTGGAGATTGAACAACACACATCTAAATATCACATGTATCAAAGAAGAAATCTAAAGAGAAATTTAAAAATAGTTTGAACCTAAATGAAAATACAATCTATCAAAATTTGTCAGATGCAGCAAGAGCAGTGCTTATAGGGAAATTCATAGCATTGAATGCCTATGTTAGAAAGGAAGAAAGATTTAAATCGATGCAAGTTCTAACTTAGACAACTAGAGAAAGAAGAGCAATGTAAACTTAAAGCAAGCAGTAGGAAAGAAAAAAGATCAGAGCAGAATCAATGAAACTGAAAACAGGAAATCAATGAAATAAAAGCTGGTTCTTTGAAAAACCAGTAAAATTTCTAAATATCAGAAATGAAATAGGGGTCATTACTATTGGTCCACTGTTAGAAAGGCTAAAATCCAAAAACTTGGCAATACCAAATGCTGACAAGAATATAGAACAACAGGGACTCATACATAATTGGTGAGAATGCAGAATGACTCCATTGCTTTGGAAGACAGTCTGGCAATTTCTTACAAAGCTGAGCATTGTCTTACCATACACTCCACCAATCACTCCCCTTGACATTTACCAAATGCAGTTGAAAACACGTAAGTAAAAAAACCTGCACACAAATGTTTATGGAAGCTTCATTCATAATCACCAGAAACTGGAAGCAACTAAGATGCCTTTCAGTGAGTGGAACAAACAGGTACATACTAACAATGGATATTATTCAGCAATGAAAGAAATGAGTTATCAGGTCATCAGCAGACATGGAGGAAATTTATATGCATATGGTAAGTGAAAGAAGCCAATCTAAAAAGGCTTTATTTTATATGATTCCAACTCTATGACATTTTGGAAAAGACAAAACTACAGAGATGGAAAAAAGATGAGTGGTTGCCAGGGATTGGAGGAGAGGGGTAAAGGGTGAGTAGGTGGAGCACATATGAATAGGGGATTTTTAAGGCAGTGAAACGACTCTGTATGATATTATAATGGTAGACACATGAGATTATGCATTTGTCAAAACCTATAAAATATACACCAATAATGGACCTTAAAATGAATACAGAGTTTAATTAATTACAAGGTATTAATATTGGTTCATTAATTACAACTATTAGAATTAGTGTACCCATATTAATGCAAGATGTTGATAATAGGGAAAACTATGCAGGGGAGAAGGGCATATGGGAATTCTATCCATTCAAGTGTTCTGTAAATCTAAAATTCTGTAAAATTTAAAGAATGCTCTAAAGAATGAGGTCTATTAATTTTTTTAAAGAAAAAAATCAAGGTGAAAATAAAAGCATTCAAGGAGATCAACTACATGTACCAAAAAAAATCTCTTGCTTTCAAATTAATCATTCTCCCCACAAACAACCTCAAATCTCCGCCTCTTGGCTGGGGTCTGGCTTTCCAATCTAAGCTCATGCCAAAATCCTGTCTGGAAGAAGGTGGGGCCCTGTTTCCATTCTATAGGCCAGAGGTTCTCCAAATGTAATCTGCACAAGTTTGTTTAAAATGTAGAGCCCTGGACTCCTGGTCCAGACATCCTAATTCAACGTGTCTTGGATGGACTTTATAATCTGCATTTAATTCGGATCCCTGGGGTACCCTTCAAAGATCAGTACAGCTGCTGATAATGCTCTGTTGTCATGGGAAGCCCTCTGACTGCAGTGACCTAATCCTTTTCCTGGCTTCAAGAAGAGAGTTTTTTGAAAGCCCCTTACCATGCTTCTCCTGCAAGATGGCTTGCCATGCCTGCTGAAAAGTATGCATGATCTTTGTCTTCGGGGAACTAAACAGCTGGGCTTCCCCAACTCCTGGCCTTATAATGGTCCTATCATGCTTTGTGTCCAGGCCTATGAAAATGATAGTTATTTGGTGATGGAATTTATCATACTAAGGAGGGTCAGGCAGGATCTGGACACCAACCATTCATTCATTCATTCTACTAATATTTACCAAGTAGCTACTATGGCCTTGGGACTATATGCTAAATAAGTACTGGGCATATGGCAGCAAACAGGACATAGCTCTCACCCTCATGAAATTTAATCTAGTGCATAAAGGAGACAATTAAACACTAAATTGTGAGGTGTATCCTGGCAATGACCGTGCAGAGTGCCATGGGAGTGTGTGCCAGAGCATTAAGTACTTCTGTAAGCCAGATGTTCTGGAGGGAATCTCAGTGGCAGGTGGTAACAGTATCCATGCCAGGGGCAGGCAGAGAATACGCCCAGGGGAGCTGGAGGAGGGGGTGTGAGGAAGCCTAGAAAGAAAGGTGGCATACAGAGGACCAGTCGGGGGAAGAAAAGGGTGCCCCAGAACAGGATAGGCAATAGCCATGGGGAGTCAGGCCGCTGGGTATGAGAGTGGACAGGCAGGAAGACAACTGGCATCCCAGGGCCTTACAGTGGGTGATACAGTCCCTCCCCTTCCAGAGAGAATAGGATTGGGACTCCAATCTCCAGGAGAACCAGGAAATGTGGCTCAAGAGGACCACGGTAAAACTCTGGTCACTGAGATACACGGCAGGAGGTCTTCATGAGACCAAAGCAGAGCCAGTTTCAAAGAACAAGGACACAGCAAGGCTGATGTTATGGGGCTGACTTAATGCTAAACTGAGCTGCTGGCCTAGGGCTCCCAAAACCACTTCTTCCAGAGGTTGAATTGGTCCTGGAACCTGGCCCTGGCCTGCTCTGCAGGTGGAGAGCAACCATTACATCAGTGCAGATGGTGGTCAAGGTGGTCACGATGGTCAAGCTCTGCGTCACGTGCATGTTGGAATCCCCAGTTTAAAAAGAATGCCAAGGGCTGGCAGATCCTGACTGAACTGGTTTGA
The DNA here is from genome assembly GCF_030020395.1 of Manis pentadactyla. Classification (NCBI taxonomy): domain Eukaryota; kingdom Metazoa; phylum Chordata; class Mammalia; order Pholidota; family Manidae; genus Manis; species Manis pentadactyla. The sequence goes on from NC_080020.1 coordinate 8,902,131, forward strand.
GTCACGGCCTAGGCTTTGGTAATTTTTTAAATGTGTTCTTTGTAATTTATTATGGAATAATTTCAAGTACATAGAAAAGATGCCAGAACAGTACAAACAACTGCTTCACCCTCTTCACCCAGATTTCCCCAGTGAGTCACAGTCACCATATTTGCTCTTGTGTGTGCATGGACGTGTCTGTACCCATTGTCACTCCTTAACTGATCCTTTTGAGACCCTTGCCATCTGTGCATGTTTCCATGTAGTGCTTTCCCAAAGCGCTGAGGCTCTCCTACACAGGGAATCAACACTGGTTCGAAATTACCATCCAGCCCCCCAACCGGGGCCCGTGAATGCTTCCTCATGACCAGACTCATGCCAGACATTCCTGATGGGAACATCACAGAAGTGACTCTGTGCTTCTCTCACACATCAGAGGTCACACGGTGTCAGCCTATCCCACCACTGGTAATATTGACGTTGATCACCTGGTTGAGGTGGGCTCTGTAGCCTCTATTATAGAGGCACCATTTTCCCTTTGTGATCTTCAAAGATCATGGGTTCTTTTTGTTGGAGAAAAGTATTTAGAAACCAAAGTCCGGGTGCTCATTTCTACTAAAGTGTCATTGCTTCTGGGCTCACTTACTATTCAGAGTTAGAAACTACACATGCACATAATACATACCTCTATACCCCCACACACACATACACAAGTGCCCAGGCATGCCACATATCCTTGGATATTTATTTTAAAACCTTGCACTCACACCCATACCTCCAATTTCCATTCAATACCTCAAGGTTTTTTCTAACGTTCCTTCTCTCGTTATTTGTAAGTCCCTTTTACCAACAGGGGGAAATGGTAAACCTGGCTTACATAATCCTTAATCTGTTTAATATTTTCCAACATTAATTTTCTACCAATTAGGCCCCCTTTAAGGATGCTGTGAATGAAACTAAAATATGGAAATTTTAGGAAGACAACCAACTCCGTAAAAATAAAATTATAATTTAACAAAAATAGTATCTAAATCCCCGAAAAATGCTATTCTTATTTCAACAATATTTCAAAGTAAAATTCTAGCGAAACAAAAAATGTTTGGACAGTCTTCTCAGTTTTTCAAATTAATTTTTATTTTGAGATAATTGTAGACTCACATAAGGTTATAAGAAATAATACAGAGATTATTCGATATTCAGAGATCCCATTTATTCTTTACCCAGTTTCCCCCAATGGTAACATCTTGCAAAATTATGGTGCAGTATTACAACCAGGATATTGACATTGATACAGTCAAAATATAGAGCCCTTCTGTCACCATAAGCATCCCTCATGTTGCTCTTTTACAGCCATACCTGCTTCCTCTCTGCTCCATCCCTCCCCGTCCTTAGCCCTTGGAAACCACTAACCCATGCTCCGTTTCTATAATTTTGCCATTTCAAGAATGCTGTATAAATGGAATCATACAATCCACAAACTTTTAGAGTTGGCTCTTTTGACATGATTCTCTGGAGATTCATCTGGATGCATAGTTGTGTGTGTAAATTGTTATTATTGTTGTTGGGTGTGTTTGTAACTGAGTAGTATTCCAGGGAGTGGATGTACTACAGTTTCTCTAACCATTCACTAATTGAAGGACATCTGGATTAATTCTAGTTTTGGGCTAGTATAATAAAGCTGCTATAAATATCTGTGGACAGGCTTTTGTGTGACCATAGTCTTCATTACTCTGGGATATGCCCCACAGAGCATTGCTGGGTTATATGGTAGCCACAGGTTTAGTTTTGTAACAACCCACCAAACTATTTTCCAGAATACTATTTTACATTCTCACTAGCAATGTGTAAGTGATCCCGTTTTTCTGCATGCTTGCCAGAAATTGATGTTGTCACTCTTTTTTATTTTTCGCCATTCTGAGAGGTATGTTGTAATACTTCGTTGTGGTTTTAATTTGCATTTCTCTAATGATTGATGGTGTTGAACACCTTTTCATGTGTTTATTTGCCATCATACAGATGGCTTCTTCTTTGGTAAAATGTTTCTTCACATCTTTTGTCCATTTCTAATTGGATTATTTGTTTATTGTTGAGTTTTGAGTGTTTTTTATATGTTTTAGATATTAGTCCTTTGTCAGATATGTGACTTGCAAATATTGTTTCACATTGTGTACCTTCTTTTCATCTTACAGGGTCTTTTGCATAGCAAAAGTTTTAATTTTGATAAAGCCTCATTTATAAGTTTTCCCTTTTATGAATTCTACTTTTGGTGTAAAGTCTGAAAAAAATATTTGCCTGGCTAGCCATGGACCCCAGAGATTTTCCCTACATTTTTTTCCCTAAAAGTTGTATATTTTACATTTAAGTCCATGATTAATTATGAGTTAATTTCTGTAAAAGGTATGAGATATAGGTCACTGTATTTCTTATTAATTTACCTATGAGTGTAATTGCTCCAGCACCACTGGTTGAAAATACTCTTTCTTACATTGAATTGCTTGCACACCTTTGAAAATCAGTTGGACATGTTTGGGTGGGTCTATTTATGGGTTATCTATTCTGTTTAATTGACATATGTGATTATTTTTCTGCTAACTATACACAGTGTTGATCACTGTAACTTCATAATAAGTCCTTAATTTGGGTAGACTGAGTCTTCCTACTGTATTCTTCTTTTCCAAAATTATCTGTTATTCTAATTGCATGTCTATGCAAATTTTAGAAAAATGTTATCTATACCTATAAAAACTTTTGCTGGGATTTTGAAAGGAACTTCAGTAAACCTGTATATCAGTTTGGAGATAATTGATATCTTTACTATTCTGAGTTTTCCCATCTATGAATATAGTATACCTCTCTGTTTATTTAGGCCTCTGATTTCTCTGATCAGTGCTGTGTAGGTTTCAGCATACAAGTACTACAGATTTTGTTAGATTTATTCTTAAGGATTTCATATTTTTACGTTGTTGTAAATGGTATTACATTTTATAGTCTTTGCTAGCACAAAGAAATATGATTGAGTTTTGTGTATCTTGTATCTTGTAATTTTACTGAACTCAATTATTCTAGGAGAATTTTTTATAGATTTCTTGGGATTTTCTATGTAGGCAATTACTTCATTTGCAAATAGGGACAGTTTTGCTTCTTCCTTTCTGATCCGTGTCCTTTATTTCCTTCTTTTGCCTTACTGTACTGACTAGAACTTTCTAGCACTACATTGAACAATAAGGGAGAGACAGACATCTTGCCCTGTTACCAATCTTAAGGGGAAAGCTTTCAGTGTTTCTCCATTATATCTTTCATTATTAAGTATAATGTTAATTGTATGTTTTTTTAGATGCTCTTTGTCAAGTTGAGGATGTACCTCTCTATTCCTATTCTTTCTGAGTTTTATTTTTTTAATCATGAATGGGTATTGAATTTTATCAGCTGCCTTTTTTATATTGATCATGTGATTTTTCCTTCTTTAGCCTGTTATCATGGTGAATTACACTGATTGATTTTTTTAGTACTGAGCCACCCAGACATAAGCTCTCCCTTGGTCATGGGGTAAAACCCTTTTATATATTACTAAATTCTTTTTGCCAGTATTTTATTACGTTTTTGCATCTATAGTCACAGGGGATAGTGATCTGTAATTTTCTTTTTGTACTGTTTTTGTCTGGTTTGGGTATCAGACAAAAATTCATTGAGAAGTCCTCCCTCTTGTTCTATTTCTTAAAGATATTGTATAGAATTTGTCCTAATTCTTTAAATGTTCAGAATTCTCCACTGAAACCATATAAGCCTGTGTATATTTATTTTGGAGGGAATTTTTAACTTATGAGTTCCATTTCCTTAATAGTTACAAGGCTATTCAAATTATCTATTTTATATTTGGTGAGTTGTGGTAGTTTGTGTTTTTCAAGGAATTGGCCCATTCATCAAAGGTGTCAAATCTCTGTGTGTTTTGAGTTGTCTGTAGTTTACCTTTTTATCTTTTTTATGTCTGCAGACTTTGTATTGGTATCCTTGGCTTTATACCTGCTATTGGTGCTTTGTGTACTTTCTTTTTTTTTCTTTTGTCAGTCTTGCTAAAGGTTTGCCAATCTTACTGATTTTTTCAAAGAACTAGCTCTTTGTTTCATTGATTTTTTTCTATTATTTCTTTTTTCAATTTCATTGATTTCTACCCCCTATTATTTCTTTCCTTCTGCAAGTTTTAAGTTTATTTTACTCTTTTTTTATCTAGGTTCTTGAAATGGAAGTTTAGAGTATTGATTTGACACATTTTTCTTTCCTAAGGAGTGCATTTAGTGCTGTATTTCCCTTTCAGCACTGCTTTCTTTGTCCCACAGATCTGTGTAGTTTTATTTTCATTTCATTCATTCAATATGTATTTTTTACTTCCCTGGAGACTTCCTCCTTGATTCATGGATTGTTTAGAAATGTGATGCTTTGTTTCCAAGTGTTTGGTGGTTTTCCTGTTATCTTTCTGTTGTTGGTTTCTTCCTTGAATCCACTGTAGTCAGGAAACACACTCCATATGATTTCAATTCTTTTAAATTTGTGGAGGTCTATTTTATGGCCTAGGATGTTGTCTACCTTGGTATATGTTTTGTAAACACCTGCAACAAATGTGTATTCTGCTGATGTTGGGTGGAGTGTTCTGTAAATGTCATCAACCTATTAGTTGATGATGTTATTAGTTCTTATACATCCCTGCTGTTTTTTCTGCCTAGTTGTTCTATCAATTTTTACAAGACAGGTGTTAATGCCTCCAACTGTAATTGTGATTTGTCTATTGCAGCTCTGTTCTTTGCTATACACATTGACAATTTCTGTGTTTTCCTGGTGGATTTAACTTTTTAAAATCATTATATAACATTCTTCTCTGTTTCTGCTAATTATCTTTGGTTTGAATTGTACTTTGATATTAGTATAGCCACTCCTTTCTTTTGATTGTTTGCATATTTTTATTCTATCCTTTTACTCTTAACCTGCCTATATTATTAGATTTAAGTAAATTTATTATAGATAGCAGATGGTTGGGTCCTGTGTTTTAATTTCCTCTGCCAATTTCTGCCTTTTAGTTAGTGTATTTAGACCATTTACATTTAATGTAATCATTGGTATATAATGGCTTAAATCTGCTATTTGTACAATCTCTTCTTGTATGATCTAGGGGAATATTTTTATTAACTCCCTTATAAATGCAAATATTTGTGTAGGTCTAAGAAGGAATAAATTCTACTTTGTATCAGTCACGGTTTGAGGAGGATTTCTTATGGCTAAGAAGTTTAGTTTAAAGGATTGGTTCACATGATTATGGGGACTGGCAAGTCTGAAGTCTATCCGTGAGCAAGCTAGAAACTCAGGTAGGAGTTAATGCTGCAGTCTTGAAACAGAATTTCTTTTTCTCCAGAAAACCTCAGTTTTTGCTCAAGGCCTTCAACTAAGTGGATGAAGCATCACCCACATTATCAAAAGTAATCAACTTAAAGATAACTAACTGTAGATATCAATAATATCTACAAAATAGTTCACATTAACACCCAGATTAGTGTTTGATAAACAGTTTTGCACTATAGCCTAGCCAAGTTGACACATAAAGCTAGCAGTCACATACTTCATCCCATTTTTTTCTATTTATCTAAGTGTGAAAGCTTTTTGAGAGGTGAAACCACACCCCGGTTGGTTATTTTCTGTTCAACTAAAACTGCAGGCCATTGAATTGTGGAAGGCTTTGACAGTATCATATGTCATCCTATCATTCCATAAACTGGAGGGGTGGGGATAGTTTTTGCAACCTACAATGTGAAGCATAACTGAATGGTAATTTGGCATCTTGATCTTCTATTTGGTAGGTCTTAAGCATACAGGACACTGTGGAGGTAAGAGGTATATATCCTGTGGCCAGACAGCTTACAGTTACGCAAGGACCCAGAGTAGCCTTGATTAGAGGATGGGAAGGCTTTGTGCGGGCTGAAAATGGAGAGAAAGCATCCTAGCAACGCTTAACAGCATGGGCAAAGGTGTGGGAGGTGTGGGAATAAGAGTGTTGGATGGACAGTAAGGGCTCTGGAGCAAAGGGTATATAGACACAGGAACTGCTGGAGGTAGAGCCAACCCAGGTAATCTGACATGGGGCTCCAGGGTAGCCCAATCCTTCCCCAAATCAAGCCCTCCACTTGCAACTCACTGGGCCTCAATGTCACCAGTAGAGATGTTTTCCTCACCTACTGAAGATTTTCTATTCTTTCCAAGATCCAGTTAAAGCTGTAATAGTCCTTGTAGGAGGAACACTCTACTAATATCTTACCAGGGATATTTTCTAAGAAGAAGCCTCCAGGTGTTCTTAGGGTGGATGCGGAGCCAGGAGGAGAGAAAGTGGAAAATTTCAATTTCCCCAGAGCCAGCACTGCTGGACTGCTATGACAAAGGGTTGGCAGTTAAGAACCACTTGAGACTGTTAGTTGGAGAGAGAGCAATGGGGTGGGGTGTGATTGAAAAGCATAGTCTGAGTATCAATTGGAGGAACAAAGACTAGAGGTAAGAACCACTCTGTAGAGTACTCTTCTTTAAATTACAGAGCCTGATATATGAAAGAGCTTTGATACATACTTATTGAATGAATGAATGAGTGACTGATTCAAGGCAGGTTGACTACAAAGCATGCCATTTACCCTAAAAGACCTTTTCACTCTACTGCAATGGCATGTAAGTTTTTTTTGATCCAACCCCCTTTTTTTAATTTTGGTATCATTAATCTACAATTACAGAAAGAACATTATGTTTACTAGGTTCCCCCCTTCACCATGTCCCCCCCACATACCCCTTCACAGTCACTGTCCATCTGCGTAGTAAGATGCTGTAAAATCACTACTTGTCTTCTCTGTGTTGCGCAGCCCTCCCCGTGCCCCCCACGCACTATACATGCTAATTGTAATGCCCCCTTTCTTTTTCCCCGCCCTTATCCCTCCCTTCCCACCCATCCTCCCCAGTTCCTTTCCCTTTGGTAACTATTAGTCCATTCTTGGGTTCTGTGATTCTGCTGCTGTTTTGTTCCTTCAGTTTTCCTTTGTTCTTATACTCCACATATGAGTGAAATCATTTGGTACTTGTCCTTCTCCGCTTGGCTTATTTCACTGAGCATAATACCCTCTAGCTCCATCCATGTTGATCCAACCCCTTTTGAAGATCTGATTGAGTTTATGGCTTTCCCTCCCCAGAAAAATGCACGTTTGTAAACATAATAAATTTCAGAGGATTCAGAGTTCCTCTTCTTCCCCAGGGAATAGTCCAGGAAACCCTCCTGATCATCTTCATATATCTAAATGGATGTCATGAGGAAGAAAGACTTTTTTATATAATTCCCCCTAGTGGAACACTGAGACGAGGAGATGGGTTTTGGCCTCATATGCATGTTCCAGGTATCAGTTGCTCTGTGACATTTAAGGTAAGCAGGGTTTCCAACAGCTAACATGGCTGGAAATGCAGTACCAGCCATTTTCTGGCCTCTTGCCCTTCCCAAGGGCAGAGGTATTAAGGGTGTTTCATCCTGCCATCTCTCTTGGATGTCACCGAGGCTGCCCATAACACTGGTCCTGCATTTCCTGCCTTGCACTGCGGCTCAAGCTGGAGATGCTCCCCTGCCCAGCTTCCAGCCAGGTCAGAGTGGTCTTTCAAAGGCTGTGTGTCTGTTGGTCTGGCAGCTCTATCCACTCTGGGCTGGGCTCAGCCCCAGAGGATCCTCAGCTGGACCCACAGGCCCTGGCCCTTTGTGCCCAGCTCACCAAAGCCAACCCCACCTGAGGATGTGCTGCCTCAGAGAGAGAACACCTTTGAGTGGGTCAGGTCCTTGAGGAACCACCCACCATCCCCTTTTCCCATCTCCGAATATCCCACTACCTTCCAGATTGGAAATTCCTTCTTCAACTTTCTCTAACCCGTTCCACCCCTTTCTGGAAAAATGTAGCTCCTTCCTTGTATTATTCTGGATTCTTAAGAGAAACAGAGCCAGATATATATATGATTTATCATAAGGAATTGCCTCATGTGCTTATGGAAGCTGACAACTCCCAAGGTGTGCAGTCTGCAAGCTGCAGACCCAGAAGAGCTGATGTGTAGTTCTTTCCAGTCTGAGGTCGGGAGAAGACCAATATCCCAGCCCAGGACAGTCAGGCAGAGGCAGTCAATTCTCCCTTCCACGCAGGCCTTCCACAGATTGGATGATTGAGGAGGGCCAGCCATGTGCTTTACTCATTCTACTGATTGAAATGTTAATCTCATCCAGAAACACCCTCACAGATCCACCCAGATTCCTGTTTGGCCCAGTCAAGTGGACACATAAAATTACCTATCACACTCCCTCAAAGGCCAGTGGAGTAAATTACTAGAAAGGAGAAATATTCATTTTAGCTATAAAATTCCAAAGCATTCTGAACAGCTCAGGGTAATTTCTCTGTAGGTCCTTGGGCCACATTAGATGGTTAATAAATCACTTGCCTGCAACTACAATGGATGGACCTAAAGGGTATTAAGCTAAGTGAAATAAGCCAGGTGGAGAAAGACAAATGCAATATGATTTCACTTACTTGTGGAATCTAAAAGCAAAACAAAACAAAATGAATGAAACAGCAGTAGAATCCTAGACCCTGAAAATAAAAAATCACTTGCTACTTATGAAATAAACTTGGGTCACAAGAGAGGTCCCTCAGAGAACTGAGATGGAAGGAAAAAGGGTATCAGAAACAGATTTCTGGGGTGACAGCCCAGAGCAAGAGTTTCTCTGCATCTCAGGTGTGCCTGGGCCACTTTGCTCTGCTAGTAAGTCTAAGGGAGCTGGAAAATGTAATTCAGGCCATCAACCTCTTTGCTGCTTCCTTTACCAGGAACCAAGATCCTGGGGTGAGTTTTAGTGGTTCTCACCCTTGGCTGCACATACAAATGTGAAGTTTATGGAAGCCGATAACTGTACTGTGGTTCTGTAGGAAAATGTCCCCATTCACAGTGAGTACATTTTTCCTGAGAGATATTTAAAGTCAAAAGGTCATGATGTTACTAACCTAAAAATGGTCTAGAAAAAAATATTTAAATACTGTGTGTGTGTAGAAGAGAAATGATACAGCAAATAGGTTAAAATGTTCACAAAAGGCATAAAGGTCATGTGGGTATTATATTCGTCTTGCAACTTTCCAGTCAGTTTGAAATTATTCCCAAATAAAAGTTAAGAAACTTTTCAAAATCCTAATTCCCCAGACCTTCCTTTCCAGAGGTTCTGGTTTCATTGGTCTAAGGTGACTCAGAGTTCTGGGGTGATTCTGCAGTGCCCCAAGGCTCCAGGGCTGAGAGATACCCGTCTCTCCCTCTCCAGACTTCTGGCTCAGCTCTGCCATGAACCCACCGTTAGCAGAGCCGATGAGCGTCTTAGCTCAAGGTAGCCTGGTGCCCACTGGGAAAGGACCCATTTAGAAGGAAGCATCCTCTTTAGAGGTCGTTACTGCATCGAGGGTGTGCAGTGCAGCTGCCGAATGTTTATCACCCTCCCTTTTCCCACAGGGCCCACATAGTCATGTGACTGCTGCCACTTTTAACTGCTCAGCTGTTTGGGCTGCTTTCATCAGAGGGGGCCTGTTTGCTAGAGAGCTTACCAGAGGTCACCTGGGCTCCGTGATTACTTAATACTTGTGATGGCTGGCTGGGTGGGGCCTGCAAGGCTGGGGGATGGGACCCGGAAGGGGTGTGAAGGGACCTGCCTTTCTCCTCCTGGACAGCAGAGAATGAACTGGGGGACAGGGGACTGAGCTCAGGTGGTGACTTAAGGGGAAGCCCCAGGGGACCCATGCTTCAACGGCATGCTTCAGTGGAGAGCTGACTTGTCCTTCCTGCTGCTTTCAATGATCAGAAATGCAGCTTTGTCTACTCTGTCCTCACTGGCCTTCACCCGTCCCTTGAGCATTTGTGACATGCATTTGTGAGGTGAGAAGGGCAGTCTGAGCTGCAGTGACATGCATTTGTGAGGTGAGAAGGGCAGTCTGAGCTGCATAATGGAGCCTTCCTCTGGGAGCCGTTAGAAGCCCTTAGAGGCAGCTCACCTGAAACTCATTAACGCCTCTTAAAGCAATGGTGTAGCTAACTCACATCCTGTGTGTGGTCCACTAAGAGCCGCCAGATCGTTGTTGGCTGTGTCTTCCTCATCTTCTGAGTGCCATGCTTGCATGATTCAATTTTTGTGCAAAAGTGGAGTCAGAGGCATTATCTTTACAGGACCGACTCTTCCTGCCCTGTAACCTGGTGCAGGTTCCCATACCTGGCGGCTGGCAGGTCAGACTCCCAAAAGGTGGGGAACTCTGTTTATCATTGTCTATGCCTCCCCTCCACAGAGCAGGTGCCCAGTCATAAATTATACTGGGGCCAGGGCATACTTGGGAGCAGAGCAGTGATAGCATGTCAACGAGGTATCAGGAGAGAACAGAGCCTGTGGGGGTGGGGGGGCAGAGAGGCCGGAGGAGGGAACCGCTCTGAACAGAGTGACACCAGGTGTTGCATCCTCACCAGGCCAGAAACTGCCTGGTGCTCAGCACCCACCCCCTGCAAAGCAGGGTGGTAGGCACCGTGAGGGATGCCAGGAGGAGCTGAACATTAAACTGCTCACACTGGACGGAACGGAATGAGGACCAAGAGCCACGGAGCCGCTCGCTGGATAGACAGGGGAGGGGCCAGGCCTGGGGGTGGTGCTGGGGCTTAGGCGGCATTCGGAGGAGGTGGTCTTTGGGTTGGGCTGCAGGATGGGAGCAGGATTTTGACTGTTGCAGGAGAAAACCTCTAGACTTGACAAAGGAGACATGGACTGAATCTCCAGGCCTAGCGGGGAGAACTGGCACAAGAGGCTCTGTCTCTGCCTGTAAAGAGGCTTTCAAGGGTGACAGTTTTAACAGATTGGGGGCTCTCTCTGCTATCAAACTATCTTCTTTTTACTCTCCCTCAGGCTCCACTCAAATGCAGGCTCCAGGGCTTCGGGGGCAAGGCTGGCGCTGGGCCAGGTCCCTAACACTGTTGCAACAACACACTTCAGGCCAAGGGGCCGGTGGGCTTTTAAAAGGAGGCAGCTTTGCGGCCTGGCTTATGGGACCGAGTCCCGGATCCGGCTTTCATGGGCAAGGCAGCTGCTGGGATAGGTGGCCCTAGACAACCTGAGGATGAAGAAAACCATCCGAAAGCCCAGGAGGACTGCATTCTCCCAAAGCAAACCTTTGAAAGCCTCACTGCTTTGCCTATCACCTTCTTTTGCATTAGAAATGCACTCAAAAGCCCTTCTAACTCAAAATATGTTAGCCTCTTCATTCCTCTTGGGATAGTAGCTGTGCTTTCCATTGTTTGCATTTCTTGGAGGGTTGCAATCTGACCTTACTTCTCATGCCCTTTTCGTCACTGTAGCAGGAAATCATGAGCCCAATTCTCGCCCTAGGACCAGAGACGCTATGGAAGGCCAGCCCTCTGAGGGAGAGAGAGCAAGTCAGTACACGACCCCAGTAGAAGGTGGCAGGTGGACGAGGCCCGGGGACTGCATCTGGGGACGGGCAAGCAAAGATTTGCAGGCTGTGTGCACACTTCCTATCTCTCAAGTCCAACTGTTAAGAACAGAGGCGGAGCCATCCCTACAACAGGGTGAACACTGGCCCCAGTAGGATTCTGGGATTCTGCTGAGGGAGCAGGCAGGGTCTCAAAGGAACCTTGTCAGCATCAGGGTTTTTTTTTTTAAGACTTAAAAAACATTATTCTATGTTCCATGCATTGGGCACTGGATTACTATTCCCTTGTGATGGAGTCTCTGATAACTTTGTACATGTGGGCAAGTCTGTGACCTTCAGGCCAGGGGCAAAGAGTGTTTTCCTTTTCTGAACCCCACAGGGCTTAGGAAAGTATTGAGCCTGTAGCAGGCACTCAGTAAAATAAATACAAGTTAGTACATGATGAATTGCATCACCTCGAATATGTTGTGCCTCTGACAATGCTCAGAGCATTGCAGTAAAGCATCACAGCCAGTCGGGAGGGGCTCACACCTGTCCAGAGCGTGTTAAGGGTCAGACGGAGAGAGGAAAGACTTGCAAACATTTTTTTTATCTTGCTCTGGGATCAGTACTAAGTTGTTACAATGTCATTTGTTTTTGATCGATTTCAGGACCATATATAGGAAAACCCCCACCTTGCAACATTTCTCCGAGTCATTTGTGACTGCTTCCTTTCTTCTGGAGCGTTGGGTTTCATTGTGGACAATATTCTAGTTTATTCTCAATCATAGAAACAGCCCAGTGAGTCTTGGACCTGTCTGTAGGGTGGGAGTCAGAAGGGGCTATCTCCCCACCCCACCACTTCCTCCAAATCCATCTCTTGCTACACTTCTTATGTCTAAATGTCTATTTAATGCAAGATCTACCTGCCTCTGCTCTCCAAAATGGACTGGGATATTTAAAGCAGAAATGCCTCAAAGGAATGGGAGGGTTGACAGTACAGTCTTAATAAAGTTTCCTTTTCCCTGTTATTTCCCCAAGGCGTTGAAGCCCAGGCACAGTTTGATTTTGTTTCTCCAGCTATTGATTTTTTTGCTTTAGTGGTGTCTTGCTTAGGGAGAATCTTGACTCAACAGAGACCAGGCGATTGTCAGTCTGGTTTCCTCCTCACTGGCTGCACTGGGCCATTCGGACAAATCTCACCGGGGTCACAGACCTGCTCTTATTGAACGTTCTCTGCCCCATCACTCTCCTCTGATGTATTGGAGTTGGAGTAGTTGGTGGTGAAGGAACTTATTTTTCAAATACAGCAACCTAAGCTGCTGGTCCCCAGCACAGAGAAGCAGGGAGGCACTCGGGGAAATTATACCCCACAGGCATCTGCCCGAATTCTCCAGCAGTGAGCATATGCCGTGTTGTGAATAATCACATCATCTCCTTGTAACTCTCCTTCTCTCTGCCAGCATGATCATATCAGTCCTCACGATACTCACCTGAGGCAGGCACAAGACCCCCCCAGCTGGGTCTGGACACCCCAACCCCACGGAGCGGGTGTGGGGGGCATCGCTCTTCAGCTCTCCTGTCTCGGCAGCGCTTGGCTGAACATACCTTTGCCCCTCTCATTGCCAATGCTCCTCAAACACACTATGCAAGTAGGGACACTAAGGTAATATTAAAATGTTTTGCTTTACCAACTGAGAAAGAAGAAACAAAACGTTTCCCGGGGCTGCACCTCAGTGGGATTGAATATGTTACAGATGCTCTGTGCACCTCAGCCATCTGCTCCTGCAATTAGGTCTCCTTTGCACTCAGGCTGCCCAGCCTCAATGTCTGCCTGGTGCTGGGCAGTATCTAGCTGATGACCTTCAGTCCGTCACTGGCCTCCAACAGCAGGGGACGTTTCCCTGGGCATGCAGGCAGCCCACAGCCCACAGTGGTGGTCCTCTGCAGATCAGCAACAAAGACAGGCCTATTTTCTTTTTTTTTTTTTTTTTTAAATTTTTTATTAAGGTATGATTGTTATACACTCTTATGAAGGCTTCACGTGAAAAACAATGTGGTTACTACATTTACCCATGTTATCAAGTCCCCACCTATACCCCAATGCAGTCCCTGTCCATCAGTGTAGTAAGATGCCACAGATCCACTATGTGCCTTCTCTGTGATACACTGTTCTTCCAGTGACCCCCCCACACCATGTGTACTAAACATAATACCCCTCAATCCCCTTCCTGCTCCCTCCCCACCCGCCCTCCCACACCCCTCCTCTTTGGTAACCACTAGTTCATTCTTGGAGTCTGTGAATCTGCTGACATTTTGTTCCTTCAGTTTTGCTTCATTGTTATACTCCACAAAGGAGGGAAATCATTTGAAGGACATGCCTATTTTCCATCAGATTCCAGCCAGAGCTTAATGACTGAATAATTTTAGATCTTCTTTTTCTTCATTTCTCACTTCCTCCTTTCCTTTCTTATGTGGTGGGTACCCTTTCTCCCCACCTTCTCTTATTTTAATTGGTCTTCAAGCTCTGCGGGATCTGCCCATTTCCACTCTCTTTCTTTTCAACCTTTTTCTTTACATTTCTCTACTTATCTTTTTGCCATTCTTTTCTGAGGATGTGAGGATACTAGAGGAGAACCATCAAGCTTACTCAGTTTACATTCATATTTTCAACAGTGCGGTTACAACGACCCCCTCAAATCTTCCCTTTTGTGCCGACCTGTTCAGAACCACTGATGAGCAAGCAGATGGCAGGTACAGAGAGTGATTCTCCAGACAGTTGATAGAACCATTTCTATTCATAACCACGGCTTTGGTCAAGTTGACTGTGAACAGTGGTGTCATCATTTTACTTTTTTGACATAAAAAAATGTTTAAAGCTTAGATCAGATCCTCTTAGGATTACTCAGCTTTCTTGGGCAGGGTGTTTGCTTGTCTTTATCCTTGCTATCTGGACATAAGTTGGGGTCCAAGAAATACCAAATCACAGTGGTTCTCAATGAGAGTTCTTTTTAAAGTTGTTTCTACTTACTATATCAGTATATCTCTATTAGTCATTTAAAAAAGAAACTGCTTCTGCCTAACTGATAGTAGGTATAAAACTCCAGTAGGTATAACAACTCCAGGGAGTTGTTACTCCCCTGACCACAGATACAGGAGAAGAATTTTTGGGAAGCAGGCATCTTACTGGTCTTATTTATCTGCAACCCAGCTGCAGCATGGTGCCTAACAGAAACTGGGGGTTCAGCAAACATTTGTTGAGTGACTAGGTGAGCAAGTCAATTGCGGTTGCCAGGGAAGGGGCTAGAGGTCTGTATGCTAGCATCAAGTATTTCAGAGTGTAGTCTGATACTTGGAGGAGAGGCAGATTTTGCTGGGACAACAGGAGAAGGGCAGAGAAAGTAGGAATCACTGTAGTCTTGCCCACTTGTTTACCATCCAAACAACACATTTCTGTTTAGTATTATAGATATTTATTGCAACTTTTACTATGTGCCAGACAGTGTGCTAAACTCCAGGGATACCAAAATAAATAGGATATCGTCCCTACCCTCAAAGAGCTCTTGGTGTAGTAAGGAAAAGAGTAATTTTTTTGAACTGTTCTACGCTCATATATTAAATTTTGTACTCTTCTGAACCAATGTTTAATTTTTTTTTTTATGTTTCTGAAACAATCCTTTGGAATTACTGTCCGTGTGTGTCTGCATTTCCGAAATCTCTGCACTGGAATAACACAAGAGCAGCAGATCATTCTCACAGCCAGTCTGGAGGAAACATTTTATCTGGATTGAGTGCATATTTCCTCCTCCTTTTTGATTGTTCTTTCCCTTTGCACATCTCAGCATTCTTTCTCCCCAGCTGCCCTCAGAATCTTTGATGGGAACTGTCTCCAGTAACCTAGTGACTGTCACTTGTATTTGTCACAGAAGGAGCATGCAGCTCATGAGGACCTGGAAGGCTTCTTCCCTGACCCCACTGTTACTTTAGGGAAAGGGACCCTTTCTAGAAGTATCCCTGAGAAAGATGCTGGGGTTTTAACTAATGCATCTAGAGTGGCCCATCTGTTGAAAAGCACTCTGAGCAATGCTCTCATATACTTGAGCTCCATTTCATCCTTGGCTACCAGTGGGTCTTAGCAGGACCACGTCAAGTCAGGCCCAGAATCTTGGCGATAAGACCTTAGACAGCTAACATCCTGTCCGAAGCTGGACCTCTCCCCCAGTGGCCACGTAGTTTACGTGCTGGTGCAGACAAAGAGCTCTCTGTCTCTGCAGAGTGCCAATCCCAATACCGAGTACTTTGGTTTGTGAGAGCTCTTTTTAGAAAGCTGATTTCTCATACTGAGCTAAAAATCACCTCCTTGCCACTTCCTTCCTTGTTTACTTGTCTCAGCCCTTCCCTGGACATTTACTCACTCTTCGCTCCTATTCTGTCTTTTACTAAAATAAAAACCATTCATTCCTTCTTCCTCACCACAACTGCTCCAATATTTGAAGATAGTTATTGTTTCTGAGTTTTCTCCCTTCCAAGCTAAACACACAGGGCCTCCCACCATTCGAAGTCCTGTGTGGTTTCTAGAGCCCTCAGCAACCGCACCCTTCTTCCCCAGATGCACTGATACATCTTAAATCGCAGTGCTTTGAATGAACTTATCTTTCCTTTGTAATCTGGTCAAAATATATTGTTACTGTTACTTATTATCTGGATACTCTATTTCTACATAACAGAGCCTACAGTTCTAATAGCTGTTTAAAGCACCCAGATCACTCTATTGTATCACATTAAACTTTTGGCCAAAGAAGATCCGAAGGTATTTCAAAAAGAAGAATTGCAAGGACACCCTAATCATGCTATTATGCAATCAGTTTCTGGACCTGAATGTGTTGACACAGGACCAGCTATATGGACATGAGGATATTGTTTTCTTCCAATGTCTCCCAAGCTAGTTTCTGGCTTGTTCCTCTAACCCACCCCTCTTCTCCACCCTTGCCTGCCAACTGGAATATAAGGTCTCCAGTCTCAGTGGTCCCACGTGGGCTGAGACAGTAACCCTGCTTCTTTTTTAATCCTACCAAGTGCCAAACACAGACTGTGGGAGAAGTCAGTTCCAATTGCTGTTTGTTGGCTGGCTGAATGAATGTATCCTATGAAGCTTCACTATCCACAGTTTCTTCCCAGAACAAGTCAAGCTTGCCATTTAGTGCATAAACTCCTCCATGTTTCATGGTCTACTCCTTTAGGCCACCACGAATTCAGTCATGAAGGACTCCCATACTTTCCAGAGGAGTTCGGGGAATTTTCTCTCTTTAAAGAAAGGGGCTAGATGACAATGGTTATCATTATAATTTATAATTATAAATGATAATTTATTCTCTAAGCACAAGGGTAGGAATATTATCATTCCAATAGATTGGCATAAAAAGGATGTAGAGAGAAGCCCATTGAGCATAGTGCTAGCCCACGGCCCCAGCAATTTATATCAGTACAGAGAGAGCCATTTCTTTGAATGTTTTCGTCCTGCTTGAGAGTAACCAGACCTTGGGAAAATACTTGCAAATTATCTAACCCGGCACGTATTTATGCCAAAAGAGAAAAAGGAGGGCAGATTTTGGTTACAGTGACCAAAAGGCAGGGGGAAGAGATCTAGGATTCATTTCTATATCCATAACTGTCAAAGCTGAAGGTCACATGGCTTCTAACATTCCCACTCCATGCCAGCACCACAGAGTGAGTTGTTACTACTAATATTTTAGTGATTTCTGGAGCCTCCTCCTGTCATTGGTGACTCTGAACCCAAAATGTTATCAAAAAGAGGCTGGTAGGCTGGTCATGACTGGGCGGGTCATGCTGTGTTAATACACCCCCTCACCCAGGTTAGAACTGGGCTGCCCCAGTTATCCCACTTAGATGCCTAAAATCAACATGATGGCTTGTACAGTGAGGCCAGTTGTCTTTCAAATCTGCAAGGGCTGTGCATGATCTAGGAGTGAAGAGGTGACAGGGTATTCTCTCAAATAAGCACAGGAGAGGAGACCTTCCGTGAGCAAGGAAATGGATACGTTTAGTTCTCAGAAGAAATCAAAATGGTCAACAGGAAATGAGCTTTCATATTCTTTTCCTTTAACTGTCCTGGCTATTCCACACCCTGGAGTGGGGATTCTCAACCTCTTGGCCACTTAAGATGGACAAAGTCAGCTTAATTTCCTCTTTCATGAAATTTTCCTAAAACTTAGAGTCCAGAAGACTTTCGTAATGTCAGGAGATACTGAATCACTCACTGGGAATAAGACTTATGTTGGGTGGGGCGCAATATCCCTTATAAAGAAGAAAGAAATGTGTTTGATAAAAATGTCACTCAGCCTCCTGCCCTTGAAGGTCCCTTAGATCCCGGGGAAATGTGCCAAGTTGCCAGGATAGGAAGCTGAGGGAGGGTGTTGGGACCCCTGCGTATCTGAAACAGCTAAGCACGCCTCTGTGCACGGTGTCCCCGCTCTGCTGACTCCGGCTGTCCGAGGTTCTGGCAAGACAACGTTCACAGAGGTTGAAAGTACACACTTAGAGTCGGCTAGCGGTGGGGTCACACCCCAGCTGTGCTCCTTACTAGCACTGAAACTGTGAGTAAGGAGTAAGACACTTAAGGCTTCTGAGCCTTGGTTTTTCTTACTGTAAAATGGTGATAATAACGATATTTCCCAAGTCTGCTGTGAGGAATAAATCAATTAATGGCTGTTAAGTGCTTCTTACAGAGCCTGGCACACAGTAAAGCTGTAAAATGCTTTAAAAAAACGTTAGCTATTATTTTCACGGTAGGCGCTGAGAGAAAAAAGGTACTTTTGACAACGTGCTGCTAGTCCCAAGAGACCTGACTGTATTTGCGGAGACAGTACCGTAAGCTCGCCCCCATCCTGTGCACCGTGCAGTCCCTGGAGGGAAACACCACGTCGGCTTCAACAGCTTTCCCCTGGATTTTCTTTGCTCACAGCATTCCAGTCATTGGGAAACTGAAGGTGTAAACAGACACTCCTTTTCTGGACTCTGACGAAACACTCTTACCATGAGTAACTGAAATCTATCAGTGAACCCACAGCATCATATCTGTGTTATTCTTCTCAAAATCCTCCAGCACCAAAAATTCTTTTCATAAATGCAGTGGCAAGAAGCTCTGGCGGTGAGGGTTCCCTTCGTTCCCCGATCTCGCCCACTTTCTGGAGAGACACTAAGCTGCCCGGGGACAGGACGTGCTGTCGGCTGCAGTGAACAGAGGAGGAGGAAAGACCTAACTATTCCACACCCCAAAAAATGTTCCCCTCTGGGAGGATGGGGGACATGAGGCTGGAAGAATCAACACGACCGCAGGGCAGAAGTTGCTGAGGGCTCTTGTGTCTGTCTGAGAGCTGAAGATGTCTGGAAGCTGGATGCAACCTGTGGGTGTTTGTTTTGGTTGCTGAGTAAATTACTAAGAGGAACTGAAAATGCAGTTAAGCATGAGGCTAGAGGGGGGGTGGCGGTGCATCCATTCAAGATGTAAAGACTGACAAAGAAAGGCAGAGACAGAGATGCAGAGACCCCTCCCAGGACCCCAGCGGGTCCTTCCAGGACCTAAGGCCAAAGTGGTTACAGTAGGGACCAAAAGGCAGGGGGAAGAGATCTAGGATTCACTTTAACAGTGAGAGCCTCTTCCTCTAGACCTTGGATACACTGAAATAGGTGCATGTTGGGATGCAAGCATCCCTGTTTTCTGTGGTCATAAACCACCAACCAGAAGGACCGCCGAGCCGGGTGGGGTGCACACCTGCCCCTTTGCCAGTCTGCCGGCATGGTGGACACTCAGCCACTCACGGCTCCAAAGGAATGTCTGTGGTCCACCAAGTCCTGGGCCGGTGAAGAGCACCAGGCCCTGCCTCACCTGGTCCTGGCCAGCTGGGCAGGGACACATGTCAGCACGACACCAAGTGAGAAACACTCATAATTAAAGCCAGCAACTGAAAATAACACCCATAATTTTCTCCCAGCTTCCAGACTTCTTTTAGGTCTCAAAACAGTCTCTAGAGCTCTTGGAAATTTCTATATGCCACAGTCTGGGTGTTTACCCCTTCCTGCCTGTGAGCCTCCCCTCTGAGCACTCCTCTGATGGGGCAATGACAGGTAATGACAGGATGTGAAAGGCCGGCTTTCCCTCAACAGCTTCCTCCGGGGAACCTGCCCACAGCAGCCGCAGCTCGGGGTTGGCAGGGAGAGGCCACCCCATGGAAGTGTAAAGGAGGGGCCCTTTCTGATGGCAAGGCTTGTTCACCTTCAAGGCAAGTTTCATTATGACTGAAACCAAGAGAGTCCCTTTCCCCAGCCTCCCCCAAATCTAGACTGAAGGGTGTCAGTCTCCCCCTGCACTGCTGGGGAGGTGGGAGAGGGTAGCAGAGGCCATGCCTCGGTGGGAGAAGGTGGCTTGCCTGTCCTCTCTCCAGCGGGGAGCTGACCGTGCGTGATTTGGGCTGGGAGGGTGGAGATGAGAGGGGCTCTGAGCCTGTTCACTTCGCTTTCTGCACGGACAGCGCTGCGTGGAGTAGATTAGCTCCAGGTTGGATCGGGAAGTCTCCAGAGAGCACAGTGCTCCTGAATATACAGGCGGAGACAAAACCCTCCTCAAGTGCCCCTGTCCCCCACATTGAGACTGAGTGCTGTAGGGAACAGGCCGGGCGTAGGATGACTACACGCGCACACTCAGGGGTCCTGGGCCACAGCCAGGAGAGGCTAGAGCTGAGCCAACCCACGGGACACAGACACGGCCTGACAGGTCCGATGAGAGCCCTCCTCTCTCCTTGGTCCTGCGAGGGCCTCCCGGGTGGGCTCCCAGCGCCGCTCTCAGCCATGCAGGGCGTGGTTGCTCCTACTAATGTCCTTGGTCCTCTTGGCACCACAGTGACCTAGCCAGGGCACACCCGTGAGTCCCCAGCATTGGGCTGACCGGCTCTGGCTCCTGGGGGTGTGGGAGCTCCAAGCCTCAGCCCCCAGCCCAGGCTCAGCCAAACATGGCAGGAGCCACCAGCGCTTCTTCTCTGGACCCTGGGCCCACCCTCACTTGGAGGAGAAGGCTCGTTACAAAGCTCTCTTTAAAATGAGCTCACTGCCTCTCTTTGCAGAAACAGGGTTTCAACACAAGGCAAATGGTCTGTCTGTTGGTCGGTCATTCACCATGTGCTTCCAGAGAAAGCCTACGCTCTGCCGGGTGTCAAAATGAGGAGGGCATGGCCCTAGACTTCACGATGCCCAGGGATTGTCCAGAGGATGGCTGTGGGCAAACATTAACCTGGATGCCAGAGGAGAGGGGTACAGGGGCGCTCCACTCCTGAGGATGGACAGCTGGGGGAAGGGAGAGGCACTCTCAAGAACTCAAGGCTTTGACCAGGTCAGGTCTCATGACTGCTGTGCCACCGCCTCACCTCTTGGAGCTGATGCGCTTCCTGTGTCTAAAGATACCAGTTGCTTTCCCACAGTGAGATATCCCCTCATGCCTGCTAGCATGGCCATCATAAAAAGAGATAAAAAGTGTTGATGAGGATGTGGAGACAAGGGAACTGTTGTGTACTGTTGGTGGGAATGGAAATTGATGCAGCCACTACCGGAGACAGTATGGACATTTATTAAAAATTAAAAATAGAACTATGATATGACCCAGCTATCCCACTTCTGGGTAGAGATCCAAAAGAAAGGAAATCAGTATCTCGAAGAGATACCTGCACCCCCTTGTGCATTGCAGCATCATTCACAATAGCCAAGACATGGAGACCACCTAACCGTCCATCGGTGGATGAGTGAATAAAGAAAAGGTGATACATATGTACAACAGAATATTAGTCGGCCGTAAAAAAGGAAATTCTGACATTGGCTACAACATGGATGGATCTTGAGCACATTATGTTAAGTGAAGAAAGGCAGACAAAGAAAGACAAACGCTATATAATTTCAGTTATATGTGGTATCTGAAAAAAAAAATGAACTCATAGAAGGGGAGAACAGATTGGTGATTGCCAGAGGCAATGGTTGGGGGTCGGGGAAATGGGTGAAGGCAATAAAAGGTACAAACTTCCAGTTATAAAGATAAATAAGTTCTGGGAATGTAATATACACAATATTGTATATTTGAAAGTTGCTAAGACAATAGATCTGAAAAGCTTTCCTTACAAGAAAAAAATGAAGTCTTCATGTGGTGATGGATGTTAGCTAGACTTGTGATGATCATTTCACAGCAAATACACATATCAAATCGTTATGTTGCACACCTTGACCTTACAGTGTTACATGCCAATTACATCTCAATAAAACTAGAAAAAAAGATTTGAGTAGTTTGCATAAAACATGGTCCTTATCATAAAGCATGGTGTGGTGTAAGGGCTTTTAAAGGTAATTACCCTGTGTGCCTCTGGCCTCACTCCCTCACTGACTTGAAAAACTAGCCATCATGGCAGAAACAGCTCCTTTGTAACTGAGCATGTGTAAAGTGCTCTGCATGCACCATTTGAATTCAGCTGGTCCTGAGATGTATGTGTGTCTGTCTGCCCAAACGTGCATGTGTGCAGAAGAACAGAGGCGGCAAAGGTATTAGAGCTGGGCCTTTGTGAGCAAGAGTAACAACATCTTGTCAAAGCCACCATGTTGACTGGTGCATCACCTTTACACTCCCTTTCCTTTGACAGACAAGTATTCCTTAGATAATATCCATATTGGAGGCCTGTTCCCTGGGGCAGGACTCCCTGCTCTGAATTCCAGTGATAATACCCAGACATCAGTCTGCTCCATTGTGCACACAGTGGCCACCTGCACGTAGATCCATTCCGCCTGCCTCTGTAAATTAGTTTCCCTAAACCCAAAGCAGTGAGGAACGTCTGTGTGTCCCTGCAGCCACCCGGGACAAGCTTGAAAAGCAGCCTGAAGTTATACAAAACCCTAATATGAATGGGATGGAACACAAGCCAACACAAGTCTTGCTCGATACCTGTGGTGTTTTGCCTACCTAAGGCACCTCACCTGGTATTGTATCGTATGAAAATAAGAGACCCTATTAGGACAAAATGGTTTGACAACTTTCAAGGCTTTGAAGATGATCTTTTTCAGTGTAATCCACAGCAAAACAACAATACCGAAATTGAAGAGAAAATATTTCTAGTGACTAAGGAAGTCTGTTTCCTGAATTTTTATGCTAGGCACCTTTGATCAGAGAAGTAAGTTTATGTTAGAAAAAAAATTGGAAAAGATCTGTGTCTATAACTAACTAAAAAGATGTGTGATTCACAAACACCCTCTTTTTTCCTTCAGCCAGGGAACAGCTCATTACTTTTGTTAAAAAAGCATCCTGGAAACCTCTTCCCCTGGGGCAGACACTGAGCAGAGATCGTCGGCACCCACAACAGACACAGGGCACACTATCTGTGTTTGTTCAGAGGCTTTACTGGGTTTAGAGCCGATTTCCAGAGGAGAAAGTAGGGTCCTAGTGTCAATCCAAAGGTCTTCCAACGTTTCCACCACCTTTTCTGCACATTGGTACAAAATTGCACCGGTCTTGAGGCACTTGGCCTGAGACCACATGAGACCAGGAACTCAGGAACCAGAAGCTGAGACATCAGCAGAGCACACCTCGAAGAGGGCTTCCTTCGGTCTGGAGTATTACATTATTCTCCATGGGTTGTCTTTTCATTGATGGCATTCGTAACTCAGGGGCTGAATCTTTGACGTCTATAATATGTATGGGATCCATCTGCTGACAATAATGATGTATACTTCCTGCTGAAGGTGGGGGAAGAAGATGAACTAAAGAACACTTCACATCTCTGAGAATATATCAAAGGTTTAAAGAGTGCCCTAGGAAAAGACAAGGGTCTTCGGGAAAGGACAACTAACCCCTCTTAGTGGAAGTTCAGAGCCTCCCACTGGCGGAATCACGTGTGGGAAGGACTCAATGCAGGCATGAGATGGAATGTGTGGAACAGCCCCAGGCAGCTCCCAAGCAGAGCGCCACACTTCAAGGCACTTTGCGTTATTTCCATTATTTCTTTCTTAATTTTTCCCAAGCAAGGTCACAGCTCTTCTCAGCGCCTCCCCAAAGCAACGAGTCATCCAAGTGTTCCCACAGCCCCGTCTCCCTTCCTGAGCTCTCACCCGGCCCAGAGGGCCCGAGCTCCTGCTGCAGAAGGTGCGTGACTGCCTCGGACACAGACCCTCAGCAAGTTCATGACCAGAGGCTCACCGGGAAAGCCCACTCTTCAGACAGGGAGGGGGTTCCATTCACCTTTATTCATCTTCCTCTTGCCAGAGCGCCGAGCAGACTGTACTGTGCAAAGAATGCAGTTAAAGTACGTTTGTAGAATATATTTCTTGATGGAAATGAATGAAGAGCCATGGACCAGGTATGATTTTTCTCCATTTACCTTTACCCTTTATACCAGGTTTGAAGGTGTTATTTCTGTTTTCTCTCAGATCAGAGGCCTTGAGGCTCAGGTTAGAGCCACTGTTTTCTCAGCCACAGAGGAGCTGAGTCTACCTCCCTGGTGACCGGGTCCTGGCCGCGGGATTTCCCTGCCCCAGTTCCTCAGGAAGCTCCCCCCATCCCCATCTCCGCTCCCTCCAGGCTCAAGGCTGGTCTCTAACATCCTCTCATCTGCTTCTATTTTGGGTT
The DNA here is from genome assembly GCF_030020395.1 of Manis pentadactyla. Classification (NCBI taxonomy): domain Eukaryota; kingdom Metazoa; phylum Chordata; class Mammalia; order Pholidota; family Manidae; genus Manis; species Manis pentadactyla. The sequence continues at coordinate 8,926,266 of NC_080020.1, forward strand.
CCTCCTTTTTTTTCTTTCCATGTTTCGTCTTATTTTTTTTCTGCTCACAATAGTAACACAGTCGTAGTTTAGAAAGTAAAAGAAAATATAAAGAAACAAACAAGACCCTCCCTGTTACCAAAAGGGCTGTGTTTCTGAATTCTTAGCCCTCTCTGCCCCCAGCCTTTCTCCCTGCTGCTCCCAAACTGCCCAGCTCGTAATCCTCTTTCTGGAAGGGCTCTCACATTAGCATTTTCAAATCTCTTTATCTTCAGGGACCAACGTTAGCAGATGGATTTGCATATTACAACCCAGTTGCTTCTCCATCACTAGCAACCCCAACCGGATTGGGGCTATTCTTAATTTGCATAATTTTGGCAAAGAGGCCCCCTGGAAACCATGGTGTTTCTAAAGTACCTTAAAGGACACACAGCAAAGGTTAGCTTTGGAGAGGAACGTGGTTTGGAAACAAATAAAAAGATAAGATGTAATAGGAGCACGTGGATATAAAGGAAGAGAACCATCCAGATTTCAGCAGTGGTTGCGTTCTGTTCCGCCCAGACAGAGAAGCGTGAACTAGACGATTTCTCACGATCCCTTCCAGCCTTGTACAATGTAATTGGGTGTCAGAAAAATAGCTGAGTTTACTGAAAAAGTTCTCCAGTGGCAGAGAGCCAGTTGCCAGCGCTGTCTTGCCTGTAAGTCTTTGTGAGGTTCACCCAGGCAGCTCTCCTGGGTCAAGTGGAGACCCTGATTAACTTCAGGGAAACTCTCCATCCCCATCCTCCCAGAAAGTGGTGCAGCTCCCAGGACAACATGTTTTGAATACAAGTTCTATACAGATGGGCTGAGACATGGAAGGTCAATGTAACAGAATAATTGAATTGCTACTATCCCAGAATAGGCATGCTTTTCCGTTTCATAAAATCCCAAGAATTTATTGCAGACCTGCTATATGAAAAGAGCTACATTAGGTACAGCTGATGACATGAACTCTTTTCAGGATCAGTGGGAAAATGAGACCAAGAACATTCCTATTGAAGGATTAGAATCTAGATATAAACAGCAGAATCAGTAGGATTTCTTCAGAGGAGGCAAAATGGAGTTTCCTGTGTTATCCAGGGGTTAGATGTTTATAGGTTCACCCCGGTCGGCTTTGAAGCAAGATTATGCACTGAATTATATTCCCAAAGGGAAAAACCTACTTCACGAAGTATTAGCGAGCATTGTAGATTTCACTAAAATTAGGAGGTTAGGGGGCTAAAGAGATTAGGAATTTAAGAGATTAGGTTAGGGGGATGAAGAGAAATTTACAGAACATAACACACAGCACTACACTCCAAAATTCCTTATCAGAAGCCTCTTTCCTGGATTTTTTTCTGGGTGTTAAGTGCTTCCTCCTTAAATTGCTCATTGATTTAGAAACCTTTAATTGGGTCCAAACTCCGGTGCAGCACCGCGCCGGGAGCTCCTGGTGTTGTGGGGAAGCCAGAGCCACGCGTGAGAGGGCACAACCCATAGGAGATTCACAGCTGCTGGCTGGGCTGGCACAGGCAAGCAGCTGTGTGGAAGGCACGTGGGAGCAGGGCCAGTGGCTGCCCCTGGGGTGGGTGGGCTGCCGAGTGGAGGGAGCCACAGGAGATGGGAGCTTGCATGCGCTGCCAAGAAGCTTTGTCTCGGTCTGCAGGGAAGAGAAAGCTACCAGGCAACTTATTTATTGCTCTTATTTCCATCTAGATTTTTCATCCTGGCCTCCATGTACTCAGGAAACATGTAATCGGCAGCCTCCTGCCAAAGGCTTGTCATATGTTTGAAAACAGTGCTGCTTCACCACTTGATCTTTCCTCTTTTGGTTAAACAGTCCAGCATCTTTAACCTTTCCTCACGGGACCTCGTATCCATCGTACCGTCTGTCTTTTCTTTTGTGTCAGTCTTTCTGGACTATCTCAAGTTTTCCCACATCTTTCAAAGAAATGCAGTAATCAAGATGGCATGTGGTTTTCGAAGAGTCTGTATTTCCCCTTCCTCCACATACAAGTTTCTCTTGAACATGTTCTAGAGTCTCGGTGGGGTAGGCCCGCACAATAACACAGTTCAGTTGGCATAGTTCCCAGCTTGAGATCAGTGATGAATTCCAGGCCTCTTTTTCCCATATTTTTACCTGCTAATCTCCAACCACCCTTCACATGAATTGGCACGTTTTGGGCATAGCATACCAATTTGCATTTAACCCTCTATCATTACTAGACATGATCTGTTTTATTTTAATCATCTTGGTTCATACTTGACTATAAATCTCTAATAAGTCTTGGATCCCTTCCCTTCCACCCTCAAAAAAAAATCTAGTTCTAGAAAATAAGGTGCTGGGTAGCTTCTGACCGTGGTTGGAATAACACATTCATTAAAAGTCTTCGAAGTAGCCCAAAGACAAGCTCTGGGGATTCTCTATTTACATGTGCATTACCGGTGTCAAACCTAATTTCTGATTATGCTGTAATTTCCTCTTTTGAGACTCCCATACTTCCCATTTCTAAAAGGATGTCGTGCCTCTTGGGTCTTTTCTGAATTGTTGCCGTCGGGATTTCTGGAGTTATGTTGAAAATTATCAAGGACCTGTGATCTTCCAACCTGTTGATTCAACATCTCCATGATACCTACTCTGACAGCTGTTAAGTGGCTGTGTTTGCAAAACCTTCTCCTTTTGTCAATGGAAAAAAAAATTCATTTCCTTCCTTCCCAGTGTAAATTGGAGTTTATTTCATTTACCTTGTTGGGAAACTGTAACGGTGTTATTAAATTAAGGGTTTCACAATGGCTTGGAGAAGCTTTCTGTGGGAGGAGGTGCCAAGAGATTTTCTCAGAGACTGATGAGCAAGCTCAGGAGAAATGGAGAGTTGATGCACATGAAGACAGAAACGGGAGCTTTTCTGAATGTGTGAGAGGACATTAGATTAAGGAAATCTGTTTACATATGAATTATCACTCCGAAGCGAGAATTTCCTACACTGTGAAGTTCAGTTGCTGTGGAACTCAGAAAACATTTCCTTTTTTAAAAAAAAATCCTAACAAGAGAAAGGTGGGGAAGGAAATGGCACCCAGGCTTTTTTGTTTTTCCCATTAAAAAATAAAAAAGGCTTGACCAGGAGTGAGAGAGTTATAGGAAAAGCTAAGACAGGCCCCTAGGAAATGTCATTCATTGGAGGACGCATCTCAGTAGCATATTCACCTTCTCAATGAACTTGTCCACCCTTCTCTCATGAGAACCCCCCGCGGGAGGCATGGAAGATAGAGCCATCCTGCTCCAGAGAGGAGAGGCTGAGGCAGAGAGGCCTGAGGGAGCTCATCTAACCAGAGTGAGGTAGCAGCAGAAGTTTCTAGATCATTTTAATGACTCTGCAACCATCTCATTGCCAGTACCACTCACCGCCATTACCCACTTTGTCCCGACTTCCCCACATCCCCACCTGAGGCTGTATGGGCAGGATCCATCCAAGGTGGAGAGAGAAAGAACCCAAAGAGCGACAAAGACCTCGTATGATGCTTACGAGTAAAGTGAGGCAACCATGCTTTTGGGCGTCTTTCTCCCCTGGAGTCAGGACAGCTGAGGACACCCTGAATAACGCAGCGGGGGAAGCCTGAAGCATGGCCCTGGCAGTGACACCACGCAGGAAGCTCATGCTGGTAGATTTGAGCAATGCAATAAAGGAAGATGAAGAAATTGGCAAGACAGATAGAGGAATCAGATGGGTGGTAGGTGAGAGGCTTTTCGAGTTTCATTAACCAGACTGGCTTAATGGGAAAACTGTGTTGCCACGTTCTTTCACTTATTTGTGGATTCTTTATTTATTTTTGCAATAAAAGTGTATTGAGCACAGTTATGTGCAGGTACTGTAGCTAGAGGCGAGGGTACCAAGGAGGATGGACAGGGTCCTCAGTTCATGCCTGGAGCATCCTGGTAAGAGAGTGGGGGTAACGACCATGTGGGTTTGGACCAGGTCTCACTTAGAGACATTCTCTGCGCCCATCCTGATCTCAAAGCCACCCCCTTCAGCATCCTGCCCTCATCCCTCGCTGATATGTTTGATACCCCCTCAAAATCCCCACAGCTCTCTGCTCCTGTAGCACGTGCTCCTCTGCAATTCAGCTTTTAATGCATTTTTCCTATGACAGGAGAGCCTCTGAGATACTGTACGACTGGGAGTGCCTTTCTCCACCCACACTGCTTCCTGCACTATGGGGAGTTTGCAGGTATTTTCATTTTTGTCCCAAGCCAACTCAGTCACAGATCGAGCTCCCTGTTAATTACATTCCCTTAATGATCTTGGTACATCCTCAAATCCCTAACGATGGATCTTTTCTCTTTGGAGGCTATGCATATAGTATTTCGAGAATGGCTGGTAAGAACACTGGATGGTTGCAGGAGTTTGGCTTTAAGCAAGGTCATAAACCAGACTTCAGGCGCCTGCCTCCAGGAGGTTACAGGACACAGCCAGGCGGCCTGAAGGAGGAATGTACCTCCTCCCCTGTGCTCCACATCATCTGAGTCTCCACAATCACATCCACTATCGACACAGACACTAGGTGAGCGATCCTGTAATTTAAAAAAAAAGGACATGGGAAAATAAAAAAGCAAAAGGGAAACAGAACACCACCACCTCAGCCAAGAACTTAATTCATTTAATTCCATGTTATATGTAAATTTTACACAGTTTCAGGTTTCCTTGAAGGACCTTTGGGTTCTCGGCTCAGATTTGAATCTCAAGAGTCAAATACCCACTCTGCTAACTATTAGCTGTGTGACTTTCGCCAGGGACTGAACCTCTCTGTGCCTTAGTTTCCTCAATTGTAAAATGAGGATAAGGGCATAAATGCAGTATCTACTTCAAAGGGTGATGGTGGGGTTTAAATGAGTGGATATGCACAAAATTCTTGGCATATAGTGAGCTCTCAATAAATGGTATTATGACCACGAAAGGCAGGATACTGGGGCAGGTTGACAAATAAATGGGGCAGCTCCACACATCGATTTCTTTCATTTATCTTTATCCAAGCAGCCCTCCGGCTGAGCATTGCCCTAAGGGCCTGGGGCACTGAACACAAAGCAGATGAGGAAACCCAGGGGAAGGGAGGGCACAGCAGGGGCTGAGGTCTGGGCCTGGCTGCATGTCTTCAAGAAAAGCCTCCAACAGGTAGGAGGGGGACTGTGAGGGAAGAGAAACAGAAAGGAAATGGGGTCCTTAAAGAGAGGACCGAGGGGAGGCAAGGTTGCTCAGCCGCTTGGCACCTTTGTGTCCCTGGCTCCCATTCCTATTATTGTTCACATTAAGGGGGATTGGGGAGAGTGGGGAAGGTGTGGGAACAGCCAGAATGAGACTGGGAACCACCCCCTGGCTGAGCTGGGCTGGGTCATTAAAGGGAAATGAACTCTGGAGCCCAGCTGGCAGATGTGTTTGCTGTGCCGAGAGAAATGCACAGAACTTCCGGCGCCATCCGGCCTGAGCCCTGCCTGCATGATGCCGCTCTCACTTAGGAGGGTGAAGTATCAGACTCCCCAGGCCACACTGATCTGCTCCATATCTGGTTAGCTCTAGCAAAGGGTGCACGTGGAGCCCCCAAATAAAGCTACATGCACTCTCCGTGTGCTGGTAAGGGAGCAATCAGTCTTTGTTCTCTGCCTAAGAAAATAACGGTTAAAACAAAGCACCCCAGGACTGAGCTTGGATGCAATATCAGAAGTTGATATACATGTAACAGATTTCAAATTTCTGACACAAGGAATGATGGCCCATTTCATATATATAAGGAAGGCCTCGTAGGCAGACCTTCCAGACTCCCCCCGGGGAAGTTCTCCATTCCCAGATACTTCCTTCATGTGTCCCCTTCCCTCTAGACGTGATGGAGGCAGAAAACTTTCCTGACAGAGCCTAGCAGGTCTGTCTTGGTACAGGAGAATCTTACAGAGAAGTAGCCTGGGCCTGGGCTATGTCGTTAGCGCTGTCCATTTTCAGGACGTCTCCTGGGCTGGTGACATGGGGTTAGATAATAAAGAGCTGCTGGTGAAATGCTTCAGGGTATGGTGAGAGCACAGGAATGGAAGAAAAAGAAACACACCATGGGATGGGGGTGGGAGTCGGGCGATTCTGATTTTCAGCCCAAGAAGGAAGAAAGGAAAGGAGAAAAATAGGGAAGTCTATAGCCCATCTAAAATGAGCCAAATTGGGTTCTAAAGAACAGCACTTACTGCAGTAAAAACTGTGTCATTCAAACAGCTCTCCTCACAGGAGCGGAAGAGTACAGCACGGGAAGCAGGAAAAAGTGGGGCTAGCAGGTACCCCTGTCCTTACAGGCCTGACCGGACAGTAGTGGTAATGAAGGTAAGGAAGGCTTTTTAATGGAACTTGGAAAGTTAGGGGATTAAAATGCTCCCCCAAAGAAAAAAGGTCAGAGGGAAATGAAACGAGATTGGTGAAATGTCGAGAATGGTTGAAACTGGGTGATGAGGATATCGTGGGGAGAGGATCTTTATCCTAATCCTCCTGGTTTATTGTATGTTTGGAAGTTTCCTTCAAGAAATTGTTTAAATGGTATGGAAGGCAGAGGAAAGAGGAGAAAAACTACACATACGTATTTTATTTGAGTAAATTCTGACCTTGTTAGTGGGTTATCTTGAGCATGTTTGGGAAGCACTAACTCTATTGTTTGGATCAATAATGAATTAGAAATGTGACAGAAGAGGAGATAATCTCAGTGAACAGGGGAGATTCTGGGGTAGAAAACTGGGGCGCCTTGAGGGCCCAGGAACAGGAGTGAAGGAAACCTCTAGGAGAATCCCAGATTTATGCATTCTTTCCGCAAATATTTACTGAGCACTTCCGTGTTTCTGCCTCGTGCTGGGCCCTGGGGTACAGCGTGAGTGAAACAGATGGCATCTGTGCCCCCGTGAGCGGCTAGGGAGGGGCAGCCCCCGTGAACACTCCGCTGAGCCTCTTTGCTCGTCCGGCTCCCTGATTCGCCCTTCCTGCTGCTTCCGGTCACTCCTGGATCCCTCTGTCCTGCAGGCCATGAGTGGGCTGGGCTCCTAGCACAGCAGACGGGGTGAGGAGCTGGGCACCAGCCCCAGTGTCCTCCCCCACTTCTACTGAGGCTCTGAGCTCTTGTGCTCCCTTCACTTCAGAGGTTCACCCAAGCCCTTGGGCCCAACCTGGCCTGCAGGAACTGACCGAGCCCTGAAGTCTGGTTTCATGGCCCAGAGCAACTTCTGACATCGTATGCAGGGTATTGGGCAATGCTGAGCCACTATGCAATGCATGTTGAGTTTGGCACCAATCTGAGCTTCACACTTTCTGGTGGGAACATTTCACAGGGGCTTAAGAGCTGCTGAAGAAGTTTCCAGAGTCCTCCCCTCCACCCCTGGACCTTTACCTGGCACATACTCTCAGCCTGGGCGGGGAGGCTGCCTTGCACCTGCCAGGGCGACCGCAGGCTCTTTCCGGGGTGGCGGCCATCTCCCAGGAGGCTCCCACCTTTGCTGGCTTTGTCATCCCTACCTGGGGCTTCCCTATTCAGGGTGATGTGCTAGGGTGCGAACGTGGTCAATTCCCCAGACAGGCAGCTCTGAGGGGTCCTCTGCTCCAAGTCTGGCCCCGCTGCACAAAGGTCCAGCAGAAATGCTCAAGTGAGAGCTTGTTGGGCAATTGTTGAAAACCTGCCGCGGGACTCATTTGTAAGCAAGGTAATGAGAAAGCCCAGGATGGAAAGCTCTGGCTTTATTTCAACGCTTCAGAGCTGACACCGCCAAACACCTACGCACTCAGCTGCCTGTCAAAGGGAGGCCACGCAGCTGACTGCGGGTTACAGGCGCTCACACTGAGAGGAAGGACGGGGCGCATCCCGAAAGTGGTTTGGGGGCCATCGGTTCACTGGATGGGGAGATGTGCCCTTCTCACTTCTCTGTCTCCCAAATGGTGACAGTTGGGCACAAGTGTGTCAGAACACCACAACCCTTTTAGGGTTTTGTGAAAAGGCCCAAGGGACATTCCTGCTCTGTTCCCTTCAGCAGCAGCTCCTCCAAATCCTGGGGCACCCCTGGAATCCTGCTCTGCCACCCCACACTTGGCCATGCCACTGAACCCGGCAAAGGCAATGTGCTCTGCAGTGTGTGATCTCCTTGCTTCATTTCCGGCCGTGCTGGTTGCAACTGTGGGCACGTTAGCATCACAGCAAGGCCCCAGCCTGGCTGGCTGGTGCCCACACGTCACGCAGGCACGGGTCCAGTGGCCTTTCTCTGCCTCCCTTTGCCCGCACTGTTCTCAGGCAGACAGCTGCTGCACACCGGCGCTTTCCTGCTGTGTCCTCTCTTGCCCCTGGGCCACTTGTTCCTCCCCAGCAAACACTGAAGAGACGTTCTGCTCTCCAGCAGAATGGCACACTCCTATATTTAGCCACATTGTGTAATATGTGACAATAATACTTTGTACTCAGGGTACACCTTTTATCAGAGGAATGCCGTACGCTCTGCAAACATTCCCTAGCACAACACCTCTGGGGTGGGAGAACTTGGCAAGCATTCTACTCTCAGGCTTACAGCTGGAGACACTGAGACCCAGGGAGGTGGGGTGCGGCCAAGGACTAGTGACTCAGGTGCCGGAAAAGGACCATGGGCCGCTCCCCTAAGGTTCCCATCAGACTTGCCCCTTCCTGAGTGGTCAGAGCCTGCAGCCTCCCAGAGCCAGTCCTCTCTCCCTGGTACAGAAACATTCCTCCACTCAACAGATGTCCCTGTACCTAGACACGGGGGACACTTGGCTTTAAAACCCACACATCCCTCTCAATAGAAGCACAGGAAGGCAATCACGCCGAGGCCAGCATTTGCGTCACCTGGTACCTCAATGCTCCGATGAGAGGTTTCCACCTGAATCCACACCTTGGCGGAGCTGGGCTGCAGGGGTGGAAAAGCCCCGATGAACTTTGCGTGAAAGGGTTTAGGCTTCCCTGTTTTCTGTACAACTGCCCGGCCATCAGATGCTCCCATTAAGGGAAGTATCTGGACACAGCCAGTGTTGAGGTGAGCAAGAGAAGGCTGTGGGGCGAGGGGTCCTCTGGGTGGGATGCACAGGGATTCCTTGGGCACAAGCAGGAGCTGTCTTCTCAGAAAGAGTAAAACCATATCACACGCCAGAAACAACCCCAGGAGCTTTCTTTTCATTCTCTTATCACCAATAACCAACGCGCCATTGCAGAAGAGGCAGTGGGTGTGGCAACAGGTCTCACAGCTTAGACAAGGCCGCAGAGAGCTATCTAGCCGGAATCCAGCCAGAATGCTCCACGTGGCATAGGATGGCCGGATAAAGACGCAGGCTTTGTGTTTCCCAAAGATGACTGTACCAATCATATGCTGTTCCACAGTGGATAACTGACACTCCTCTATGGAGGTGTGGGATCCATATTCTTTCCCCTCAAACCCAGGCAGATACTTTCAACTTCCCCAACTGCTAGAGTATGCTAGAAGTGATGGGATGTGACTTCCAGGACTAGGGCATTAATGGCCATGTGGTTCCCATCTCCACGCCTTTGGTGGCTTCCTTGGGGGAAGCCAATCTCCATGCCCTGAGGACACTCAGCAGGCCTGCAGAGAAGCCCGTGAAGGGAGGAACCATGGCCCCACCACCCAGCTACCACCATCTCCTGTGGCATGTGAGTGGCCCATCTTAGGAGCCGCCGGGGTGGCCCTATCAAGTCCTCAGATGACTGCAGCCCCAGCCGACTTACGGCTACAAGCACATGAGACACCTAAAGTGGGAGCTGCCAGTCTGAGTCCTTCCCAAATTCCTAACCAACAAAAGCAGAAATCACTACTGTCTTTTGAGCCACCATGTTTTGGGGTGATTTATTTTATAGCATTAGATAACTGCAACACCATGGGATGATTCTAAGCACGAATGCTATGAGAAGATTTATAGGGGAAGCGCCAATCAGGCCACTACTTAGAGAATGGATTGGAGCACAGCAAGACTGGGAGCATGATGACCAGTTATGGAAAATGGCCACAATGGCAATCATTATACCTACTTTATGAGGTATTGTAAATTATCTATGAGATACCAGATGCAGAGTGCCTAATAGTGCCTTACTCAGAATAGAGACTTGGTAAGTAGCAATATTAGTATTATTGCAGGCAGGCTAGTCAAAGGTGCAATGAGAAGACAGGGATGGGAGACTCAGGCAAGGGAGGGTGATTTTTTAAAGTGTATTCATATGCTTCTCACATTTATATGCCCCTTGCTTTGGATGTTATATTATTTAGAATTAAGTTTGGCCCTAGGAACAGAAACCGCAATATAATAGTGGTGAAAGTGAAGTAAATGTTTTGATCTCTCAATTATAAAAAGTCTAGAGGTAAACAGCTCAGACATTGTATGGTGACCCTATGGTGGCAGAAACCCAGGGTCCTGAAGATTTTTGCTTTGACATATGCAACATCCATTCCAAGGGCATCTCATGGTCCAAAATGGCTACTGAAGCACCATCCATTACATCTGAATTCCAGCCCCTAGGAAGAAGGAAAGGCCAAAGAAGAACATACCCCCTCCACTTAAGTTGCACACACTAGAAGTTGTACACACAAGTTCCACTTGCATCCCATTGATCAGAACTAAGTCATAGAGTCACTATCTGCAAGGGAGGCCAGGAAATGTGCAAAGCCTTTATCCTGTGCAGCCATGTGCACAGTTCAAACCTGGAGGCGCACAGTTCAAACAACAGGAAAATGGATAGTGGGAAACAATAAGCAGTCAGTCACAGATGCCAAGTCCCCCGTATACAGCATAGTCACTGACTGAAAATGCCATGTGTCAACAGAAATCTAGGTGGTGATTTGTATCAGAAACCACTCATAAGAGTCCTTCTCACATCTCTGGAATCTTTGGCCACCTTTTCCACACTAGCCACTGCTGTGCCGACCAGTTCTGCATGGGCTGCAACCAGCTTCTCCAGAGCTTGAGCATGCCTCCCATCCTAGATGTGCAGGAGCAACTTCCTAGAGCCTCATCCCCAGCCAGGCTTAGCTGCTGGGCTCTGCCCTGAGTCCCCAAGGGACCAGTGATGTCTCCTGGGTATGTGCAAGCAGAAGTCAGGGGGACTTACTGCCTGTGGTGCAGACCTTTGCCCAGTGGAATATGGGAACAGATGGATAAACTCTCCCTCAGTCCTCCCCATAGAAGTGCTGTCCTGAGATGCGGTCCACAGGGCATATCAAAAGATGGCCCTGCACGTTGGAATAACCAGTTGCACTTGGAACAAGCAGGGGCCAGCTCAGGCGGGCACTCTCTTACCAGCTTTCCCACTTCCCTGCCTTTCTCCCCAGTTCCCTCCCCTTCTCTTCCCATTTCTTCATTGCCCCGGTGGGCTGGTTGCATCTGTCTGAGGAATATGTAAAAAACTACTACAGAACAGGAATCAGTCTTGTGGCAAGTTCAAGTTCAAGTTCAGGTGAAGCCCTGCTTTGCCTAATGCTTCCCAGTCTTTTCATCCCAGACAAACTCACATTGAACAAGGTTTCTGGTTCTATCAAGGAAATTTTTAAAAATACCTTTGAAAATTTTAAAGATGGCTATTTCTAATCAGCTTCTTTATGAAGAAAAATCATTTGTAGAGCTCCTTATAATAGACTGAATTGAATACATGAAGAAATAGGGGACAAAATCCAGTTTCCACAAAAACTTGATTCCAGTTTCCCCACTCCCATGCATTTGGGGTCTGTCCTTTGCCGGCCCCCTCATTTAGGCCCGCTGGTCACGTCTGGGCTTCCTTGCCTATGAAACAGGGCTTGGCCGTAACACTTAGAACCCTTTGCATTGGAGCTAATTCTCAGCACAACTCCAATTCCCAGAAAGGTAGACAACATCCTTGCTTCTCGAAAGAGAAAAATCCATAGAAGTTTAGAAGTATCAGGCTCTGGTTAGCTTCCCCACATATTCATTCATCAAACTACTTGTAATTTTAAGGCATTTGGGGGGCAGTTGGCCAGAAGAATATGAGTTTAGTAACCAAGTGGTGTTCTTTAAGGAATTAAACTAAACGAGGCCTTTCATTATCTAAAGAGTAGCCCAACCTGATGGGACATGAGGGACAAAATATCTCTCGTGTCTCTCATCCCTGCAGAGGAGACCACACTGTTTGAAGCAGTTGAAGGGATAGAGCAAATCCAGGTCTGTTCTAAGTCGAAGTTCAAAATCTGATTCAGCAATGACCATACCTGTGGGGCCTGCAACAGTCCACCGTGGATTTGATGTTGTCGTCAGTCCTTCTTTCTTTTTTACAAAGTCACCAGGACACCTTTCCAAAGAGTTTAAAAGATTTCATGTTCTTTTAAGAATTTTAAAAATAAGTTCTTTAAACACATTAACAAAACTGAAACAACCTTGGGGGCTTGGAAACTATGGATTGGGGATCATAGAACTCTGGTCTTTAAAAGTACCATCTTTCCCTAATCTTTCATTACCTATCTGGTTTATACAGCTCTCATTTCATAATAAAACTTTTTATTTGTTTTCTTAAGTCAGAATATTCGAATTTTCCATGTGTAGTTCTGCAGCATGTGGATTCATTCTGTCATTCCACTTAAATTGGCCAACACAGCATTCATTTAACAAGCCATTTACTATGGCAGTGTCCTTAGTTACACTTCTTGGATTTTAGCTTCAGTAAAATCTGCGGGAATTTTGGAACCCTTGAAGAAAGCCAAGGGTTCTTCCTTCTTCCAGATCTAAGGAACCCTGGATAATTCTTGAATTATTCTCACCATGCACAGCTGCCATCTACTGATTACGTCTCACCTGAAGCAAGCGCAATTCTGTCGAGATGTTAGGAAGTACACTTAAGTTACGGCTTTTCGGAATGTTCCTGAGATCACAAAGCCTTTCAGGTTGGAGATTTTGCTGTCTACCCATCGCTCTCGGTCAGTCTTAGCGTATTCAGAACACAGGCTATAAGCAAAAGCTTCCTCCCACCTGCGGGCTGAGGGTGTACCTCCCAGGACTGGCACGGGGTTCACTGCAGACACTGGGCATTGAGAAAGAACCAGGTGAAGCAACATCATCAAGGTTAATAGATGAAAGTCATTCTTAGAAAAAAAGAAATCTCTTCTCTCCCTCTCCCTTGACTCCCCCTTGGCTGGTGTTTCCCTGAACCTGAAAAATGTATTTGCTCTTTACAATGCCCAGCCTCAAAACACAGTCTTGCATCTCATGCTTTCTGCTGAGCCAGCCCGAGGGAACAAACACGAAGGGTCCATGGCAACCAGGGCCGCGTGTGTGTGTGTGTGCATGTGTACGTGTATGCACGTGCTTTCCCTCTGATCTCTCCTCCAGCACCATGAGCCAATGCAATGCACACTTCCTAAAACAGAGCCCACATGTCCACACCAGGAAAAGGAACTGGAGCATAAACAAACCGTCATGCCAACATCTCTCTCCACAGATGGAACCCAAGGAAAGGAATTAGCTCTAGATTTAGACCTGCCCTCGCACGCAGGTCGTCATTCTCCGAGAATGAGGGAAGATCACCCTTCTGCATTATCGTGCTACAGCCTTCTGTGTGACTCATCTATAATTCCAGTTGTCCTGCTTAATGGAGAGAAAATGCTCCTCTATGTTTAATTAATGTCAGAGATTCAGGCATCCCAGAGAGATGGGCCCTAATTAGTCAAGTAGGGTTTCCATTACACAGAAAGCTCAAAAAGAAGCATTTTGGCTATGCCTGTACCAGAAGCCAGGAGCTGGAGGTACAGCAGAATGTGGAGGTGTCGCTTTGTTGTGGGTCATTGAGGGCACCAGAGAACAGGTGAAATTTGGGATTAAATCCCTGAGCAGAGACGCCCGTGGTCTGTGCTCTGCTAGTCCCCCTCACCAGCAGCAATAACTCCCTCATCTGTAAGAAGGGGCCGTTGGACTTGAGCTCCAGATCTCTCCCGGCTCCCAGATGATGTGACCCTGAAGTCCGTCAGCATTTGGTCAGTGTTAGGAAGTCCTCGCTGGAAAGCTGAATTAATGGACAACTCGGAAGCTTACTAGCGAGAAAGCCTTGTGGCATGACTAGGGAAGAAAATCGAGAATCCGAGAGGAAAGGGAAAAATCTAACCAAGTCAGTGGAGCAAATAGTTTTTTTAAGGCAAGAAGGGTATGCCTTAGGCAAATTATGAAGTAGCCAGACTTTATGTCCAGCTCTTGCATGACCTTTTCAACTTATCCATCTACGTAAAGGATTTACAATCAGTGACTTCCAATTTAGATGGGTTTGCGAGTCACTATTTTTTTTTAATCAAAGGCATATGGGCATTGAAGTCTTATTCTCAATTGTGGAGTAAAAGGTTTTTCTCCCCTGTAGTAAGAGCTGCAGGCATGAGAAAGTGGGGGTGGTAGGGGAGGAGGGGGCGGGGTATATGTAGACAGCGGCAGCTTCTAGGTTCTCAAACCCGATTTCCTTATATTTGGGGCCAGGGCCTGCAGGTCCCCACCCCTACCCTGCTGTCCCTCCCTCTCTCTTTATGTTTAATTGCTTATAGGTTGTCTATGTCCTATGCTGATGGCTTATGCTTTTCCTCGACAAGCACATACACACTTTCTGGGGCTACATCTTACTGAGTGGAACTGGTAACCCGGATGCCCCAAGTCAGAAGGAACCTTCTAAGGAAGGCACTTCCTCCCTGAAGACTAGCATCAGGGAGCCCTGCTGGGTGGAGTGCGCCCTCCCTCCCCCAGCTCTCCCTGGGAGCCCTGGGGCGGTGCTGGAGAAGCAGAGAGCTTTCTGAGCGGACTGGGCCCTCCTCTCCCTGTTTGCATTCCCTCTGATGAGACAGCTGGCGGACCTCTCCAACATCTTAGCTGCACGATGAGCGTACTGGCGACGGCCCTGATGTGCTCAGAGGTGATGACCGGGAGCTCACGCGAGCATCACCTGCCTAGTCAGGAATTCATCTGTGCAGGGCACCCAGGATGTGAGAGGAGGATTTCATAATCCATCATCCCCAACCACTCCCAAATGAATTTCCTCTCCCTTTAGGAGGAAGGTAAAGGGGAGTGGAAAAGCCATAGCATCACCAGGCACTGGGCAGTTTAAGCAGAAAGAGGTCCGCTGTGAAATAAGGAAGTTCTTGAATCACTGATTGGATAAGGCAGTTCAGTCTCAGAAACCCTGCAGAGGAGCGAGACTTGGTCACCAGTAGGGGGCGCTGGACCACTCTCCGCCTTCGAAACAAAGCGCGTCCCTCCGAGGGTTGGGCTCCCTGCCCAGGAAGGACTGCAAACTAGTTCTGACTCAGGAGCTGTTGTTGTTGCAAGGTGTTGATTAAGGGAGTGGCTAAGACCAGAAAGACCCTGACTCATGCTGGGGCACTTAGCTGGCAACTTGGTGCCCTAATCTTGCAGTTAGTAAGATTGTGCCTGTGCCCGGGGCCATTTCCTGATATAAAACAAATATGAGTTTGGAGAGCTGAGCAAAGCTGCAGAATGTTTTGTAGATCCTTCACATTTTCTCTGCTGCAACTAGAAGCCTTGGAAAGCCTCATTTGTGGCAGTCAACCCAAGAACCTTGTTTCCATAGGTAGTTTGTGCTGAGAGCCAGTGACTTCATACATTAAGAATGTCCTCCTGGCTGGCTCGCTCCTCTCCACTTGCTCCTTGTTTCGTTTGTGCAATTAATGCCTAGACAAAATGTTCAGAAGTATCCCCCCCAAAAATTGAAGGGCCAGGGGCTTTATGCCCAGAAACAATCTCCCTCTGCAGCCTGAGGCCAGCCAGGTGTTCTCCTGCTCAGAGAGGAGACAGCAAATGCAAAGCCGCTGGAAGGTTCCGGGGGCTAGTCCTGTCTCTGCCACAGGGGTGACATGTGATCCGGGTAACTTACCCTCTCTGGGCATTAGGTTCCCGGCCTGTAAGAACTATGTCCAAGGTCCTATCCACAAACCTTTTAAGCTCCAATGTGTCTGAACTAGGACCGGGACAATTCTGGGTTGTGGGAGCAGCTTAAGTTTAATCTGGGGTGTGAATCCTCTTGGGGGTGGGTGTGCTATAACCTCAGGCTAAGCCAGAACTCGGGCCTGGGGGGTGAACAGAGCCTGTCCTGAGAACCAACACGATGTTTCACGGTCCTTTCATGCAGGTTTTTGAGTCACATTCCCAGGACAGTTAGACAAATAACAGCCACCATCAGGGACCACTCGGATCTAGAGCGGAAGGGGATGGGAATCCCTTAGAGCAACAGCTTCACAGTGGTCACCCTCTCCCCTTTTCCCGTAACCCTATCTCCAAACACACGTTCTCCCTTTGCTCCCGAGATCACATTTCCTCTGCCTTTTGGCATTATCTGCCCTGTCTCGAATTTAATCAGCCTCTTTTCCCCTCCGTCTTGGCAATAGAACCACTGGCCTCGACTACTCTTACACTAAAGTTACATAAGCCCTGCAGTTCAATGAGAGAACTGAGTCAGCACAGGACTGACTAAGCAGTCCAGGCCGGTCACAGTGGGGCCAAGCCTCCAGTCCTTATTTTGGCCCAAGTCCCATTGAAATTCAGTGCCCAGTAAGAACTACAGGCTTTAGACATATAATTATGAACAAAGGTTTTTCAAAGGCTAGAGGGTGAGAAATAGGAATCTGCATCTGTGTACCAGCAATTACCCTCTGCTTATTACTATAATAGCCCAATTGTCCACACAGCCTCTGCTCACGTTGGCACAGGCAGGCGGCGCATGCCCTCCCATGCCCTCTCCTGGGCCGCGTTCACTGGCTGCTGATGGGACCAAGCCCACCCATCGTAATGCGCTAAGGAAGAGAAATGAGAAAAGGAGGGTCGGAAGGATTTTATGTGCTCATCATCCCCTGTTACTTGTTACTACCTTGTGTTTTTGTCACTTAGCATTTTATGCGGCAAGTTATCTTGAACAAGCATTGACTTCTACGGGAATGAAGTGGACCCACGAGGTACTAAAATACTGAGCCATCACAGCAGCTTGGAGGGAATGAATGATGGTGACTTAGGGGAGAAGGGGAAACGTACAACGCTGGGTGTTGACAGTGGGATATTCTAGAGACCAGTTCCCCCAAAATGACAGCTCTTTGTTCTAGAAATAAGGACAGAAAGGACATATGACAGAAATTGTCAACTTTGTAATGAATCTTAGGGGTTCAGTACACGAGAAATACAGCTCTGCAAGAGAAACACCTGAGGAATACAAATCAGTGATGGCTGGGCCCCGCCAACAGAAACAAAAGTTCTGGAAGGTTAGAGCCCAGGCATCACTACTTTTTAAAGGTGCTCCAGATGATTTTGATACACAGGGACAACTAAGAACACCAGAGTATAGTAAGCACTGTTTTCTCCATTAAATAAAGAGGAGAACTTGAACAAACACTGAAAAGAGACCATTTAGTATTCAATGCATAAGGTACAGTTGACATAATATTTGATAATAGTAGCAACTAACACTTACTGGATGCCAAGTTATGCACAAGGCACTCCAACTGCATAAGCTCACTTCATTCTGACACTAATCCCCATGAAGGACATGTTATTATTAGCCCCATTTTATAGACGAGGCACCAAGACTTGGGGAGATGTGGCAACTTTCTCAAGGCCAGCATTCTGGGCTCCAATATGTGAAGGCTCGTGTCGGTAAAAGGTAGCATAGAAAATGGTGGAAAGTGCAGAGATGGGTAAGATAGGCTTGACACCCAAGTTGCTGCCTTCCAGTAGAGGAGCGAGGACATAGACACAAATGACTAAATATCCAAAGAAGAAAGTGACAGCTGTCCTAGAGTGACAGAATGTGCTGGAACCACGGGAGGGAGAGGACTAGAGAAGGCTTCACAGAGGAGGGAAACCGAGCTCTGGGTGCTGAGAGACAGTGCTGGCTGCAGGCTGGGGACTGCGGCAGGACCCAGAGATCCCGGGGAGAAAGTACAGTGCACAGACATCCAAGAAAGCAGTTGAGAGCTGGCCAGTGGCCCGGGCTGAGTAAGATTTGAAAAAAAGAAGCTGTGTAAGGCTAAGGAGGTGAGTTGCCCTAAATTGGGGGATCTTAAGTTGGATCTAGGAAGCAACAGAGCACCTCCACAGGTATCTGAACAGGGTGTGTGACGGCTGGAGCCATGCCAGCCTGGAGGATCTCAGGAGCCATGGAGAGGTCTCTCCAGGCGAGTGCAGGCGGTCCAAGCTATTGGGCTCTCAGTGGATGCAAGAGAAGAAAATGCTAAAGGCACTTGGGAAGAGATTTAGCATTCAGCCTGCTTTCATTTTTAGATTCAGGACTAGGGGACATGAAGTTATAGAAGTCCATTGTGTCCTCTTGAAGTTCCTCGGTGCCGTTGTGTCTTATCTTGCTGGCACTGAGCTACTCTGTACTATTCCACAAAAACCTGCCTTACTGTCAGAAACCACACCCCTGACCAGATCGGACCACATCAGGGCACTGAAGTGTCATTTATTGTTTGTTTGCTGTGGTGGTTGTTATCGGTGCTTAATGTGAAAGAGAAGGAATGTGGTATCTTCTTTACATATTTTGGGTTGTTGCCCATGTATTTATTTAGATATTGCATGTTTTTTCAATGTCTATGATGACGTGATATTTGATTTTCCCATCAAGGGAGAAGTGAAGAAAATGAGAACATAGCATGTCAGCAGCCTAGGTGTGACTTCCTAATATTTCCAAAAGAGCTTTTCAAACTTTCCACTAGAGTATTTCTACAGTGATGTAGGACTCTGGTGTGTGGCCAGTTATGGCCAAATCAAAGCCCACATTTCTTCGTAGTTTTGTGTTTTATGTAAATTTCATGTGAATTCTGCCTTCCCATTATATATCCATTCCTTCCTGTTAGGATGCCACAAATTCTCCTGTGACTCTTTGGACCTCCGGCTCACCACCAAGGACCTCCCTTTAATAAGAGGTTACCATGATTGCTCCATCTAGGACTCAATTATTGATTTGGACACGAGTCCCCTGAAAGACAGATTTCAGCTCTCTACTTCACTAAGATCAAAGACAACAGCTTGTAAATCTTCTTTGCATTCCCCCCCCCCCCCCCCCACTGCACAGGTTAGCAGTTGGCAGGTTTTAACGTATGTCACATAATGTCATAGTAACCACTTGGTGGGAAAATGCTTTTCAATTAAAGATCCTTTTGTTTACAGCAAGGTCCATAAAGACAGATGGGTATTAAAGTCTCCTTATTGTGAAAACAACCCAGGAGAAGTCTGAGGCTGGAAGAGGAGTCTGGGAGAAGGGAGGGGGCCTTGATCATTTGACTGACAGAGGTTGCCAGCAGGAAACTGTCCATGATTATCTTTGTGAAAAATGGATAGTCTTTGGATCTACTTCCTCACATACAGTGAATTCTCATGCTCCCAAGGCTTATGACCTCACAGGTATCCTCTAAGTGTAATCTCTCAAATCTTCAGCTTCTCATCTCAAACAAGCTCACTTCAGCTCAGCGTTTCTATTATTTTCTTCTTTTTGGGATTTCTACACTCAGTCACCTTTAGCCCATCTTGATAAAGGGGTTAAGGGGTCCCATCTTCCCTTCCCATCTGTCACTTTCTGGTTTTCTCTGGAACTGTGCCCTCTTTAAATAGAGTGTGAATGTCGGATTTTCCCCTCTGTCCGGACGCTTTTGTTCACTTGGACTGAATGAGGGCCTTTGTCCTCACAAGTCCTTACGCGCTGGCTTGCCGCTGTGGCACGGCTGTGATGTGGGGCTCGCCTTACCTGGGGAACAGAGATGCTTCTTACCACGAGAGCCTTCCCTCCCGGGAGCCTCCCCAGGTGCTTGCTGTCCCAGAACCTGCTCTGGGGAGCCTGCTGTGACCCCAGTACAGCTGTCCCAATGACCAAAGAGCATGAGACCACCATGGTTGGTAGAAGTTTAGGATGTAGGATGGTTTATGTAATGGTAACGGGATGGGGGTGGTTCATTCAGAATCCCCCTCTTTGTGGTCAATGGCCAGTCAGCCTGTCCATTTTCTTTTTTGGTCAAGCTAAGTTAAGGCAGATAAAACACATTAGTCACTCGTTAAATATTTCTGGATTTTGATGTGCCTCTAACAGAGACTTGCAGTCACAGAAATACTCAAACACGTGAGCCAAGAAGAACAATGCGTGGCAAATGCCCAGCTCTAATATCCCACCATCCACTTCCAGTTTAGTGCCTCTGACTCGATGACCCTGTGTGTGCTGCTGCCGAGGGTGCGCTGGAGTCGCCCAAAACCCTGCTAGAGGATTGGGGAAGACCTCGCGGTGAACTGGGGACCATCCCCTGGCAGGGTTATGTCCTGTCGCAGGGAGCTGGCAAGGAGCTGAAAGGAAGGTGAGAGAGAAAGTACGTCCGGATTGCAAACCTGAGCCCAAGCAGTCTCCTCACACAGAAGTTTACAGCAGAGGAAGGGTCGCCGAAGAGAGTGGTCATCTTCCAGAATTCCCTAAACTTAATAAACTGTCCTGAAAGGGGGCACGCTTAGGGTACACTTTGGGGACAGTTGAAGCTACAGTTGGATCTCTTACCTGACTTCAGGGTTGGGTATAGGAGAGTAGTGGAGCAGAGGGGTCAGAAGCAAGAGGGAGAACTCTGGTCTCCCAGGAGAGGAGCTCAGGGTATGGGGAGAAGGGAAGGAGAAATAAACTCTCCAGGTCAACTCCAAGTCCCAAGTCTTGGGTGGGTTGGAGTCTGACCTTGGCCAAGCCCTTCAATTCTTTGTGGGAGGGTTGGAAGCCTTTCTGGTGGTAGCATCTCAATCCTGGCTTAGGCTGTGAGCTCAAACAGCAGCAGAAGTCTGCAGAGCACCCATGGCAATATCAGGAAAGACAGCTGGGCAGGCTCACCATGGAGGCAGGAGCAACAGGGCAGAGCCTGGCCAGCAGGGCTTCCTCCAGACGCCATTCCCCACCAGTTCCCTGAGTTTCTGCTAATGACAGTTGAAAAAATTACCAGAGATGATGGGGAGGAGGCTGTGTCATTCGTACTGTAACTGCCCACAGTCAGCTTTTCTAGAAAGCAACCTCAAAGCTTTCTACCCAGCAATGAAAAATTGTGAATGGTTCCTTCTTTCCAAAAATAAATGTAATTCCATGAGGCATGTTTCCAAACTAACAAAGCTTTGTTTCTGAGTTCCATGCCTTTGCTGGGCCAGTGAAATGAATCACATAGGGAGAGCCATTTAGAACAGGCCCCGTTGATAAACACTCTTCATGAAAAGGGGCCTGGAGTGACATTGTACAGAGATGGTCTTGGGAAACCAGGCCTTCACTGATACTTGTCTGAATGACCCACCATTCTCTACAAGTGAATGGGATTTCTTGTTGTCTTGGTTATAGTTAACGGTAATTCATTTCAACATAATGGCATATATATACATCGATGGTGACATCAGATGTGACCCCTTTATGTATGAAAAGAAGCACTGATGCCTCCCTTTGGAGGTCCCATTAGGGTATAATGAATCCCTAGGCTGCTTTGGGCTTTCATCAATCATTTAATTCATAATTGTTCATTCTGCTATGTGGCAGATACTGTGCTGGCACTAGAGATACTGGCATGAATAACTCAGTCCCTGCGCTTAGGGTGCTTAGAATCTGGTGGGAAAAATAAGACCAACTAGTGTTCCACACAATTAAGACAGGCCTGGCCTGATTCATAACTAACAGCATGTATTAGTTTCCTATTGCTGCTACAACAAATTACCACAATGTTAAAGGCCTAAAATAATACAAATTTATTATCTTACAACTCTGTAGGTTAAAATTCCAATGTTTATCTCAATGGGCAAAAATAACAGTGTTGGCAGGACTATGTTCCTTTTTTGGAGGCTCTGAGAGAGACCCATTTCCTTGCCCAATCCAGCGTTCAGAGGCTGCCCACATTCCTTGGCTCATGGCCCCCTTCCTCCACCTTCAGAGCCGGCAACATTGCGTTTCTCTGAACATTCTTCCATTCAGGTCTCCTCTGACTATGGCTGAGAAAGCCTCTCTCTTTTTAAGAACCCATATGATTAGATTAAGCCCATAGTGATTACTGAGGTCAATCCCACCATCTCAAGGCAACCTCAAACTTAATCACATCTGTGTAAAGTAGTACATTCACAGGTTCTAAGGCTTAGGACACGGACGACTTTGGGGGACCATTATTCTGCCCACCACTCTGAGGAAAGACTTGTCACCATAGATACCCTAATATTTATTTACTTTGGATTGTTTTGGTTTTTTCCCCAAACACATTCAGTGCTTTGAACATAGTAGATGCTCAAAAAAACACCTGGTGCATGAATAAAGATGGTCAAAGATAACTATGATGTAGTCCTTGAGTATAAGATGAGTTAAATATATTATGGATGAATTTATTTCTTGCTTGAAAAATAGTTCTTACCAGGCCAGGAACCAGAATCATGTGCAAGTTTATGATTAATAAATGCTTTTCTGCATACCAGAAAAGCTGACAGCCCCATGGCAGTGCAACTCAGTATGGCTTAGAAACAAGAGAAGTGAGGAGTACCATCGTTGAGAACATCAATTCCGGAGCTAGACTGCCTATGTTTGATCTTGACCCTGCGACCCTGACAAACCTAAAAACCTGTGCCTCTGAGTCCTCTCCAATTACTTGGGGTCATACATATATAGGATCTATACATAGTGGAATGGTACCTGGCACATAGTGAGCCTTTGGTAAATGTTAGCTATTATTATCACCAGTGACTTCATGTTTTTAAAATGCCTCCCCTTCTACTACTCACATCTACCCCTTAAATGGGGGTCCTTATATCACAGTGCACAAATATGAAAAGTTCTTCAAAAACATGACACTTCTAGCCAAGGACCTGCCATTAGCACAGGGTATAATTCTCCCCTGTGCATTTCCCCAAATTGTGTGGGGAAAGCAGGTAGAACTCGTTTGCATTGTGGTTGGGCCTTTATGAAATGTGACAGCCAAGTCCTTAATTATTCTTAGAAATGTCAGAACTCACTGGAAGCAATTGGCCTTGACAGTTCAAGGACTAATTAACTCCAACCCCTGTTTCTTGGCTTTTTTCATTTGCAATTCTTGGTCATTTATTTTCTTAAGTCTTCTTACAAATTCCTTTGGCAGTTTTGTAGAAGGTGAGAATGCTGTGTGCAACATATCAGGAGGGGTGGGAGGGCCTCACTCGGTCTCTGAGGCCTTCGGGAGGTGCAGGTGAGTTGTAGGTGTGTGGGTGATCCTGTCCAAGTCTGACCTTGAACCGTACGTAGAGGGGAGCTGTGTGTGGGATGCCTGCAGAAAGTTGTCCTGGCCCAGCCTGAGTTCTCTGGCTTCAGAGCACACTTGCTTCTCCCCTCTCCCCTGTCCCTGAGCGTTTGCTCAGGGCCCGCCTTTTATCCCAAGGCCTCATTTAAAGCAAAACAAAAATATGCTAAGCGAATAACCCAGACACAAAAGGAAAAACATTATGTGATTCCATTTATATGAAATGTCTAAAATAGGCAAGTTCTTAGAGACAGAAAGTGGATCAGAGGTTACCAGGGGCTGGGGGAAGGAGAAGTGGGGAGTTATCACTTACTGGGTACAGTTTCTGTTTGGGGGGATGGGGTGAAAGGGTTTTGAAGATAGTGCTGATGGTGGCACAACATTGTGAATGTAATTAGTGCCACTGATTCGCACACTTAAAAATGGTTAAGATGGCCAAGTGATGTTGTATATATTTTAGCACAATAAAAAAAATGTTGAAAGGCCAAAAAAAAAGGCGTTTTCAAGTGACTGTCCCTGTGCGTCAGCACCACGTGTAGAACTGTGCGCGGATTCCCGCTGATGCTCCAGTAGCAGCAAATGACAAGGTGCCCGCAGGACACAGGTCGCTTGCTGCCCAGCCTCCACACCTTTGTGCGTGTTGTTCCCTCTGCCCGAAATGCCCTCGCCCTCCCGTCTCCCTGCAAACTCGCATCATCTTTGGAAAGTACAAGTCACTCACTCCCTCCTCTGCTCAGGCTCCCTTGACCCCCGTGTGCTACCCTTGTGGGAAGAGCTGGCTACTCCCTCCTTCGTGTCTTTGAATACATCATGCTCTTGCAGCACTTAGCATATTCACTGGTGATTTATTTTCTTTTTCTAAGTATCAAGGTATAATATACACAGTAAAAGTCATCCTTTTGAGGACACATTTCTGCAAGCTGTAACAAATACAGTTCACAGTGTAACCACCGCCCAAGACAGTTACATTACCCCCACTACCCCTCCCCTACACCTTACCCCAGCCCCTGACAACCACCCTTCTGTGGTTTGGCTGTTTCCAGAAGGTCATATAAATGAAATCATGTAGGATGTATCATGTCTAATATGATTATTTTTAATTTATATATCTGTTCCTTGTTCTAGACTTGAGATCCTGATATCAGAGACCTTGTCTCACTTTCTCTTTGCCAGTACCATGCACGGTGTGCAGTCTGTGGTAACACCCTGTGCCTGTTGGTGCAATGAATGACTAAAAGCACGATGTTGTAACCTGTTTCTAGTAAGAACAGTCCCAGTATGGAGTCCTTGGCTTAGGGGTAAGCGGGAGATTCCAGGCAGGAGCTGAAGGAGCTGGTAGTAAGACAGTCAGGACCAGAAACATCAGAGGGAGGTAAAGTTTGTCCAGCCCTTTCTTCCACCCGACTGACAGGGGACAGAGTGTGGGGTGAGGCAATTGACACCTGCTGCCTGGTCAGCACTGGTCAGCCAAGCCAGCCTTAGGAGCCCATGCCCATCAGCAGTCCTCTAACTGGGCAGTCCAGTCCCTGCCAGGGACACTTTCTATTGCAGGGCACATCTGGGACTCCATGTCAGCCAGCCTAGGAGCAGCCCAGAGGGTTCCAAACCACACCCATCCAGGCAGTAATGACAATTGCCTGAGGGCCAGAGAAAACCAGGATTGGGGTGAGGCAATTGACACCTGCTGCCTGGTCAGCACTGGTCAGCCGAGCCAGCCTTAGGAGCCCATGCCCGTCAGCAGTCCTCTAACTGGGCAGTCCGGTCCCTGCCAGGGACACTTTCTATTGCAGGACACATCTGGGACTCCATGTCAGCCAGCCTAGGAGCAGCCCAGAGGATTCCAAACCACACCCATCCAGGCAGTAATGACAATTGCCTGAGGGCCAGAGAAAACCAGGATGTTGGGGGAGTGGGGTCCTTGGAACCAGCTAACCTTTGCCCGATTCTTACTACCCGCCCTCCCCGCCCCCCGCCACACAGGCACACAGTCAGAGAATCCTTCATGGGCTCTAATACCAGCCTGAATTCGAGAAAATAAGGCATGACAAGAAGCCATTCGAGTTGCCAGTTTTCACAGTGGTTTCCAGTTTTGCCCTTCCCAGAAGACCCTGGGGAAATCCTCATTTCCACACTGCAGTTTTGTAACCATCACCTCCAGGAGACCAAAGGTCCTGCATTCTCACTTTTTTTCTTCCCTCCCATGTTTCATTAAATCTTTCATCAGCCCCTTGAAGGCCAGGGGCATAATCAGGTCCTCGGGTCGTTTTGCAAGTGCATCCATTATTAAAGAGAAATTATAAGAGAGGTAAATATTAAATAAATATCTGTTAAATAAGCGGATTCAATAATTCATGATCAACAAACTATCAAAGCAAGCTGCATCTATCTCAGCCCTGTTTGCAATGGTCACGGCCTTCAGGTCATATTCTAGGGCAGAGACAGTAAGAAACAATTCACTCCTTACGGTATTAGTGACTTTGGTTGAATATTTCATGGGCAAAGGGTAGGAACTTATGATTAAAATGACATTTGGAGAATACGGCATGGCTGCTAAGTCCATTTCTTATTGCAACAGTTGAGAATTGACTTTTAAAATAACTTTATTCATTTGTTTCTCTCTGGAAGTGAAAAAATTTTCACATTTGAAGTGACATTTCCTTTAAAATTTGTATCCCTTGCCTCACCAATGTGTTTTTGCTTTCTCTTTAACTCTTAAGGCTATTTGGTCTACAGAAATGAGGAAATAAACAGCCGCTGAAATGGTCCTGGTGCTTGTGATGGGCTCTGCCATTCAGAGGGGCCCTGTTCACACATGCGTTAGAGTGGAGGAGTGGAACCCGATCTGGTGGCCTTCTGGGAGCAAGGTCACTGATTCAGGTCCTCTGCTCAGAATCACACCACTTGCAGGTGCATTTCACAGCAATGTATTATACCCATCGGGTTTAACTAATTTTAATTTTCCAATCACGGGCCAGGTACCTGAGACATAAGTCCCACAGTCACGATATTTGAAGGAGAAAAGTTGGCTACCAGTGATAACTGGAGCTCAAGGACACAGGTGAGGACTCAGGACTGGGGGTTTTGCTGCCTTTGCAGAGGCCTGGAACGGTGGTACCATCAGCAGGCATCCCACTGTGTGACGCAGGGAGAAGCAGGGGGCCCTGCAGGCCAGCCACGAGCCCACCAGCCTGGGGTTCTCACCACCAGAGGCAGGCTGAGATCGCTGGCTCTCCTTGAGCCAGCCGAGCTAGAATCCTGGTTCAACTTGAAACTAGTTGGCTGTGAGATTTTCAACAAGTTTCGTGACCTCTCTGAGTTTTTTCTGGAATATGGAGAGCTCCCCAGAATGCTCAAGAATACTAATGAGATATCATAAAGATCTTATAAAATACACAGAAGGCGTAATTCCTTTCTCTCCCCCTGCCCACCTCTAAAGAAAGAAGAGGCCTGCCAAAGCTCACCCATGTTACAGGGCGGGGAACGCAGAACACCACTGTCAGACAGCAGAGGAAGCACATTGTAATAGGGGCAGGAAATCAGGAAAAGTCTGGAATGTGCAACACTGCAGGGTTTTCTGCTGCAGTTTGGAGATAACCAGGGGGTAGCTCAAGGGCGATGGTCAACCTTCCTGGGACTTACTAAGATAGGGGAGGGGGGCCCAAAGGAAACGAGAGCATTCCGAGCAAATCAGGTCTCACACCTTGGCCTGTAGCTAGTGCTACATCCAGCAGGGGCCCCTGAAGCTAGAACTCCACTAGCCACAGAGCTCCCGTCCCCGGGGCGGTCCTGCGTTACAGGGCCCGTGGCTCGCCTGCTCCCTTGATCCCTCTGTGAGGCTGCTAGCCTGAAATGCTCCTGGCCAGATGCTCCCAGGCTCACCCACGGTAAACCTGTGGCAAGTGGACAGGAGAAGCTGTAAGAATCCACGAATGGAAGTGTATGGAAGTGCTCATTCATCAGGCCTGAATCTCATTTGAAAAGCCATCTGCCTCTGTCTGCCCTCCGGCTGCCGTGTGGGAGCAGAGAGTGGCCTTTACAGGCACACGTCCGCACTGGATGAGAGGAGCCGGCCGTATGGTGACATGGCGGGAGGCGGCGAGGGGCATGACTTCGTGTCCACAGCCTGCAGCTCCCACTCGCCTCAGCAGGGCCTCATTTCTCAACGCTGGGCTAAGTGGACATTTTCACCCTGCTCCCTCCTAATTGTTTGCTTTGTGCCGTCGGCTGCTAAACTTCTGCACACCAGGCCAACCATTTAGATGTCTGCCTGTTCCGGCTTAGCTCCACGGGAGCATTCGTCACGCTGAATGTAAAAAAAGAGACTCCTTCTCATCTGTCCGGACTCGGACAGCCCCCACGGATGGAGGTGACCGGGTCATCTCAGTGTGGAAACCCTGGGAGTCATCATGTCACTTGATTTGCCCCGAACTCAGACTTCATCAGGACACACCAAATAAACAGATGACTGATAGTGTCTTTCTGTAATTCAATCACACACATCTGGTGGTAAGAAAGCATTTGGATGAGGTTCCCGGTTTTTTCCCATTTAACAATTCTGCCTGGCTCAGAGGTGGTACCAATAAGATAACTGATTTCCCTGGGGACATTTTTTTCTGATGATGCATATTGAGCTTGCAGCCCTGAGGCTTATGCAGATCCTGCGGATTTATTTTTTGTACCCCGAAGCCTTCTTTGGTTTTGTTTTACTCTTGACAGTTTGGAGTGTTTATTGGGTTAGCTTGAGGAAATTTCCCTCCATTTTCTATACCTATGTCCTTAGTCATTTTGTCATAAGACCGGTTGTGATGTTACCACTGCCTCTGACCACACCTCTCGAAGCAAGAGATACCAGCCCCAAGGGCTCTTCTTGCTCACAGTCCAGATGTGAGATATCTCAGAAGATACCTTTGTGAGTTAGTACAAAATGCAGGTGATTCATTCTCATCTGGTACATCTTACAGAAAGTCCGGGGACAGTTTTAAAGGATAACGATTATTATTCTCCAGATAAATCTCAATCAGAAGCTAATTACTAAGCATGCATCACACCTTCATGGCATACTGATGTTAGACGTGTAACATGCAGCTAGTTAGACAGATGGGAGGCAGACAGAGGCGGGCATACTCTTCATTCTGTGCACCAAGAATAAATCAGTGAAGTACCATAAAATATTTAAAAAATTTCTGAAGTCCAGATGTAAAGTAGATTCAGTCAATAGGAGCCCCTTGAGTCCTTTAGCTATTGGTCTAGAGCAAAGTCAAACTGTAGGATTAATGCATATCTGTTCCGCTTGGACGGCTGTGGGGATTTCCCCACATATTTGTCCCACGATTTAATCTGGGTTGCTGCAGGAAAGCTGAAATATGTGTGCATGTGTTTGGGAGCAGTGATCAGTCCAGTGGGGGGTTAAGGTCTAGGTTGGGAAGGACAAGCAGTCCTAGTTAAAGAGAGGTCCAAATGAGGACAGATGGGTGAGTCTGGTCAAGTGCGGTTGCTTATGGTTTTTGATAGAGGCATTTTTTGTTTCCTTCCTCATTCTGATAGTGTTAATTGCACTGCTTTAATATCAGCTTATGGAACAGCACAGGCAACAAAAGCAGTGGGGTCGGCTGTGGGTGAAGAGTGGGCAGTGTGAGTGCTTGCCCCGGTCTGCTGACCCCAGGCTGGGTGTGTGAACTGACGATTCTAATCACATGTTTAAATATCAGTTGCGCGCGTGACTTCCCTCCAATCCATTTGCTATACTGTTTGTGGGCAGAGTTTAGTAAGTAGTTATTTGGGGTTGAATTGTGTCCCCCAAAAAGATATGCTCAAGCCCCAGCCCTGGCTACCAGTCAGTGTGACCTTATTTGGAACTAGGATCTTTGCAGGTATAATCAAGTTAAGATGAGGTGATACTGGTTTGGGGGAGGGAGGGGGGCTAACCCCGTGACTGACTGGCGTCCTTACTGTAAGAGGGGAATCCAGACATAGACACACAGAGAGAGTCGTCCCCGGGACAATGCAGTCAGACATCAGCGTGATTATCTGCAAGTCTAGGAACACCAGAGATTGCCAGCCACTACCAGAAGCCAGGAGAGAGGCAGAGAATGGACTGTTTCTCAGAGCCTCCAGGAGAAACCAAACCTACCGGCCCTGCTGGAGGGAACCCTGTGCTGTCCCATAAGCAACAGCTCGATTTCAGACTTCAGCCTCCAGAACCCTGAGAGAATAGATTTCCATTGTGCAAGCCACCCAGGCTGTGGCACCATGTTGTGGCAGCTGATACGCAGGTCACCTCCAAAACAGGCCAGCATGACTGGAACAAGCTCTACATGTCAAGGGAACATTTTTTTGGCTTATTGTCCTCCAAATTCTTTCCTGGGTGTTTCTGGGATGCATGTTCATTCCACGCTCTTAAAAAGATGAAGTGTGCATATGCACACACATATGTTCCTGCTCTAAGTTTGTATTTCATTAAAAAATATATCTATCTGTGGGGCTTTTTGTAAAAAGAAATTGTCACATCTCTGCCACCAAAAGAGATGGTGTATTTTTTCCCTACATATGTGTATAACAGTAACGATATTATATATAGCAGTACCAGTAGTGTACTTCATTCGGGTACCTGGACCCGATTCCAATGTGTGTAAATACGTGGGAGGGGGTCTTCCCACACATACTTACAGCAAGCAGTTCTCGAACACCAGCAGGGTGCTGGGGAACTCAACTCAATGTTTACGCTATCTGCCAGGAGACAGCACCGATTCCCCAGGTTAAGGGCTCTGTCCTACAAGACTGCCGTCCACCCCCCACTCCAGGTGCAGGTTGCAAGCCCCCGGCAGCTCCCTGTGCTTCTGACCTCCTGGCTACAGACTGGAGGTTCCCACGACTTCCCTCTTAGGTCTGATTAATTTGCTGGAGTGGCTCAGAGACCTCAGGAAAAGACTTAGGTTTCCCAGTTAAACAAAAGATACCTTAAAGGGTCCAAGTTAACAGCCAGATGAAGAGAGACGTAGGGCAAGCTCCCAAATAAATGGCTTTCTATCCTCGTGGAGCTTGGGGGCTGGCTCGGTGGCCCCTTGGGAGGTACTCTGGTTTCCTGAGCATAGAAGCTCTCTCCAAGCAAGGAGCAGGATCCCAGTGAGCAGAGCCGGGGAAACAGAGCAGAGAGAGCACGCCAGCTCTTCTTAGGCATTCGGTGAGGGCTTCATTGCATAGTCATGGTTGACTAAGTTATTGGCCATTGACTGATTCAGCCTCCAGCCCTGCCCTTGGGTGGGGTCCAAAAGTCTCTCATCAGCATGATGAAACACCCATTCACCTTAAAGACTCTGCAGTGTTTTCAGGAACTGTGGACAAAGATCAGATATACCTGGGAAATATGTATTTGGTCATATGAATGATCAGATATGTATTTCTTATAACTCATTAGATGACAGAAATGAATTAAATAACTCATATTTTTTCACACAGAGGTGACCCATGTGTATACTTAACATCGCATTTAAGAGCTTTGGTGCATTGTTATTGTGTCTTCTAAACCTGCAGGCCGAGCCCCAGCCAGAGCATCCTGTGCGATCAGAAATGTCTGTCTATCGGCTCTCGGTGGAGAAGGAAATTGCCTTCTGCCGGAGCCCGTGAGGCAGCGTTCTGTTTAAAGGCAGTTTGAGGAAGTGTGCTCTTCCCTGTGTGGGAGAGTTACTCACACTCACATCCACTGGAAATCACACATCTCTGTCGGAACCAGAGGACACACCAGCCCATCTTGGTTTATGCTACCCAATAAGCAGACATCGGGATGACTGTTTGGTGATTTGCATACATGAAGACTCACCAAACTTGATAACTGGGCTCTCAAAGTTGATTTTCTTTTAGACTTACTTATCAGGCATAAGGATTAATTTGTAACTGAATGGCCTGATTTTCCCAGTCGTGATGTCCTTCCTCACCGGCTCCTAGAACAGACTTGGAGTCAGTCGTGCAATAAATAAAATGTAATGCTGCCTTTCACACTTTGTGTTCTACCGTTGTTTTAATTTCTTGTTTTTGTTTCTTCTGGCTATACTGACAAGAAGACTCAAAGGGATATTTTTAAAGTAATTCTACAAAAGTATGTTTATCATTGGGAAATATATACAATATTCCTTTAAGTGAGAAAAATGCAAAATCAGCCTATGATTCTAAGTAGTCATATTTTTTAAAAATCAGCTTTTTTAAAATCGGAAAATATCAAGTCTGTTTTATAATATCATTTTTTAAACTAGAAAGAGAACTTCTGATGTCTTCACAGTTAAGAACTTTATGGAACCTGGAATTAACAAGAGAGACTGGACTACCCATTGTGCGTCAGTTGGCCAGGCAGAATGAAAAGGATAGTCTTCCTTTTCTGTAGAAAGTGTTTTGCAGAAGATATAGATACATAGCCATCATATGTATATTAAGAATAAATAATCCTGAGCATAGAAACTGAACTGAAAAGAAATATGCAATGAATTGGGAAAAAAATGCAGAAGTCATTTCCTTGCACTGATGCAAAATGTCAACAGGATTATTTTGGGAGTGATAGGAATATGAGTGTGATTTTTTTCCCTTTTTCCCTACTCTCCTGTATTTTCAATAGAAAAATGTCATTCTATTAGAACGGTAAAATAGAATAGAATTAATTGTTAAAATGATCTAAGAGCAAATCTGATGCTATGAAATGTGTCTACAGATAGCCGGAAACAACCACAGTTGACAGAACCTGCTGTTACGCCGTTATCAAGGATGAGGAGTGGCTCCATGTGGGTGACAAATGCTCACACCGAGGCCAGAGACAGGCCAGTGGCAGCAGGCTCTCCAGGTGAAGTCCTAGCTGGCCAATGGCCTGAGACCAGCCTTCTCAAGGCTGAAGTCATGGTGTCCAAGCTGGCACCATTTTTGTAGCATCCAAGTTCATTTTGCCTTTAATTCCAGCCTGCTTTGATGTGTTCAAATGGAAAGCTGAGAATTTTTAGAGCAGAGAAAGCAATGAAGAGTCTGGCTCCTCAATCTGTCCATCTGGATAGACATACTTTGAATTCAGAGAACTTCTGGCACCTTCACAGTTGAGAACTTCATGTGCCCTGGTATTAGCAAGAGAGACTATAAACTACTTATCATAGGATATTTGGCCTGGCAGAATGAAAAAAAAACTGTCTTCAGACAGAAACACAATAGCCTTCCTTTACTGTAGGAAGTGTGTTTTGCAGAGGGTATACTTACAGGACAAAAATGTTAATCCTCAGGATGTTCAAGAGGCTGCTAAGGAGGGCTTTCTTTCACTCATTCATTCATCACTCATGCCTTCATTCATGCAGCCAATCACTAACACCAGCTGTGTGCACTAGTCCTTATAACAGGGATTGTCAAACTGTGTGCCCAGAACCAGCAACATGAGCATCCCCTGAGAGCTTGTTAGAAATGCAAATTCTCAAACTCAGCCCCAGTGCTAATGAATTGCAGTCTCCAGGGTGTGAGGACTAGCAGTCTGTGTTTTAACAGAATCTCCACATGATTCCCATGCCCACTGAAGTTTGAGGACCACTGATCTCATATATCAGGCGTGTTACAAGAGTGTGAGGAGGGATTACTGACAAATATTTCAAGTAAAAGAGACAAGGATAGTGTGTGGCAGGAGCTCACCGACTGAGCAATCTGACTGGGGTTGCTTTAGTCCCTTACCCTGTGAACAGGCTTTTCCAGAAGTCATTTCCTTGCACTGAATGCCGGATTCTGTGGCAGCTGCTATGTTTATTTCTGGTATATTCAGTAATACTACTCTCTTAGGATGTCAGACAAAATATCATCTTCTCCATCCAGTATGGTTTTATAGTATTTCTTTCAGTCGACGTCTATTTAGTCAAAGGACCGAAATTAAAAATATCTGCTCTTTCTGGCGGATGTGCTCTGATCAGAGTGTCTTTGTTTGTGCTCTTATGAAATGGCTGAAGTCCAGTCCTCAGAGCCCAGGGTAAGCCTGCCAAGGTGTTCTGGAAACCGTAAATGGCTATCAAAGATGTTATCAATAGATAGCGCATGACTCACTGAGAACAGAAACGGTCTGCTTCTGAGACATCCACTTATTTCGTCTTTCTGTCTTCCCTTGTGCCTTCCTCACTGCACCATCCTTAGCTGGGAAAGTAGTAATCCTACAACGTCGCCCTCCTATCACATTTCCGAGGCCTGGACACAGCTGTGCGGGAAGCGAGGCTGCCTGTGACATGAGCAACCTCCCGCGTCTCCCACGACAGAAGGACTTGTTCTGCTGCAGAGTCTGTTGTGTCTCACATGTTTTCTGCTTCTCTGGGGAGGAATGTCCCAAGCGGCGTCCTGCGAGGTTAACAGCTGGCTGCTTCCTTCTTGGCCTCCTAGGGCTTATTTTTGGATCCTGTCCAAAGAGCCGTGTTTTGGATAAAAAGTGCAAAAACAATCTGACTGGGGTTGCTTTAGTTCCTATAGGGTGGTCATCCTCCTTGTAGATTTCACCTGGAGGTTTGAGTTACGTTTCCAATTCGTAGTACACATCTTTATTTGAATTCCTTCCGAGGAGAATCTAATGCCTACAACTAGTCACAGCAATTGAAAGTAATACATCTACTCCCACTTAACTGAGTGTTTGCAATGTGCCGGGCATTATGCTAATATGTCCTGATACAGCCTTTCGAAAACTCTCTGACGTAGATTTAGCATCCCATTTTGCAGCTGATCAGAGAGGTTAAGTAATCTGCACAGGGTTATACAGCAAGCAAGCTGTAGGACTGGCATTTGAATTCTGGGCTGCCTGACTCCCTCCTGCTACGGTGCTTCTCTGATATGCCTTTAGTGAAGGGATCAAACCATCCGTTTGGCTACAGAATACATTTCCTATAAATGTGCACTGGCCAGGTCTCACACAAAGCAGATTAAACCAATGGTTGCAGCACTGAGATATCTTATCAGCCTAAAACTATTGAAGGAGAATTTGCCAATACATGATAGATTCCAGAGCTGGCAAATAAGTTTCATCCTACTAACTAATTCTGATTGTGACTGGGTACCTGGACTGCTGTGTTGAGAAAGAGTCTGAGGTGCTATGTGAGCCCTGGACAAGGTGGGCTGTGAAGTACAAGGGACCCGGCCTCACAGAGGCAGAGACAATGAATCTGCTGCAGCACATTTCCTATCTTTGAAGCATCCTGTTGGGTGCCAGGAGTCTTACCATGTAGGCTCAGACCTTTAATTTAAATCACATATTGAGTCAATAATTACTGTGGAAAGTTAAGTATTACAAAGATGGGCTCAACAAAAGGTGGTGGTGTTCACCTGTTCTGTGTGATGTTGGACAATGGAACACCACGGTAGGCCAAGATTGGAATTAATCGCACAGGCATGGCTCATTTTAAGGAAACCCAATTTTGACAACCTGCACTTTTAAAATGATAAATGCTAAGGTTCTTAATTTTACAAAAGGATTGCGGGGGCACTTTTAAATAGCAGCCCCCCGCTACCACCTCATACGTGTCCAGTTCTCCTGGGGGTCATTTATAGTCCCCACCCCACTGTGACCAGAGAAAGAGGCAGGATAAGAAGTTTTACTATCAGGGGACATTCCTCACTGAAGAGCTGTCAGGAATGAGCATTTATAAAACTGGTGCTGGAGTATGAGACAAGGAGAACTGATTCAACAGATCCAAATTTAATGTACATGACTTTTCAAGAACATGTCTGTCAAAGAAAGGCTTGGCTATTGATATTCTTGAGGAGAAAGAAAATGTCAGTGGATCAGGAAAGTTCTTGGTACCAAATCTTTTGCAGTCCCTTCAGTGAGGCTGATTTTCACAACACGCACTCGGATAGGATATAGCTGCATCTCCAGTGTAAGCTGGCATCTCCGGAAGCTTTGACCCAGATGGAGCAAACCTGCTCTGGAATCAAATCAGCTCCCCAGGGGCCTTTGGGTCAAGGGTGTCCAGGACAGAGGGCTTTCCTAAGAACACTGGGACTTCCTCCACCCACATAGGGTCATCACTGGACCAGACTGAATCTGACGCTATCTCTGCAAGCATGCTGAAATTAGTAAGATTTTTATGTAACTTTGCTCAGGATACTGTGAAAAAGTGCTTGACTTTCTGTTTCTGCTTATTAAATACTTTCAACAGTTAAAACTACACAAGAGTCACTGTTCACTGATGAAGACAGTAATTTCATATTGAGAATAGCTCGTACATTCAAAATATTTTGGTGTCCTGTTTTATACTTAATGAGCTTTCAAAATGCATCTGCAATGTACTTTACTCCCAGAAGAAGAGGGGACCAAGTGGCACACGATCAGAGTTTGAAGGCATGCAAAACAAATTTGACATTTCACTCATAGTGGATATTGGCTTTACCGAGGCAATTCTCTTCTGGGTAACTGTGGTGGTTCATTGCATCTTGCATGTACCCAGTGGGTCAGAGTAATCATTTGAACCAGCCCCATGCAGGCCCAGAAACCTCTCACAGAGAGAGTAGATGGCAGTGGGCTTGGATGGGCATGGAGAGCTGAGAACATCCATAGTTACGCAATGCCAGTCTCTCCTACTCATTTGAAAGAAGACACTCCCAGGATGACCACATACCTATAGAAATTAAGTCAGGCTTTATGCAGTCTTGTACAAAATGTTAAGAAGAATTAGGTTCACGAAAATCCCATTTGGTCGACAAAAGTCACTTCTCCTCCCTAAGAGTCTCTCCTTTCCTCTTCTGCTCTCCACATATTTAGCCAAAGATACCAAGAACCTGTCCCTTTTCAGAGGTTTAACTATGTCACATGGTGAGAAATACATTTTACCCTACATCCAAAGACACACATCCACACATGTATTACTGAAACAAAAGACTCATGAAACAATTATCCTTACTCTGTTGAATGCACTCTGACGCTTTCTATTTGATTTTTTTTTTTTTGGAAAATTTCTGGGAGTCCTTTGGAACATCAGAAAAAAGAACGTGTTGGAAATGTCCTATGTCTACATTGTCCCTACGGTGGCCACTAGCCAAACGTGGCTATTGAGCAGTTGACGGGTGCTGGTATGACTGAAGAACTCAATTTAAATTTTATATTATGTTACATTTAAATAGCCATGAGGATAGGCTACGTCCAGTGGTTCTCATACTGGCTAGTTCAGCTCTGGAAAACTATATGGTGGTTATTTACTAAAGTTAAACATACTCCAACCCTAGAAGCCAGCAATTCCCGTACTAGGAATAGGTTCAAAGGAAATGAGTGAATGTGTGCACCGAAGGACCTGTCAACTAACAGGACACAACTGGAAAGAAGCCACATGTTCACCAATGGTAGAATTAATTTTTTTAAGGTATAGGATATTCATACAATTAAATACTACACAGCACTAAAAAAAATGAACTGCTGCCATATACGGACATAACGTTTGGCTGAAAGAAGCCTCACCGAAGGGTATAACTGTACGATGCTACTTAAATTGTGACTAAGGATAGTCAGGACTGACCTATGGTTATAATTAAACAGTGTCTGGCTCTGGAGGAGGGGAGTCCTGACTGGGAAGTCACATGGGAGAAACTTCAGGGGTGCTGGAATATTCTGTGTGGTGATTGGGGTGTTGGTGTATGGGTATCTACATGTGTAAAAAAAAAACTAGTGAGCTCTACATTTAAGGTTCACACATTTTATTGTATTCATTATACTTCAATAAGAAAAGTTGTAAAAAATGCTAGGTTGTGGCCCTTGGATTGATGGGGTGGTCCTCTAACGCAGTTTGAAGAACAGCGCTGACCCAGATACGCACGGCATCTCTCCCGGGAACATGATTCCCTCAGGGGAAGGAAGGGCAGAAAGTATTAAAAGGTGTCTCCTGATTCCAGCTGGATTTCT
Source organism: Manis pentadactyla (assembly GCF_030020395.1). NCBI lineage: Eukaryota > Metazoa > Chordata > Mammalia > Pholidota > Manidae > Manis > Manis pentadactyla. The sequence continues at coordinate 8,963,378 of NC_080020.1, forward strand.
TTAAAGTTGCTGCCTGGCTGTCATTGTACAGCCTTCTGATGACTTTCTGCTTTGGAAGAAGAGCTGATAATAAATTTCACTCTCCAAAAACTGAACTACTAATCGCCTACTGTTGGCCAGAAGCCTTACCCACAGATAACATAGTCGATTAAAATGTATTTCGTATGTTGTATTTATCACATACTGTATTCTTAGAATAAAGTAAGCTAGAGAAAAGAAAATGTTTTTTCAAACTGTTGCATATATCAAAAAATTTGTCCAATATATTCATTGAAAAAAATCCAGGTCCCAGCAGCAGTACAAACCCATGTCTTTCAAGGGCCAACCGTATATGAAATCAAATCCATTCATCCATCACCCCAGGCCTCTTTCTCTGTAGTTTATATGGTTCTCTCTGTTCTGCTTCTCTTCAACATTCATGTTGAAGGCCTTGGCCAAGTTGCACAGCTAGTATAAGAACCTGTGTCTGTGTGCTTGTGAGGTCCAGGCTCCTTCCATTCTATGAGGTGACTGACTTCTGCCAAAGTAGTAACAATCTCCACCCTGGACCCTCTATTTCAAAGTCTGCCTCCACAGATCACAATGGGGCCTTTGGACTGGCGAAGTGGTGACGTACCAAAGAGCAGGAAGCAAGGTCCCTGATATTTGGCAAGCGAGAGATGATCCTGTGTTGCTCAGGAGGATCGGATGCATGTTACTCCAGAAATTTTAAGCCAAGAAGATTTCTTGGCTCCTAGAAGTTCATTCTAGCCCCAAGACAACCCAAGAGATTCTAGTTCACTGCAAAGAGGCCTGAGAGTCCTTTAAAATCTGGAAGGGTGTCTGGAAGGGTGGCATGAGGAATTCCCAGTTCACTCTTACAGGTATACCGGAAGGCAAGCAAGTTCCTCTTCCATTTTTTTCCAAGAAACTTTTAAACCAGACCATGTCTCACTAAAGCATCATGTCTCAAGGCATTCTACTGGAATTCCCAAAGTAAACCAGGAATCCAACGAGTCCCTGCATTTCCCAGGGTGTAGGTATATCTCTCTGGTCCAATGTTGGCAACAGTTACATTGGTCCAGTGTTTGGTGATTTTGAGTCCAGATTCAGATTCAATTAATGTTTAATAAGATCTATGAGGTGCTCACATAAATTATCCTAATTCCAATAAGCCTGGAAAGAATGTGTGACTACCATCCTTTTGCAGATGAGAAATTAGAATAATCAAGAGGTCTGTCCAATATCAAAACACACATGGCAAACGGGCATTCAAGCCCAGAACCTCTGAGTATGTGCTCTGACCCCATTCTATCATGTTGCCCAGCTGCACATGGGGTATGCTTCAAGATGGATTAAAATCACCACCAGATTTTGACCAATGAGCACCCATCCTACACATGGCCCTCGGTCCAAACAGTCAATCTCTGATATAGTTCAGCTTCAGGATAAGGATATAAATGGTTTACGTACCTAAAGTTCACCTGGGTCACTCCTCAATCTGTTGATACTTATGATTCCTTTGAGTCCAACAGAATCTCTAATATTAAAGTGTTATGTTTTAGAATAACTTCATTCCAACTAATTGTCACCGGGCTTCAAGAGACGGCATCCTGAGTAGTATTCAAGTCCCTTAAATTGAAAGAAGTTGTATTTCAATACATTTTGGAAGAGGGAGTAAGAAAAATATATATATATATGCTTGATCCTTATCTGGCAAAGCTTTGTGAAATAATAAAAATCAAGTCATTAAAGTATTAACTGAACTTCAGTGTTTTCATCTCAGTGTTTTCTAGAGCATCTGGCAACCAGATGACAAGATTTTATAGTTTTGTTCAAGTATGTATGAGATAGATTATTAACTAGGTAACACACTAAACCTGCCCCAGCAAAATGGTTCTTCAGGTTGTGTGGTCAAGCCTGACCGTTCCTGAACGTGTTGAAAGACAGTGAATGCCTCTTTTGTAAAAATCTCACTGCCTCCAGCAGCCCCTAAATTACCACATGCAGCTCATTGGTGATCATAAGACAAACTATTAATAAAGTTTGGAGTGAATGTAAACATTACTCCACCCTAGACAATAAGTAAGTGTTCCATAAGGCTTGGTAAAAAAACATATAATTCACCATACTAGAAAGGAAGCTTTAAGTGATTTTTTTATTTTTAAATATATATATTTCATATATATTATTTAATACATAAATATATAAAAAATATAAATGTTTATATATATTTAATTTATACTCAAATAAGTAATTTAATATAATGAAATTCATAATATATATTTATAAACATTTACATATATAAATGCTCTTACATATATGTAATGTTATATGTTGTATATTATGATTGTATAATTTATATATTATATATAATAATTATATAATTATATAAAATACCAGCCCCTTAATGTGCACAGTGAGTGATCATGGAAACTTCCAATAGTTTCATGAAGGCAAAACCATGAAATCATCTGTTCATGGAAATGGCAGTTAATCTATGCAGAACAAAGAAAACTTGAATTAATTTGAGGAAAACAAGCAAGGAAGGTTTTTATTTTCTCTTTACAGTTCAATCAATAAAGACTTAACATACAAATTGTTGGCAGTAAATGATTGCCGTTTATATAGCAAGGGTGATATTGTTAAAATCTTTTAAAATGGAATCCAAAAAGCTGTCACCTGATAGTGTAAAAGTTCTGGGTCTCCACCATACTTGCCGTGGTACTCTAAGGTTTTCAGCTGTGTTGGTGCAGCCAGTTCACAGAGGTATTTGGGCAAACGTGGTAAATGAGGACAAGAGAAGAATAAGGGTAATGAGTGTAAACGAAGTCGGCATCGGTGGAAACTGTATATCTTAGAAAAATGTTTTCTTTGCCAAGAAAAGAGAAGCTATTAAACCGTGACTAAATGTCATATAGAATGTTGAAAATCAACCTGAAGTTGGACGGCTGCAATCAGCTGGGAAGCCTGGGTGGCTGCTTCTAACGAGGACAGTATGGTTCAGAGTCAATGTGAGCAGCACGCCGTCAGCCAGGTCTGAGGCCATGGCCACCGGCAGCATGAGGCCCTGCAAACAGACAAGGAACAACGACACCTATGGAGGCTTCACATAAACCTTATTCAGCAGAGGGTCCAAGACTGATTTTGAACAATTGTTTCCATATTCACAGGGCTTAGCACTTTCAGGAGCAACCTGTTTTGATCCAAACACTCTTTTCTTCAATTTGTGATTTCCAACCATATTAAAAGAACATTGGAAAGAAGAAGGTTAACAATTAATATTGTATCCTTTTCTATTGGCATTCTCAAAGATGGGGCAAAGCCTTTGTCTTTCAAGGGGGGAAAACGGCTTCTCAAAAGTTAAAGATTTCTAAAAATTCATGTGAAGGTAAAGGGTAGACTGAGACAAGGAAGAACTTACCATCTTGGTAAATGGCTCTTGGTAAATGGCTCAGACTACATCTATACAAGCCCAACCATATGGTGGAAAAGAAGAAATTAAGTCTTCCAGATGTTATATCTGCATAACATGAAAAACGTCTTTGATTGAATTTTTCACTTTCATTCATGTGTTTGATGTAGTACAGACAAAGCTACAAATAGGAGAATATGAGAAGAAAATGAAAGGTGTGCAGAAATACATCATTAAAAATGCTTTTTGATGAAAATAAAGTTCCCCTTTAATATTTTAAGAGGTTTCTTCCAAGGAAGATTTAATAGGTTTTGTATTCATATATAGGAGATATATTAACATGTTTTGGCCTTTAGAGGATGCCCATGTCAGTGTCCAAAAATCAAAGAGGGGAGAGCCACACACTGAATTTTAGACTGTCCTGTTCATAAAAAGTTGTCCTTGGTGGTTACTTTAGAAAATAAGTTGTTAAACCAAAGTAGAAGCTAATGCAAGAAAAGTAAGATAAGGCGGAAAGCCTGGAGGAAGCCAGAAGAAATGCATGTAACAATGGCAGCAGAGGTAGGAAAGTAAAGACCACAACTAGGATGACCTTGGAATAAGGTCTCTGTGGGTTTGAGGCCTTATTGTAGAGAAATTTGGGTGCCAGGCTGCAGACCGTGTGCTTATTTCACTGGGCACAATGCAATATTTATTCTTACTTTCTGTGTTTATTAGTTGCCAACAACAGACTCCGTTGTCTAGTCCAAGCTGAAAGGGAATTTATCCAACAATATTAGGTGGCTTATAGAATCTTCAGTTGAGTGAAACAGCTTTATATGACTAGATAACAGGAGGTACTGTGGAGAAAACACACCACCAACACACCTGAAGATCCAGAAACCTCCCACACTGCATTGGGCAGAATGTGTTCCTGTACGCAGCCACCGCCTCATGTTACTCACTTGCGGTTCTGCTTCTCTAGCAGAGGCCTGATGTCCCTGTGGTCCTGTGATTCCCAGAGCTGAAATCATTCATCTGAAGCTGAGCTGTGTAAGGTTTTTCCTTCAGGAAGGCGTGGACCCAAAATATGGGAAGGAGGTTCAGGGATAGTGGGTAGCTACAGGAATGAGATGACTGTAGCTGTGCTTTAGGAAAATTAATTCAGCATGATCTGTGTCGAAGGATTGTCGGGAAAGCCTGGATGTGAAGAAGACAAGTTAGGAGCCTACTGCAATTGTCAAAGGAAGAGGGACTAAGGTGCTTCACTGCAGTGTTAGTGGTGGGAACACAAGGGAAGGGGAAGATTCTGGAATCACTAAAGAGAGAGAGCATTGACACCATTGAGCAATGATAATTGATGCCATCAGCAGAAACGGGGAAGTCAAGAGGAGGTGCCATTCTGAGGGGAGGGTTGAGTCCAGTCTGGGACACATTCAATTGGGGACACAGCAAGATGCACTCCTACACATGTGTGACAGTCGGAAGGAGAGGACTACATGGAGGGTGTAGTTCAAAGCTGGTGTCTTCATTCCTTTGGAGAACTGGTTTCTTTTTTTGTGCCAGTGTCCCTGGTTGTCTGTGATTTAAGTGATTTAAGGAGACCTTGACCCACAGCTTTCTTCTCCCCCAGCAGAAAAATAAAAAGGATGTGTTGAAGTTTCACTCTTACCCAAATGATACATTCTTTTCTGTTTTGAGGACCTGATCGCCTGTCTTTAAACGATTCCCTTATTCTTTCTGTAACTATGGCTTAGGGGTTTGAAGACTTAATTGTTTGTGTCCAGGTGATGGGGTGATCATAAACAAGGAAAACCAAGCCTTGTTTTTACTGCAGTCATTTTTCACCTGAGAGAAAAAATAATGATCCAGTTGGCAGATGGAAAGAGTCTACATCGCACAAGAGAAAGTTTCTGAATCTCCACCCTGAACAAGTCTCTACTGGAAGGAGAGGGAGGGACTTGTTTCCAAGTATTTAAACATCCTAAGAGCTCACAGCGAGGGCCTTACCGCCCTGCATGTCCATTTTCCAGTCGCCTAACAAAGGCTTCTCTAAAGCCTTGGAGAAAGAGACGCTCTGGAACATGAATGGGAGACTTGTTACCCACAAAGAGTAACTAAGATGTTGGGACCAGCGTTTTCTTTTAAATCAAGGGACACTTTTGTTTGGAGGACAAAACGGTCTCAGAACAGCCCTAGCTGCTCCATGGGGAAGGAGCCTCGGCCACCTGCTCCACTCCGCCCAGGACCGAAGGGCCCCTGGCACTGGCCAGGCTCAGGGCCCCCGACACCCTGGAAAGATCCTGAAGCTGCACTGCTCTGGAAAACAGGGCCAGCGCCTTTTGTCACCACATGGGATCACAGGCGTCCTCTGTCCCTCTGAGAACTTACCTCCTGACACGGAAAACTCTCAGAAGGCGCCAGAGAGAGATGACCGGCACACACAGGGATCCCCCCTAGAGCCAGCTCTCCGAATGTGCCATTTGTTTCTGAAAAGTGACACGACCTGCAGCCCAGTCCCTGGGAGAAGCCTGGTGCCGCCCCTCTGGCTGGCACGCCGTCCAGTCCTCTCCATGTTAGGCAGTGAAGAGCTGAGTCAGTCTTCACATCCGTCTTCCCGGAGAGCGTCGGGAGAAGCAGGGCGTTATTATTTAATATCGGGGAGCATCACAAACATGCATTATTCTGGACAGTAACTAACATTGTTTCTGAGACAGAAAGAGCCCTTGGCCCAACTTGAAAGACACAACAGGACAACTGAGCAGGGCAGGGTTGGGAATTTCCTTTGGGAGATCAAGTGACTGAACAAGGGTCAGGACTGGCATCTCTGCTCTGTTTAAACTCAAATGTTACACTGTCTCTGCAAGGGGGTTATTCTGCTGACAGAGGTCGTACAGATGGTTCTAGATGTGGCAACAGATTATTAAAGGGAAAAGAAAAGACGTGCTTGGTAGAGCTTACGCTTCTCAAGTGTCGATCTGGGTTTTTGGTTTTGCAACTGCCATTGTAGGGGACATGGGACTTTCACAGAGGCTGTCGTGGAGGAGTGGGAAGGCTGAGAAAGAGGTGCTGCGGTCACAACTCTCAGAGACAAAGGCAAGCGGTAGTACTGGCCAGGGCACCAGGAATAACTCAGCAAGAAGTCAATTGGCAAGGATGCTGTTCCTTCCTAACCAGGGCATATTTTCAGACAGATCTTTCTGTAGGCATCGACGTGCCCCAGAAAGTGGTTCATTAACACGTTGGCCTGGACAGTGTCTCAGGCACTTGGGAGTGAGACTCACAGTGCTTCCACCCAGCAGAGCCACAGTGGGGGAAAAAATGTAACGTTTGCTGAAGAAACTTTCAAAGTCTGCCGGCAGCGGCAGTAAATCCAGGGTCAGCTTTTCTGCCCCTTAGGCAGGAGTGAGTGCAAAACATTTCAGTTGTCTCCTGGTCCTGCAAATAATGGCTACATCCCAGATACGCTTGGCTGCACCCTCAGAGAAAAGTCAAGACCACAAAGGGGACCAAAGGTGTCAGAAGAAGAGAGGAGGGAGAAGACAGTTGTCAGCTTGCTCAAGGACGCTCCAGGACAAAAACAAACATGGAATGCCTGGGGGGCTCTACGGCAGAGCTCCAGGATGGTAACCCCTATTGTTCCTTGCTTCACACCAGCCAGCACTGCACAAAGATGTCACTTACCCACGAATGTCCCTTCATGGGTGGTCTGACCCAGTCCAGAGGTGGAGGTGGGGAGAATAAGACAAAGAACAGGATGATTTGAGGCCCCTGATCTCTCACCTTATCACATGCTTGTGGGTGGTCTGGTTCTCCCAGGGCTGGAGAAAACCTCGGTGGTCCCCTTGCCCTCCGGAGTCCTTGACATCTCACAGGGACTGGCCGGAAGCCTCACCTTCATACCCGTCCTTCTTTCTCTGACAAGCAGTAGACAATAGCATCCTAACATCAGTAGAGGTGTTTACAGACCACAGAGCATATGTGTGTCTGTTAACCCACGGTCCCCACCACCCCATGACTAGTTATTTTTGTCTCATGCTCTCAGCGTGGAACCTGAGGTCCAGAGAAGTAAAGAGACTTGGCCAACATCACACCATCCCACCAACATCGTACTTACCACCCTCCAGGTAAGTTCTTCACTTGGATTTATGATTTCATCCACATAACACCCCAAAGTCATAGAGATATCATCATCGCCAGTTTACAGATGGGTAAGCTGAGGCACGGAAAGTGCGTGCATCTTGCCCATGGGCTCAGCACTGGTGGGATGTCGGCGAGCCAGGCAGTCCTGCTCCAGAGTCCTGGCTCTTCACCCCACGTGTGCCTCTGCCACAGCTAGAGGCTGGTGGAGGCAGAATTTGAGTGGAGGTCCTAGACCACCTTTCCCACTACACTGGGGATCTTGTTGTAATGCAGATTCTGACTTCACTGGTCTAAGATATGGCCCAGGGTTCTGCATTTTTTAACAAGCTCTCAGACAGTATTGATGCTGATGGCCCACACACCTCACTGTGAGTAATGACGTGCTGTATTACAGCCACGTTTTATTGCTATCTGATTGCCAACATCCGTTTATTTATCTCTGACTGCCCCAATCCATTGTCCCTTCCCATACACACTGTTGCCATCCCTACTGCTAAATGTACCTTCCTTTTCAAATCTGACCTATCCAGTGGTTGTATCATTAGGACAGTGGCCCTTTACCAAGAATGAATATAATAATCATTCGGGGAGCTCTTTCAGCACAAAAACACTCTCATCTCAGTTGCAGACTCTCTGATTCAATATATCAGGAGTAGAGCTGGGGCCTAGCACAGAACTATTCTCTGCCCTTCTCAGTATAAATAATCCATCTTTTCAGTTCATCCATTATCCAAATAATCCAAATAACCCAGGAAGTGGGCTAACAGAGTTTTTTGGGTGGTCAGTACTTATCCTGAATGCTTGTTCTTCCCCACCACACCTGGATACGTTGACTTCCCTGCCAATCACACAGTGTGCATGCACAGGACTGGCTCTCCTGCCTCCGCCCCACCTCCTAACCACAGGCTTCATTTTCCCACCACATGTTGGCTTGGCCAATAGGCATCAGTCTGAGCCTTTCAGGAAAGGATCAAAATCATTTCTGATCTAACAAGTGAAAGGCTGAAGGAGCAAATATATTTTTCTCTCTCCTCTCAAGTCCTGAGCCCAGTCATCTAGCTTTTCTGAGCCTTGGCTAAGAAATACAAACTCTTCTAGAAGAGTCCTTTTACTTTAAGGATTTTCAAAGACCAGCTCCCCATGTGATTACATTTTCTCCTGACTTTTTTCTACATTTCCAAAGAAAGCCTCACATTCAGGAAAACAGAAAGGCATGATTCAGTGATGTCAGATGCTCTCGGGATTCCTCCTTCCAAAGTCTTTGTTAATTGTACCCAGTATCTATAGTGATAAATTTAAAGACACATGAAACAGCGGGGTCCCAAAGACACTGGACTATTGTATCGTCCCATTAAGCTGAAACAATGGAGCCGGTCTCCAGGGCAACTGAAAATGCCAGCCACAGTCAGGTGGACTCTCGAATGAATTTTTTAAAATAGAATTTCACATACTTTGTTATTCGAAGATGGGAAAGTTAACTCATAAGTGTTTAGTTTAAAATTACAAATACTTTGAATCAAATATGTATCTTTTCTTTAATTCCATTTGCTTTTTTGGCATTTTGTTGATTTGTGGCAAAATAAGATTTCTCCTACCAGGAGAAAGAAGACCCTGTGAAAGTCCAAATGCAACATATTAGCAAAAAAAAAAAAAAAACAACTTTTAAAAATGTAAAAACCTATTTTAGTATTTAAATATGGCCCTATAGGGTATTCTGCTAGCATTCTGACATGTGGTCTTAAAACTTTTTCTCTACAGCCAAATTGGTTCACTTTGTTCTGGACATCAGACCCGGACCTTCTAAGATGAAAGAGTTATAATCAGATGCAAGTTAGAAACTCTTAAAAATACTGCTGTAGACGATGGGCTGCTAGGGAATACTGTCCATGAGAATCCCACTCACCTCATCTGAGCTCCCGCCCTCAGTCTCGGTCTGGTCTGGTCTCTCTACGGCCCCACTTGGTCCTCTGCGGTCAGCTTTGAATCCTGGCCATCACCTCTCATGCATGACCACCCATTTGGGCAGCATTTTTCCTGGCTGACCTCTTGAATTCTCCTATGGATATGATTTTAAATCCTTGGTCTCCAGACACATTTATGATCCCTAGGAATAGAAACTTCTGTTGTATACCTGTGCTATCCAATATGGTAGCCACTAGCCTCTTATGGCTATTTAAACACTTTAAAATTCAATCAAATGCAAAAATCCAGTTCTTTGGTTATACTTAGCCACATTGCAAGTGCTCACTAGCCTCATGCCCTAGACTCCAGAAAGTTCTATCGGATAGTGTTGATGAAGAGACATTCCTACTCCTGTCCCAACCCCAAGGGCCTGACCAATGACATTAGTATTTTCCCCCAATTCCCCAATCTAAGTAATATGCAGCTGAAATCACTCAAGTCTGGAGCAGTCATGTTGGCATTCTCTTGAGAGAGTTCCGGAAGTGGTTCAGAATTCCTTCAGATGGCTCCAGGATGCCACTTTAACTAGTTAGATTTCCAAAAAGTCACAAACACCAAACAGTTGGACCATCAGCGAGGAAGATACAAGTTGATCTCTGAGCAGCATGAGAAAGATGATTCTAGAATACCACCTTCATTACAGCACATTTGGGCAAAGCCAGTGACAAATCAAAAACTCTAGAAACCCAGAGATTTTGAAAATAGAAGGGTTTACTGAGCCATTACAAATGTAAGCCAGAAACAGGATGGAGTTCTGGGACAGGAATTTTCTGCTTCATCTGCAGCAAGACCCTTTAACAGAAACAACTTGCCTGTCAGACTCAAGAAATAGAGGACATTTATAAGGGGTCTCAAGAAAAGAAAGCTGTTTAAATCTACATTAGCTACAGATAAGTAAGGTGGGCTAATGAGAGGTGTGGGAAGTCCAGGGACAGGGGGTTAGTCCACACAGAAGGTCATGGATTGATCACCGATGATGGGCAGGCACTCTTCATGCTCTAAGTGGAACACAGTGGTTCTGGGAAGCTTCTAGATAATTGTTGAAATGATTCCCTTGAGGAACATGGAGCCTGGTTAGCTCTGGCTCATGACTATTGAGTGGTGACCTTGCCTTGTCTCTGTCCTCCTGTCTCTGACCCTTATGTCATTTAATTTTAGGACATCTCATCATTCTTTTCTTATCGCCAGACTATATGAGTTTTCTGACTGTTTGCCTCTTTATTTTGCAAGATGCTGACATTCCACTGTTAGAGCTTAATTGCTTTGGATGTAACAAGTATCTTCTTCATTCTCCAGACTGAGACAAGCACCTGGACTCCACCACTGGGCAGGAGAGAAAGAGACAGGTCTGTACGGCAATTGTCGGTGCACTCACTTGACTTCCTGCCAACTCAAAATAGGTGAGAGAGAGTAAGCAGGAGGCGCCAGAGTGTGTCATGTATCATGTATTGTAAATCACAAACTATTTTTTAGTGTTACCTATTATATACCCAGCATAGTGCTGGGCCCATAGGTGTGCACTGCATATGGGATGGGTTAATTATAGATACTCAGTTTTAAGAAGAGTTTTAAGAATATGTTAGCATTAGAAGCACTCTGAATCAGGTTCATACATTATAAACTTAAAATTAATTTTTAAAGTACTCAAAGCAAGTTTGTCATGCACGTTTGGCTTAGTGAACAAAAATCATCCCTTCCACATTCCCCATCCCAAACAAAAATCCATTTTATTCATTCATTTGCTTGTTTATTCATTCAACAGCTATTTTTGGTGTTCGTACTCAACCATTGTGGAGGTTCTGCAGAGGGCGCAGCATTGAATCATAGCCCCTGGTCTCGAAGGTTGACAGGTGACTATGTAATCCCAATGTGGGCATGTCACTTCTAGAATCAACGATTCCTGAATTGCTCTCTCTGATTTGTATCCTCCATCCAAGTTCCTGAATCCCAGTCTATCAAGCAGAATTCATCTGGGGTGTCTAATTGCAGACACCCTAAGCAGCTGTGACTTCTGCCAGATAGAAGAACTTGAGTTCTTTTTCAGGCAAAACATGAGGGTTAGCCTCCAGGACTAACATGCGCTGTTAAAATCCAGACTCCTCTGTACTCTGACTTCACCAACCTTACTCCATCACTTCCTGATCTAGGATCTGCATTCCAGGTGACAGGAAGATGAGAACAAAAGAATGTCCCTTGGCCCTTTAAGGAGGTTTCCACTAACTTCACTGGGCAGAAGTTAGTCCCATGGCTGCACCTTGCTGCAAAAGAGAATGGGAAATCTCACCTTTCCCCATCAGGCTCCTGATCCAAGAGAGAAAGTCTAGAGTGAATGGTAGGGTAGCTGACAGTCTCTGCCACCGGCCACACAGGGTGCCTCGGGCAAGGTCCTACTCTAAGTCCCCTACCCTCAAATGCAAAGGTAATAACCCGTGCCTTCCGGGAAGGGAAACAAAAGCCATTAGGCTTGAATGACATTATTCACGTCACCAATGTTCTCTCGATTGTGTATATTGTAAGGCTCTAATCTCATTTTTTGCCTCCTCATCACTGTAAAATAGATGTCAGCGCACATGACTATTAAAAACTTTCATGTATATTAAGACAAAACCCTTGCAGAGGCAATAACAAAACCATAAAGCACTAAGAACTGTGAAATGAGAACATCTAAGTTTTTATTAAAAAAAAAAGCAAAACATTAAATTGGTCATATTGACCACGGTATTTTAAATTTCCAATTATCTTGCTTATTGCAAACTCTTAGACTAGGACATGGAAAATGGGGAAATCAATTAATGTTACCATGAGAACCCTAATTTTTTAGACCATATCTTTGAAATAACTCCATGCCTTTAGTTATTATGCATAGAAGGAAGAACAGAGCAGAGAGAAAAATGCTAGCCTGCATAATACTTGCAATGACAAAGTCCATGGACGCTTTGATGTCAGTATCTGACAGCGTCAAAATGGGGCAGATCAGACCTCCCCTGCTGCTGATATTCATCTGGGGATAATTAAGCCACCATCAGGTTTCCCAAGCAGGAAAGAGACACAATTTTCCCCTCTGAAGAAAAGGGCTTCTCTTAAGTTCTGCTGAAATCACACCTTGAGCACACTGAAAGAACTTCTCCTTACATTGTGATTTATGAAAGTTCCAACTGTTTGTAGCCAGCATTTCAAGCGCTTTTGCCCCAGTGATTAAGGTCAGATCCCAGTCCAAAGCGAAGTCCCCCTCCCTGTCTAGGTGTTTCTGAGAGTTCCCATGCGCTTCCTGGGCTCATGAAAAAGCCTTGTTGAATTACAAAAGGCAGCTGTGGTGGTGGTCTCTTTTTTCAGGCTCCCTAGTGTCCTGGCCCTCTCTCCCCCACAGAGTGCCACATCCACAGGCCAGTGACTAATGGCTGTGTCCATGAGCTCTGTGGCTCGCCTGGAAGCTTACCAGCTATGCTGGACACTCAAGGGCTTTGCAGCCTTCCACCTCACTGACACAAATCACAGATCTCTGATCAGCACCGCCTACGAAGTTGGCAGAGATGCTAAGCAGTGACTGAGCCCCAACAGTGGAACCTGCATACTGAGAGCTGCAATCCTGTGACAGAGACTCTTGTCTCCCAGTATCATCTCTCCTCTTTCTGTATAGTAATAGAATCCATAATCTTCACAGTCCAAAATAAAGACCACACTTTCTAGGTTCCCTTGAAGTTGTTTATAAAAGCACATGTCTAAGTTCTGGCTAAAGAGATATAAGTGTAAATGGAAGAGTGGTATCATACCCTTCTTTCTTTTTCTGCCTTACCATTAATAAGAATGTAGATGCAATGGCTGGAGCTCCAGCAGCAATGCTGAGCCATGAGATGACCCAGAGAGTGGAAATATAATGAACACAAAAACAAAACAAACAAACAAACAAACAAACAAAAGAGGGAGTTTGGGTTCTTTTGACACTATGAAATAAACTCTAACTCAGAGGTAACTGTCTCTGGACTTACAGAACATAAGAGAAAAATAATGTTTTTGCTTAAGTCACTGTTACATATTATTCACCCTAATTATATGCTACAAATATAGAGCTATCCATAGTCAAAATAGCGATTAGGTGAATTGGCTTTTCATCTTCCGGAACCTTCTTTGATGATTCTTCTCCCACAGCCCACTGTCTTCAGATGCCCTTGGTCTACGCCTGCACTAAAGCCCTCCACTGAACTGCCCATGCTCTGAAATTTTTCTAATCTCTCTTTTTCTATCCAGATTTACCAATCCTGTATCCCGTTTCCTCAGGATCTGGCAGGTGACTGACTAGGTAATGTGATAATTAAATTTATACTAAGTCATTCGTGGGAACTAATGAGTATTTTTAATTCTAATATGGCATTCTAACAGGGGCTTGGATGACTAGACCCAAGGAATGACTAACATGGGCACCCTGGTAGGTAATTATGGCAGGTTTTTTCAGGTAGGCAGGTTTTGTGACATGTGATATAGGAAATACTGTTCTGCAGCTGTCAGGCAGCTCCAAGTTTACATACCTAACATGTCAGATTCAGCTAGGATTCCCAGACACTTATCTCCATTTTTTTCCTTGTATTGCTTACTCATGTAAAACCATCCCAACGGTGTTTAAAATACGGAACCTAAGTGAGGGAAAGTGTAGAAGTTAACAGTTGGAGGACAGTTTCAAGTTTTCAAAAATGATAATTCTTTTGGTTTTCCTCCCATGGAAATTGGAAACAGTATTTGAAAAAGACGCCTGTGTCCAAAACAACGATGTGTGCTGCAAAGTGTCAGGCTCCACCCACAATCTCCATCAACCAGCCCTCAACCATCTACACAAGCATACAGTCTAGCTAAGAACAGTGCACTCTGTGTGGGAACACTGCTTCTAGACAAGTCCCTCGGCTCACATCCTTCCAATGACATTGTGGCTCTCTCCCTCTTCCATTTGGAAATGACAGGGCTACCACTGATTGACAGACTACCAGTTACCACACACATTGGGTTGAGGGCTGGCTAATGGAGATTGTGGGTGGAGCCTGAGACTTTGCAGCACACATCGTTGTTTTGGATACAGGTGTCTTCTTCAAACCATCGAAACCTAATCTACTAATTATTTGTGAAACAGTAATAATTTGTTGTTATTTCAGTAGCTTATATTAATGGGCTTGTCCGCAAATCCTTATAACTCAGAGCTAGCTAACAGTCAGGGAAATATACAATGAGGAAATACCAGAGGCCACCTGCGCCATCAAATACTGCCAGAATAAACAGCCACCTTTTCTCAGCCTGGCAGCACTTCCACTAGAAATACAGTAATTTGAGCCTGTGCCCTGGACCCCAAAGTGACAGCTTATGACGGACAGGTAATTGTAAACCAACTTCCTTGAAAAGGACAGGGTCTTGAATGCAAGGCTGGCCTTGGAAAGTAGGGAAGCAAGTAACCTCGTGGTAACGTCTTATCTTTCCTCTCAGAGCTCCTTTTATCTTACCAGCCTCTTCCTTCTCGCTCTCTCATCCCACTGCTGTTTATACCAACGGACCCCTAGCAAGAAATGAGGGTTTTTTCCCCAAATGTCAAAATGTCTTAAGTTACCCACAATAAAAAAAAATCTTAAGTTACTTTCCCCCTTCTCTTATTTCACTTTAAGAAATGTCCCTTATTCTAGAATTGTTATTTTTTTAGGCCTTTACCTCTTAAGCTCACTAAGTTAGAGACCAAAGACCCCCGCCTCCCCCACCCCCCCATCACAAAGTTCAGAGCCGGAAGCACACTTTTTGACTGACACACACAGTCCCCTAGGCATTGTGGGGGGTCTGAGTCATCCTGTTATGTGACTGTCACAATTAACTGATAGTCTTGTTGTGAGAGATAAGATAGAATGGATGGAACGATTAGAAAACAATGGCAATTGAAGATAATTCACAACAATGTCATGCTATAAATCAGTCCTTGAAATAACAATGCACATGCCTAAAAATAGCGCTCAGGTGACTAAGGAGCTAGGTGAGGGGGGCGGTAAGAACTGGAAAGGTCAGGTGAGAGCCCTGTGAGTCATGCCAACTTCAGGAACTGCTCAAGGCAATTGTTTTGGCCCGAACTGGATCCCAGTAAGGTCTTGGTGAATTCTGTTTGGAGGCATTCAGTACTGGTTAAAAGGAAAACGACTCTTACTTGTGACCCTTCTTTCTGTTGAATGAGAAGGCCACTCAAGTTACTGCACAGGAATAACCCTTACTGCTCTTCTGTCCCCACCTGCGAGAGCTTGGCATTTTCTTCTTCAGCAAAACCCTTGGGGATGCAAGGGAGGACGGAAAGAGAAACAGTTCCATCAAGAAGCTATTAGGGGAAAATAACTGAAAATGAAATGAGGTTTTAATCTTACTTCTAAGCCATATTATGCATATATAATGTCTAATTCTAATCTTTTTGTAAAATGAGCAATAATTTAGATGCACTTAAGTCAATATTTAATTACCCATGAGTTCAACATCATTTGTCCCTTTACAAATGTAAAATTCGTGCCATTAGGAAGAAAAATTCAGTCTGAAGTGAGCAAGATTTTGCTTCTAGATTTAAAGAAAGGCTCCCTTTAAACATGGTTTAAATTGTTGGGTTCATCAGTTAGACTGTGTTCAATGACACCGAGAGAAAATGCCCAGCACACCACTGGCCATGTTGTGTGGTGCTCAGTGAATGTTAATTTATTATTTTTAACAAAACTGTATAATTAAGCTATAATCTACAGTTAATACAGACTTATTGAGCATTCCAAATTTTTCATTAACTCACCTTGTGTTTTTCTATTTAGATGAGCTTAAAATGCACAATGGAAACTATTTGAAAATATTCAGTTCTTAAATTACAGTGGACCCTCCCTAAAACTATTATCTCAAGTTTTCATATTAGACCTAATTCTTCCCTGTGCACTTTGTACCCTATTATCTCAGTCAAGATCTCAGATTTGCAACTTACAATTATCTCACCGTGTCAAACAGATCTTCATTAACTGACAAAACCATTCTGCTTCTCCAAAGTGGGGACATTTTAGTGCCTATGTAGTAGATGTCGGTGAATCATTTATTTTTAAAGGATCTGCTGTTGACCCAGCTGATTTCTGTAGTGGTTTTAGTAACTGTTATCTTTCAGTTTTCTTCAGTGAGTGGTTAGCATCTTTGGTCATTTGCAGGATGTTGCTGGCTTTACTCACTAGCAGGTTCTTGGTATAAATTAAATGCAGGTACACCAAATTATTTTAAATGCAATAGACCTTTCAAACAAATCCTTTAGTTGCTCTTTTGCAAAGTGAAGGATTCTTTTACAAAGCCAATAATCACTTCCTAATGCACGGGTTTTGCAAATTTGGAATTTAATCCACCCGATTTACTTAAAACAGGCAGACCCTTCTTTATTTGCTGCACTGAGAGTTGGCCCTTGGCTTAATTTTAAAGAATAAAAGCCCAGATTGCTCCGACTACCCTTGTGTTTGGGCGGGGCTGATGACTAGTGTGTAAAGAGTGCTTTGGTATAAATGGGAGGGAATGCAGGGTGTGGAGGTGGACTGGGGGTGGTCTGTGCTGCAGAGCAGTTGAGGTCAAGATCCCAGCACGGTCAAAAGTTAAATACCTTTGATTTTCTTTCTAAACTTACCAGGCTGTTTGGGAGATTCCATCCTACAAAAACAAACAAATGAACAAAACCCAATATGCCACATAGCTGAGAAACTCCGAATAAATCTTCAACTGTTCACGGAGCAGCAAGGACAGTGGAAGACTTGAGCACAAAGAGATGGGGAGGCCGAGGAAGGAAACATCCAAGTTGACGTCGTAAAACAAAACCACCAAGATGGAAAGGGACAAAATTAGTTCAAATATGATTTTCTGACCTGGAGAATAGAAGCCTAAAAATAAGACCTCCTTCCTATCAAGAAAGGCTGGACTGTGTCCTTTTCATTTATCCTTTGCGTCCCTCACTCCTCTGCTTCGGTCTGTGTTGCTGAGTGTCCAATCCTCCAGGGATAAAAAGAATCGTGCTTTGTCCCACCCAGACCTTCAAAGCAAACATAGCCCCTTGTTTTAGAGGTCTTTCACCTCCACCAAATGCTGATACAGTTTCTACAATCCAGAGGCAATCTGGTGGTAAAAGTGGGGGCAGGTTTTGCAGAAAAATTTTTTCCTTGCTGCAACCAAGACAGGGTACATTTAAAGTCATCTCCCTGGGGATGAAGACGGATGCGTTGGTGCTCTAGGTCCTACATGTTTTAAGCGTTCTTTTCTGGGTAACAAGCATTGCAGGCATTCGGGGTAAAAAAAATCTATGGTTCCTAAATGCTCTGCCCCGCTGGCTGTCTACATTTTTCTCAAGATTTTTAACTGAGTGTTCTTCACGGGGATGCATTTTCAACAGGAAGCTTCGAGCTCTGACTGCTCAGCTCAGTCAACCTCTTTGAACCTCCCTTTTGGGTTCTTTAAATCCTCCGTGTGCTTTACTGCTTGAAACTGAAGGAGAGGGCATTTCAGGGGATCAATCAAAGATAATAGGAGGGTTCTGAACTTTCATAGTTTAAAAGAAGGCTGTTCTCAGAAATCGTGAACAAGAGCACTATTATGAGCATTTAATTATTTCTATGAATATGTTACAGACCCTTCTGTCACTAGAATGTAATAACTAAAAACTGCCTTATAATGAAATTTAAATGAACGTCATTCCGTGAAATGAGACTTTTAAATCAGCCAGGCCAACAATGGCATTTTTTTCCTCCTGTCAGCTCCTCAAAACTATTGCTCCATCAAAACACAAGAAGAATGTTTTTCTTGTCATGTAAGACATGATATTAACATAATTTTCATCATAGT
Source organism: Manis pentadactyla (assembly GCF_030020395.1). Classification (NCBI taxonomy): domain Eukaryota; kingdom Metazoa; phylum Chordata; class Mammalia; order Pholidota; family Manidae; genus Manis; species Manis pentadactyla. Next base: position 8,981,700 of record NC_080020.1, read on the forward strand.
TCCAAGGCCCTAGTTATGTAGTATTCCAGGGCAGCTCCGACTACTTTAAGGATATTGTGAAATTCCTAGAAAAAGAAAAACCTAAATAAAGTTTAATACACTTCAACTGAAAACACAGGCAGGCAGCGTGAAGGATTTTTGTAGGTAGAAGCATCAATTACTAATTATATAAATATATTTGTTCTAATGTATATATATATAGTCAATAAATGTCTTAGCCAATTACCAAGAACCCAAAGGGCAGAGGTCAAAAGGATGCTAGAATGAACTTTAAATATCAAAAAGTGAGAAAATAAAAGAACATTTAAAATACACTCAACTTTGACTATTTAAGACATAATTATACACTATATGGACCTTTTATTTTTCTTCCTGATTATACATGGAGCTTGGACAGTGGTACCTTAAGGCCTTCCCAACATGCTGGGTTTGACAAGAGAGACAGAGGACATGAAAGTCATATTCAGGTAACTGTTCCTGCTCAGGTGGAAATAGATTCCATGTGACAAGGCCTTATGATGGAACAATACACAGCCATCCACTATGATATTTACAGTTGGGATACTGGCAAAGTGTTTATGCTAGTAAAAAACAAAGGCAGGAGTCTGAATTGTACATATATGAGTCCAAATATTTAAAAGAAATGCAGAAATCAATACTGATGGCGGGGGGTGGGGCGGGGCATAGAGATTAAAATTACGAGTAGAATTTGTTTTTCCAGCTTTATGTCTTTTCACATTTTTCTGGTGAGGATGTATTACTTTTGTATTTGTGATTTTTAACAAAGTTTTAAAAGACCAATTCATTTCTATGCCTTTTCTGGGCTCAGTCATTCTTAAGGAATCCTTTTGCTATTTTTGCCAAAGTTAAAGAAGCCTGTTAGCTATTGATACAAATGGAGATTCCGAAGGACCATTGTAGTAATGACCCAGTTTCACAGAGTGTGGTTCAGAAGCCTAACTTAGGCAGGGGTTGTCTAGACATAGTATATGGTGCAGAGTATATATCTCTTATATGGCTGTCATGATTCTTAAGGGTTCCCTTTTCAATGGGTAAACAAAAGATACTCTTATTCCTCCAGGAATAACCAGATGGCTTAGAGTCTAGTGAACAATAGCTTAAATGGGGATACAGGCAGAGAACAGGACAGTCCAAAAGAGACAGCTTGTGTTCATTTCAGTGGAAGCTGAGAATCAGAAGAGACCTCTTTTTTGGGTCAGAGAAGTTTAACTTGGAGCTCTGCCGAAGCTGGGGCTAGAATCATGGGCATAGCAGACACACTGTCCCTGTGCAGAGGACGGGCAGCGTGGCCTTGCACAGGAGCGGGCCAAGAGCAGGACTTGGCTGGAACCGGACAGAAATCAGCCCGACAGAAGAGAAAAACAGACCAGACTTGTGAGGCTGTGCAGAGCCATCCACCTCATCTGAGCCCAACCAGGCCCTGCTTTATCACCTGCAGCCACCTGCCCGCAGATGGGTGGCACTCTTGCCAACTGTGTGGAGGAAAGGTGTTTTCACCACCAGGCTTGCAAAGACTAGCCTGCATAGGTGTGTCCAGCATGATGATGGCCTCCTGGCAGAAAAGTCTGGGACGGATGATGGACTTTTGGCCAAGGACAGAAAGAATTACAAGCTTCTCAGGAGATAAAAGCTGTGGCCCGGGGGTCTGTGCTATGGCATCGTGCTTCTGGATGTCCCCGTCACTGGCAGTGACACCAATTGGAGTGACATTCCTTATTGTCACTGCCTTAGTTCCTTCAGAACATTCATATTTTGACATATAAGTTTATCACTCTAATAATATCGCCATGTTTTTGGTAATCCTTTCCCTTATATGACCACCTGCCATGGCCACTGAAGTGGGGCAATCGGGCAGGAATTGTGGGCTCCACCTTAAAACATAGCCAGAATCCAACCACACGCCTTCCTCTGCTCCCTCCCACCCAGATACTGTCATCAACTTTTCTTCCCTGGATTGCAGTAAGATCTCCAGACGGATCCCCCTGCTCCTTCTCACAGCCCTCTGTAATTTCCATGTAGCAGCCAAAGCGGTTTATATAAAACATGTCAATGTTGACACCACCCTGCTTAGATCCTCCATGGTTCCCTGTGCATTCACATCGAGCCTCTTGGCGGCTTTGCTGGGCCTCCAAAAGCCTGCATGAACTCATGTCTGACCTCTCTGACTCCATCCTCTGCCATCTCTCCCACAGTATCAAGCTCAGACTCCACCGTCTCCCTGTATCTTGAAGCTCACCACACGTGTGCCTGTCTCAGGCTCTCGGCTCTTGCTGGTGCCTTTGCTTAGAAAACTCTTCACTCCTACTCTCTCTCTCTTTTGCTTTCATTTGATTTGAGCATAAGGTATTATTAATGTTAAAAAACTGCAAGTTTTCAAATACCATTGAGACACATGAATCCTGTGTTAAATCATAACGTTTTACTAAGCGGAGTGACCACAGTCCTTTGCAACCATGTCAAAGGGCACAAAGGGGAGGGGTCTGGTGGGGCCTGGGAAGGCACACAACTGACCAGGCTCCCAGGAGGCCTCTGTGTGGACAACTTGTTGGCAATGGGTTCTGGATTCTGTTTCCCTCTAGTCTTCAGTGGCTTGTCTTCTCACCATCAGGACTTAGCCCAGATGTCCCTCCTCACGTGGGCCTTCTCAACCCCCCAATCTAAGATACCCCCTTTCCCATCACTTTGTCCCCTCTCTCTGTGTCGTTTTATTCATAGCACTTAACACGATCTGAAGTGGCCATACTTATTTTAGCTTTGCATTAGCTTTCAAACGATGACATAGGAAAGTGTCAAAGACTGGGGGATTAAGAAACAGAAATTAATTGTCCAGTTTTATTGAGATATAATTAACACAGCCCTGTTGCAGGTGTACAGCAGAATGATTTGACTTACCTATATTATCAACAGAAATTTATCTTCTCACCGTTCTGGAGGCTAGAAGTCCAAGATCAAGGACTGAGCAGGTCTGGTTCCTTCTGAGGCTTCTCTCCTCAGCTTGCAGGCACAGCTGCTCTCTTGCTGCCTCTTCACATGTTCACCCCACTATGTGTGCATCCCTCTTATCTCTCTAAGTGTCCATTGTCTTCTTCCTATAAGGTCACCATCATCCTGCACTAGGGTGCCTCTCTCACAGCTTCAATTTTACCTGAATTACCTCTTTCAAGACCCTATCCCCCAATACAGCCACATTCTGAGAAACTGCAACTCTATCTTACAACATCAACATACAAATGTTGAGAGGAATGCAATTCAGTCCACAGCAATTACCTATTTGCTTTTTGACTGGCCTGTTTATTTTTGTCCCACCATGCTTGAGAGTCAGCATTACCGGAGCAGAGATCTGTCTTCTGTTCACAGCTGTAGTCCTGGTGCTAACACCACGGCATTTCATCGGAAGCGCTAAGGGTTTGTCCTCCAGCAGTGAATGGTGAGTGGCTTTGCATGATTTATATTACCTTCCCCCAATGTGCTTCATTTTTCTGAAAGACTCATTAAGTTTTTATTAATAGATTTTCCCATGAGATTATCAATGGCATCACATTCCAGCTCAAATCCAATGAATCTGACATGTGAGTCCCTTGAGCAACCTGATCAGTCATAAATATCCAGGTTCTATTAACCTTTTTAAAGCGTTGAAAGTATCTCAACTATTCCTCCCACCTCTCTTTCCCACCACCATCTTTTCATATCCCCAGCATGAAGAGAGTCAAGCCGGGAACCTAGTGGATGAACTTGTATGGGTCTGCCTCTCGGAGCTTCTCTGATTCTACAGGGTGCTGGAATACATCGGCTGATCCACACCTAAAAATGTTACCCTCCACCCAGCACCATGATTTCCTTTGCTTGGCTATGTGGGCACAGTGAATTCTAGACCCATAGCCAGTCAGAATCATTGAATTTACATCAGAGGCTGCAAGGAGACCATGGCCTTACCTAAAGAATGCGTGGTGAAGCTTCCGGTAAGAAGTGATCCATTCCCCCACATTGGTAGGTTCTATCCTTGATAAGAAAGCATTGTTGTGCAATAAGCGAAAAGTTTTTATAAGAGTGAAAATAAGCCCACCCACGATGCCGTATATAAAGAGTGCACAGGGAACCAGCTTAAAGGGGCACCAACCACTGAAGCTTGGGTGGTCCAACAGGCAGCTGTTTCAGGAAGGGGGCACACCCGGATGATGGAGGACCTGATCGGTTATAATCAAGAATTTTAGTTCCATACTTAGCCTCATAAGAATCATTGCTAATCTGTTTCTTTTGTCAGCTTGAGACTTCACACACTTATTTACCACAACATGGCACCTACTCACGTAAAAACATACACATCCTCAAATATAATTAGCTTAAATTTGGGGGGAATAAAGAAACCCACTTCCAGGGACACACACACTCCCAAAAGTATTTTTGTAGTTGTGATTCGGCATATTCCAGAGGAACGATATTATTCAGAGTGAACTGGTCTGTTAATTTACTCACCATACATACAAGCCCTGGAGAAGCACCAGGTCAGAGGAGAAGCACACCAAAGCTTCCAACAAAGTCATCCTTCACTTTATTCAACGTGTGACCTGAAAGGAAAGTTGAACTTGAAATCCGACAAGCACTTCTTTAGAACACTTTTAAAAATGAGCTTTGGGCCACTTGTTAAATCTCCATAGGGTGAAGCTTGCAAGAGGGTAAAAAGTCCCTAGGTGTCATACCACCAAGTATTCCTGAGTGTCAGGAGGTGTGTTTAAGTTTGCCACATTTTATACTTGTAAGTGTTAGTGGTATGGTTCATTTTTAAGTAAGGGGTAGAATTTGATTTTGATTCCTTTTACTATGTCTTGATGCAGAGCTTTCAGAAAGTAAGAATACCCCTCCAGGAATAAGACAAACCCCAAAGAGGATTTGATGGATAAATTATATCCTGAAAAGAAAGTAAACTGTAAGTCTAGCACTTTATTAAGCCGATAGTTTATTCCTGGGTCTTTAAAGCTACTTGTTGTTTTCGCTGCTTAAGGAAGAAGAGTGTGTGTACAGAGAAGGAAGCTTGAGTTCTTCTAAGGTTTTAACTTAACTCTGCATTAGGGAGTTGGTGTAGACTGTCACATGGTATCCATCTAATTGTTCCCTACCTCTCTCCTTCATGCCTCTCAGAACTGAACAGGCCTGAGGATGAATCCCAGCAACCTTGAGAAAGTTGTCTGACTTCTGAGCTCTCTTCTTCATCGGTATAAGTGGGCATTATGATGTGACCTCATGGGATTGTTGTAAAGATCACATGAAATAAAATATGTAAAACCCCAAATGATGCCTGACACATGGGGGCCACCTGGGGCTAGTGCCATCCAGCTGCCCTTCTGCCACACCCCTTTTCTTTCTGCTCTACATTTTCCTCTGTTTGTCCTTGCTACCTGCACCCTTAAAACAGGCAGCTGTGGGTGAATTCCAGGAAGGTTTGTAGGAGGATAGCCCCTGTGCTTTGCCCATTCTGCTACCTGATGAAAGGCCCCTGCAGTAGGAAAAATTCCAAGTAATGGAGCTTCACAGGTTCATTCATACCCATGACTTCGTAATTGGTGTTAATTCCCCTTGGGCAAGTTAATAAACAGCCCACACATAATTACAAATGCAAATGTTGAAAGCTTACACTTGATGGAGAGGGTCAGTGACGCTTGGCCTGGGTTCCTCTGGGGAGAAAGAGGGCCTCCAAAAAGGGGTCACTGTCACCTTCTGCCTCTTGCTCAGGGCCTGGCACCCTGCACTTGTTGCTCCTATTTTTCTGTTAATTTACTCTTTTGCAGACTTTATGTCTGGGTGTACTGCTTCTGTCTCTTCTATTTCTTTTGTGTTTGTGTTTGACTTGTATTCTCCCTTGCATGTGGAAGTATTTGGATGAAGTGTGCCGCAAGCCCCATAGGATTTAGGGAAGAGGTGACTTTGCTAACAGATATCAATAATGGAGGTTCTCAGTGATAGTGGAAATTGCTGGGGTTCACTGTTCAAATCTTCAGGTTACCATCGTGTACATCATGAACATCACCAAACACATCTTTGTTCAAATTGCTGCACAAATTGAAACACTTACAAAATAAAGAATGTTAGGTAAATCCCTCAGGCTAGATTTTTCTGGGAGTAGGAAATAACCTTTTTTCTCCACTTTGAAGCTGGCTTGGAATCCATGTGTGTTTTGATTTTCAAGCCAAATCTGAGTGTTTGTGATTTTAGTTCAATTTAAAGATGACAAAGCACACATTCCACCAAGAAGAGTTGTCAAATGTACTTCTGCGGCTTTAACAAATGAGCAAAATTACTGTGTTCTCTCTCTTCCATGGGATCCTGATCTCACCCAAGTACTTATATGCCTGCTTTAATGCCACTTGGGTGTAAGATCAGGGATGGAAAAGTGACAAAGGAGAAAAGAACAGTAGGTAATGTACAGAGGAACATGCCACAAAAATCCTACCCACAAAGAAAAATAGAAAATTCCTCCCCAAATCCCCAAAGAACTTTGAAACTGTCAGAGAGGAACGTATGAGGAGCCAAAGGCAGCTTTGTTTACAGGTCAGAAACATGATAATTCTCCATTGACTCTATTTTCCTTGCTCATCCAAGAATAGCCGACAAATCTTGTAAAGTAATATTTTCTCACCAGAGGGATGCTAGGAGAGTCCTAAGAGATACAGAGCCCAGCTGCTAAGCCTTTCTACTTTCTTCAGCTTAACAACCCAACTCACAGCATTTATTGAGCAATTACTATGTGCTGGGCTGTGACCGCATACCAGGTAAGGTTAGGAGTTTAGATGTTTACGCATGATACTTCCTTTTAAGTGAGGAATATTTGGAACCTTCTGTCCCCCAGCTCTTTGTTTGGCTGGCTCCTTCTTTTCATTCAAGTCTCAGCTTAAGTGTCATCTGTTGCACCACCTTTTCTGACCATCCATCCTAGAGCTGCCCCAGCCCCTGCATTTTCCACTTTTCATTTCATTACCTTGTTTTATTTTTTACTTTCTTTGAGGATGTATGAGTACCTAAAATGATCATGCATATTCATTTGTTCACTTTTGGAGTTTATATGCTGTATCCCCACTAAAAATCCAAGCTTCAGGAGAGCTGGGCCTTTCCTGTCCTGTCCAAGTACTCAGCACGTGGCTGACACACAGTAGACAAAGGGTCGCACGAGCAGGGCACCACGGCAGTGTCACTCAAGGGATGCCACATGGCCAAGGCTGTCCCCGGTGTCTTCCTTTGGTCCTTCTGAGACTGAAACTGTGACTGAGGTTTGGGGGAGGGTCATGGACCTCTTCCAGGAGGGCACCGCGTTTCAGAGGATGAGTAGGAGTCAGCAAGGTGATGACACAGGAGAGAAACACACCAGGCAGAAGGAACAGCTCATGCAAGACCCCGGACCCGTGGAAGAACTCACGGAATTCTCAAATTTGCAAGTTTTTTGGTGTAACTGTAGCAGGCACTGAAAGATGAAGACAGGTAGCAGATTAAGTGGGCGAGAGAGAAGCAGAAAGCAGAAGCCAACTACTGAGGAAAATAAGCTAAGGTATTTGGGATGTGACTGAAAGATTTTTAAGCAAGGAGCCCAAAAACATTGTGGCCCTTCAGTGGCTTTTGAGTAAGTTTAACCAAGGTCCAAGTCCCAGTTCCACTACTCACAAGCTATGCGACCTACTGTCTGTGCCTTCTCTCCAGTGGGATAATAATAGAACCCACTCACACATTTGTTGAGTAGATTAATGCCTGCAGAGTTATTTTGCCCTGTGCTAGGCACATAAAACTGTGCAATCACTTTTGGCTTTCATGATGATGATGATGACTGGGGACACCATGATTATTTATGCATTTTCAAAAGAGCCTGTGGGATCAGTGCAGAACAGATGAGATTAGCTTTCAGCTCTCATGACCTGAAAAATAATTTTTTTGTTTTAAACTTTATGGAAATATCACTCATGCGTAATAAACTGCACATTTTTAAGTACACGATTTGATAAAACATTTTCAAGCATATTTGGAGACCAACATAGGAATGCTCATTTGTAAAAAAATATACAATAATGATGACCTACTATTAACCATTTCAAAAGAAAGTATTTTAAGACCTAAAAAGTAGGAAGAACATTCTCTCCAAAGGACAAATATTTACATTGGAAAATACGCTTTATGAAAAAACTCACCTCACTATTTTCAACATTTTCCTACAGATCAATGAAAACTCTATTCTGCATTGGTGTTTCGGAACCTCTGACATTCAGTCTTTATTAGAGAGAATGATCCCAAATGCAGGGGTCAACCATAGGAAGAGCTTGGTGGGAATGTGTACGGAGATGGGGTGACAGATTCAAGAAATATTAAGAAGGTAGAATCAGTGGGTGGGACGTTGGGAGTGAGTGATGGGAAAAAGTTGAGGATGGACCATGGGAAGGAGGCAGGACTCAGGAAGAGGGGGAGGCTTGGTAGAAGAGCGCCTGATTCTCTGTTTTGTCGCGTGTTCCCTTTGGAGTTCCCGAGGGACATCCCAGTAGAGAGGTCTAATAGGCAGTTGGGATGTCTGGATCTGCAGCCTAGGAGGTCAGTCTGTACTTAGGATACAAAATTGCACATCGGCTTTGTGGGGAATTTGAAGCCACTGGAGTAGACGGTGTGCATAGAGGGGAAAAAGAGCCATTGGCATTTTTTAAGCCTCCCCCAAGGAATGATATGATAACCAGGTTAGAGAAGCACTGTGGAAGGAAGCAGGTGAGATATTAAACTCTGATAGGAGCACCTCATGTTTGTAGAGGGATTTTGAGTTTATTTTTGCATATATTATCTTTTGCTTATATTATCTTACAGAATTTTCCCAATCATACTCTGAAGTAGAAAGTATACCCTGGCAAGGCAACAAAGGCCAAAAGCTACATTTAGGGATCAAAATGTGCTGTAGAAATTAGAGAAGAAAATAGAAAGGGAGCAGAGGTAGCTAAAAAACCTGGAAACAGTGCTATCATAGAAAACTGTCATTTTTGAAGAGACAGTCATAATAAACATTTCTAGCGGCATTGCACAATGAACTCTATTTCACTTGAGCCCCACAATAAGCCCATGAAGAAGATACTATTATTAACCATATTTTACAGTTGAGGTGCTTGCAGTTTACACAGATTAAGTAAACTTGCCACAGTGCTATGAATGGTAGAGGCAGAATCCAGTCCCATGAGGTCTGATGCCAGGCCTATCAAAGGCAAGGGAGTGCCCAGTTGTGCCAAGGGCTCAGGGAACTGGTTCAGGATGACCAGGCCTGAAATGGGTCTGTGGTATTTGGCAGTTGAAAATCTTAGCTTGGGGGATTGGGTGAAAAGAGGGAAACTGAGGAGGACAGGTGCTACCCTGAAGTGGATGTGGCCACCATGTGCGGTCTCAGAAGTGAGATGGCTGAGCAACAGCAGGGACCATCTGCCTGCATCACAATGGGAGTCCCTCCCCTGGGAGCTGTGAGGTGTACAGCCTGCGCAGTCCCACCCAGCAGCCCAGAATGAAGGCTAAGTGGCATTTGGGACACACTCCCATCTATTTTAAAGAAGCTGGTGTCACTGAGGGAGGAACAAGATACGGTAGGTGCTAAAGAAGGGCACTGGCAGGTGGAAGAGCCTGTTTTGGTTGTTTTTCAAAATGGGAGAGATTTAAGATTTTTATGCTAAGAGGAAGTTGCCAGGGCAGTCCCAGCATCCCTGCAGAATTTTCAATGGTGGCCCTTTCCCCTAATTTTTCCTTGTTGGGACAACATATTATATGGTCGCCCTAAGTGGAAGAACCTTGGGAAAGGGAGAGGCAGAAAATATATGAGAGAGAAACTTCTGGAAACAGGGAGTGGCTCCTGGGCAGGCAGAGGGCTGAGTGTTAGAAGTGGGCTTTAGGGCTTCCCCTGAAGCAGGTGGGTGATGGGGTAAGAGTAAAGTGTGAATGCTAATGGGTTAGGGGCTGGATACAAATTTGGGAGATTTCTTTCTTGGCCCTTTTCTTCGGGAGGCAAGGGTCATGAGGTCACAGTTTAAGCCTCAAATTCCACATTCAGTTTGTTTTACTCTGTTAGCCGTAGGCCAACCTTTTCATAAATGTGGGTCCATTGGTCTCTGTAACAAAAGGCATACAGTGTGGTTAGATCTGAGCTAAGCATGAACAAATAGCAAAAAATGGATACCCTAAGAGAAGTTGACTTAGTCATGTTTCTATCACATATGAAAATGCTAGCATAGCTGAATAGTAGAGTCAAATCTATACCACCAACTCTCTCTTGAAGTATGTATCACTGTATCCCATTTCATTGTAATTAAAATAGTAGCTTATTCTTGAGAGCTTATAATGGGCTACAGAGTTCTGTTCCAAATTTATATATTGTAATGTAATATTCTAAATGTATATATTTTTCTACTTTTATGATTCATTTTTTTGAATAGATGAGAAAATTGAGTAACTCACCCAAGTTTACACACTTACTAAATGTCAGAGCGAGGATTTAAATCCAGGGCCCACACTTGCCTCCAATATGTTATTTCCCCCCTTGTCTTGCTCTCTCACTCTAATCTGTTGATTTAAGTTCCTTTCAGGCTTTCTGTTTTATCTAGCCTTAAGTCAAAAGTTGTCATTATGATAAACTGACCATGTCTGAATTCCCCACAAAAGGATAAGATGGTAATCTGATAGGAAGGCTCCTAGCAGTCTGGACTAGATGCCTAGAGCTCAACGATGAACAGTTTTTATTTGCTGCCCCGTGAAACAGACTCTAGCTCCTCTGAGAGGTCACCAATCAGCATGCTGGTGGAAGCATATGCTAACTGGATTATTCAGTTTAGGAAACACAGTTGTAAAATTCAGCTGTAAGAGCAGTTGCCCAATAAGGCCTGATGCGAGAACTGATTCCGTGATCAGAGAGGCCACCCTTTGGCTCCAGCCATTCTCCATCTGTGGCAACCTCCTTATAATGTTGTATATTGGAAGGATTCAAGAGCAAACACATGGCTTTGGAGAAATCTCTCCTTCATTCTTGATTCTTCTCTCTAAAATATTAATATAATATAATATGCAATGCATTTATTGACAGAAACTATCTCCTTTGGTGAATAGAAAAACACAATTTGAACAGTGTGGAATAATTATAGCTCAATCAATCAAAAATCTAGTATCAAAAAATGACAATGTAGAGGTTACTGGAGTACAAAAGAAACAGAATTCACAGTTCATGACATAAGATTAGATTAGTGTTAAGGAGAGTTCTCTTACCTACACTGATGCGAATATAATGCTTATGTAGGATTTTTAAGAAATTGGATAGAGTTTTATTAAATCAAAATTAAATTTTTTTTCATTGAATTAATATTATGAGGGTTTCTATGACAATGAAAGCCAAGAATAATGTGTCTTTTTAGTTTATTTTTATGGAAATATAGTAGATACTCAACATAGCGACTTGACAATTATATACATGACTAAATGTTCATCATGAGAAGCATAGCTACCATCTGTCAACATGTAAAGGTATTATAATATTATTGACTATATACCCTACATATGCTTTTATCCCCATGACTAATTTATTTTATAATTGGGAAATTGTACCTCTTTATCTCCTGCACCTATTTTGCTCACCCTCCTCAACCTCCTCCCTTGTAGCTGCAGTTTATTCTCTGTGTTTATGAATCTATTTCTGTTTTGTTTGTTTGTTCATTTGTTTTGTCTTTTACATTCCAGATATAAGTGAAATCATATGGTATTTGTCCTCAGTCTGACTTATCTCACTTAGCTAACATAATATCCTCTAGGTCCATCCATGTTGCTGCAAATGGAAAATTTTCATTCTTCTTTAGGGCTGAAGAATATTCCATTGTATATATGTACCACCTCCTCTTTGTTCATTCATCTGTTGATGGATACTTAGGTTGCTTCCATATCATTGCTATTATAAATAATACTGCAATAAACATGTCAGTGCATATATCTTTTCAAATTAGTGATTTTGTTTTCTTGGGTATATTCCCAGAAGTGGAATTAGTGGGTTATATGCTTTTCCTATTTTTGGTTTTTTCAGAAGCTTCCATACTGCTTTCCATAGTGCCTGTACCAATTTACATTTCCACCAACAGTGTAGCAGGGTGCCCTTTTCTCTACATGACTGCCAACACTTGCTATTTCTTGGTTTTTTGATACTAGCCATTCTGACTGGTGTGGTTTTGGTTTGCATTTCCCTGGTGATTTGTGATACTGAGCATCTTTTCATGTGTCTGTCAGCCATCTGTATGCCTTCTTTGGAAAAATGTCTTCACAGGTCCTCTGACCACTTTTTAATTGGATTATTTGTGTTTTTGGTGTTGAGTTGTATGAGTTCTTTATATACTATAGCTATTAATCCCTTATTGAATTTATCATTTGCAAATATTTTCTCCTGTACAGCCAGTTGCCTTTTTGTTTTGTTGATGGTTTCCTTTGCTGCGTGGAGCTTTTTTAGTTTTATATAGTCCCACTTGTTTATTTTTATTTTTGTTTCCCAATAATTGTTTTATGATACCAATTTGATAATACATTTTATTCTTATTTGGTATATTTGTCATGACAACATAAAATTATACAATGATTCAACAATTACATAAGGCCATTAGGAACCATTCTGTTGTTTTGTTTCTTGGAACATCTTAGAGGAAACTCATTTTCATGTACATTTGAAAATTACGGAGAAAATGTGGCAGCTTCTCAAGAAGTTTCTATTTCCCCATTTGCTGAAAAAGATAGAGATGATATCATCTCTAAATTTCCTTCCGTCTTTAGCATTGGATGATTCAATAGTGTGGGCAGAAGTGGGGTCAGGTCAGGAAGAAAGGCACTGTGGGACAACAAGAAACAAAACACAAGTATTACTTTTCTGGTGGCCTGTAATTCTTAGATGGCCCAAATAACGTCTTCGTATGTTTGCAAAAAATAGTTAAAAACAACTTACCATTAAAAAATATAACTGTATTTTCGAAAGTGAACTCCAGGCTTCACACAAAAATTGTCTTTCTTTCTGTTGGCATGTTCTCTTAGACATGGGAGAGCAATTGGCTAAGCCTTGAATACTTGAATATAATTTCTCTATTAATGAGACACCTCTTTGTCTGAAGATAACATTAAAAAGTAATCTCTGACTTTACAGGATCACAGAACTGGGAAGGAAATTTAAAAAGTTCATTTCTTCATTGCACTCATCAACAAGGTTTTTGGGTGCTATTCATTCACTGTGTTAAGCTCTGGAAATACAGATGACTAAAACCCAACTTCCTTCCTTAAGGAGTCTGCAGGTAGTTGGGGACCCAGGTCACAAACAGATGGAAAGGAGAGTGCAACCTAAGACATATGTAACAAAGCTGCCAATCTGCAGCAAAACTGGGTATTGCCTCTCCCATTCCTGATGTGTTGGCTCAGGGGCTATAATATGTCATTAAATTATGTGTAAATAAGAAAACGATTTCTGAATTTTAGCAGATTGATATTTGCACTAAAAATCACCCTTTAAACGCCAAGGGCCAGGGTAGTGAGTCTACAGTCTGAGAACAAGTTCCCTAATGAGTGGTCTTCCCAAGCAACCAGCAGGTGGATCTGGAGAGGCTGCTGCTGTTCTTGCTGGGCCCAGTGGGAGGAGGATGCACCCACCCTGCATGGGGGGAAACGCTCTGGCTGTGAGGCAGGCCACCTGGGCTTAGTCCCACACCTACCCCTGACCTGACTCGGCTTGCTCCACTGTTTCTTCTTTCTCAGGGTGAGCCCCAAAATGTTTACTTCTTATGCATGGAAAAAGGATAGAAATAATTGAAATGCAAAATAAACAACTGCAAAGAACTTTTTTTTTTTTAACTTAATAGATAAGATACATAAGCAGGGACAGTTCCAAAATATCTGAATATGAGGATTCCTATCTGGTTGGAGTGTGTGTGTGTGTGTGTGTGTGTGTGTGCATGCACACACACGTGTGGATGTGTTAGTGCTTGTGCATATTCATATATATGGATGTGGCATGGGGGTTTTGCTGCAGCTCTACTGGCATAGCAAATACTTGTTTTTACATGTATTGTATCTTCACTTGGAAGGGAGAAGGGTTGAGGAGATTATTCAAGACAGGCTCAGACCTCCCCCAGTCACCACTGTGCGTGGGTGCTACGTTAAGGGTATATGTATATACACATGTTATGAACATGGAGATACAGTATAGGTACATATAAGGGCTGGGATGGTGGTGGTAAAGTTGGTATTCTTATTCATATGTAGCATTCTAAGCAGGTAAATCCATTTGGAAAATAGCTCAGGTGTGTCATTCAAGAACCATAGGAATGCTAATAGACTGACTCAATGAGAACAGTTTCTGGACTCTTGACTGAACAAGTAATTCAAAATGCTGAAAGATTTATATGCACAAAGACTGAACAATTGGAAGCAATCATTGGGTCCTCTAATGAATTATGATTGCATCAATCGTAATACATGGATGCGATGGAATAGTATGCAGCCTTTAAAAATGAGGAACAGGAAGATTAGGTAGTCATTTGTAAACAAGCACGTTTTTAGTGTTTAAAAAATGAATTTTCATTTACTATTTAAAATAAAAATTAATGTATGGCATAAATATATGAAATTATACATCAAAAAGTCCTGGAAGGAATAACACAAAAAATGAAAATAGTTTTTTAATTTCCAAAATTTCTATAATATTATTATTACTCTTTATTTTAGAAAAGATGGACAACATGATTGTCTATGCAGAAAATGCTAAGGAATCAAAACTAAAAAACTACTACACCTAAAATATAAGTTTAGTAAGGTCTCAGGATATAAGGTCAACATATAAAAATCAATTGTATTCCTATACACTAGCAACAAATAATTGGGAATTTTTTAATTCACTTACAATAGTGTCAAAAATGAACAAAATACTCAGGACTAAATTTAATAAAAAACATGCAAAACTATAAAACATGACTGAAAGAAACTAAAGAGGACCTAAGCAAATGGAGAAATATATCATGTTCAAGGAGCAGAAACTCAGTGGTGTTAAGATTGATTGATTTATAGAGACTGATTTATTGATTTATAGAGACAATGTAAATTCAATGATAATACTAGGAGGCTGTCTTTAAACATATAAGTTGACAAGTTCTCCCTGGACTTTATATGGAAATTCAAGGGATCTAGATGCCAAAACAATCTTAGAAAAGAAGAAGAGATCTAGAGGACATATACTACCTGACTTCAAGACTTGTAAAGCTGCAGAAATCACACTCAGGGACAGAAAAAGAGATCAATGTAACAGACCAATGGAGCAGAGTTCAGGCATTACTTATTCTTATAGTGTCAGTTGATTTTAAACGATGCCAAATAAACTCAGTGGAAAAAGGAAAGTTTGGTCAGTAAATGGTGCTGGAACAACTAAATACCCATAAAGAAAAAAAAAAGAGGAAACCTTTTAACTATACCTCATAACATATACAAAAATCAATTTGAGGTAGATTACACATATGTTATAAACCTGAATATAAGGGCTAAAACAATGATATTTTTAGCAGAAAAAATCAGATAATATCTCTATGACCTAGAGGTAAGCAGGTAGACAGGACACAGGAAGCAGGAACCATTAAAGATAAATATTGGTGACCAGACCTTATCACACTAAAACTATGATGCTCATCAAAAGACCTTTAGAATTGAAAGGCAAGCTACTGACTGGGGAATATATTGCAAAGGAAAGTCTTGAACAACTACAATGGAACAAAAAAAGTGGCCAAAGAAGAGAAAGACAAATATTGTATGATCTTGCTTATATGTGGAATCAAAAAAAGAAAAAAAAAAGTGAAAATACATACTGGGCTGAATATATATTATGTAGTAAAATGACTTAAGGCCTTCCTTGTTTCTTCAGAACTGGGTTCACGGAAGAGGAGTGGGACAAGCACTACACCAGGAGTCTGTCCTGGCCTCTCATTAAACTGGTGGCCTCCTGATCTGTAAATGAAGAGTTGGAGTCTGATCATCTCCACAACCTCTTAAGAGTTTTAAATTATGTGGGCTCAAGAGGTCACACAACATAACAACTAACCCCAAACACACTCTGGGAGTTCAGATGTCTTTTTCCACCCTTCGATAAAAACAAATCTTACCACAATACTCCTCAGTTTAACACCTTTCAGTGGCTCATTTTTGCTATCAGAGTAAATCCAAACTGCTTAGCCTAGATTACAAAGGACCTGGTGACTGGCCTCCAGTTTCTCTCTCCTGCCTTTTCTTATCACATTCCTGCCCTTCTCCCAAGCAGCAGTCTGAGCTTCAGCCACCTCCCCATTCTGCACCCTTTGGCCTCTAAGCCTCAGTCTTGGCCTCTGCATTTTCTTCCTGACTCACCCCACCAGCCACCTCAATACTGAACTGGCCTTATTTCCTATGTGCTTTCAAAGCATCCAGGATTTAGTCCTATGGTGGTACTTATCAACTTATCACATGGTATTTTAATATTCACCTTACTTGTGTCTATCTCTTACTGGACTCTGAGCAAAGAGAGAAATGTCTTGAGATTGAGACTTGGGTTGTAGGGTAGAGGTCAATGTCTTTGTTAAGAAATGAACACAGAGGGTTAGAGATATTACTTCCTTAACCCACAGTGACTGTGGCCACAGGTCACCTTTATAAATCACAGTTCCCTCAAGTTGTCACCTTATCATAAAGGAAACTCAACTGTGGAAAAGGAGCGAAGGTGGACTTGAAGGAATTTGACTCACACAGTGTTTTTCAACCACAGCTATACGAGAGAAATACCTGGGGAGCTTTGAAAAACTCCAGGGTCAGGTCCAGACTTGGAGAGCTTGATTTAGTTCTTCTGGGTTAGGGCTTAGGCATCTATATTTTTAAATGGTTCCTATAATTCTTTTGAGAACCACAGTGAGAATCTCTGGTTAGAGAAGTGTAGGGTGAAAGGGGCAGAACTCCTGTGCAGTGTTTCTGTATGTGTGTCTTTGTGTGTGTGTGTGTACAGGGGCTCCTTGGGAGTACAGGCAGGTCAGCCAGGGTGTCGCACCTATTCCTCTGCCTTACACAATTTAATCTATTCCTCATATCCCAAACTCCTTCAGAGCACAGTTCTCAAACCGACAAACACACATGCACTCATTCTACTCTGGTAAGAGTAAGAACTGAAAGAAGGAAGTCCATCACTAAACCGGTAAATAAATTATCTCTAGTTTCAGAAAGAAGACCTTAGCCAGTTGTGATAGAGAATTAACATTTCTTGAGATCCTTTTAAGTTAGGGGTCTTCACATAGGTGTTAGGGGGCTTCGCACGGATTGTCTCATGAGAAAGAAATATGGTATCAAAGTGAGCCTTTGAAGTGACTCTTACACTGGAACCAAAGAGGACCAGGCTAATCTTGGCAGAACCGGATGGAGGTGGCAAAGGTCATCTTTAATGCTCTTACTTTCACTTTCCTGACAGTGCCTGGTGCAGCCATGGCCCCTGACCCCACCCTCACCCCTTTCTTTGCCTCCTGTGGCATTTCCCACTCCCAGATCTGTAATAAATGACAATGGATGGCATAATGAGATAATCAAACAAAATAATACCTGATTAAAGGGCACTGGTCTCATAGAAAGTAATGCTTCTGTCTGGTTTAAATTCATGAGTTTCATTGTGAAGACCCTTAAGGAACGATCCTAGGATGGGAATCATTTCAGCCCCCAGTAGAAGCAAGAGCATCAAAGATGACCTTTGCCACCTCCATCCGGTTCTGCCCAGGACTAGCCTGGTCCTCTTTGGTTCCAGTGTAAGAGTCACTTCAAAGGCTCATTTTGTAAAATGATACCGTAGTTCTTTCTCCTGAGAAAATCCGTGCGAAGCCCCCTAACACCTTTGTGAAGACCCCTAACTTAGAAAGGGTCTCAAGAAATGTTAATTCTCTATCACAGCTGGCCAAGGCCGTCTCTCTCAAACTAGAGATAATTTGCTTACTGGTTTAGTAATGGACTTCCTTCCCTCAGTCTTTACTCTTCCTCTTCTGAAGAAAACTCATGAATTACATGGCAGAGGGGGGAAATATAATTTTCACTTTTCATCCAGATATAATTTATGTATCATAAAATTCACCCAATCGAAGTAGCCAGAAAGTGGAAGCAACCCAAGTGACCATCAGTGTATCAACTGATAAACACAATGTAGTACATTTACCCAGTGGAATATAATTCAATCTTAAAAAGTAAAGACATTCTGACACCTCCTATAACATGGATGAACCTTAAAGACATTATGTTTAATTGAAATAATCTGGTCACAAAAGGACAAATGCTGTACAATTCTGCTTATACAAGGCACCTGGAGTAGTCAAATTCATAGAGACAGGAGGCAGGATGGGTGCCAGGAGCTAGAGAGAGTGGGGAATGGAGAGCTGTTTAATGGCATGGAGTTTCAGTTTTGCAAGATGAAAAAGTTCTGTGGATGGGTGATGGTGATGGTAGGACGGCAGAGTGAATGTAATTAATGCCACTGAATTGTGCTCCTAAAAACATGAAGATGGTATATTTTACATCATGTGCATTTTACCATAATTTAAAAAATAAAAAATTTTAAGTGTGCTCATTTTAAGTGTACAATTCAGTGGTTCTTTACTATATCTAGAGTTGGGCAACCATCACCATAATCTAATTTTACAACGCATTCATCACTGTCCCTCTTCTGTAAAACCACTCATACCCAGGAACAGTCACTTGGGGGAGATATTTTTAACTGGCCATGCGTGTCATGCGCTACCTGGGACTTGACACTCATTGACTCTTAGAAGGAATGTTAGAGATTTAGTCCAATGCCCTCAGACAAAGAAATTGAGAATCAGAGTGGCAAAGGGCACACAGCTAATCTGGGACAGAGCCAGGTCTTTTGATTTCCTGTGAAGTTATTTCTCCTCATACAAAATGCTGTGTTACTCACTTCCTTCAAACTGACCAAAGATGAACAGTACTGAGAAGACATTCCCCTACTCTCCTGTGGACACCTGGTATCTTTCTCTAGCCTCCCATCTCACCTGAGTGGGGAAGAAAAGAGGAAAAGACAGGAAAGTGGAAAAGGCTGCCACTGTATTCAGTAATGCTCTCTCATGCCTTAACTCTGTTAGGAAAGAGTTACAAGGAGTTTTACTGAGAATAACATCTCAGACCCTTTTAGAAGAGTGATTGGAAACACAGCCAGGTGAAGTGACTTCACTTTTGAAGGATGTGGCCTTTCGTAGTGGTGGCAGGAATAACTGGCAGCAAATAGCAACATCATGTGTCAGAAACGCCTAGGTTTGGGGCTGGTCTTGGTGGTCATCATATTCCTTGCCATGTGACTGTTGGAAAGCATCAGAGGAAGTGTGAGTTGATGCTTCTAGAATTCCTGCTATCTTATGCTTCTTGCCTTTCTACTTACAGTAGCATTGAGGCCTAGCAAAGTCTTTTTCAGGGCAGTCATTGGATAAAAGTTGGGGTTAAGGGTAGAGTGAGTGACTAACTTTGTGAATGAGGCCTCCAAAATGTGTTCCAATATTCCTTCTGAACCCAGTGGTCAATGGAAGCATGTCCAGCCGCTCTTATTTCCGAGTGGTGCGCTGGTGGGAGGGCCCTATGGTTGCTAAATGTGAGGGATGAGTAACTAAGTCACAGAGTTTATGGGAAAATCATGCAGCTACAGATTCAGAAATATCTAGACAAAGTTCTGAAACCCAATCATGGGGAGATTTGGGACTCTTTTTCTCTCCTGTCCTTTGGTTTCACAGGGAATTTGATCTATCGCCCTCTTCCCTGGTTATCACCCTAACTCACCACAGGATGATGTGGGCCCCTGGAAGTGCTTGGAATTTCTCCAGCCAGGCTTAATCAAGAGGCAGATACTCCAATCGTCTTGTGAGTTCCATTGTGATGAGACAAACCTACCTGGAGAGGTGGCTGTGGGGGTTGACATAGGCTTCCAGACAATGAGTTATCTGAAGACAGTGCCTGGATCATTCATTTTTAAACTCTTGGTGTCCCATAGAATGCCTGGCACATTTGTTTTCTGAATAAATGAGTAGTAACATTTCACATCAAATGATGCATTATTATGTACAAAGTGACTTATTTCACATGCATGAATCTCATCCTCACAACTGAACCTGCTTCACCCCTGGAAGGCAGGCAAGCCTGTTTTACAGATGAGATCACGTAGCAGTAGGTTGGAGAGGTAACTTTCAGACTCTAAATCCATTGACATTTTTATACATGTGCCTTAACTGAGACTGCCCCTCCTGAGAGACTGCTTCAAGGCACTAAGACAGAGTTAAATAGGGATTCAGATAGCCATTTTGTGGTTTCTGCATTTTATTCCTAAATCTGGGATAGACGTACTCTTCATCTAAGTTTTTCACTAATGGCATTATTTTGTGCTATTTGCTAATCACTGCTAGTGTATAGGCTTTTAATGATATTTTGAGTTAAATAGAATTTGAGGGCTAGCCTGTAATTTTCAGTACCTATTTCCTGATATAGATTTGGCATGACACACTATTTGTATCTAATACAGTTTTTGGTAATTTCAATTAGCTTGATTATAGCTTTATGGCCCTGGGTCTTCAAGAAACACATGTTCAAACATTCTCCCTTCCTAATGAGCTCCTTGTTCCTGTTGAACTTCCGTGACCTTATTGGAAATCAATGACTGCTTCTGATCTTCCAAATGTAATGTTGAGGAGACCTAAATGAAATCACTATACAAAATGCTTTGAGATTGCAGGATGCGGAGAGCTGGCTGTCATTAGCATGAGTGATTTTGCTTAGAGGTAAACCATATTTTAACTCTGTGTACATATTGTGCATGAAGGAATTTCTCTGTGCAGAATTATTTTCCCCAAATAATTCGCAAGATCACAGCACTCCTGGTAGCGGGCAGGTACCACCTAACTCCTGGGCGGCAGCTGGGCTAAAGCGAGCTTTCCTTTCCTAGCAACTGTTGCTAAGAGGGGCGTGGCCTTGGAGTCCGGGGAGGGCGCGTTAGATGGCCTGCTCCCCCTACCATGTAAGACTACACTTCCCGTGATGCTCGAGGGTGGTCTCCGTAGTGACGCATTGGCGTCCGCGGAGGGGATCGGGGAGGACGGGGGCGGAGGTGGCGGTGGGGAGGCGGGCAGTGCTCTCTCCGTGTCCCGGACTCGCGCTCAGGCAGCAACTGCCTGCGCCGCCGCCTCCGCCGCCGCCATGTTGGCTTGAGGGGTGATGACAGGAGGCGGCTGCAGCTTTGGGGACTGAAAAGTGGCGGCGGAGGAGGAGAGACAAAGCTCTGAGAGGAAACCCTTCCCGGGCTGAGGAGAGGGAGGACCCGGCCTCTTCCGGGGAGCAGCCAAGTCCGCGTCGGAGGGGAGTGGAAGGCGGAGGCACCGGAGGAGCGCCGCGAAGCCGGAGACGATGCGCCCCGAGACCCGCTGCTGCCCGGCGGCGCTGGCGGCCTGAGCCCCGAGGGGCCGTGGGGGTCTCCGGCGCGGCCCGAGCTCGCCGCGCCGTCCGCTCGCCTCGCCGGGCTCTCGCTGTGGGTCCCGAGTAGTTCGATGCCCTTGGGGGCGCGGGTTTCCGCGGCCCGGCGCTCAGCCCCGGCGGCGCGAGGTGAGCCGTTTCCCTGCGCCGGCCGTCGCGCGGCCGCCACTCACCGCTCACGCGTCCATGTGTAGCTGCATAGTTATCTGTGTACATCCCCACCCGGGCATTTTCCTCCTGCTTAATGCGGACCTGACTCGGGAGCAAGTGTGAATCAGCGCGGGGCCGGGAAAGGAGGCCGGCGGATTTAACCCCCTCCCACCCCTCCATGTCCGTGTGTCACTCGGCTCGGTCCACCTGGCGCGGCCGGTCCTGGGGCTGCTGCTGACGACGACGGCGACGGCCGCTGCCAGCCCGCGAGTTCCCCGCGCGGCTCCTGGGGATTGTTCCTCTTTGCACAGAACCTCGGCCAGGCTGGCACTTGGACTCCGAAATAACTTATTATTATTTTTTTTCTTGGAAAGCAGATCGCAAACCAATCCAGATCGTTAAGGTTGATTTCTGTTGCTTGAAGACTTCTGCTCTTTTTTTTTTTTTTTTGGTTGGTGGTTGTATTTTTTTTTTCCACGTAAACATCTGGGTGTATATCAAACGGCAAGATGTCCAGTAGTGTCCCGGCGGATATGGTAAGTGAAGATAAGTTACGACACCCTTTGATTTAATTGTGGTTTCCAATCGTATTTAATCAGAAAGGATGCAGGCGTGGGGTGAAGGTTTGCGGGGGACTGTTGAAAAGCCACTGGGCTGGGAGATTTGGAGAAGTTGGAGGTTCTGGTTTCCCCCTTTAGGAAGTACTGCTTTTAATATGGGTTTGCGCATTTGGTTGTGTTTTCTAAATCATTAAAGACAGTGGAGAAGTAAGGGGACACGTACCAAGGTAGCTTGAAGTGGAGAAAATCTCTCTTTGCTAGAAGTCTCTGAACACTTGGATCTTCAGGCTTCTGAAAACGTCAGTGACAGTGGGCAGAGCTGAGGACGGGTGTCCCTACTAGATAACAAGAGGTAGGCAGGAAATCGGGAATTTTGCTCTGAGACACTGAGGAGATCCGTAATGCGGTAAGTACAAATGATATTTTCAAGAACAGCGTCGTAGATTTTTCTTTCAAGAAAAAGACTGCTAGAATTTGCGGTGAGCTTTTTGAAATGTCTGGGTGAGCAAGTATGGCACCAGAAATACTAAGATGTTTTGGAATTTTCACAGATCTAGGCTGGCCATAGATTGGTACTTTTTTCTGACTATTCCAGGACTTTCAGTACCAAATATTTAGTAGTATTACATCATTGGACTTTTAAAAGCTAATAAAACACATTACTGAGGCTTGACCCTTGAATGTTGAGAACTTGAAACAAAAAGTACTCTTTTTATTGACGCTTTTCTTTTTGTTTATAAAAGGTCGGCGTTGTGGAATCTGTTGACTAACAGTAACCCTGTAGGCTAACAGAAATGGGAGGTGGGTTTGTGTGAGTTGAAATTACACTTTGCAATCTTAGGAACAAACAAAATGTGATTAACGAGGAGACTGATAATCGTGCTTATGAAAGAACTGAAGTTAACATAGTTATGCTTACATTAACACCTGAGTATTCGTGAATTACAGCAAAAAAATAAAATTAAGCTTTGATGATAATTAAATTTTAAAATGTCAGATGTGTCTGTACGAGTGAACCTCATTTACAGATTTTAAAAAAATGACTGCGGCATTTTTTTGACCTTGGTTTAAAAACATTTTACTTGTGTTTGATTTCCCAATTATTGTACTATTTAAACGCAAAGGAACCACACTCAGCAACCTTACTTAGACTCTCCTTCCTGACTCTTAAAACTCGTGCATTGTTCTTTTAGTTTTTCCCTTCCATCCTGGTGTGCACAGTTGAGAATCGTCTCCAGCTCTCTTAAGGATAGCTGGACTTGGTTTCCTCTGGAGGTTGCCTGGAGACGTTTCTGGATTGAGCTGGAAAATGCTATTTTCCCTGCTTGATGAGTGATCTGTGGTTCATCACCTCCAGCAAAGATTTGCTCTCCATAAAGCCTCCATTTTATATCATCATGCACACTGCAAGATATGTTCACTCTGAGTACTATTTATTCTGGCACAGAAGTTGGAATGGAATGGATTTGTGTCGTTAAAACAGTGTGACTACTTTCTTTAGGCCCTGTGATGAAGAAAAGCTGATATGTGTGTAGCATCAGTTACAAACTGAAATTATTTGGGGAATACTGGCAAGTCAGAAGGTTTGGAAGCAAATGTTGGAATGTTGGGATCAGGGGACCAGGAAGTAAGGGCAAAGTTTTATTAATAGCTGCAATTACAAAATACAACTATTTCTGTTTTAGACTGTATTTTAAGGCCTCTATGATGTGGTGCTTTGAGATCATTTGATTAAAGGTGATATGCAAGGGCAAAGCAGTATTATGTAATAAACATATAATGCCCTGATGATGCTATTTCAGAGTGTGTCTGAAGTACAGCTCAGGTTAGATTGTTCTGAGTATTTTTTATGTCTCGTTTTCTTGCTGTTCAACTTGTTGGAGGTCATGAGGTTTTTCCCCCAATGTTGAAGATTTTTAAACCTTCATTTGCTGTTACTTACATTGCATTTTTGCTTAAAAAGTGCCTTCATTTGATATGTGTCTAGAATTTTCAACTTTCTGAAATAGAGCATGGTAAATATGGGTTAGAAGTTGTTGATTTAATGTATCATATTTGTTTGCATTTACATTCAAGTGAGAACTATTTTATCATTCTGAATCTTGAACAGTCTCAGCCTCCCCACCTCCACCTCTTTCCACAATCTGCCATCTCCCTTGCAACATAACTCTGAATTGATCAGGATACATACTCTTGCAAGTATGAATACATACATTTTTGCTAGTTGCAGTAAAAATTTCTAGTCTCTAGTGGTGACTGCTAGTATGTGCTGTTTAGAAACAAATGTTATGCTTTTTTTATGTTTTAATGGTGCATGTCAGTTGTATAGGAAAATCCTATTTGGAGTTGAGGTGGGGCAATGAAGTTACTACTCCTGTCATGTTTTCATTAGAGATAATTCATTCTTGAGCTGTGTAATTGCTAAATCAATTGATGTTTTTGGTAGAATCTTATGGCAATGATTGTGACTCACTGTGAAACTGATTTCTTAGAATCTTACTTTGTTTTGTAAATATAACTCATTTAAAATTTATTTTTAAACATTCAATACATTTTTGTGTTTACCATAAAGACTCTTTATTTCAGTAGTCCAAATTTAGCAAATCAGTCTTTTTGGAGGGGGAGTGGCAGCCTACTGAATGGATTTGCTGTACTCTTAAAAATAATTTGAATATGTCCTGTAAATAATATAAATGTATTTACATTAAATATCGGCTTTTCTTTTGCTAAGAGTGATTGAGTTTGAAATAGGATTTACTAACATTCTAGTGTAATCCCTTATTTGTGAAAAAAAACCTCAAAATATCTGAACAGAATATCATTATAATATATTGTATTTAAATAATACATTTCCTTTATTTTCTTTCTTGGCCCAAATCATAGTTCATCTTGGGACAATATTCATTGTTTATAACTGGAGCATGAATTATGTTAAAGCTATAGGTTTTTAGAAAGAAAATGTTTACTCTTTCTGTAAGTAATGAGGCCTAAGGCTGGTTAATAAATAAGGTAGTAATTTTGTTTTCTGGAATGGGAAAGTTATTAAGAAATAAATTACTGTATTTATAAAAGTATTACACAAAACATCTGATATACTATTTAGAGCTTTGGGCTAAAATTATACTTTTGATATCTACAAAATGAAAACCTACGTAAGAGAGAAATTGGCAATTAGTGTGAGAATAATGGCAAAGCAATTTTGGCATTTGAAACACTTTTGATGATAAAACAGTTAAAGAAAAGCCCTGTATCTTTTTACTAATGTAGAAATTGTAACAGATACAACAATTTTTAATATGGGGTTAAATGAGATAATGATAATTTGAGTTTTTTCAGTGCTTAATGAATATTTTTATTGTAATATTATCTCTTCCATTTGTGGAAGAAATATTGGAGCCCTCTGGTGGACAAGAAATAACTAAGATGAATTTCCTTTCAAAGGGAACTTTGACAGATGTAGAGTATACCGGGGGAAAATGCCATGCTAAAAAAAGGTCCAGAGAATAGAAAATTTTCAACTTTGAAAAAAGTACATTGAGATTTAATGCCCAAATTTTCTCTTAACTTATAGGTCCTTTCTATTTTTCTTTTCTTGCTAGAGCTCTTGTTTCAAATGTTAAGTTGGAAGGTTTTATGGAGCTAAAAGGTAGATAAGTACCATTTACATAAATGTGTGACTTGATGAATAGCTTAAGAAATAATATATCTCTTTTGGAATGTTCCTCAAACTGTTTTACTTGAGTATATCTTGGTGTTCTTGATTTAGAAATTTTTATTAAGAAAACAAATGACAAATTATTTCCTTCAGCTTTGAATGACTTTTCCTTTCTAGAGCTAAATCCTACTCCAGCTCATGTTTCTCTCCTGTGAAAATGGTTTTTAATTCATTCTGCCCCACAGTGATCTTTCCATCCTGTGAACCATTTTCTGTCAATGTATTTGAGATTCTTCTTAAACAATGTCAAATTTATATGGGATATCTGTTTTATATTTATTGTATCTTCCATAATTTCTAAAACAGAATAAACATTTAAAAACTGTTTAGTGATTTTCTTGACTCATGAAATATTACTCTCTTTGTTACTTATGGAAAAAGTAAATACTGTTCCCTCTACTACTACTACTACTACTACTACTAAATGGTGTTAAATACAAAGTGTATGATTTCTGCTTCTATTACCACTTTGAGTATGAAAAATACATTTAAGCTTTGGAGTTGTTTTAAATTAGTGGTTAAGTATTGATGGCTCTACTAGTTTTTATAACATGGAACAATAAATGTATTTTAGGAGATGAAGTTTATACTTTTTACATATACTCTTTAAGAATTCCTGTCATTCTGGGGGAGGAAACTGTAAGTGACTGTAGAATTTGTGGTAACTGGAATCCCTGGGCAGTAAGTCATTCTGAATCAGTAAATTTTCTGAATACATGCAGGTTATTTTTAGAAATATCCCAGTCTAACAATTTGGATTACTGTCCTGTTACTTAAGTGTAATATGTTACACATAATTTAATATTTTTGGTGACTTAGAGCTATCATTTGAATAATACTGATTCAGTTCAGTGAGCATTCATTGAGTTCTTCTCTGTGTAATGTAGCATCATTATTCTATAAGTTACAACTGTTATCATACCTTCAGCTCCTGCTCCTGCACTAGATCAGTGGTTTACAGAGTGAGTTGAGGAAAGTCGGTTGAGATGTTGAGAATAAAAATATTAGAACTTTTAATTGTTTATTTTGTGCTCTAAAAAGGGGCAAGAATTGAGCTTTTGAATTAATATATGGGTTGGCCTCAGAGGCTTTCCTGGGTCCACATTCAGATGGTTACAATGAAGGTGGTTTGCTGAGAGAAGATGTGGAAACTCTGTATTGCAGAAGCCAACATCATTACCTGGTTTCTCAAAAGTTTCTGTTGTTTTTCTATTATACTATATTACATAATTACCTTAAAAAATACTTTTACAAAGAATCTATAATACTTTATATTGAGATGGGGAGGAGAGGTTCACTGTCAAAGTATTTCAAGGAGTTACTGAACTCAAAGCCGAATTACACATTTTTATTTTACAAAGGATGACTATTCTAGATGCTTATCTTTTCCATTATGACAAGAAGCTATCATTAGTATACTATGTAGCAGGTGTTTTTGAGAAAACAAGCACTAAGTTTGTCTCTTCAAGACAAAATGGACATTTTAACCACTAAGTGAGAATACCTGCTTCTCAGGGGAAATTAATGTTATGGAGAGAATGTTTTGAAAACATGGTTAAGTATTTCCAGTCTGTTGAAAAATCTTTCTTACAGAGAATTTCAGTGGTCTTTGGACCCACTTATTGGAAACATAAAAAGTAACACATTTTACTTAGTTTGCAAAATAATCAGGAAGAATAAAATTTTTGACACACTGACATCAGGTAACTAACTTTTAACAAAAACTTGTGCATATTTAGTGATAGAATAGAAAAGTGTTATGATTTAGTAAACCAATAAATGACATATTTTTCTGTCTGAATCTATGCATATTTGTGAGCTAGGTTTTTCAGTTGTGACGTAAAACTTTAAACTAAGTCTCATAATACAATGACCTTCACAAACTGGGAAAGCAAGGTTTTAAAAAAAGAGATGTATTCAATATCAGTGCTCTCACTTAATATATTAATATTATTTTTAGTGATTACAAGATTAAAATAAATTAATATTTAAAGTAATAATAGTTAAAATAATAGTTTAAAGCTCTGGTTTAATCTTTTAATTTCTGTTTTAGTATGTGTTATATAATATACCTAGAATATATAATTTATGAACAAATATAAATATATTGGAGGTGTGTGCTCAGGTATTTTATAGTTGAGATGTTCATTAAAGAAGTAGAAGTTGTTGCACAAGATGACTTAAGATTCTAAGCATTTTAGCTTCTGGTGTTTGATATTTATAGTTTTTCTGTCTCATGCTTTGTTGAGCAATTACATTTTTCTATTGTCAGTGTGCCTACCTATCTGTCCTATTTACATTCGCTGATTTCTAATTTACGTGCATGTGTGCATGTGGAAACCAGATTTTTCAGAGTTTATTAGAATAAAGTATGTTAAAAGTAAGCAAATGGTATCCGAGTTGTATTTTCAGGAGTTACCCTATAAAGTGCACGATCTTCATTTCACAGACTTGATCATGTCTCTGTTTTGGTTACTCAGAGTTCTGTTTACTTGAAGGGCCTATTTTCTGGCTTTTAGCCATGTTTTGCAGAGGTGTAGATTTTTGATAGTGAAGAACTAAGTAGATGATTTAAAAAACAGTTTTTATATTTACAGCTTTATTTTGAGCTCATAGGGGAGAAAAGTTAATAGTTTTTGGGTACTTGCTAATTATTAAGCATATGCTTGGCATTTTATGTGAAAACAATTAATTTAATATGACCGTGTCCCTGGGTAAATACAATTGATACATAGATAAAGAAACTGCTTTTGCCCACCAGGTGAAGACCACCAGGAATGCATCTGTAATTTCTGCGGTAGAGGAGGATTAGCAATCAGATCTCTAAGCTGTCTGTGTTACAAGGCAAGAGAAATGCATGGGGCTGGGGTTCAATGTTAGTCATTTTAGAGCCATAATGTGGCAGTGAGAGAAATTTTGATACTTGCTGGTCTTCCGTTGGCCTTGTCTGTGTTTTTCAGGGACATCACAATGTGATTATCAGCTGCTTTTTACTTTCTCACAGCTTAGGTTCAGAGAGGGTGAGGAACTTGTTTGAGGTCATAGAGCTAGCAAAAAGTAGAGTTAGTATAGGAATTTGGGTATGATGGCAGTAGGGATGAAAATACTAAGCCCTCTCCCCTTACCATACCTGAGTGAACATTGCTAAATCCCTTAGGTACACTTTCCTAAACAGAATACCTCAGATTCTTTCCCAACACCTTGCTCCAGGCAGTCCCTGCTTATTGGTGTGAGTTAGCAAGGTTGAGCAGAGATGATGCCTATTTTATATATCTTTGCAAAATACTATGTAACTTGTGGGTTGGAGCAATTTAGTGAATGTGAAATGTGTTATTGCTAAAAGAAAAGCAAGTTTTCTTTAAACTTGTTGAAACCTTGAGTCCTCTTCTATATATATTATACAATATAATTTTTTCCTGTAAACTTACCACTTTCAATACAGAAACTATTCTTGCTTTATATTTTTGTAACAGATTGATTTGTAAATGGGTTTAGTGTTTTCAGGTTGTTTTTTTTTAAGTATCATTGATACACAATCTTACGTTGGTTTCAAATATATAACAGTGGGTCAGCAGTTACCCATATTATTAAATCCTCACCTCCTTTATTGTGGTCACTGTCAGTTATAGTAAGATGTTACAGAATTCAGGGTATTTTGTTTTGTTTTTATACTACAACTGCTATTATAATGTAGATTCTCTTGACTGATTCAAACCTAGTAGCATTTTTTTTATGGTCTAAGTAAGGTATATACATGGGCAATTTTCTTTTTTTTTTTATTAAGGTATTATTGATATATACTCTTCTGCAGGTTTCACATGAAAAACAATGTGGTTACTACATTGGCCCATATTATCGAGTCCTTCCCCACACCCCATTGCAGTCACTGTCCATTAGTGTAGTAAGATGGCACAGAGTCACTATTTGATAGGCAATTTTCTGTGACTAGATTTTTGAGAAGAAAATGTTCTTTCTACTGAGGAAAACTAAGGCATTATATCTTTTGCTTATGAATTTAAGGTGGCAATTCATTGTGTCTAGACAAAATGTTCTTTCATAATATATGTTTAATTTTCTCTACTTTCATATAAAATCAGTGTTTCTACTTTAGGCATATTCCTGTTTCTAAGTCTTTTATATTCTGTGTTGGTTTTGATAGAGCTCATTCCTGGAGGGCAAACCTGAGCAGAATTTTGCTGGGCTCATTCTTTGAGGTTCCTTTTTATCCAGCATTCTCAGTTCCTGGATATCTTGGGAGTACAGGATTCCAATTTTTGTCTTCCCAACCCAGTGGGCCTAATACAAACTCTGGAATGCTGCTTTCTGCTAGGCCTTTGCCCTGTACTGCTAAATGGGGAAATACTTCAAGGGTAAAAATGGGATCTTCTCACTGTCCTTCCCTTCTCTGTGGGCTCTTGGCTCTCAATGTCCTGGCTCACTTAGTTGCTCTCTCTCTGCCCTCAAACAGGGGGCTTGTTTCTTTCTTTTCTATTTTATCTCACTTTTACAGTTGTTTTCAATGGGAAATTTGGTCTGGCATTGCTGTTCTCTCATAGCTTGACTGCCATTTCTTTTTATGCTTTAGTTACTTTTTATTTCTTTGTTGCTGTTCTGGCTATAGGATCACCAGTTCTCTCTCTCTCTCTCTCTCTCTCTTCCCCCTTCCCCCTCCCTCTCTCCATCTCCCTCCCTCTCTCTTCTATCCTAATAGTAGTTCGAATAGTTAAAATTAATTAAATGTTTAACTATATTACTTACCATGGCACCATCAGCCAAGCACTTGCCTAAGTCAGACATCTAGGAGTCATCTTTGATTCCTCCTTTCCTTCATCTCCCCAATCCAGCCCATTTCAAAATATATCTGTAATCCATCAACTTCACTTCATCTTCATACTACCATCCTATTGCAAGCACCATCTCTGTTCTGGACTACTGCATTAATTTTGGAACTAATTCTTCTACTTCCATTCACATTCCCCTGTAATACATTTTCCAAAAATAGCTTGAGTCATCTTTATGAGGCATAAATTGGATTATCTTTCCCTTTGAGAAACAGAAAACTTCAGCAGCTTTCCATTAAAGAGTCAGTCCCTGTAGAAAAAAGGCACAAATCCTTACTGTGGTCCTTCAGAGTCGTCATCTGGCTCCTGCCTATCTCTCTGATCTTATCTCATTTGGTTTACTTCAGTCATACTGGGTTCCTCTCATTTCCTCAACCAAACCACCAGCTCCTTCCCACAGCTGACTGAGGCTTTGCACATATCAGTCCCTTTTCCTAAAACACTTACCAATATACTTCTATGTCCTCTATTTTATGGATAATGCCTTCTGAGCTTTTCTGTCCTCAGGGATACTTTACCTGCCCACAAATCCAGTTGAATCCCCTCACTTGCTTGGTTTCTGCCTCAGGACTCTTGCTTCTGTAAAACTTATTCATGCCTTGTAATTTTCTAGTTTGTCTTTCCCAGTAAGCCATAGATTCTGGGAGGGTAGGTTATATCTTTCATTTGCTCCTATAGCAAGTACCTAGTATGGTACCTTTTGTATAGTAGGTTCTTTATAAACATTTGTGGATTAAAGGAATAAATGACTGTTATAGGCACTGTGCCAAGCTTATTACTTGAAACAGATTTAGTCCTCCAAAAAATCTCTCAGAACAAGCCTATCAAGTAGGTAGGTGCTAGTATTAGCTGCATTCTATTGCTGAGGAAAGCAAGGTTTAATGATGTTAGGTGATTTTCTTTAAGTGAGCCAGCTAGGTGGGCTTTTTTGTGTTCTTGGATTTTTTTTTACTTTTTGAACTTTTTGATCATTCTTTACTGCCTTTCTGTCATACCCTCTTCACATATCTTAAAGCTAACGGCTGTGATTGTACTAATAATAAGGTATTTCAAATTTAGCTTCTTCCCTTTGCTTAACAGTAATAGCCAAAATGTCAGAAAAGAAATTAGAAGTTTGTGATGGAAGTTGAGAAAGTGTTAATAGAACTTAAATAATTGAGGAAGTGGATTTGCTGTTTGGCTATCAAGTATTTTGAGTGATTGTTCAAGCTGTAAAATGCCTCTGATTACTTTTTTGGCTACAAATGGAGGAAATGTTATAATTAATTACATACATTTGAATACATATAGTAAATACATATTTGAAGAAAACATTTTTTAGCCTTTTATATTTAAAGAACTCTTACACAGATTTTTAATTTTAGCACTCAGAATAATCAGTAGAATTTCCATGTTAGATATTGTTTTATGTCCGTACTTCTTAAACTACATATAATAATCCTGATCTTTTTGTTTCTTGGCATTATTCAGTCAGTCAATAAGTATTTGTTGAGCACATGCTATATGCCAGGCCCTTTTGAGGCTCTGGTGAGCAGTGGTGCATGAAATGGACAGAATTCTTCCCCTAATGGAGCTTACATTTAAGTAGTAGAGAGACAGACATTAAACAAAATAAATACATAAAAAAATAGAGCATGGTAGATACTAATAAATACTACAGAAAAAATAAACCAGAAAATGGAGCTGGAGAGTGCTAAGAGAGTATTCCTGTGTTGTTCAATTTTAAATAGTGTGACCAGGGAAGAGCAACAATGTTGACATCTGTGCAAGGGTCTAAGGGTACCAGAAGCAAGCCACCCAGATACCTTGGGGAATCACATTCCTGGCAGAGGGAATATTGCCTCATTTGATTTCTTTGTTCCTTTTCAGTTTCTCTATTTCTTCCACCATCCTTCCCTTAAATTTTTGTGTTGCTTGTGGTTTTTATTTTTGGCCCTTCTGTGATCAAGTGATCATTATCTTCCTTACTAATTTATGCAACAGACATTTATTGGATGCCATTGTGCCTCATAGGTCCTGTCAGTAGTCAAAGCCAATCAGTTTTCTCTAATGTCTCTCAATCGATTTCTTCTTCTTTATCTCCACTACCTTCAACCAGGTCTATATCCAGATGTCATTCCCCTTTTTTCACTACTATCTGCTTTTCAGGTTTGTCTTTTGTAAACGTAGATGTCATCATTTGACTAGTCTACTTAGTATAATGGCTGGCAATCACTCACAGGCTAACCCAGGCCAAGCTTTTTAGGTGGTGGCATTAAAGCTTCTAGCAGTTGGGCTGCTATCCAGTTTCATCTCCTGCTGTTTGCCCCTTGTATGTGTCCTATGTTTGAGTTGTATTGAACCCGCTGCTTGCCCACAAATCTTTGTTAACGTTATGCTTCTCTCTTTCATCCTTGCTTAGGCCTTCCCTTTCTGTTTAGAATCCCATCTATCCTCTCTCCCTTCTTGTTCCATTTTCATCTGAGACTTGTTCTCAGCTGTAGTGTTAATTCTTTGGCAATGCCTTATATTTGTCAAGCATTTGTCACTACAAGTATAGCAAATGCTGGGAGCTCCAAACCAAAAGTTACAGTTGAGGCAAAACTATCTTCTAGGAAGTACCAAGGGAAAAATAGCCAGAATGGCAGGATGGCTTTTTGCTTCAAGGATGCCAACCGAGACCAGAGAGACAGAGCTAACATAAATCGTGTTTAGGTCTCAGCATCTCTGGTTCTGACAGCCCAGAGATTACTAGGTTGTGGTGAGTCTCAGCATCACTTATAATACCTCATAATGTGAGATGAACAAGACCACATCTGCAGAAAAGCTGGGTAAAAGAGCTGCAATCCTAGCTAACTGCTCGGAATTCAGACTCAGACCTCTTAATCAGTTACTTTCTCCTAATGTTATTGCCTCTTGTATGTATAGCACTTGTAAATATTGTTATCTGTTTCCTCTACCTGATGGACTGACTGCTCTTTGAGGGCAAAGAGAAAGGCCTTTCTTACTCATCTTCCCCATTTACCTAGCACCGTGCTTATTATATAGAGCATACTCAGTGTTGAATTAGCACTGCAGCTTCATCCAGTAGAACTTTCTGTAAGGATCGAAATGTTCTTTGTGTTGTCCATGTAGCTATTAAACACTTGAAAGTGGCTAGTGTGACTGAGGAACTGAAATTTTAAATTTTTATTTAAATTAATCTAAATATAGATAGCTACATGTGGCTGATGGCTGCTATATTGGACAGTGCAGTTACCCAGTTTGCATAATTCTCTCAGTGCACTAATGAGATCTCTGCTTTTTTTTTGTTTTCTTGGCTTACATTCGAAATAGCCGCAGATCGCAATGCTTTTAGTTTTATTTTTTTGTGATTTTTCTGCTCTGTCAGTGTTGGCATCCATATTTTGCTACTTTCATCATGTATACTGTCACTGGTCTTTAACTTTTTGGATCTTACATAAATTTGGAGACTACATAGCATAGACATATAATCAAGCTTATAGAATTATCTTTAAAAAGATCAAATAATGTGCAAACATGAGAGTCATCTTTGACCTGTCTTTAACCCCAATAAGAATGTGAAGTTAGCCCTCAGGAAAGAAGAGGGCCTTTAGGCATTTGATTAAAGAAAAGATTACATCAATATGAGATTACGTGAATTCGCCAAGAGAGGGAGGACAGCCCAAAAGTACATTCACTTAAGCATTCATTTAACAAATAATAGCAAATGAGCTCAAGGGTTGACCTTAACATCTTTAGTATGCAGTTAAATTTGCTGTTTATGTGATGGTTGTAGCCTAATGTATTGATTTGCGCCATTTCCGTAAGTGATTCTTTAGATTGAAAGAACAAAAGTAGAGTGGACGATAACTCAAAAAAAGCCACTCCTTGACTATAATGTTTTTAAATGTCAAATACAGGAACCACAAATGTAAAATAAATCCAGGACTGCAAGGAATCTGGGAGTAGTCTGTATCTACAATTCATTCTATGTTACTATAAAAAGTCTGATGACCTCTCAGTGAGATTCTGCTAATCTCTGGTACATCATCTTTGCCAGGTCACTAACATACCACTATCATTAGGGTCTTCATTAGAGAGACTTTTTACCAGAAAAGACAGAAAAAAATACCATGTGTTGGAAGTACCTGTAAGTTAAGAGACATTGTTAGGCCTATCCAAACACCCTAAATCATTCTATTATGCTTATACTTTGTAGACTCTTTTACATTTCTGAATTGGTTGACATTTTATCCTTGCAGTTGTCTGTGGAAAAATTTGGGGTTAAGGAATGGGAAAGGGATTACTGTCCTTAAATCCCCTGTGATTGGAGATCTCAGGTCTTTTAATCAGCCTTTGACCTTAATGAGTGTTGCTTATTCTTTTGAAGGGGATACGTCGAAGGTCCTTGGATTCTTTCTAAACTGATTCTCTCCAAATTACTAATATGATTTTTTTCTAACTTTACCTTTTAAAAAAAAATGATGTCCTTTTTAGTGGAAAGGAGCACATTTTATTTTAGAAAACTGCTCATAAAAACTGACATAATTTGCAGTGCCCTAGTATTTTAATTCATTACTATAAGCAAACAGTAATTATCTAGGATTAGTAACAGAAAATGTAATTGCTTTATTATATCACATCTTCTAATTTCATGAATAGGTAGGTTAAATTTTTCCAGATTTGTACAAATAGCATTATAACAACCTCCTTTGGTTTATGGACTTGGCAGACTCGTGTTCACAGGTGGCTGTATTTCTCTTGAACTCTGTAACCATGTTTCTTTATTCCAGGTCACTGGCGTGGATGCACACTGTAACAAAAAACCTTATTTGTCTTACTTCCAACTTTTACACTGACTAGGTGTATTTCTCATTTTCTGCCCCAAAGCTAAATGGCTATCTTTACAGTTTGACTCAGCTCTTTTAGTTTATAACATTGAGAGTCACTTAGGTGGGATTTTTGTAAACACTTATTTTAAGTTTATGAAAAGTTTCAGATAAATACACAAGTGAAGAAGCTAGTATAATGAAACACCCATGTATCCCATATCCCAGTGTCAACAGTGACTTGCTCATGGTCAGTGTTTTATCTGTGACGTGCTCTACATGCTCCTCCTGGATTATTTTTAAATAAATCCCAAAATCACTTCACATAAGATATTTCATATGAATGAGATATAATGACTTTTTAAAAGCAACCACAGCACTCATCACAGGTTCAAAATGAGCGTCAATTATCTAATATTACCAATCATACAGATATAAAGCATATAAAGACAAATTTTTATGCCACCTTTTAGCAATTTGAACTGAAAGCACCTAAAAATTTACATTTCAAAAAGTGTTTACCATTAAAGTGGTTTTTTGTGGTATGAACACTGAAAAGTGGAAAAGGTATAGGAAAGTTCTTTTTTAATCCTACTTTGGACAATATTCATAGATTCTCGGTTTTTCTCTCTTACCTCTAAATTAAGTAAAAAGCATTCTGACTTTGCTGTCAGAATATACAAACTATTATACATTGGCTACTAAATGTTGAGCGCAAACACACTTGTGTTATATGTATTATGTGAAGTAAGAACTTTTTACAAAAGTAACTTTTTGAAAGGTTAAAGAAGTTCTCTCAAGATGTAGAAATACTTCCTGAACAGAGAATATCCTTCAGGTGATTGATTGGCTTTAATTTGGGAAACCATTAGGTTGCTGTCTTCCTTTTTTATTGAAAGGAAAAGGAAGAAAATAAAATAATATTTGTCCCTCTGGTCAAGTGACCTAAATAGTTCTTTTTCCTTTGCTCTGTAATACATTAGTTGTTATTTAAATAATTGATGTTAAGTGTCTTTGAATTCCTGTGGTTTGAAGGCTTTACAGATATGGTTAACTTTCTCTTCCTGACTGAAGAGGATGTGCATGATAGTATCATTTTTTCCTTAGTCAGTCTAAATTTAGACTTCTGGATCTGAATTAGAACGCTTGTGTTTGTGAACTAAAATGAAAGTGTTGCTGTTTTCTCATTTTTTAAGCTTTTTTGATTAACTTCCTTTTTCACTCCTTGACACAGTTAAGGGTGAATGGAGAGCTAAAAATAATTTTTTTCAAACAGTTCAAGCTAGAAGCTATTTTTCTATAACTCTTGAACTGAATAAAAGCAAGTTTAAAAAAATTACCTGAGTCAAATTTAAGTTGGAATCTTTGGTTTACAGAAGAAGCATTTCTCCATGTCTGGCTGCCATTTATCCAGCTCCCTGCTCTTCCATCTCTTCAAAACCCTGGCATAGTTATGGATCAGAGTAGGGCTTTGCCACATGCACCTATGAATTTGCACTTGAGTATCCATTCTAAGAAAGTTGATGATCTGTTGACTGGAGTCTTTTGTATGATTACTTTCTGCTTTTAGGGTTTGATCACAGGTGGACACTTAAATAACCAAAAACTCTAGAAATCCTTTCCTTTCTAGTACTTTAAACTAATTAGCTATGGCTGTTTTTCTGTTCCTTTCCTGACCTATTCTCTTATTCCCATCAGTGCACATAGTTTTATCATCATATTCCCTCCCCCAAAGGTGGGGAGGGGATAAGGCAATGATTAACATACAAGAGCAAGCCTGGATACCTTAAATCATATTTTTTCAGATTCAAGGTTACTGCTGCCTCCAAAGATCTATCAAACAGGAGGCAAAGGAAACAAACTGAAATTTAGTTATTACAATTTATATTTTAATTTTAAACATGACAGTATCCTGAACTGTGGTAACTAGTAGTCTTTCCACATACTGATGTTTCCCCAAATCTAAACAAGAAAATGCTTTTGTTCATTTATTCCAAAATAAATAAAATATAGTAGGCAAGAAATTAAATCCATGTATTCACCTTCTACCCTTGATTTTAAAGATGGGAGTCGTTTAGCATTTAGCACTGTAGCTTGAAATTGAATTGTCCTCAGCACAAAATGTCCAGGGACAAAATGTTTAAAGCATGCATGCCACAGTTTTGTCTTTCTCTTGAGGATTATTGCATGCAGCTAAGATATGATACAACATAGAATGTATAACCCCTAATTTTACCTAGTGGTTATCTATACAGTAATCTCTGCTCCCTAGAGCTTGGCCCAAGACCAAGAAAATAACAATGAAGGTCTCCAAACAGCAAAAATAACACACCAATTCTTGTAACTAAATTGGTAAACTTTATTCCTAGAAGATTTCCAGAGTTCAACATTGATGGCAGAATTGCTCTATTTTAGACACAGTTTGAAACTGATTGTATATCATATACCAAGAGATAAACTGTCTAGGTGGCCACAACAGGCAGGCTCTATGATAAAAACTCCTTAGCATTAGTTGGTGCCAGAAGTAACTTCCCTAAATTCTATGATTAAAGTGTATATACATTATAGAATATCCATTATCTAGTCGAGTATTTCAATACCTCATTGCGTTAGCCGAGGGGATAAAGGGACTCTATGCAAAGTAACATGACATTGGTATTATTAAATTATACCAACAGAGTTGTGGCGTAGAGTACTTCACAGTTAACAAAATGCTTTCATTCGTATTTTCTTATTTTAAAATAGATTACAAAAGAAATCCTAAAAAAGTGGCAGGAATGCTAACATAGCATCTTGAAAATATAGGGGAAAATATTCCTGAGCACCTACCTAATAGATCCTAAAGACATCATTGTGTCATAAATAATATTTATGATGGCTTTGTTCACAAGCTGATTATTTTGATAGATTCTGAAGGATGCTAAACTTATCTCTGTTAGAAATTTATAGATTATGCAACTGTTCATAAATTGAGTTGGCCCCAGAAGATAAATCTAAGGTAGGACTATATGGATTTCCTTCATTGCATTAGGGAGTTCACCAGACATTTTCCCATTGAGTCCTATTTTTGTTTGGATTGGAATCCTTCCACTCAGCCTATGAATGGTAGAGCTAGTTGTTTGCTTGGGTATGGAACCCATCTGGTATGAGATCTCTATGCGGTTCAGGAAGGACAACTGAGAATTTCCACAAGATACTAGTAACGTTGCCTGAGTTTTTGTTTCGTGGTTCTGAGTTGAGAAGATAGTACATATTTGGGGATTAAATGGCATTCAGAAGACTGAGAATTAAATGAGGATGTTTTTAGTCTTGCTATGAATGATATATATTCCTTGGCTTCTGGCTCTCCCAAATTTATTTATCCCGGACATTTCTAACTTGGTAATTTTAATGTTAGTATCTTTTAGCTCTTTGAACAATGGCAGATTGGTAATTCATGGCAATTTTGCAAAGTGTGTATATTTATAATTTTATAGCATCTACGCTAGAGGACCTCAGAAGTTTGAAGAAGATTTAAGAGTGTTTTCCACTTCCTACTTGATGAACTCCTATTTGAGATTTCAGTTTAGGAATGCCTTTCTCCAGGATGCTGTTTCAGACCCCATAAACTCTGTTGTTGCTACTCTGTGTGTCTTGTAACAGGATTTCTGTTGTCGTACTGAGTCACACTGGATTGACATTTCAATTGCTGCTTTGTTTTGCCCTGGGTTAGGTCAGTTCATGTGAGTTGGAAACTAATAATAATAATCTTTAAATATTTGTTCAATATGTACTTAAGAAGGATAAACTGATTTTCTTAAAATAACATTTCTGTGTAGAAATAAATACCTTATTAATTCATTTCTTCAGACTAAAGCAGGGTTAGGTTTATAAAAATAATTAGAACATTTCTTAAGTTTTAGTTTTAATTTATGATTTTTCTGAAACACAACTTCCCAAAGGGCATTTCAATTTAGATAGTAACATTTATTAATCTTGGTAAAAGTCTCTATACTGGTCCTTTTTGGAACTAGAGCTGACTGCAGCCATGTGTATTACAGAGCTGCTTTAATATTCCTTGTAGATCTGAATTTCTGCACAATAGTCCACTTGGCCACGCGCTAATCAGATACTGGTCTCTCCAATGAGAGCATGGAATGTGTGTTATCTAGGGCGCGATACAGTGCTTGAGGAAGAATGGGTACTCAGTGAAGGTTTGATGAATGGTTGAAAGCATATTTTGATAGATTCTGAAGGATGCTAAACTTATCTCTGTTAGAAATTTATAGATTATGCAACTGTTCATAAATTGAGTTGACCTATTTGCAATATTTGGCTTAGAATCTCAGATATAAAATTCTTATTATTGTTCCTGATTACATAGTTGGTGCGTATCTCTATAAAGTAGTCTTTACCTGTGGAGAATAAAAGCTTGTTGTAACTTGCAGGTTGTTAACAGGAGTTTCTTTTCCAGATTGTTTTCTGTTTGATAACATATAAATTTGCTTTCTTTGATAACATCTGAAGCTAGCAGGTAGGCTCAGTTTTAGTTAAGGACTGGTGGGTAAAATATGTAACTACTTGACATATCTGCTGTTTTATGACATTTGAGTAATTAAAACAATCTGTATTTATTCGTATTGACTGTAAAATAAATGAAGAGATTTCCCAAAATCTGTAGCCAAATAATGCTACATACTTTTTTTTTTTTAAAGCTTCTAAGTTAGACCTGAAACTGCTATTTCCTCC
Organism: Manis pentadactyla; assembly: GCF_030020395.1. Lineage (NCBI taxonomy): Eukaryota > Metazoa > Chordata > Mammalia > Pholidota > Manidae > Manis > Manis pentadactyla. Next base: position 9,022,027 of record NC_080020.1, read on the forward strand.
TAGGTTAGACTTAATCACTCAGGATAGCAGTTAACTCCTGTGAATAAGGGGGCCTGATTTGGAGTCCTTTTGTGACTAAACATTTTTACCATTAGGTAAGTAGAACAGTGTTGCTAATACTCAGTAATGGCAACTTTTTCCTCTAAGGACTTTGATCTTACTTCAAAATTGCCTCTGATTTTCCTTCTCCAAAGTATATGAGAGTATTGGTGGCTTGCTGTTTAAAGGTTGCTTTATTTTCATTGAAAAGAATTAGTTATGCAGAGTGAATTAAAAAATGAGTAATAACATTTTGAGGAATTGAGCAGTTTTTTATATTTTACTTACCTAAGTTTGCCTTTGCCTTAAGTTGTTTTTAGTATTTATCCAGGCTTTGATCTTGTTGAAGATGACTTCCAACCTCTTCCCAAAAATAAAAAAGATCTATGACTTTCAAAAAGAAAAATAAAATCTGAGCAAAGAGAAAATTAGAATAATACTAAGTAGAGTTAGGTAGAGAAGTGTTCCTGAAGATTCTGTACAGTTACTAAAGTTTGTCTATTATTTGGCTCTGAGCTTCCTGTAGGTAAAAAGCAAAAAGGGATACTTCATTTATAAGATTAACATTGTAAAATAAAACAATATCAGTTGCTTAGAAAAAAGACATTTTTTCTTCACACTGAATTCTGAAATTTCATACATAGGTCTTTATAAAGAAGACATTGAATAGTATAATAAATAGCTCTTTCCAAGTATGTTTAATAGGAATTTTGAATGGCATAACTCCTAGTCACAATTGGGTAAAAATGGTTCTTTAAAGAACAGCACTGACCAATAGAAATACAGTGCAACAATAATATTAAGTTTTCTAGTAGACACATTAAAAAGTAAAAGAAATGGGTGAAACTAATTTTAGTAATATATTTTAGCCCAGTATAGCCAAAATATTATCATCTCAACATGTAATTAATATAAAATTATGATATTTCTCATATTTTTTCAAAACAGGTCTTTGAAATCTACTTACAGCACATCTCAATTCAGATGTTAAATTTTCATCAGAAATATTCAGTCTGTATTTAGATTGCATAAAATTTACATTGATAATTTCAATTGAACTGATCTAATATAAAACAAAATATGAACTGTGAGTATGCAGATGTATCACTGGGGCAGGAGAGGTGACAAAGCCAAGGCCAGTATCTCTTTTCAGGTGTGGCCATGGGAGACACAGTGGCAAATCTTAGAACAGAAAAAGTTTAATACAGTCTGTATTTAAAACGAGGAACTCCTCACTTAGTATTCATAATGAAGCAAAGCTCTTGTTACAATTAAAAAAGGCATTAGCCTGGGGTCCGTGGGTGTGTGGCACCCTTGTGCCTTGGCTCTGCCCCCGCCTTGATCTCCCAGCCCTACCCTCAGGACAGGTGTGGACGACGCATCACAGCTTGTGTTACACTGAGCCAAGGGGTGGCTTCAGAATCCTTCCTAATGGAGCATTTTGGGCAGCCGCTGCAGTCAATAGGAATTGGAAAGGGTGATAAACCCCATAGATATTTTCTGGTTATTTTCTCTTCTAAAGTAGACTCGTGTAAAGGTTAGTAACTCAGTCAATAACCATGAAAGAAGAAATAACTGCCTGCTGTCTGAGTAAAACCTTTTTTAATTCCACGGCACAATTTTATATAATTGAATAAGTTACATGGAGTTTACCAATATAGGATATAAGATGTTACTTAGGATACATACCAGTTTATTTTAGAATAGCATTTCTAACACCCCTAGTTTTTAAAAAAAACCTTAGTAGTTTTCAAAAGAGGTAGAAATTGCTTGTGAAGAATTTATTTTTGAATCTAGCCTGTGAGTATAATTTAATGTGGGTTAGTTGCATGAAAATGATATATATGAGTATTTAAAATTCTGCTCTATTGTTTCAACTTCTTGGATGTTGTGAACTTTCAACCATTCATACAATAAAAAATATAGGAGGGCAAATTATCTGAAAACATAAGAGCAATGAATTCATGCTGTTCCTTCCAATTGTGCTAAAGGAGTGATTTTTTTCTCAACATTATAAAGGAGATTAATTTTTATGAAAATATGAATAGCAAATGTAGCCAGGTGTCTGAAAGAGATGGCAGTATTTAAGGGCCTTTTTCAAAGTAGAGATCCCCATGATTTCATCCAAGAGTGTTTCTCAAAAGGGGGTTCAGGACTAGAAATGTAATTTGAAAAAGCTTCCCAGATGATTCTAAAACTCTTCTTTTCTGGGGACACCTGCTTGGGAACTTTCAAAATTTACATGGAAAATTAAAACTTGAGGGTTTTTTTTTATGGACAGAATTCTAAGGTGAGAAATACTATGGAAAGTTGCTGGTCCATTTAATTGCTCTGTTGTCATAAAATGGCAGATATGCCTAGTTTGATATATAAGGGTATGTTTTAAGTAAATATTAATAGTTCAAAGATTTTAAATACCTTTTAATAATTGTGTAGTCTCTTTACAGAGGTTTTGTTTTTTTGTTAGTTTAGCAAAATTGTCTTCTGCTTCTGAATCAGATGACAGTTTTAATATTTAATTTTCTTGTTCGAGTTAGTTCTGATTCCTGAAATATAGTATTATAGGTAATCAAGTTGTTGTCTGTGTATATAATATGTGAGGCCACATACACGTATGTTTTGTATGGAATGCAATGTGGAATGATTGTATTCATAAACTCGTTTCATAATCTTTGTTGTAAAGTAAATCATGCTCATTGTAAAAATTTGAAAAATGCAGAAAAGGATAAAGTAGAAATTTTAAATCACTCATTATCTGTTACAGATAATCCTTAGTATCACAGATATTCATAGTATCCCCAAAATAATAGCTATTAATATTTTACATGTTCCCTTATTTTTTTCCTGTCATGCTATAAATGCATTTTTATGTTTTGCTTTTTAAAACTAGCATTGCGGAATGATCATTTTCTCAGGATATTAAATACTCTTTAAAAACACAACTCTTGAGCCTTATTGTTACCACAGAAACTGTACAAAATGTCTAGCACACTGCCTGACACATTAGTTAACACTTGGAAAGGTCTTACTGGGTATCTTGATCTGGTCCAGTTTTTTTACCCAGTACATCAAATAAGTAAGCTGTCTGACCTTCTGCAAACATACTTACCAGGATGTGAATTAATTTGTTAATAAGCTAACCTTTCTTTTATTTCCAGTTCTAGTGGTTTGTTTTCATAATCGCCTCACATTGGTGCCAGGAATTGCCCTGAGAACTACCAAGAATTGTCTATCTGTTCCTCAGTGTGACAGCTTTTCTACTCAGTACGAAGGCAGCTCTCACATCTGCTTCCCTCTGTGTTTTTACCTCTCTGTTTTCCCCCATCTTCTAACTTTCATTTATTGTATAAACATAATTTTTAAAAAATAAAAATGAGATCAACTAACCCATAGTCTCCCCTTTGTACAACAAATTTCCTTTTGTATAGATTTTAATTCTTCCTAAATAATTTTAATCATAGCTTAAAATTCAGTACTCTGTTTGATCCCAATTCTGAAAAATTGCAAGGTCCTTCTTCCATTGTTCCTTTGCGGAATACATCTTTTTACAAATCATAATTAACTTCTACTTTTAAAAGATCTGTTTAATATCTATACCTGTTTATTTTACTTTTAAAGAATTAACTAAAGCATACCAAAATTCAGTTCTTAATAAAAAATTTTCAGTTTTAGCATTTTCCCCTTCAGTATCAGATGAATCTATTTGTAGACTTTTCATTCATGGAAGGTTAAAAAAAATTATGATAATTTGATAATTGGAGTAACTATAAATAAATGAACAATAAACTAGTCACTGAATTTTTATGTTCCAAATTTTAAAGTCTTGCCAGCTAAACATCCACAACGCAGCCATTCAGTTGGAGTTCAGGCTGCATTTGATTGCTGACTGCTTTCATCACTTACTCATTATGCAGAATGAATGTATGTCTGTAGGGCAGTGTTGCTTCAACAAATGGACAGACTGGTGTGTATCATCACACCAAAAATTGGCTTGACTTCTTCCATCCACAATTTTCCCGTATTTTGTGAATTTTTATGACTGCATAATATTCCACTAAGTTGGTCTGCCATATTTTTCGCTCTTTTTTTTTTTCTTGATGGATTAAACCCACACTTTTTATTCACTGTTAAGGTTTTTAGAAGTAAACATTTTTATATGTCATAGCTTTGTTTCTTCTGCTTCTTTAAAAAATTACATCAAATAAATTTCTGGGATTGGAATCTTTCAGTAAAAGAGGGAACATTTTCTCCAGCTCGTGATGATAATCACCAAATGATTTTCTGGAAGGGTTTACATTATCCAAGCTCCTCTCTCTTCTGAAATCTGTCTGCTCATTGGCCAGAAGAGCTCATTCAACTCACTCAATTAGTGTCAGAAGGGGAAATAAGAAGAAATTTAAATCGTCAGTGTTGTTACTTTGTTAGTATCTCTTGTCCTATCTGAAGGAGGATGTCAAAACTAGTTTTTCAAAAGATACTTTTAAATTGTTTGTGGCATACAATGATGTATTGATTTGAATTGACTGTAAGGTGTTTAGAGATGTAAAATCCTTAAATCATAAACAGAAACCTGACAGGGAGTGACTGCTCAGCAATTGGATTTTAAAATAAACTCTTGAAACCTTTGGATATTACTTTGTTAGTGTAGTAGTAGTATACTAGTAGTACTACCTATAAGTAGTAACCTTGAGGAAATTTTATTCTCAATCCGTTGATTCTGTCTTGTGTAAAATACCTTGATTCTTTGGACTATTTTTTCTCAGCATCCAAAATTGTGACAAACTTTGTCCTTTAAGTTGGTTTGGGCTTACTTTGAAAGTAGAAGTCATTCAAAACAAAGTCTGAAATAAAATAAGATGCATAATATTGTTCTAGGCTTAAAAGAAAAAGCCAGTGTGATTTGTAAAATAAGAAGGCAAACTTTATATATACATGATATGGAAAGGAGGTGATGAAGAACAGAAGAGGGAAATAGCCCCAAACTGGGTCTGAAAATACTTCCAAAAGTAAATTCTGATTCCTTTTCCCTTAATTTTCAGCATGTATATCTGGTCAAAGAAACTGCTTTACACTCATCTGCATGTAAAAAGTTCTGTTTTTGTTGTTGTTATAGACTCCTAATTTCATAGTCTTTGTATATAAAGTAAAAAAATGTATTATTAGTCTACTTTAAGTTTAGATTACATTAAGACATTTTTACTTAACCATATAATATCATCAGTCTTGTATCAAAACATTTGACATAACCTTTTACTGAGTAGTTTAAAATATGAAATTATTCTGTTACCCTGGATTTCTCCAAGAATATGGTCTTGATGACTGAACAAATTCAAACACTCATTAGCCCAGTGATTCTCAACCAAGGCGATTTTGCCCCCAGCAGACATTTGACAATGTCTGGGGATACCTTTTTATTGCCATGACTGTTTGGGAGGGCAGGGTCCACTGGCATCTGGTGGGTAGGCTGGGGATGACTCACACATGCTGCAGTGTACCAAACAGCCCTCCACAGCAGAGAATACCCAGTCTAAAACACCAGTCATGCTCAGGTTGAAAAACCCCTATTTTAGCATAAAATCTTGGCCTCTTGAGATAGTTAGAACTGTGTTTAGTTTTCCACTTAACTTTAAGGATGTTTAATGTCAGTTAAGCCTCGGTTTCCTCACCTGGAGAAAAAAGACAGTAGCATCTGCTTTACATAACTATGGTTAGCACAGTTTCTGCCACATGGTAAGCAGTCAATAATACTATTATTCTCACCGCTAATGATAATATAAAGCATATTAAAAATCATTTGAATATTAAAATTTGATGAGTACATATAAGCGTCTTAAAGTTTTTTCTTTGCTAATTTCCCTCATTTGAGAAGCAATCCACATATAATTTGTATAATGGCTGTGCTGCAGCATAGTAAGACCACGTCAAAGTTTTAGTTTTCCACAGTTTCTAATTATACATGCTTCATGCTATCTTATTCTGATTTAAATTGTCAAAATAATAACGGTTCAAAGGCTGGACACATTTTAGAATAATTCCAGACATTCAGAGGACCATGAGTGTTTGGAAGAAGGATTGTTAGTAAGCATATGGACTGTAGCTTCTCTTGGAGGTCACCTCTGCGGTGGTTGCCGTTGCTTGGGAGAGGCAGCATTGGTGACCATGGTAATGATGGTGTTTTTCTCTTCCTCTCTAATGGCCCCCTGATGATTTTATTGACGCACTTTAGGGAGAGTAGTCAGCTGGTTCAATACTTGTACCATGCCTTCATTAAGGGTGTTTAATAATGCTACCACAAATACCCACTCTGAAAAACTGACTAAAGGTGAGGAGGGGAAGTAGAAGGAAGTACAGACACAGAAGGAATAGAAGGCATTGTGATTCCTGCCCTTGAGGAGTTTGCAGTCTAATTGAAGAGATATAAGTGACTTACAAATTTAATTAATACTCAAAGGATTTATGAGCCTATGTGTATGGCAGACCTCATATATAAGGTAGGAATAATAGAGCAAGGTTAGGAGAAGGACAGATCAGGGTCAGCCATTTTATTTTATTTGAAGCTAATTATTTCTTATATATAAATATGAAACTAACAGAACTTTAAGGTCTTAGAATTTACAGTAAATGGTCATATGTATTTGAAGTTTGAAGCAGCCATAAAAGGTAAACTTATTAACCTGCCCCCCCAAATGCATGTAGGTAATGTATGCAATACAAATTAAATTACAGATTTCAAAATACATTGGGAATGTCAACGTGGAATATATTGGAATGTCTGTCTGGAGTTAGAAGAGTTGCCTCCAGCACTGTCCTAGCCAGTGGACATAAATGTGTTAGGAGACCTTAAAGAAGATCAGGGATCTGCACCAGATAACCGTATCTTAGTGAAAATATCCTCTTTTCCCCAGATGTAAGCAGTCTGTTGCAGTTTTCTTTCTAGTCGCTCTCTCACGATTAGTCGTGTTGGCTGTATTTTTGTGTTATATATGGTTTTGGGAGGAGATTTCTGCCTCACTTCTCATGTCGCCATCTTGTTTAATCCCACATGGCTTAATTTTGATCATCTAATTATTTCTGTTAGGCCCCCTCTAACATGCCTTATCCTTTGCAGTGTATCTTGTCAACTACCTCTGTGTTGTTTCCTCCCTTTTCTGTCTTTTTAACATCAGAAATGAACAGCAGACTTAAATCATTTTTGATGCCACTTGAAAGTAAAAATTTTTTAATTGTTTCTTTTAGAAAACAGAACTCATCTCACCACTATCATCACTCACATACTTTTTCAAAATGGTGCTTGGGTTTGATTTTATATCTAACTGGCAACATTTCCTTACAATCAAATGTCTTTTATTCTCATAGTTACCTGCCTCTTTATCCCCCTTTATCTCTCTTCTTATGCCATTAATTTGTTGGAAGAACTGGACATAATGTCTCGTAGAATGTACCTTGGAGTTTTAGTTCAGCTTGTGCTTGGGTCATTTGTCTTGGAGCAGTATTGGGCAAGTTGTTTACTTCTAAGAAATGCAATTTCAAGGATATCGGTATGATTCTCAAGGGATTACTTATGTTTTTAGATAGACTTGATTACTCTGAAGTCAAGTTGCAAGTCAAGGGAGGAGGAGGCATTGTCCCTCATTTGAAGGTTTGTATGATGTGATCACAGATATGTGTCCTCTGCTGTTCACCTGGAGGGAAATTTCCAACTGGTCTGTTCACTTACACTTTGTTGAGGGCAAGAACTTTCTTTCATACTCCTGTCCTCGTGCAGAGTGGCCCAAGCATCCAGAGTTGTTGATCTCAATTGTCTGGAAGTTATGAAGTTGACAAATAGTACACACTTCACCCCAAACCTTTGAATCAAAAGATTTCTCTTTTTTCCCTTTTCTCTTGGAGACTAGCTAGCTCTTCATTTCTTTCTTTCTTGTTTAGATCATCACTGAGCTTTCTCTCCATCCTCCAGCCCATTACCCCTTCCCATCTTCTTAGCTTCACAGAACAACTAGTCCCATACATATACCAGTGAATGTTTCTGATTTGAACCTATGTTAGTGTCTTTGAACCTTTGTTCTTGGGGTGAAGAGATGGTACTATCAAGATTGGTATTGCCAAGAGCAATGGTGGAGGGAAATTTACAGAAAATGAACAGATGAAAATATCAAGCTATAACCCTGCCACTAGTAAATATAACATACAAGACAACACTAAGAACTAGAATTAAAAGTTAACGTGTTTCTGGGATGATTAGTGGAAGTCATGGCAATATTTGCCCTTGCATTTACCTTCCTGACATAGATTTAGTTTTGTGTTTTGTGTTTTTGTGTTTTTAAAAGCCAGAGCAACTCAAATTTATGTATTTAGGAAGCATGTATTTTGGAGATAAATGCAGTAATCCAAGTGCTTCAGCCTACCCAGGGATTCTGACCATGTAGACTGATCCTGAAGTAAATCCTGTGTACACATATGTGAGCAGTTCATTAACAATGATTAAAGGAAATAATGAAACCATTTGACTTCAGAAGAACGTTCAAGTATCAGATGGGTCATTTGAAGTAAAACTGTGAGGTACTTTTAAAAATTTGGATGCTATGCAGGCTAAACTAGCTAAAACTTTTTAATGGTCATTTAAAAAACTTTTTACTAGCAATTTAATACAGTGGCTAAAAGCACAGACCCTGGAACCAGGGTTGAATTGACACCCAGCTTTGGCACTTCTTAGCTATTGGACTTGAGCAGGTTTTTTAGGCTCTGCTTTAGTTTCCTCCTCTGTAAATAGGAACAGGATAGTAGTGACTTTCTCATGGGGTTGGTATGAGGATTAAATGAATCAATATATGTAAAACACCTGAAAGAGGATCTAGCACTTGTAAGAGTTGTGGGTGCTTGCAATTATTAATAATGTTACTACTTTTCAGTGTAGATTGTGTGTTTTGCTCATATAATTACATAAAGTAGACTCTTAGGAATTTCTTGGAAACTGCCATAAATAGTTTTTTTCTATAGAAATGTGATCCACGTTACAAACAGTTATTTACAAATGAAGTCTTGGAACATAAAAATTTGTAAATTTGAATCGGCTAGGATCCAGATTATTTAGTACTTGGCAAGTTAAAGCCATTAATAGTAGAGCTGTTTGAAGACATTAGGTTATATGCACCTAAAAGCCTAAGTATATGTGATTAAGATCACTAAGTTGATTCATAAGTGAATAATCTGAAAACTTGAATGTGAAATGTATGCTTGCAGCTTTGAGTGCCAAGAAAAGATTGTTTTGGTTTCAATAGATAACAGTCATAACAGTAACTTCGAGTAGAATTCTGCCTTTGTTACTCTGTAGTCTTTATGCATTTGGTTCTTCTCCACAAGTACTGCAAGAAAACAATCAAGTGCATGGCCAATTTCAAGATCTCAGAAGCACATATTTAAGTGTATCAGCTAAGTCTGTTGCTTTTGTAGGTCCTAAATATTTAAACATTCACATACCAGGCCCATGATAAGTGCCTGGTAAGTATTTATTACATGGATGAGTAATGGTACATAGGATTAACCAGAGCAAAGGTACATGGGAGAAGGGGACACAGAGTGCGCAGGAAGACCGATTAGTAGATTACTGAAGTAGTGATAAGGGTCTAAACTAGGATGTTGACAGATGAACTGGGTGGGTGGGGGAAATAGATACAATAAACACTGCAGAAGAAAAATTAATAAAACCTAATAACTGAGTAGCTATAGAAAAATTGTTGTGATCAAAATACCATTTAAAATCATAACCATCTGCAGCCTCTCATGTTGAAGAATACGTGTTATTCATATTAGAAGACTTCTAGAATCATTATTGTGTTCTCTAAATTAAATTAACCTTTACCTGGGAAATTAGTTTTCACCTAACAAACATAATTAAACTAGGCCAGAAAAGGTCAATTAACATGGGCATGTGCATGTGTGCAGTGTTATTACAGATTCTCTGTTAGCATTTTTGAATTGCTTTTGAAGAAAACTAGGAAAAAATAATTATATTCCCTAAGAAAGCAGCTTTTATGCCACAGTCAAACTTCCTAAAACTTTGAAGATAGAATAAGGACAGTGCCTTAGGGATTGGTAAATTGTTCAAACATGAATGTTGTGAATATTCTGAAAATAAAAGGGAATGAAATACAAGAAATGAAAGGTATTGAAACACTATCATTATAGTTCTTCTAACCAGAGATCCAAAGACTCAAGACTCATTAAGTATCTTTTCCAGACTTTTCTATCTGATTTATAGTGTTAGTTACTCTGCTATTGTCAATACAAGTTATCAACTTGTGAAATTCTGCACATATTCCTGTGGACTGTGTTTAATATACATGAGTTTAGGCTACTTCGTTGATTAAAAAAGAAAAGATAAAGAACATTGTTCAGCATATAGTCCAAGTCAAGGGATGTGTTACTTAATTGGCCAACACTAATTTCTTGAGATTTCTAAGTATCTTCTGGTTTCTTTATAACTTTAGACAGTTTTTCTGTAATTCTTAACCTGTTTCTAAATTTGCAAAAAATTACAGTGTGATTGATATTGTGTAGCTCAATGCCAGGATTCCTTTAGTTCTTGAATTGTTTCTCTGGCAGTGATGCATTCTGCTTTTTTTTCGTGTCCGTGTCATCAGATAATTGTCTAATCTGCTCGTGACAACCTTTCCTGCTTATAAATATTCCTTCTTTTGCTGTCAGTCTTTACTTTTTCCCTGGAGTTCATCTGTTCTTTTCCTTAGCTATTTCTTTATAAAACTTTTCCTTTTAGTTTAAATTGTACTTTATCCCTCTATGTTTATTACTCTCTCCTTTATTTACCCCTCTTTGAAGCTGTCCGCTGCCATTTGTTTTGCTGTATTGTAGTAGTAACTGTTTTGATTCTGTTGGATGTGTATTCTGTAACAACTTTTTATGAACAATTTTTAAAAAAATGAATAATATGATGCATTCACCTCCAATCACTAGCACTCAATGAATATGTTAACATTCTTAGCTTAGATTGTATAGCCTGCATAGATGCAGAATTTTAAGCCACATTTTACTGATAACTGTTTTAATAGTATATTCTGATGTTGATGCATTTATCACATTTACCTATTCATTCCCTGCTTATCCCCATATGCAGAGCTCTGCTGCTGAATAATTTGTTTTACTAATCCTAAGTAAACTGATAAATTATTTATTAGGATTTTTTTAATTAATAATAATTAGTGTAACACAGTTGTATTCAAGTAAGAATTCAGTAATTCAAGTAATAATCTCTGTGTTCCAGAGATGACTAATTTATAAATGGGAACCTCAGTCTTAAGAGCACATGAGGTCATGGCTATCTGGGGCACCACTAAGTGACAGTATCACTAGTCACAGGTTGATGCAAATTGTCTGTGTGAGCTGAATAGGGCTGCAAGGCACAGGCAGCCTGAAACAATCGTTTACTTCATTGACAGACAGAATGTATTCTTCTTAAGTAGGAGAGCTTGCTATCACTTGTGAATAATGAGTTGATGGGCAGACATATTGTGAAGAACAGGATTATTTTTTATAAATGTCTTTCCTTTATTCCTCTTTAGGGCAACTGTTTTTCATATTACTGTGGCTTTTTTCAGAGTTTGTATTCCATGATAGTTATGTATGGGAAATACGGGAAAATATTAGAATACTTTTTTCTTTGGTAATTGTTGGTAGATCTACTTCCTGGTTATAAAGCATCCTGTTAGATGTACATTATCAAAATATTTTAGGAAGTTTGGCTGTAGTCTGGCATATTCTGGTACAGTATCCATTTATCTTCCAATATATTGAATACCTACTGTTTTTCAGGCACCGTTAACTAGATGATGATAACTATATGAATTAAAATGCATTTTTTCCTATTTTGATCTAAAAGCAAGATTTAATTGGGAAACAAATGCAACCAAAGGCACCTAAAACCCAAATTGTTCTGTAGCCACACACTAAGAAGCTGTGCTTGCTCAGAGAAATGGCAACTTCTGAAAGAAGAGAACTCTTAAGTTTTAAGATTGATTTTTCTACCCTCAGAAGCCATGATTTAATTGGAGAGTTAAGACACGTAAATAAACTATCTTGCTACAGTAAGTGATATGATATATGTAGGATGACCTTATAATTTATTGTCTAGATTGAGATACTTCTGAGGGTAAAAGGGGGCACTGTCCATCATAAGAGTGAGACAACAGCTGTAAATCAGCCTTGTCCCAGGCAGACCTGGATGAATGAGCAGTGTAGTTAGAGTGGTCACGTCATCTTCAGAGGAGGCTTTATTACTGAACGAGAGGAATCAGGAAGTCATTCTTGTAATTCTTTCCAGGTAAGATTTATAATGAATATATCAATTTGACTGGAATAGAAATTTGGGTAGGGGAATCGTCGTAGTTGGTTTGGATTGGGAATTATGTGATCTTAAGAAGCTCCTTCCCCAGTGTCCCAGTTTACTGTCTACAGCCTGGAGATTGAAGAAAAACCTCAATTTGGAATAGCCAAATTTGGAAAGCCCACATTTGTAGTACAAAAGGAAAAATAACAACTCAAAGAGAGGAGCAAAGAAGCAGCAATAGCATTCCCCAAAGTAGTTTTGCCAAACACTAGATCTGTTTGACAATAACAGGTGGGAGAGGAAAGAAAATTGGCTCTGTGGTAAATACTAAAACTGTGTTAAAGTTAAATTTGTTCACTGCAAGAATTTTTGAGATCTCTAGTATGTTAGCATTAGTGGCAAATCTTCGAGTTGGGAATATATGAAGCAGTGTTTTGCCCATTTATGTGATTGCTGAATCCTTTTATCTCCAGAATACTTCATGGAGACTAATGTCCCAGAAAACACATTTTGGGAATTATAAAATCCTAACAAGGAAAGGTTTTCAAGAAGGAAGGAATTAAACCATGTCAAGAGTTTCAGAAAGACTAAGGAAGATGAGAAATGAGAGGAAGCTATTGGTGTTTATTAGATGGTCATAAGTGACCTTTAGGAATGCTGTTCATTAGTGTGGCTCCAGTAGTCACTGGTTTATAGGGAATTAAAGATAAGAGTTAGTGATGAGGAATGAAGGTACAGTGTGTTTACATCATTCCACCTCTATTAAGTCAGATACAAAGTGTGACTGATAGAAATAACTTGGTCATTACTGAATATTTGTTTCCTATCTATTTTTTGTGATTATAAAATTGTATATTTCTAAGTAATGTGCCCTTTTTGTTTACTGCTGACCGTATGATATTAGAGCTGGAAGGGACCTTCACAGTCGTCTAGAACAGTCCCTCAGAGAACCATTCATTTCCCCTTCATAGGACAAAGGTACACATTAAAAATACATATTTTTTAGTTACAGCCATAGTATCAAGTCTAAACCATTTTCCTCATTTTTTAAGAAGTATATGGAAAGATAAACTATCAATTTTGTGTTTCTAAGATGTCTGTCTTGTAGATTTTAGTCTGATATTAAAGACCATCTCTGGATATATCCCGTCCTTTCATAAAACTGTGATACAAATAATTCAGTTTGTGTAAAGAGGAAAGTCACTTTGACATTCTCTAACAATAGATTTAAAAGATTCATCCTGGATTTATTGGACTAAGTAGGTGATTAGAAGAGAAAGCATATAGTAGGTGCCAAAATAGGTTGTGTGCTAGAACTCAAATAAGAAGGAAAACTTCTAGTATGTACATGGTTGGTATTCAATACATAAAAGTTTCCTTCTCCCTAATTTAAGGCTCTTAGCCAAAGAACTTATACCATCATATCTCCACTAATGGGAGATGGGCAGAGAAAAGAGAATTGTTACCTTCCTGAAATACATGAAAACCCATGATGAATATAGGTCCTTCCTCAGCACCCTCTCTTACTGCCGTGTCTGTACCAGCTCCTTTTCTCCTGTCTGTAATGCAGTATCTTCCATGCTTGGTTGACAGAAGTTGTACTGAACCGTTCTTAATTGAGTTGTGAGAGTTAAAAACCCTCCTGGAAACAAAGGTTTCTCTAGGTAAGTGTCCCCCTGAGAGTTCTTTGCTTTCATTCAAATTTGCTGTTTGGTTGATACTATGTATTGGACGTTAGACTGCTACTATTCCATGTTGAAATATGGCTAAAGCAGCTAGCTTGCATCCTGTGTTCAAGTTTTAAAAGGTTATCCTGTAGTCAGGGATTAAAGTCCTGTAGAACCGTAATTTAAATTCAGAATCTAAATGTTTTCTAAATTTACAGGATTTGGAAATTGAAAAAAATTATAATTTTATGAGTAATTTGCAAGGATTCTCAAAAAGTATATTGTTCAGTCTTATGGAATTTTATCAGTTTCCCAACTTAAAGTAAATGTACATTATAAAGTATTTAAAGAAAGAGCATTATATAGTTAGTATTACATGATTTACTAAATCAGTGATGGTTTTGATAATGATAGATAATTTTTGATAATTGCCTATTAGGCACTTAGTATGTGCTGAGCACTTAAATGCTGTATAAATTTTGAGCTACATTTGATTCAGAAATGTTTTCTTTGTTTCTTTACTGATGAGGAAAAAAGTTCAATCTACACTGAAATTAAGTAGGCCAGTTAACTCTTGTTAATTCACTTTTATAGCCCAGTAGCTTCTTGTTCATGTTAGTGCTCAAAAAAATAATTCAATGAATAAATAGTTCATGGGTTCATATAATTCAGAAAGCATTCACTTTTGCTTTGGAATATAGTTCTCCACCTACATTTTAAAATGAGTTAAATGTTCTGGAAATTCACATTGCAAGTAAAATGAGATGATGTAGAAGTTTACTTGGGAACTTAAGCTAGAGAACTATCTGGCTTCCCTTTTACCTATTTTTCAAGGTAGATTAAGTGTTTCTGCAATTAAATATAAGGAATCCTACCGAGGTTTTTACCTATAAATATTTAATATTTCACATACATTATAATCACCATCATGCTAGGTGCTAAAAAGAATGTAGAAAAAGATCTCACTGTTTCAGTCCATTTAGCAAATATTAATATACCTCAGTTTATGACTCCATAATACCAATAAATTCAAAGACAAGAATTCAGTTGTATTTTCTTAGATGTTAAAATCTGTTTTCACCAGTGCCTTCTCTCCTTCACAAGTAGAACTGCTGCTCCATCCCAGTGGGGAAGAGGAATGCTTTCCTGGCTTTACTAATGCTATTTTAAAATTACTTTCCTATTCTTTCTTAAAAAATTTAGTTCCATTGTTTCATCCAGGATGACTAGGCTGGGAGGATTTATTTATGCCTTCCCCTCCCAAATGTACATAAACTAGGGTGTGTGGGGGTTGGGGTGGGGAGCCTGGAGCAGCCAGCATTCCCAAGCAAGTGAACAACCAGTGGAAAAAGGCCTTGAGGCAAGTAAGGACTCAGTGGTTTTGAGGGACTGAAATAAGATGCCTGGGTCGGAGCATAGTGAGGGCAAAAGTGGTGGAGATGATAGCGGAGATGAATAACGGAGACCAGAGGAAGGAATTGGCTGGACCACCTGGCTCACTTAGGAGAATGGTGAGCGGTAGATGTTGTGTTGTTAGTGATCTGGGTTCACATCGCAGCTTAACCACCAACTAAAGTCTCTAAACTCCTTCCCACAACTCTAAACTGGGGGTAGTAATACCTGCTTCAGAGATGAGCAAGCAGAGTAGTAACTAAGTGTGATACTAAAATGCATAAAGCCGTGCAATAAATGGCAAGCTGCTGTTAGCATTTTTACTCCTTTATTCACTGTGCCATACGTACCCTACTCTGGAATTTGAGATGCACAGATCTCCCTCCTATTCGGTTTATAATTCATTTAGCAAATATTTGCTATGCACTTAAAGTTTTAAATTCTAGCTATCCCTCTCCTCTATAATTGTTTCTATGTCTCTTTCATAGCTTCAAGATTATCAAATCCTCAAGGGATTTTATATTAAATCTTTTCAAACCTAGGCACCAAGAATAGTGTCTCTTTCAGAAAATATTTAAATAAATGAATGACTAAAAGAAAGTTTATGAAATATATAATTACCATATTTAAGCACTACAATTGTCTGAGTAATTATTTTAAATCAGTCCTGTGTAGAAAAATGAACACATTTCTTTGCTCCATCATTGCATTTTTTCTTTAGCATTTAACAGAAATTCAAAGTATGCCATTTACAAATGTGCTTATCTTCTTTCAAATTCACACACTATCTTAAAATAAGTCATGGATGGAATTAAGTCTTTCTTTTCCTAGATCAGGTAGCTATTTTAATGCAATAGTATTTTTTAAAGCCCTATTCATCTTCAGATGCAAATAAGAAAAATAAGACAGATATGTAAGCCATATAAATTGTTAACAAGTTGAGTGCTTTAAAAAAAAATTTTTTTTGAGGTAATTATAGATTCACATGCAGTTGTAACAAATAGTACAGAAAGATCCCATATAACCTTGACCTAGTTTTCTTCCCTAATGATAACATCTTACCTATAATACATCATCATAATAGGACATTGGCACAGATAAAAATCCACAGACTTTATTCAGATTTCTCTAGTTTTACATGCACATATTTGTGCACATGTGTATATTTAGTTCTGTGCAGTTTTATCACATGCAGGTTAACGTGACCACTGACCACCGTAAGGTGCAGAACAGTTCCATCCCAAGCAGCCCTGTCCTTCCCTTGTGGAGACCCATCTACTCCTGTCCCTTCCCCTCCCCTTCAAACCTGGCCACCGTTAATCTGTTGTTCTTGTTCATCTCATAATTTTGTCATTTCAAGAATGTTATGTAAATGGAATCATATACTGTGTAACCTTCTGGAATTGGCTTTTTTACTAAGTATAATCCCCTTGAGATAAATTGAGAGGTTTTCAGAAGTGATTTACAAAGAAAGGCTAACATCTGTCCTACTGGCCACTTGCTTGCCCTGTAGCAGAAAAGGCAGGAATGAGCACTACAAATGCGCAAGTGCTTCCCTGGAATGAACCCTGATACTCATTTCATCTGTAAAAGACTCTCGATGAAGAAAGTGGGAATTCCTTTCCTAATCAGCATGTTATTCTCTCGTAGAAAACAGTCATATTTCTTTTAAAGGGCATGGCCCATCTCCATAATCACCAGTTTTAATTCCAAAGACCAATCCAGTTAATTCTATCTTCCATTGTCCCTCTTTCCTTCCTCTAATTTTTTTCCATCCTGTCCAATTGAAAACAAGTTGTATGAATTAGGTTCTGGATGAGATTTCTCCAAATTGATCTAAAAATCTAATAGAAATGGCAATTTGGCTGAAATTTTTTTTTCAACTTGAAATTAACTCTGCATGTTGTTTCCATTGGCCTTACAGGAAGAGATCATGGTAGTTCTATCTCACTAATAGTCTCATTTGGATTTGTTTTGCCTTGAAAGTAATTATAAAATATATAATTCATTTGCATGATCTAAATGCCATCCCTTGGGAATTTTACTACATCATGTAGGAGCTCCATCTCTTACCAAGTCATTCAGGGTCCTGATTAACAGTTTTATTTTTAGACAAGTATGTGCATGTACTATATCACATTTTAAGCTGTAAATAAGAGTTGTTTGTACCCCATTGCTGATGTATCAGAATACCATTACCGCACAGGCAAGGGCTCTTTTTAAGGTATTTTATGGATTGACTTAGCTTGGCTTCAAAGAAGTAAAAAAATCTTTCATTAATAAATCTTTTTTAATTGGTACATAATCTTTTAAAAGGAACCACATTTATAGGAATTGCCGTACATTTATTGAGAAGAGCTATAATTGACATCTTTTTACCTGAGTAAACTGGAGAAGATCTTACTATGACATAGGAGTAATTAACTACTGACCAATGTTGTGTATCCAGATGTTTATCTGGGTGATTACTTTCAAGATTTCTTCTAAAGGAAATTATGGGGATTCAGTGTTTTCCTCTATTGGTGTTACAGTCCTGAGATGCACTTGACTGCCTACTGAGGCAGATTCATACTTCTAGTCTAGAAGCAAGATTGTTATGTGGATATTAGCATAGGAACAAGTCCAGATTCATCTGTTAATCTTCAATATCAATAACCCCATCTTTTTCTTCATTTGAAAACTAGGCACAATATTCATATAATATGTTAGCTGGGATTTAATTTTACTTTTCAAAGTGCCTTACTAAATGATAGCATTTATGTAAATGGTGGTATGCTGCTAGACAGTAAAGATCCAGAGACAAATGAAGATTTGAGGTGTTTACATGGTGGAACTATCCACATGTCCATATCACTGCCATTCCAGTTTATATCTGATAAAATGCCCAGAATGCTGAAGCCTGGCTTTGAATCTCAGAGCTAACCTTTCAGGTCTACATTTCCATATATATCTTGAAACTCAGGAAACTGAAGTATTAGTCAGATACTGGTTGAACACCTAGTATGTGCCGGACACTGTTCCAGGCCCTGGAAGTGTTTCAGGTAATGTGTTCCTTTACTTAGCAACTTAATTTTGTGGGTTTATTGCTGTTGTTTTAAATTTTGGACATAAGCTTCTTTTTTGAAGCAGTCTTTAACTGTTACTGTCAGTTTGAGATAGTTTTAACTATAAGATTTGATGAATTCTGAGATTTATGTTTTATAGGCTTTCTTTTACAGTTGTCATATTCTCTCCTTCCCCACCCAATGGGTGATTAGGATCCCTCAAAATAGGTTTAAATCTTACCCTACGTTTTATTCTCATTTTGTAGCCCAAAGCCACTTCTAAACTCTAACATGAGTTAGAAACTCAGTGCTTTTTCTGGGGCCAGGCAGGTTCCATAAGTGTATGAAGCAGGTCACTGTGAGCAAGTAGGAATTAGCAGGGTCTGTGTCAAACTGAAAAGTTCATGTCCACCCGTAAACATTTTTAAAATATTTTTTTTAACTTGTGTCAAACACATCTAGAGGTGAAAATTTTCTAACACTCTGATCATCTAGGTAAACATAAATCTCTTAGACCATTGATTTTAAAATATGAAAGTGAAATACCAGTTTAGTGGTAACACTCATGTGTATCAGTTCTAAAATAGGAAACACTCAGAACTTTGCTGCATGAATGTTACATATTTATGGTTTGGGGTGGGTGTATTAATTTGTTTTGTTTAATTTGCTGTAGACATCTTTCCATGTCAGATCATATAGATTTATATCTCATGTTGCGTAAAGACTGTATTTCCATAGTAAGGAGGTACTACCTTTATTTCTCCATTTCCATATTGATGGATAGTAGGGAAAATATAAAATATGCTTTGGTGCCACTTTTACAGATTCTAAGGATTACATGCTTTTCTTCTATTTTCTTTGTTATTTTTAAATATTATAATTTGAATAAAAGCCTAATAGAAATTAATTTTAAACTTAAAAGATTATTCCAAGAAATAGTAGCTCCATCTATATCATTTACATAGCTCCTTAGGAAGCTTGAATTTAATTCCGTTTCTTTCTGGTTAAACAAATCCATGTGGCTGAACCATTATGAGGGGTATAATTTCTTGGGCATTAATGACTAAAGAGTCCTTATAAGGTAGTTTGAAGCCATTAAAAGAGTCCATGTATGTTCAGAGCATAATACCAAATTTCATACAGAGACAACTGTGAATAGTGATGTATCTGTGAGACCTAAAATTCACATTGTATTGTATAGATGTTGGATTCCTTGCTTTAAGAATCGCTTGTCACTTACTCGTTATAGGAAATAAATGAGGTGTACTGTCTTACAGTTTAATTGTAACATTGCAACATTTTGTTCAAATGGAACTTAGAATATTTCTGGATCATATACTTCTCTATGCCAGTGTGATTTCATCAGATCTCTTCCTGTATTAAGCTCTTTGGTCTAATTTCATTCTAGTTAGAAAAGGCAGTGAGAATCTAACTGGACACATTGAAAGGGTTTTTCATCTGGAATATAGAATTCTTTTTCTTATATCTTCTTTTTTTCTTTTATCTTTTAGAAAAAAATTTAATTGAGATGTAATGTGCATTTAGTTAGACTATAGTTTCTAACATGGAATCAAGTTCTTGCCCACCTACTATGGAATCCAGTCTCATCCCATTGAATTCAGAATTGTTTGTATATAGCATTGTTCTAGAGGACGTATTTTATAACTTTCAACACATTTTTGAAGCGATGTGACACTAGGAGTGGCATTAGCCATGGTGGCAGTGGTGGTAAATGAGTAACCTGATACCCTGATTGTGCTGCAGCAGACATCAATTTAGTCATCCTAGACTCTGCCATCTTAAAGATTTTCTGTCATTTTTTAATAAGAGAAAAATATATTGGTAACTGAAGAGGCGAGCCTGAGTAACCTGGGACCTGGCACCATTCAATCTGGTACAATGACATTCTCTGTTCTTAATACATAAAGAAAGTAGGCTAGTCACGGGGCTTGGTTCCATACCAGACCCAACTTTTGGGAAGGTCTTATTTGCTGTCTTAATGAAGTCCCAGAAGCATAGAAAATCACACTTGTATTTCTGTAACTTATAGGGAAATGAATGAATATTGTGGTTTTCAAAGATAACAAGTTAATTATGGATAAAGATAAAAATTAAAAAGTGAACATCTTGGAAAGTGTGTTAAGAGTAGTATAAACAAATATATATTAACTTGGAACTGTAAATCAAGTGGATCTCAAAAATGCTAATCCTGTTATCAAACCTTAGATTTTCCACTGAGCGTGAATCTGTGTTTTTGTCACACGCTGCTCGTCCTCTCCTTCCCAAGGAAATACTGATCGTGCAGTTGGGATTAAAGTAACTAGTGTTATTGATTCCTCCATTAACCGTAATAAAGTTCTTTAAAATTAGAGTTTCTGGTTAATTTGCTTAGGTTTGAATGATTCTTATAGATTAAAAAAGTCATATAATTTATTGTTTCCTTTATTTTTTTCTAAGAAGTCGATTGTCAACTAAATCTTTTTTCTGCTTAGTGATGTAATCTACAGGATTGCCACTTTCATTAATTTTCAATGGAAAATATGTATTCTATTGTAGTAATAGTGATAACCTGTAAAAGTTCAATTCTGAACATTGTTGGAACACTTAAAAGCATAGTGAATTTTGGTTTCCTGTGTTAATTTATTATGGCAAATCTATCTATCCCCCTGTATATATTAAATAATGAAAATAAAATCATATACTAAATTCCCATTCTTAAAAAAAACTTTACAGAATTTAAGCAAAAAAAACCAGAAAATGGCATTAGTAATAGTTTAGAATGTGATTGGAATGAAAAGATTATGAGTCATTTTCTTTTACTTTAAAAATTTCAAGATTTATATTAAAAGAATCATTGTTTTCTTTCAGATAAATCTGCGCCTCATCTTGGTAAGTGGGAAAACAAAAGAATTCCTGTTTTCTCCCAATGATTCTGCCTCTGACATTGCAAAACATGTGTATGACAACTGGCCAATGGGTGAGTGGTGTTTTTCTCTTGAGAATGAATAATGTTAATTCTTTATGCCCAACCTCGTTTTACAAAGTTATAAATATAAGAGCTGTAAATATACAAAAATATAGAAGACCAAACAAATAATTGAGGGTCTAAGTTTTCAAGTTTAAAAGGGTCAATCACTGTGTCCTTCCCTAGATTTTGCTCTCCAGCTTCTTCATTGCAAAGTGGCGAAGAAGCCAGTGTACAAAGTCCTGTTTTTGCCTTAGAACTGTAAATGAAATTATTTAATGTAAATGAAATTACTTTTTAAAAGAAAACACAAAGTAACTAACACACACACACATATGCACTTTCATAGCAGTAAAATTATTTATATCAAAACAAAGTAAAAGGAAAGAAAAACTATATTTAATAAATTATAATACATTTTCTTTAGTCTGTTTTGTACATAGCCTATTTAAGGTTGAATTTGACCCAAAGTTAATTTCTAATTCATGTCTCTTTGTGCATTCTCTGAACTACCACAAAGTCAAGAAGGTGTAAGTCAGTTTATGCATTCCACTCTCAGACTGGTATCTATGACAAACGAAATGTTGAGGGGGTGTATGTGATACTCCTTCCTTGCTCTGGTTCTCTTCTATGTAGTAAGACAATGTCTGACTACTCTAGATCGAGTCTTTAGGTTGGGTTCTTTCTTTGAACTTTCCCCAAGTTATCCCGACCCTTTTTATGGCATATACTATAATGATATGACTGTTTCAGCTGATTTAACTTAATTTTACTACCCAAGGCAATTTGGACTTTTAAAGAACAAGACTGTTTCAATAAGGAACACAGTGTATATAAAATGAACCAGTTACATCAGTGTTTCTCAACCTTAAGTAATATTTGGGACTTTTTTATAGGAAGAAAATTCTTGTAGATTCCCTAGTGCTGACTTACATTATTTTTATTATAATGTTTATTTCTAAAGATAGAATCATAAAACACAGTGAAAGCTCTTTATCCTTATTAACTCATATATAACCATAAAACTAAAACAGATCTACCAAGAAAATGCAGCTATAACTGTAAAACCCAATAATGCTCAAATTAACAACATTGATGTTCCAGACGATATATTTTTGCAAAAACTCACAGCCTGCACTGTGAGTGTGGCGCTGTTGAGTCGGCCGTGTCAGTGCTCCTGCTTGCTTATGAAGACCCGGTTATCTGCAGATTCACCACAAAGCCTTCATTTACACAGTGTCCCAAATTGTCATTTAGCTTCCACTTTGCAAAAATGCACCATTTATGTATTAAGTCAACCTCTGTTCTTGTTAGCCTCGTGACAGTGAGTTACTGCTTGGTGCCAGTATAATTATGAACTTAAATGCATACTTGGGCACTGAAATCCCAAGGCTGTACTTGGTTATAAAGTGATTATTTGAATTATCTTAAGTAATATCTTCCAGATTATCACTCAAGTGAAAACACAGTTTAAAAATTCTTGGAGAGGACATTCACACCCTAAGAACATAGAATTCAGAGATCTTAATTTAAGAAACAGTAATTTAGACAAATGATTTACTTTCAAATGATTGAGATTTTCTTCCCATTGGTGACCGAGGGCAAGTCAATGCTAGTTCCTAAATCAGGGAGGGACCAAAGGTAAAGCTGACAGGTAAGAAGGAATTCCAGAAAAGCTAAAGCAGACCAAACCTGGAGCCCTTAGAATATTGGATTTTCTGCAAAACCAGGCAGGATAGGTAACTATCAGGATGAAAAGCATTTTTAAATACCTGTCTAATAGTGATGTTGTGCTAGGTATGATATAAAAGATTACTTTTATGATTGGGGGTGGTGGTGGTAAAGATAACTTTTGATATCTATGGATATTGTAGAAAAGATGACATGACAAAAAAAGTGACTCTCTCAAAAATTTATTTTATTTGAACAGCTTTATAACTTGGGGTAAAAGAAATTCTTACCTTCATAAATGTTTGACTTAGATATTAAAATTAGTTTTAATTCCTTAAGATTTCCTGGTTAATGATAAACAAAGGTAAGACTCAAGTACAGATCTTGCCACGAATAGTTTCCCAAATGAATAAACCACCTACTGGTATTGGAAATTGGTTGTGTCAATTCTATATCACTTATTTTCACATACAAATTTCTTGAACCTAGTTTTCCCTCATTTTACCAGTTCTACGTAGCAATTTTAGCCAATGCAAGGAATAAAAATAATTTTTATTTTATATAAAATATTTAAATTAAAAATCTATTTCTACAGTGTGTCACATAGTGCACTGAAGGCTAGCAAATGTATATATTGGTGCTAGTAATAAAAGTATAGTACATATTAAATCAGTAGAAGAAAACACTTTGTGCAATATGTTTTTGGAAGGAATTCATTTTCTTTGGCATAGTCTTACTCAGTTTAGTGGAATAAACCATATTCCACCTTGTTAATAGGTGGAATAGACACATAGCTCTTACTGGGTTACAGATCAAAAAAAATAATACACTAAATATATATTACTAGTAGATGAAATTCCTCCTTTAAGCATGACTCTTTTACAGATCTCTCAATTTCAGCTCCTCTGAGAGGGAAAGGAAGATAGCATATTATTTAAATCATTGAAATATATGGAAATCATGACACTCTGTATTAGACGATGTATGTAGTTTCAAGTTTATGCATCACAAAAAAATTATTATTTTTAGAATTTTTTTTCCCCATGAATTAGACAATTACTGTATTTGTCTTTATATCTATGGAACACTTCCATGTTGAACAGAAATATGCTATTCAGCGTTAATTTTGAGTGCAGTGAATTCAAAGTAATGCATACTACAGTGTCAGAGGCTTATTTGGTCTTTCTAGTAGAAGAGGCGCCTCTGAGGACTAAAGTCAGAAGGCAACAGGGGTGAGCCAGGAGGTGGGAACGGGGAGGGGAGAGGAGGCCCCAGAGGCCTGGGGGGGAGTGGAGAGATGATGGAGATTCCCTTCTCCTCGGCACCTTTCTGTTGTGCTGAGTCACCAAGGGACACCGATTTTGTCGAATTCATATTCATCATTTCGAATATTCAAAACAAGTTGAAAGGAAAATGTTCTCCTTGCCACCTTTGTCTTCTGCCACCTGCTCTTCAGGATTTTGTAAACTAGTTTTTGTGTTGACGGTTATCACCTCCCGAAAACAGGATCCTCTGTAGGACACAGATGCATCATAGTAGAATTCTTGAGAAAGATGATAATGGAATTCTCAAATCTTTACCAGAATCACAGCTTAGATTATTATACCTACATGCTAATGAAAATTATTAGCCCTAACCATTATTTAATCAGTGCTCCATATTTTACTATAACTTAAGTTACATGATAAAATGAAATAATTCTGTTACCTAGCCTACCTACCACTTTCTCTTTTGATGGGCTTTGTGCACTTCCATACCTTTCATATTTGCATAGTACAAATTTTTTTAGTTTCTTCTGAGTATTTTGGGTAAAGTGAACTAAAGTTGTGTATTCTCTAATGTTTACCAATTGATTTCAGAAAGACAGTAAGAAAGAAATCTACATTATCCAAAAGTAAACACTGTTAAATTTTTTAATTCTCTTTTTAAAATTTTTGTTCTCGAGTTTTATTGATGTACTATTTTTTAATTCTCTTTATTAATATATTATTTTAAAAGTCTTTGTTAAACCTATTGTTTCTAGCCGCAGACACATATTTTAGAAGGCACAAATATTGGAACATTATAATTTTCTCTGTTAATTACCAGTAATTGAAATTAATTTTCAGATGACATTTGTGATCAGATTTTTCCCAACTCCTTTGTTTTAATTTTTAAACTTCAGGCCCATTAGTGTTGTAAAGAAAAAACTAGTCTTTCTGCAGCTCTGACTATTTAATGAAAAGAACGAGCAGGTGGTTTTATGAGCAGTGACCTTTCCAATTATTAGGAAGCTGCAAGTGGCTTTGATGTATTCTGTCTGATTTTGATCTGAATTTTTAGAACAATGCAGTAGCACTTTTACTTTGTGTTAAGATACACCTAACAAGTTACTGGTTCATTTCAGATTGGGAAGAAGAGCAAGTCAGCAGTCCAAATATTTTACGACTTATTTATCAAGGACGATTTCTACATGGAAATGTCACATTAGGAGGTAATAGTCACCTTTGCAATGGGGTTTACTGTCTGTCTCATGGCAGCATTATTCATCCATTTAAATGCTAATGTTTGCTTTTACTAAATGATTTCAAACTCAATATGAATTCTGTTTTTTTGATATGCCAACATTTTGTATTCTGTTAAATTTAATTTTAGCACTATGATAAGTATTTACTACCTTGTGAAATAAACTCTACCTTGTGAAATAAAACCCCATTATAGGTAGGAGTCCATACCTATTATAAATGTTTATAAATTTTGAATAATATAATTTACATGTAATATTGGTAAGTGAAAACCAGACACACAAACTAGGATTAGTTTATGATAATTGGTTTTCAATATAATGAAATTATTCAGTTTGACTGTACTTTTGAATAATATAATTTACATGTAATATTGGTAAGTGAAAGCCAGACACACAAACTAGGATAAGTTTATGATAATTGGTTTTCAATGTAATGAAATTACTTAGTTTGACTGTTACTGATATATTTAACAAATCATGCAAGAATAAAGGTAAATGAGTAACATTAGAGAGAAAGTATAATGTAGTAATCCAAAGAGCAGATTTTAGAACCCAACTGTCCAGGTTGTATCCTTTCCACTCCTTACTGGCTGTGTCACCCTGGGCAAGTTACCTAACTGATTTATGTCCCAGTTTCTTCTGCAGTAAAATGGGATAACAGCAGTGCCTACCTCCTAGGTTGGGAGAGTTAAATTTGTTTGTTTATTCCAAAGCACTTAGAACAATATTTGGTGTATAATAAACACTTGGTTAGCTATTAATCTTTTTTTTTTTTTTACTTCTTGGACAAAGTAGTTTATTTTATTTTTATTAAGGTATCATTGATATACAGTCTTATGGAGGTTTCACATGGGCAACATTGTGGTTACAGCATTCACTCATATTATCGTCCCATCACCACACCCCATCACAGTCACTGTGATGCATAGTAAGATGCTATAGAGTCATTACTTGTCTTCTCAGTGCTATGCTGCCTTCCTGTGACCTGCCTAATTATGTGTGCTAATTATAATGCCCCTTAATCCCCTTCTCCCTCCCTCCCCACCCACCCTCCCCAACACTTTCCCTTTGGTAATCACTAGTTTGTGAGTCTGCTGCTGTTTTCTTCTTTAAGTTTTGCTTTGTTGTTATACTACACAAATGAATGAAGTCATTTGGTACTTATCTTTCTCTGCCCGCTTATTTCACTGAGCATAATACCCTCTAGCTCCATCCATGTTGTTGCAAATGGTAGGATCTGTTTTCTTCTTATGGCTGAATAATATTTCTTTGTGTATATATATCATCTCTTTATCCATTCATCTCCTGGTGGACACTTAGGTTGCTTCCATGTCTTGGCTATTGTAAATAGTGCTGCGAGAAACATAGGGGTGCATCTGTCTTTTTGAATCAGGGATCTTGTTTACTTTGGGTAAATTCCTAGGAGTGGAATTACTGGGTCAAACGGTATTTCTATTTTTAGTTTTTTGAGGAACCTCCATATTGCTTTCCTCAATGGTTGAACAAATTTATATTCCCACCAACAGTGTAGGAGGGTTCCCTTCTCTCCACATCCTTGCCAGCATTTGTTTTTGTTGGCCATCCTAACTGGTGTGAGGTGATCTCTCATTGTGGTTTTAATATGCATTTCCCTGATAATTGGCAGTGTGCAGCATCTTTTCATGTGCCTGTTGACCATCTGTATTTCTAGTGTCTGTTCATACCCTCTGCCCATTTTTAAATCGGGTTATTTTCTTTTTGGGTGTTGAGGCATGTGAGTTCTTTATATTTTTGGATGTTAACCCCTTCTTAAATATGTCATTCATGAATATATTCTCCCATACCATAGGATGCCTTTTTGTTCTGCTGATAGCATCTTTTTCTGTACAGAGCTTTTTAGTTTGACGGAGTCCCATTCATTTTTGCTTTTGTTTCCCTTGCCCAAGGAGATGTGTTCAGGAAAAAGTTGCACATAAGACATTTTTGCCTATATTTTCTTCTATGAGTTTTATGGTTTCATGACTTACATTCAAGTCTTTGAGTTTACTTTTGTGTATGGAGTTAGAAAATAATCCAGTTTTATTCTCTTACATGTAGCTGTCCAGTTTTGCCAACACCAGTTGAAGAGGCTGTCGTTTCCCCATTGTATGTCTGTGGCTCCTTTATTGTATATTAGTTGGCCACATCTGCGTGGCTTTATATCTGAACTGTCTATTCTGTTCCATTGGTCTATGGGTCTGTTCTTGTGCCAGTACCAAATTGTTTTGATTACTGTGGTTTTGTAGTAGAGATTGAAGTCAGGGAGCATAATTTCCCCAGCTTTGTTCTTCCTTCTCAGGATTGCTTTGGCTATTCAGGGTCTTTTGTGGTTCCATATGAATTTTAGAACTATTTTTTCTAGTTTGTTGAAGAATGCTGTTGGTATTTTGATAGGGATTGCACTGAATCTGTAGGTTGCTTTAGGCAGGATGGCCATTTTGACAATTCTTCCTTTTCATGAGCATGGGATGTATTTCCATTTATTGGTGTCTTCTTTAAGTTCTCTCATGAGGGTCTTGTAGTTTTCAGGGCATAGGTCTTTCACCTCCTTTGGTTAGGTTTATTCCTAGATATTTTATTATTTTTGATGCAATTGTAAATGGAATTGTTCTCTTGATTTCTCCTTCTGCTAGTTCATCATTAGTATATAGGAATGCAACAGATTTCTGCATATTAATTTTGTATCCTGCAACTTTGCTGAATTGAGTTACTAGTTCTAATATTTTGGGGGTTGATTCTTTAGGTTTTTTTAATGTACAATATCATATCATCTGCAAACAGTGACAGTTTAACTTCTTCTTGCCAATCTGGATGCCTTTTATTTCTTTTTTTTGTCTAATTGCTGTGGCTAGGACCTCCAGTACTATGTTGAATAGAAGTGGGGAAAGTGGGCATCCTTGTCTTGTTCCCAATCTTAAAGGAAAAGCTTTTAGCTTCTTTATGTTAAGTATGAAATTGTCTGTGGGTTTGTCATATATGGCCTTTAATATGTTGAGGTACTTGCCCTCTATACCCATTTTGTTGAGAGTTTTCATCATAAATGGATGTTGAATTTTGTCAAATGCTTTTCAGCATCTGTTGAGATGATCATGTGATTTTTGTCCTTTTTTTTTATGTGGTGGATGATGTTGATGGATTTTTGAATATTATACTATCCTTGCATCCTTGAAATAAATCCCACTTGGCCATGATGGATGATTTTTTAATTCTGTTTGATAATATTTTGTTGAGTATTTTGCATCTATGTTCATCAGGGATATTGGTCTATAATTTTCCTTTTCTGTGGTGTCTTTGCCTGGTTTTGGTATTAGAGTGATACTGGCCTCATAGAATGAGTTTGGAAGTATTCCTTCCTCTTCTACTCTTTGGAAAATTTTAAAGAGTATGGGTATTAGGTCTTCTCTAGATGTTTGATAAAATTCGGCAGTGAAGCCATCTGGTCCAGGGGTTTGTCAGTTAGTTATTAATTTTTGTATCTGGAGAAATTTGACTCAATGGTACCCCCTTATGGGGTCCATTTTCTACCATCAGCAATGTTTGTTTTGTTTTTAGAGCATGTATTTCAAATATATTCTGATACTAGAAATTTATAGGCAAATGATGTGATCTAGTTTCATCTATCTTTGCTTAAATATAATATTCTTTCTCTAAACCTCACAATGAAATGTTTAACCTATTTCTCTTTAAAGGCAAAATGTTTTCATTCACTCATTGAGCATATATTTATTTCTTATGTACCAATACTGTACTTAACAATTGGAAATACAGGATCTCTTCCTTCAGGGCAATGTAGTATTACATAGTAGAAGCAGATAAAATCCACCATTTAAAAAGTACTGGGTGATGAGGGCTGGAGAAGAACGCAGATGACTATTATGGCAATAACATGTAGGTAGAACATTTCAGGACATAATCTCACACATAACCAAGTTTCAGTGGCAGTGTTGTAACTGGTCTAAAAAGTGCTGCTATCTACTAAGAGATATCTGCTATTTGAAATACAGGTTTTTAAAATTTTTTTCAAAATTTAAAAACAGAACTACCATTTGATCCAGCAATTCCACCTCTGGGTATTTATCCAAATTAAATGAGAACACTAGAGAAAATACATGCACCCCTGTGTTCATTGCAGCATTGCTTTATAACAGCCAAGATCCAGAAGCAACCCAAGCATACAGTGATGGATGAACGGATGAAGAAACACACACACACACACACACACACACAGAGGAATATTATTTAGCCATAAAAAGAACATAATCTTGCCATTTATGACAATATGGATAGACCTTGAGGGCATTTGCTAAGTGAAATAACTTAGAGACAAGTACCATATGCTCTCTTCTAAAAGTGGAGCCTAAAAATAAGCAAATAAATAAACCAAGTTCATAGGTATAGAGAACAGATAGGTGGTTGCCAGAGGCAGGGGTGGGGAGTGGCTGAAATGAGTGAACTGTTTTGTGGATTTTTTTAGCTTAAATAAGTTGAATTTAAAAATAAATTAAAGCTATAAATGAAGCAAAATAAATAAGCAAGCTGCAATTCCTTTGCACAACTGAGTAGCACACTGAAAATGTGTGACTTACTGTATGTGGTGGACCAAGGATTCTAGTCTAGAGGGACAATCTGCTTTTTCCACTGGGCTGCCTTCCTTTGCATTTGTTCAGATTGGGGGATGTAAATAAGATTTTACAGAATATTGATCTCTCAGCATGTGCTTTCACCTCCACATAGCTGACACCAAAATCTTTTTCATTTTCAGTAGATGGTTGTCTTACAAGTACATATTACGCATTTGAAAAAAAAATTATATGTAAAAAGATTTACCTTTTTTGGTTTGTACTTGTCTTATACTTCTTTGTATAGTTACATGGACCGACTTTTAATGTAAGAATTTACTGTTGCTATTCTCTGGCTGTATTGTACATTCATTACGGATGGGGCCCTGTTTTAGTCTTTCTTTGATTATGCTTCCATAAGCTTTTGTGATGTTGATTGGAGTTGTTCATTGTATTTAATCTATTGGCCACATGAATGAATCTTGAGACTCCATTTCGTTTTGAATATTGATCTGTGTGGGCAATTTCCCACCAACTAAATTCGTTAACTCTCTTTCTGTTGTGGCCCCAAAGTTTCCAACTTCATATTAAAGATCATAGAATTTGATTAAAATCAAATTATTGATTCACCCTCATTAAATGGTGTACATTTTTACGAGTATTTTTTTGGAATTTGTATCTGAATAATTACCAGCTTGACTTAATTGTTGTTACTCTAATTCTGTGTTGCTATCAATATTTTCAAAAACAAAATAGACAAATAGCATAGTAGCACAAATGAGATCTTCAAGTTGATCAGTATATCTGGGTTTTTGCTAAAGGTTGAATAATAACATTCAACTATTGTCGAAATTTTTATTTTTAGTCTCTCTGTGTTCTGGATGTGAATAAGCAGCTGTATTCAAATATTTGAATGGTTAGTATGGAGAAGGCTCAGTCTTGGCTTTGGTTGGCTTGAGACTTGCTCTGTTTCACCCTGTGAATTAGACTTAGGACCAGCAGCCAGAAGTCAAAGGCAGACAGATTTTTACTCAATACAAGAAGTATTTGAATGTCAAGCAGCAGTGGGCAAGGGTGAGATCTGTATCACTGGTGACATTCAAGCACCAGCATGAATACAAATACCAAGTCGAGTGGGAATACAGCCACAGGTGGGGTTAGCCATGGTCCTTAACCACAAGGCCTGGGCACTCTCTGCCACTTTGGAAATTTTGTGGGTTCAGTAAGTTTCAGGTTTAAATTCTTTATTATCAAGTTTATTGAAACATAGCCCTGAATCCATGTTTGAGATACAACCTTTTAGTTACGTAGAATTTCAATCTACTAAAGAAAATATTTGATCTTTTTAGTAAAGCCTTACTAAATGGACAGTGAAGATCAGTTACAAGTTTGACATTCAGAATATTCCAGGTCAGTGTTTCCTAAAATGTGGTTGAGACAGTGGGTATGAGAATCACCTAGGATGCTCTTTGTGAAATGCGATTCCTCCATGCCCTCCCTTCTCCTCATCACCCAATCTACTACTAAATTGAAATCCTGGGTAATTTTTATGTAAAGTTCGAAAACCTCTGGTCTGGATCTTGTACAGTGTCATAGAAAGCAGAACGAAGGAGCTTCCACAGTGAAGGAAGGAGAAAGCATTTTAGATTCTTGTCTCTTCCTTCACCTTCCTTGGTACTATCAGTATCAGTATCTACTATTTCTATATAAACTCAAATGGAGAAGAAAACCTGCAGTCCCCGTCAGTCCAATTTGTACCTTCAAATTGTAGACAATTCAGCAGCTTTCCAGGCCTGTCCAAAATTTCTCTAAATTTACGTCTCAGTTCACATATCTATTTCCTGAGGTCCATTTTCCTTACTGTCTCCTGACGATGATGATAATGGTCATAGTAACATTTACAGAATGCTTTCTTTGTGCCAGGCTCTCAACTGAGCACCTTCCCTAGATTGTTTGATTTAATCAACGCAAGTGTAAGGGGCAGGTGATAGAATTGCCATCTCCAGTTTAGGGGGAGGAAACTGAAACTTAGGGAGCAGATAATGACTTACTCACACTCGCTTCACGTCGGCAAGTAGCAGAGATGCAATTTTTAACCAAAGCCTGGCTTACTGGAGTCAAGAAGATGGGTAACAATGATCCACAGCTTGGTATGTGTACATTTTAAATTCAGTTAGGCTTTCCCAATATGTTTAGTCAAATATTTAATAACATAAGGTCTTATTTGAATTTTAATGTTAAATCAGGCCTAGGAGACTATCCCAAAGAGCCTCTTCTTTTGTCATCGGAGTGAACAGTTATGGGCCATCGTGCTTCATTTGAACCTCAGAAGTTAAGAGAATAGACCAAATAATAGCTGGCCAACTTTAAATAAGGTGGAAACTCACTTTTTTGAAGTATTGAAGGTAATTAGGACTCTTTTTTAATCTACATGTTAACCATCATCCTGTGGATGAAGGTTTAGAAAGCAGACAGCAGGAGGATCCCACCTCCGAGTCATGATCTCACTAAGCCTGCCTCAGGCTTACGGTTAGTGAAGTGAAGAGGAAGTAGTTCGGAATGTCAGAACTAAAGCATCACTGCTCTGGGCCCAACTCTAGAGCTCACCTCTACTAGCTGCTCCTGTTTTATGTACATAATGACAAAGGGATTACCAGGGAAGTTGTTGTTTGTGTTTGCTTAAGTGGGTCATGGATGCATGGGTGTGTAGTACAGTATTCTGTGTCTGGAATATTTCATAGTAAAATTTTTTATTATTTATGAATGAGAAAAACCTTTTAAAGACTTGGTTAGGAAACAGTGATTATAAAAATGCCAAAAGAGTGATTCTTTTAAAGTAAGTTTTTAAAAAAAATTATTTTTTTACAGGAGAATAGAAGGTTGAGAATGTTTAAAATTAAATTGGTCATTTCTTCTATATCTACATTATAGTGGCCTCTTTGGTGTGGTAAACCATTCTACCATTCTCATTTGATAGAAAAACAAGTATCTCTTAATCTAAACTTTTCTTTTCCCTAATCTAGAAAAAGTATTCTTTAAAAAAGTTTTTAATTCCTTTTCTCCTCTAAAGATTATCTCCAGTATTAACCAATTATGAATTCTCCATTGTCTCCTTCTTTAAACAGTATGGACACATATGTCAAGCTAATAAGCCATAGCTGGGAAGAATAATTTCTTCCAAATTGTAAAAATTATTTCTGCTAATATTAACCTATTTTTATTTTGTAAGGGATGTTCTATCTGGTAAGCCGTACAAAAAGCAATCAATTTTTTAAGTGGTTTCAGATCTGATTACTCATTTCAATAGTAATCAGAACTATATATATATATATATATATATATATATATATATATATAAAACAAATTGTCTTCTCCTCACACAGCATTAAAACTTCCTTTCGGCAAAACGACAGTGATGCATTTGGTGGCCAGAGAGACCTTGCCAGAACCTAACTCTCAAGGTAAGCCATGTGCTGGAGCCAGTTCTCACTTGAACCACAGAGACTGGCATTCACAGCGGCTGTTTTTCTTGGAATTCTGAGGAAAAAGAAGTTTTCATAGTTTATGAATAGAGCCTGTTAAGCAAATAACCAGGTATTTTGGAAACTAGCTAAAATTAAAAGAATATTACAGCTTTTTAATTTTTAAAAAATGCAAACATTAAAAAAAAAAATCTTACTATGTTTGGGTGGTTCCTCTCCCCATCCCAATTCAATCATTTTTACAAAGACGACTTTTCTTCCTTCTTCTGTAGGTCAGCGGAATCGTGAAAAGACTGGAGAGAGTAATTGTTGTGTGATCCTGTAAACGCTGTCTGCTGAGTGCGGTGTGATGTCGTCTTTGTCTTTCGTGCTGCTGGGACAGAAGAGACCCGACATTGCTTCAGAAACCTTTAGGGAGAGTCTGCCTGTAACTCCATGGAACTGAATTATCCCATAAACACTGTCATCTTTTCTCATGAGAGTAGAAAGAACCAAGAACATTTTTCACTATGATTTATTTCTAGTGTTTTTGTTTATGTTGAGCAGTTTTAAAATATATTGGTTTTTGAATGCAGCCAGTCTCCAGGGGAAATGTTAAGAGGTTATCTTTCATAGCGGAAACGATTTTGCCCACAAAAAAATCTTCATCTCCAGAACTAACAAGTGTTCCAAATAGAGTTTGCACTAAAAAGGATTGACATTATTTTTTTCATCAGCAAAGTTCATAACATTGTTTATGGTACCTAAAAATAATCTATTGTACAATTCCAACCTGGAAAACACTCAGCAATTAATGAAGTTAATTACTAGGCCAACTGGAGAGGAAAAAATGGAAAAGAAACCAAGATGTTGGGTGAATTCTACCAAAGTCAGCCATGGCGCTGTACTGCACAGAATGCTAAACTGAGTGGGACTCTTCCCTGCAACAAAATGAGAAAAACAAAACGTGCCTGCTGCTTAAAGCACTCAGTAGAGGGCTGATGAAACTAGTTGTTTTTCCTTTGACACGTGCACTCTCCAGTCCTACGGGCGCTGAGCGCTTGTTGGCACAGCACAGGGAAGGGGCAGTGCGCTTCCTAGCCTTAACACGGGGTGAGTCCAGTCGCTCGTAGAGGTCCATTACTGTGCAGAAATATTAGAAAACCTCATTTACTGGTCACCTTTATGTGTTTGGATATCAGCAGATTGAATTTTTCTGTAATTGTTGCTCATCTATAACAGTGTCCAGCGTCACACTTGCTCACTAGAGAGTTCCGATGAATTCTTAAAATTAAACTCTCTTTAGAAAATAATTTTGTTTCTTTATGTAGTTTGCATTTGGTATTAGTGCTTGCAATTGTATTAAAATCAAAAGCTGATTTTTTAAAGGCATACATATTAAGAATGCCATTCTTTTGTTTTGTATCAATCATTTTAAAATTGATATGCTAGAAAACAATTTGCACAGCACTAAAGCATGAGCTAGTTTCATCTAAACCTGTAAAAATACAACAGATTTTATATTTTTTCACTGGGAAGAAATTCTTCCTGGATGAAATTACAAATATGTGTAGAATATATTTAATAAAGAAACTTATAAAATACCTAACTATAGAACTTAAATATAGATTGGCGTGTAGTATATAGAACAATATTCCATATGAATAACTTTAGCCTTTATAAAAATAAAGTTGCAGGCTGACACTATGTTCTGTACTTAAATAAGTGTCCACAACCCTTACAAACATTAGGTGTAAATGGTTTCAGATGGTCAGCCTTGTTTAAAGGTAATCAGGTTATTTTATTCATTGTTAATGCTTTGATGAAAGGCTTTATATGCAGTAGATCTATGAAAATATTGTTCATACTGATCAGAATTAAATTTGTATAGAGCAGAGTTTTAAAATAAATGTAAATAGCACTAAACATTTTCTTTCTGCAACCTGTACTTATAGATTCTTTCTGTAAACTAAATTTTAAAAAATTGTAGTGCATTTCTGTGGTAATTTTAAAGGTCTTGATTAGGTTGGTAATTGTTTAAGCATTGTCTCATCCATGTTAAAACTGTTTTCTAGTTTCATTTTTGAATCTTTTAAAAACATGTTGAATTCATTTTCCGTTGTTAGTTTTGGGAGTGTTCCTCATGTGTCTGATATTTAACCTGGTTAGTGTGCGCACAGTCACAACGATGGATGGAATTCTGTAGTCTCTGTTACCACTCTTCAAAGGGTTACATTCAAGAGATGTTAAATATTTATATGCTTTGTTGACTAGTTCAAATGTGAATTCTGTTAGTGTTGAGTAAAGAAGAATCTGGTGGTTACTTAGTTGGGCAATTAAGCCATTTATGGCTCTATTCTTCTTTTGTAATATTACTGGTAATTATTTTTAATGACTATTTTAATTCTAATTATGCTTCCGTTTTTCCAAAGTTAAAGACTATCAGTTAATTATGACTGAATTGTTATGATGGTTAAAAATACTCTCTGTTGGTGTTCAATATAATTTTCTGTGTGTTCCCACATTATAAATTCCCCTTTCACAAGACCTCAAAGTTTGCAAAATGGATAACCTGATTCATTAGTAGAGAAAGAATTATATCACTTAATCCCTAATATCGTTGTGCAAAATTAAAAAAAAGAATAGAAAGTAGCAGTAAAATTATATACTGAAAACACCAAAAATTTAGATGCCTTAATAGTGTATACATGACAACACTTAACTCTCCTTTTTAAAATAGTTCCTTGGACTGTCTGATGGTTAAAGTATGATTGATCATATCCAAGGCTACCACTGAAGGTCCCTCTGCCAAAAATAACGGCTCACATACCGAAAGGTGAGCACTGCACAGACTGAGTAATGTAAATAAAGCCTGAGTTATGGGCCTGTGACCCTGCCCGGCGCTTGGTACCTGACTCACCTATCTTACCGAAATTATCCTAGACTTTATTTAGTGTTCTGGACAAGGCAAAGCTTTTCTTTTTTTATTAAAACCTCTGCATGTCTCCTTGATCTGAATTATTTGCTTTCTCTTCAAGATAAGTTGTATCTTATCCTACCATGAAAAATAGAGTATCTAACACTGTTATTCACCTTAAATGAGGTTTTCTCGTAACAAACATCTATCCTTAGTTTTGTCATCTTGACCAATGTTACAGTAATTTCTGTTAGCTGATTGTGGTAAACAATGTTTAATGTGAAAAGAAATTAAAACTTTCTTCACCTGTTGTAGAATATTTCCCTTCTTTTAAATGACTTCTCATAATTTTGGTGTATTTTCTTGTTCTCTGTCTACTAGTTTTCTCTTTTTTCTTCAGCTAATTTTATTACATTCCCTAGTAAAATCAGCACTGTGCCAGCCTTTATTCGGTATTTAACCTGAATCAAAGGCGAATGACCAAACTTTCGTGTTCCTTCATATCATCCTTACTGGTGACCATCACTGGCCTGTCTTCAATTTTTTTCCATTGCTGTTTTGCAATAGAGCCGCTTGTCAGCCAAACAAGGCGACTGACTAGGCGTAGAAGAACAGCTTGAGAAAAGAGTAAATGTAAAATTATGGACAAAACAAAACTGCAGGCTGCTGGCTTTTATCTAGGCGTGAATTCCCTGACCCGGGTGGGATGCGCTGCCCGCGCGTGGGCAGTAGGCGGCTGATGGCCGAGGGCCCCCTCAGCTTCTCCCGGCCAGACACCGGGCAGGCTCTCTCCTGAAGCCTGTACAGACTAGGGGGTGCAGGAAGATGGCTTCTTAAAGAGGTCCTGAGCAAGATCAAGTGAGAAACGCTCCAAGACAGTAAAGTTTAAACCAGTACTGGAATATGAACAGTTGTCATTCATTTTGTGGTCTTTAACGATGTCAAATGTGTGTCCTTTAATACTATTTCTATTCTGCCTCTTTCAAAATGACAACTTTAAAGAACCATAGAGCAGACATAATACTTCAGCGCTTGAGCTTATGAGTATCAATCTCTGCTGTGATTCAACCAATAAAAAAGGAGGTGGGTAAACACGTATTTCAAAAATCGGCTGTGGAAGTGATTTAAGAGTCTTAAGCAGATTATCCAACTGGCAATATAGTTTTTACACATTCAAAGATTGTTCAGTATCTGATTTTTATTTTCTGCATTCTTGAGCCCTATTTTATAGCTGTAAGAAGTCTGAATGTATTGAGAGAAACTTTGCAATATTTAAACAATACAAGGAGGTAACAAGCTGGAGGGGACAGTATCTGCAGAGCTGGAGCCTCAGGGTTGCAGTCGGTGCTGTTTTAGGTTGTCCAGTCATTCCATGTAATAAAATTTGGGGATTTGTTCATTCCTCGTTGTCTGCCAGATAAGCTAGTTTTCCAGCACTCCGGAGCCTGGTTCCCCCCAGGCCTCCCCCTTCCCTAATCTCAATGTTTTTGTCCTCTGGGGCATCACTTAAGCGAGTTCCACTAATATGGGCTCCTCTCCTCCAGTGTTTCTCAGAAGGGTTTTTTTAAATCTGGTAATTGTAACAGTCCATTTTGGCTGATAACCATTCAGTGCTCAGATCTCAGGACACCGTGAGAAAATAGCTGCGCTTTGGAGTCAGGCCTGACTTCAAGCTGGGTAACTTTGAACAAGGTACTTAATTTGGGGGCTTCAGGTGTTTCATATGTAGAGTAAGAATACCTATTTTGTAGGGTTGTAGGGATTTTTTTTTTTTTTAGAGCACTGATTAGCCTAAGAATTTAGTTGACAACTGGCAAATCTGTTAAAAGGCTTGTTGTCAGAAATTGTTAGGCAGCAATGCATACTCTAAAGTTTATGAAAATAATTTACAAAAATATCAGAAGATAATGTGAATGACTCTATGTTCAAAGACTTTTAAAGGGAAGACAAGTGAGGAGATCTTAAAAATAAGGCTTGGATTGAAAGGAAGATAGAGGACCTAGTAATTTACCAATGAGACATGGCTTCAGAAATAGATACCAGGTTATAAAGCTTGAACTATAAGCAAAGACCTGGACATACTAACACAAGGACCGAACTCCGTCGAGATTTGAGACGGGATTTGTTGACTAAGATAGAAAAATACCCATATACATTGTCCGAAAGAGAGAGGGCTGATGAGAGGGAAATAGCACTGTGGCAAGAAAACACATACATGGAGCTTCACAGACCCGGGAGTGGAGTGGGTGAGGTGTATCTGAACAATGAACAAAGAGACAAAAATACTAGAGGGTAATACTGTCTGTTTCCTCAGGTTTAGGCTGTCAGTTTCTGAATCTGCATCAGGAAAACCGAGGTGAGGTGTAGTAGTGATGAAGCAGGACTTGCTGGGGGTCGTGTTTGCTCAGAGAATATATCGACTCTTGCTTATACCACCATCTCGTAGGTTAACAGAAGTAACAAAACTGCTGTTCTCGCATTAGCTTTAGCCAGAGAGAATGATTCTAGTGGAAATGTTAGGAGACTGCAGGGAAAATAGTGGTGCCCTCTTAGATTTCTATGATGGCGTAACTAATTGAGGCAGAAACCTGTGACTGATTCTCCAGCAAACTCCTTTCTTCCTTGCTGGCTGAGCTCTGATGTTTTTGGAGGGGAGGAGACTGTTCGCCCTGCTCCCGATGTGGCTCAGGGAAGGGTGCCCAGCTCCAAGGGCAAATTCCCTTTGGTGTGATTGGTTTAGGAGGGGGACTCGGCCGTGTTCCTGGGATACTCAGTGCCCAGGAGACCTTAGAGGGGACCACCCGTTTGCCTCCGGTCAGCGGTCAGCCTGTGTGCATGCGATGACAGGCTACAGCCCCCAGCGGCCCTGAGAGGAGCTCGCCTGAGGGCACAGCCCGCCCCTGGGCCTCGCAGAGGAGAAAGAGAAAACCCGGCCCCCAG
Source organism: Manis pentadactyla (assembly GCF_030020395.1). Taxonomy (NCBI): domain Eukaryota; kingdom Metazoa; phylum Chordata; class Mammalia; order Pholidota; family Manidae; genus Manis; species Manis pentadactyla. The sequence goes on from NC_080020.1 coordinate 9,061,546, forward strand.
GACGGCGCAGAGAGCGGCCGCTTGTGCCCAGCCTCGCCTAGACTTCTTGACAGGCAATCTAATATATTTATTGGAGTCCTTCCCTACTTCACTCGAAAGCATCCTTAGTGATACATAGAAGGGAGTGCTAGACATCAGTAAGTACTCCAAATGTTTGAAATTGGCTTACGAAAAGAAAAAAAATGATTGTGTTCAGATCTAATATAAATCTCATATAGTCACAAATTATCCTGATGATGAAGAAAGAAAGACAACTACAGATATCGTTGTGGCCATGAGTCAGCCATCCAACCTCATAATTTTAAAAGGCAGGAGGGAAAATGAGAGTTCGGATGTGTAAATCAAGGATGAGTATAGTTAAGTGTCAAAAACCTCTGAGAATGATGGTCGAAAGGCCTGGCAGAGCTGGAGTTGAGAGAGATTAATAAAAGGTACATGTTTGCTGTGTTTAAAAACAAAAAGAACACGGCAGGGTTACGGTGTGGGGTGTCAACTCCAGCTGTGCAATAGAGTCCCTGAGTTTCCATTTTTATTTTATTTTTTTTTACTTTTTAATATGCCTTGGCCCCTCACATCAGCCGAATTAAATCTAAACACTTGTGTTTTGGGGAAGTTGCCTTAATTTTTGCAGAACACCAAACACAGAACCACTTAAATGCCAAGAACACAAGGGAATACAGTAGAAAGATGGGAATAAGTATCGTTACAATGGAATTGGAAACGAAGAGAGATGATGGGAATGAGAATGCTCTGGGTTCAGGTCGCTGGACCTACTAACTTACATTTCAGGATTCTGAGTGGACCCAGGCATTCTCTGAGTAGGACGTGCCCTCTCCCCCCACGTCCCTCAGCAGTGAAGAGGGCCCCAGATCCTCCCCTTCCCACAGGCCCTCCCGTGTCTCACCACCGCCATCTGCTCTGAGATCTCCGGAAGGACCCGACAACCAGGCCCCCCTCCGACTCCTCCCCGGGATCCCCACGGGGCCCAGCACATCCCCTTCCGTTCCCACCTTCCACCACACGCCCTCCCCCTGTTCCAGAAACCCATTCACTGGCTCTTGGACTTGAGAATCCGGGAGAAAGCTGCCACATTACCTGAGCCTCTTCTCTGGGGGGTCCTTTCCTTTTCTCGCTCTGATCCCTCGTTTCGCAGGAGGGTACTACCTCCCCTGCAATCTGCAAGTATTATGTTTTCAAAAGCTCTGATTTATCAAGTGCTTGCTTGATGCCAAGCACTGCTCTATGGTCGTGCATGACAGGCCCATCCGACAGGCAATGAAACAGGCCCAGGGAAGGGAGTTTATTTTTTGAACATGAGAGGTTCGTTTTCACAGGAGAGACTACTCCTTGATAATCTTTGGGGTTTTTTTCTGCTGCAAAAATTGATAATTGCTCGTTGCAGAACATCTCATGATGATAGAAAAGTATGAGGAAAAAGAAACTAATCACATCATCCAGATCAACAAGTAATGTCCTGGCAAATTCCTTTAGGCCTTCTTATCATGTATACAATAAAATAAAAACAAAAGTATTCCATATACAGAGTTTTATTTTTCGTCTTTAACATATCGTAAGTATATCCCCAGAATACTGGATCTTCTCTGGAAACTCATTTGTTTATGCTATATTAATACTCCATTTTAGAAACACATCACTTTTATTTCTGCAGTCAATAGATGTTTAATATTAAAACTACTATGGAATAGCACCACATCCTCACCAGAGTGGCTGAAAGTAAAAAGATGTACAATATCAACCTTTGACAAAGATGTGAAGCAAGCAAAAGGCTCATCTCTTAGAGAAAATGTAATTTAGAACAACTGTTTTGCAAAGCTATTTTGTAGAATCTACCAAAGCTCAAACTGTGTATAACCTGTGATCCAGAAATATTACTCTGGATAGAAATTCTACCGGATAAATATCTAACCAAAAAAAAATGTGATTGTCTATAAAAGACATGTACAAGGATATATATATAGGATTCATAGCCATTCTGTTCCCAAACGAAGCAATCCAATGACCATCAACAGTAGAATGGGTATTTATTCAATGGCATATTTATACAATGAAATATTACAAAGGAACATTAAAACAAGTAGTTTTACTGCTGTACACAACAACAGTATTAAGGGAAGGAGCCAGACATAAACAAACAAACAAACACATACTGCGTGAGCTCATTTAAATAAAGTTCACCAACAGGCAGAGCCAGTCTATTGTTACAGTCTGGACAGTGGTCACCGGTGGTGGGGAGGGTGCCATTAGGCAGGAGAGAGAGTGGTGGCGGGCGGGGGGCTGGGGTGGGGGGTCTTCCGGGTTCCAAAATGTTCTATGTCCTGAAATGGGTGGTGATTACTCTGGAGTACACACACGCACACACATGTAAAAGTGAATCAAACTGTATACTTACTATTTGTGCACTTTATCATAGATAATTTCTAGATATAAGCCAGACCTCAATAAAAACAAAGGGAAAAGAAAGAAATATTTACTGAGCACCTACCATGTGCCAGGAAATGTTCAAGGCCCCAGGGATGGCAGTATTCAGGCCACCTCTGAGCTTACCGTGTTTCAACCAGTCACCCAATTTTGGACATTGAGCCTATATCAGATATTTCTACACATAAATGAATAGAAGCAGTTATTAAGAAACTGTCAAATGCTTGACTCTGAAGAATGTACATTTTAAAAATTTTCCTAACTTTGTAGTTGAAAATTTTCAAGCCTATAGAAAAGTTGCAAAATAGTCCAATGAAAATTAACACATCCTTCATCTATATATTAATCATGTGTTAACAGTTTGCCCCACATGTTCTCTCTGTATCTATGGTGAGAGAAATAGATGCATATAATAGAGACAGGTATTGGGGGGTGGGAGCTGACTCCTCTGAAAGGACAGATCCTGTGCCACTTTACACCCTAAATCCCATAGCACACATTTCCCAAGAAATAGCTGTGTGATGTAGAGCGAGTTGTGTAGCTCTGTTCCTCAGACCCCTTATCTATTCAAAAGAAGGAGAATACAATCCCACTTCTCTCTTAAGAGTGTTTTAGGGAAACTGAGAAACTGTATGTGAAAATGCCTTACATTTATGTTTTATATGTATAATGACTCTAAATTCCCTGCATGGACCAGAAAGCAATGGCTTGCCCGGGCAGATGGCTCGACATCTAAGGCTGTGTGGGCCTGCATGAGTTCTTACTGCCACTGTAGCAATCAACCACCAGTTTGGTGGCTCAAACAATGCAACGTTTTGATCTTCGGTTCTCTGCAGTGGGTTTCACTGCACAAAAGTCCAGGTTTCAGTAAGGCTGAGTTTCTTTCTCAAGGCTCTGAGGGAGCATCTATTTTCCTGCCTTTTCTTCTTCTAAAGGTTGCTTTCATTTTCTGACTTGTATCCCCTACTCCATCTTCAAAGCCAGCAATGGCCAGTTGAGGCCTTCCTACGTTGTATCACAGCAATCTACTCATCTCTCCCACTTTTAAAGACCCCCAGGATTACACTGTGCCCACTGAGAAAATTCGGGATAATCTATTTTAATCCAGGATAGTCTATTTTAAGGCCAGCTGTTTAGCAATCTTAATTCCATCTGAAACCTTAATTTCTCTGTATCATGTAATGGAATATCCTCACAGATTTCAGGGATCAGGTTACAGATACCTTTGGAGGGGAGTACATTATTATGCCTGCCATAAACCAAACCTTGTGTGACACTTAGAAAAATAAAATAGGTGCCAAACCTTCTTACTGCTTCTCAAAAGATAGCAGGATACCATAGAAAGAACTTGAATTAGATACATAACTATGAATCCTGGCCCCACAACCGACCTGCCCTAGTGAACTCAGGCAAGTAAGTAGACTCCCCTCACTTATAAAATGAGGATGATGGCATCTATTTTACCAAGTTGCTGGAGATGAAGTGGTACGACACACCCAGAATGCTTAGCCCTTCCCAGGTGCTCAGTGAACCCAGTCCTTGCCGGCTGCTTCCCAACGTTTAGGGATTCTTTTTTTTATAAAAGATTTTTTATAAAGAACTGACTCCTAGGAGAGCAGGATTTTTCAACTTGATTTTCCCCACAATCTCCAACCTCTATTTTATTCACATACCTTCCTTCCGCAGAGCCCACAGGTAGTCCTTATGCCTATGTGCAACTCTCTTTTTTTATCTGCCGACTCACTGGTTTATTTGAATCCTAGTTTACCTTATTCTCTACCAGATTTTATCTTTGGCCTTTTTCAAAGAAAATGTTATTGACCCTCTAAACCCCTAGAAGAACAGTTGAAACTTTAAATTTCTGCCCACCCTCTCCTTTTCCTTCATTATAGATCAGAAATACAGTCACCTCTCTCCAGTGCATTGCACTGGTTTTATCTTTCCAGTTTTCACAAGGGACGGATAAATGAATTGTTCCACTCCACGTAAATGCTCTGTGTCCTGCCAGGGGCCAGCTACAGGGAAACGATCTGGAAAGAAAATGTGTATGAACCAGGCTCCGTGCAGAAGGCTGGGCTCTTTATATTCCATGGCTTTACTTTGATTCTCATTTTTCTCCAGTTTTGCTTAACTCAATTTTAGAAGACAGTTTTCTCAAAAGCATATTTCAAGGCAATACTAGTGTTTGGGGCACCTTGTTTTCTAATGCTGGATGGGCTGCCCTAGTCCACTGTGCTCCTTAATGCCAGCACCTAAGGCTGATGGTGGCCTGTGCGCACAGCCTCACGTGCACACTGCGGATCTGTGCTTCTGAGAGCAGCTCTCCACCTCCCGAGGTTGGGCTGGTTTTCCTTTAATGTTATTCCCCATCTCATCCTCATGTTAGATCAGAAAATTGGGCATGTTTATGATGGGAAGCTGTGTGTGAATGACAATGTGTCACCTTGACTGGGCCATGGCATAACAAGACATTATTCTGAGTATTTCTGTGAGGGTGGTTTTGGATGAGATTGACATTCAAATTGGCAAACTGAGTCAAGCATATTGTACTCCTTAACGTGGGTGGGCCATATCTAACCAGTGGATGGCCTGAGTAGAACAAAAGGGCTGACCCTCCCTGGGGTAAGAGAGACTTCTTCCTGCCTGAGGGCCTTTAAGCTGGGTCACCGGCCTCTTTTCTGCCTTTGGACTGGACCTGGAACATCAACTCTTCTGGGTTTTTGAACCTCATGACTTTTGGACTAGAACTACACCATCAACTTTTCTGAGCCGTCAGTGCCAACTGAAGATCTTGGGACTTGCCAGCCTTTGTAATTGCAAAAGTCAGTTCCTTCTAATAAAACTCTTTATACATCCATCCTGTTGGTTCTGTTCCTCAAGGGAATCCCAATATGCCATGCAACCAATAATGCTCAAGAAACGTTAGACTCGACATACAGGTGTGGGTCTACAACCATAATAGCTCCCAGAGATAGGACATTTTCAGAGAGCCTATCTCATTATCTCCTGCTTAGTTTTTTATTTTTGTTTTCCCCTTTCCTACCAGCTTTGAATTCTGACAGGTCTCCATATTGGAATGTCGGTGAGACTCTTTAAGTTCTCTGACATCAGTGATCCGGCTATGCTACTAGAATATGCTGCAACTCTGGCCAGGAAATCCTTTTCCAAAATAATGAGTGTTGTCCGTGTTCTGAGCATTAGAGAAGCCCTTAGGGATTCTGAGTCAAATGAAATGACCTCTGGTCTCAAGAAGCCCATAGTCTAGTGGAGGAAGATGACAAGCAGGATTTATAAGCCAGCAACTGTGATATATCCCGACAGATATGATGGTGTATGTGCGAGATATCATGGGAACACAATGGGCAAGTACCCAGCCCCGAGTAGGGGAATCAGGGATGGCTCTTGGGAGATGATAATGTCCATGTAGAGTACATAGAAATGAGTGGGCTTTGTACGTCAGCGTTCATAGCAGCAGCATTCACGATACTCAAAAGGCGTCAACTACCCAAATGCCCATGAACAGGTGAATAGAAAAGTAAAATGTGATCTCTCCATACAATGGAATATTATTTAGCCTTGAAAAGGAAGGATGTTCTGACACATGCTACCACATGGATGAACCTTGAAGGCATTATGCTAAGTGAAATCAGCTAAACACAAAAAGGACAAATACTAGATGATTCTACTTATAAGAAGTGCTTTGAATAGGCAAATTCATAGACTCAGAAAGTAGAATAGCAGCGAGCCGGAGCCAGGGAAATGGAGAATGAGGAGTTAGCATTGAAAGGGACAGAATTTCAGTTCGGGATGATGAAAGGCATTCTAGAGATGGACTGTGGTGGTGATGACACGACATCGTGTATGTACTTGATGCCCCCAAATTATACACTTAAAAATGGTTAAAATGGTAAATTTTATGTGTTGTATGTATTTTACCACCATAAAAAAAGAAACATGAGGAGGCATCACCCAGGAAAAGGAGCAGGGTGGAGGGTCAAAGAGAGGGCAAAGGGTGGTGTAAGCAGAGCAAACAGAAACACAAAAGCCCAGAAATGTGAGCGGGCACACCGGCCAGGTAGTTACAAGCAGCTCCATGTGGGCAGAGCATGCAGTAGGTGACTTTGGTAGAGAGCAACCAAGACAGTTGAGGCTGGAAAAGCAAGCAGGGAGCATGATGCTCAGAACCTTGGAAACCCTGCCAGTGACTCTGAAGTCTGGGCTCCTCCCAGGACAGCTGTCCAAGGAGGTATCCACACGCACGTCAGCCCAAAGGCGCTCCAGTCATCAGCTTGGCCTGTAGCCCTCCAGCTTTTCTACTGTAATAAATTACAAATCACTTTATTGTTTTTGTAAAAGAAAAATGCTTATGGCAAAGAATTCAAACTGTCCTAAACATGAGAGATGGAGGTCTTTCCTATTACCCAAGCCCATCACTCATACATAAGAATGTGATCTGAGTATTTTCAATTCACTTATATCGTAGAGACACTTAGTAAGCAAAATTGCTGTTATAAACTTGGACTCCTATCATAGAAGCTGTGTTTGACTTTGTAGGCACTTAATTTTAGTTCAGTTTAACAAAAGAAACTGAAGTGAAACTGAAAGGGTCACCAACTGTCACATAAAAATTCCTTCGCTGGGAGAGGGTTGTTTTCTAAAGATCCCTGTAGGATTAAAGAAAGAATAGTCTGCAGCTATTGTTTATTTTGAGAACTTCATATATTCATTTCAGACAATATCGATCAATGCCTTTCTCTGAGAGATGAAATGTCAGTGCTTGTCCCACCTGACCCCCTCTGAATTTTGTAGGTTATGTGGTTATTTTGATCTTTTCCAGATTTCTAACATGCATGCTGTGCTCTCTAATTATGTTTTCATAATTATTTAGTTTTCACTTTGTATTTAAGTGGATTCCATATTCACCTGTCAGTGTTTTATGAAAGCTGATGGCTTTTGCTTATTTTTAAGTCATGTTTCATCAGGCAGTTGGTGAGGTTTTACTGTGAGATATATTTTTAAGAAGACTCATGATATTTTCTGAAGATGTCTATCTGTTGCCTTTCCATCTAAGTGACATCTTGACAGGGTATAATAATCTAAGGTTACACTTTGTTCCAGAACTTTGTAGCGATTACTCCATTGTTTTAAGGCTTTGATTGTTGTTACAAAGAACTCTGAGATCAGTCTAATTTGTGTCTTTGTACTTGATGCGTGTTTTTCTGGATGCTTGGAGATTTCTTTGTTTGTCTAAAGTTCAGTGGCTTCTCCAGGATATGCCTTGGATAGAGCCTTGTATGGAAAGCTCCAAGAACATGTGCTTTTAATCTGCGGATTCAATTCTGTCTGGGAAATTTTTTTATATCTATCTCTGAGTACATCTGCTCCACTCGTCAATTTTGTACTTCAGGGACACCCATCCTTCTTATATTGGATTATCTTCATCTACCCACTGTATCTATTATCGTCTCTGTTTGCTTTAACATTTGGGTCTTTCCCATATGCATTCACTGAAACAACCTCTGCATTTTGATTTTCAGCCATGTTTAGTACTTTTAGTTTTTTAATTCATACTTTACTTCTCTGATCATGATGTTCTGGAGTTTGTGGAAATGGATAGGACGAGGGAGCAGTGGAAAAAAAAGGAAGAAAACTCAGCTGCAGTGCCGGGCAGTGTCTGGGAGAAGCTTCATCCCGCCCTCTCTGTCAGTGTGTTGTTGAGTGTCTGGAACCAGGTTCTGCCCCCTGGTTTTGGGGTGATTTACATTCCCACAGGGGGTTGCCCTCAGGGTTCAGGTTGTTCTCCCAACTTAGGTATAATCAGAGAACACTCCTTTCTGTAGAGAATCAGCTCTGTTTACTTTCTCCCCTTTCTCCACACCCCCTCCTCCACCCCCTCAGGCTCCCTCTTGACTCTTTGTAAAGTGCTCTTTCTGTTTACTTCTCATGGTGCTGGTCTCAAAGAGGACAACATAGTAAAATCTGTTGACTCTTATTGTTTTAAACAGTCATGTAATTGCCTGTCTCTTGGTGATTACCCATCATTATCATCTCTGACCTGTCCTTCTAATTCAATTGGTAATCGTTTATCGGGCACCTACTTCAAGCCACACACTGGGGAGGTACTATGACCTCAGGGCCAAGTGCTGAAGTCTGTGCTCATAGAGTTTATGGCTCATTTCATTACTCAGCTTATCAGTCATCCAATATTCTCAATTTCCTGTTAGTTACTATTTCCCTCCCTCTGCTCCTGTCTCCCCTGCTCCACACCTTCATCATCTCTGTCTGTAATGTACTGAAATAACAAGTCCATCTGTGGATAAAATGAGAGTTCCTGTGGCCAGGATTCTCACCTGGCCCTGGTTGACTAGCTGACTGCACACCTGTGGGCAATACATGGCTGTTGACTCTATAAAAAGAGCTCCACCCAGTGCTCTGCACGACATGGTGGCAGGGCTGCAAGGCTGCAGGAGAGCAGAGTGGAGGCTGGAGTGGTGGCAGCGCTGAGGACAAAGGCCCAGAGGACAGCCGTGCAGACAGAGGGGCCCAGGGGCAGAGACCGGCTTGCTGCGTGCAGACTCTCTCTGAGTGAATGGAATTCTAGTGACTGACCTGCCACCTGGAACTAAAGTTGGGTATGACCCTTTCACCCCAAGAACGTTTTGCTGTCAAGTTCTTTGGTCACATTGAATCCATAGCGAACTTGCCCGGGGCTGAAACCCATTGGCGAGACACCATCGCAGCCACAGTCACTTACATATTCTTTTTTCACCTAAGACTTCCTGGTGACAAATCTTGTCTGAGTCACGTTTTTAGAGAAACCTTTCCAAAATCGCTTTCGTCATGAGTCTCCTCTGGCCAAGAACCCCCCAGGGATGCCTGGCTTCGGACACATAACTCCTAGCTTCCAAGCACGGGTCTCCATCCTGCAGCCCCCAGCTCTCCCTCGGGCGTGAACACGGAGGACCGGGTGTTCCATCCATGCCACACCCTTTCTAGCATTCTTTCAGAAGTTGCACAAATGAAAACTAAAACCACGTTTTCCTGACCCTCGTGCAGCTGGACCTCTGGCTCTGATATAAGTTCCACCTGTTGTCTGCGCCCAGGTGAGATTTTGAGGCACAGCTGAGGCACACGGGAACGACCCGTGCACGAAGAATGGTTTTGCGGCTGTGGTCGCGGCGGGGGCGGGGGCTCGGGCTCTGGCTGGGAAGCAGGGACTCCTGGCTGCTCGGCAGCGTCTCGGTCTAGCAGCTTCCTGGCCAGGACAGAGGCCTGCTGTCCAGGCAGCCCGGTTTTGCAGCGTGGTAAGGAAGTCATTCTAGGAGGCTTGGTTTAGAGACTGTTTGTTTATCCTTCCATCCTCTGAGCAATAGGCCCTGCGAAGCCCTTTCTGCTTTAACTAGCTGGTGTGGAGCCTTGGCTTCTGTAATCATGACCTCTGACCACTTATTACCCAGCTTTGATTCTCACTTGCCACACAGCCCGCCAGGCCAGCCTCCTCCCTGGCCCCAGGAGCCCCCCCATTCCTCCCTGCCCTTGTCTTTCCTCCCACTCCTGGGTCCCCCTGATGTGCGACTATCTCCGGGGCCCTCTAATTCCAGGTCTAGAGCTGGCCACGTCTCCCCTGGGGCTTCTCTGACCCCTGTGGCCCCCCAGGTCCTCTTCACTGGCCAGGGAAGCCCGGCACAGAGAGGCAGCAAGGTTTATGGTCTCAGCTCGCCTACGCCAACTGTGATCCTGGGGAAACTAGTCCTCAGGTCCCTTTGCCTTAAAATGCAGAGGTTAGACCGCATGAGAACTGTCCTCTCTTCCAATTCTAATGCTAAGACTCTAAACCTCTAAGAAAAGCCACTGGCCAATTCAGGAGAGTCAAGTTGCTCTTAAAACACATTGTATTTCAAATTCTGTGGCGTCTTTATTTACTGACACCTATTCCCCAACGTTGTGCACATGTGGATTGTTTAATTGCTGGAAAGAAATCTCTGCAGCCGGCAGAGCCAGGCGCTGGGTGATGAGGAGCAGAATTCTGTCTTTAGGCGATTTCTCGGAGTGCGGTCACTGTTTTACGGACCAAGTAAACAGCTTGCATATGTTCAGTTACCACGACCTCTCAGCCACAGCTCAGGCCTGATTGGTGAGCGTCCAGGACTAGGTCTCAGAGCAGGTTCCAGAGAAAGCCGAAGACCAGGCCCAGAGGGCAGAGGGCAGAGCGCCGGCCACACTGGCCTCACCCAGGCTCGGTGGGGAGGTGAGGCGGGGCGCCTGCTTACGGAGACTGGGCGCGGCTGACTTGGCAGCACCTTTAGGCCAGCGTGCGGGCACACACTCCCTCCTGCCCCAGAGAACAGGCTGCTCCCCCACCCCCCCACAGAGGCTGTGTCTTCATCCGGCGGACGGATTCTGTGGAGGAGTAAACTTAGAACCTTTCTCCGGCAGGCCCAGCAGGCTAGGTTGTGCAAGGGCATGGGAACCCGGGGGAACGTTCTGCGGCTTGTATGCCCATTTCTCCCAGCTCTCCTTAGCCCGCTCTTCCTCCTGGAGCTGCATCCCATTCCCTGACCCACCACGGGAATACCTCCCCAGAACGAGTGTGGTCCTGCTTTAATCAAGGGATGATGCAGAACATGGCCAGCTGGAACATGCTTCTGGCTATTGTGTGTGTGTGTCCTTGCACACGCACCCCAAAGGCCCGGGAGGCTGTAGGTACTTCCTCCCACACCGTCTTGGCGCCCACTTTCCAAGGGAGGGAACTCACACACTTCCTGAAGGGTGGAGATATTGGACATAATTCTATTGATTCCATCATTACAAAAGATCTTTGTAGCAGATCTCTCAGAAAGTTTCTCTTTCTTGATGAATTGCTTTGACCTATTTATCAGATCAGCACCCGGCAGTCTATTCCTTGGTTGCCTGGAAACTCTCGGCTAGGGCTGATACCCATTTGCACCAATGATCCTTAGCCTGCTTTGCTGTTTATTGTCTACACAGCAGCTCAACCCTTCTATGGCCCTGGTTGGTAATGGGAAAAAATCACCAGCTGCACAGGCAGGCAGATGTGTTTTTGAATCCCAGGCTGACCGTAAACTAGGCAAGTGAATGTGGCGTGCAATTTAACTTCTCTAAACACCAGTTTCTCCATGTGAAAATAGAGATATAATACTAGTCTCCAAATGGGTTTCGTCATTGTGCAGAATTCAGTGAGCTAGCGTCTGCCCAGAACTGTACACTGGAAAGTGCACAAAGGATGTGGATTTCTTTCACTTTTTTTCTATTTTTTAATGGACCCAATCCTAACTGTTCTTTGCTTAGGGATCCATTTGGAAGTTGGCAAGATATCCATACTGAACAAATAAGCATTAAAACCATGATTTTGTGTGGTGTGTGCTAGGACACCTGGATTTTACACAAAAGGACAATGAGAACCTAGCACAGGATGGGGTAGGAGCATGAGCCACAAATGCAAATTGGTTCTCTGTCTCAGTTCCCCAAAACGGCTGCGGGGATCCCCACGACTATCTCCCAAATAAGAAATGGAGCTCTGGCTGTAAATAGTTGAGAATGATTTCTGAGACTGTAAACAAGATAGAGAGCCAGAAACAAATGTCACAGCACAACTCGTGCCTGGCCCAAGGACAGATGCTGAGCTGCATTTAAAAATATGTGCCTGCAAATAAGCTTACACCAGTAAGTTGAGTTGTGAAGCTCACCTCTTCTAACTTGAGTTCTTAGTTTGGGTATGCATTACTTTAAGCAAATGACAATCTTGGCAGCACTCAAAACAAGTATTTGATCCATCAGAGGTAGAATGAAGCGCCCTTTGTGCAGTGCAAGAAACAGGCCTTATTCCTGTCACTTAGGAAGCTATGCAATCTTGTCAGGAGGGACAGCAAAAAGGGCAGAAAAAACAAGAGTCAAATGCAACAGATATTTACAGGAAAGGGACCCACATGTCCCAGGATGCAGGTTATCTGGGTGCAGTTTTACAGCACTCTTTTCCACTTTTTGTGGCCACCCCTGTATTAGTTTGCTGGGGCTGCCATCACAAGATACCACAAACTGGGCGCCTTAAACACAGAAATGGATGGTCTCATGCTTCTGGAAGGGGAAAGTCCAAAATCAAGGCATTGGTAGGATTGGTTCCTCCAGAGGCCGTGAGGGAGGCTCAGGTCCGTGCCTTTCACCCTGCTTTGGGTGGTGGCTGGAATCCTTTCACATTAGGTGGCTTGGACCCGCACTGCCCAATCTCTACCTTCATGTTCCATGGTGTCCTTCCTGTCTGCATGTCTGTGTCCAGATCTTCCCTTTGTGTAAGGACACCAGTCATATGGGATCAGGTCCCACCATGTTCCATCTAACCTCATCTTAACTAATTACATCTGTGATGACCCTGTTTCCAAATACCATCACATTCTGTCCTGGGAGCTAAGACTTCAACATACGAATTTGGGGTGAGGGGGATACAGTCCCACACATGACACCTACAGTGTGGCACGCCTTTGCTAGATGCTGAGACATAGAAAGATGTGCTGGTACACAGTCTATCTTAATTTACCCATAATGCAGAGTGGAACTGTCCAGTGGTGTAATCTGCAGTCTGGGATATAGTTGATAAGCAGGATGATGAAAATATGATTCAAGTTCCATGCGAGCATGAAGGAAGGCAGCTTGGAGAGACAACATTTGAGTCCTGGATTGAAAGGCGCAACCTTTAAATTGTATCCTGGTGAAGATTTCAGTATCTGAGACTTGGTTTACCAGAATGTTTTCAAAGTCATCTTTAGTATATATCTAGCATTTTATAGTGAAAATTTATATAGTTGTTGCTAAAACTGATATACCATGGAACATAATCAGTCTGGTTTAGATCTAAAATGAAAATACTTGAAGTTTCCAATAATCAGTCATGATAAGACTAAAATCTTTAAATTGTTTAGGAAATGTACTGAAGTCTGTAATTTGTATTCAGATGTTCATGAAAAATTGTTCTCTAATTTTATTAAAATTAGGTTTATTAAAATTGTGTTGGGTTTAATAAATTCCAATAAGTTGTTCCCATAAAAGTAAGTTAATTAAATGAAAACACTGATATGGGCTGAATTGTACCACCCCCGCCTCCAAATTCATATGTGGAAGTCCTAGCCCCCAATACCTTAGGTGACTATATACAGGTAAGGTCTTCAAAAAGATGAGTAAAGCTAAAGGGCAGTCTGTAGGGTGGACCCTAATCCCATATGCCTGGTGTCCTTATAAGAGGAGATTAGAATGTGCAGGGAGATCCACAGAGAGGCAAGGCCATCTGAAGATACAGGCAGAAGGTGCCATTTACAAGCCAAGGAAAGAGGCCTCAGAGTCAACCTTACCAACCCCTTGATTTCCAACTTCCAGCCTCAAAAACTGTGAGAACATAAATCTCTGCCCTTTAAGCCACCAGCCTGGGATATTTTGTTGCAGCAGCCAGAGAAGAGTAATACTTACTACTATTAGTTCAGACTCCTTGGGTCTTACAAATTAAAATTTGTTTGTTTGACTGTTATATTTAGTTTTGTTTTGCTTCTTAATGTTTAACTACAAAATAATATATGAACATATACCCTTTCTACCCTGTCCTCATTTCCTCTCCCCACAGAACATTCATTATAGTCTGGAACATAGGCATCTAGAAGATTCTTTTTTACAAATATTATGCTATTGTACAGATTGTTCTGAAACTTTTTTTTTTACTTAATTATATGGCTCTGAGATCTTTCCATAGTTTAAAATTTTCTTTATTGATATGCTTTTCAATCGGTTCCAGTGTTTGCGAGCAAATGCTTTGAAAAAATGCAAAAATAACTGAAGCCCTCTGTTGCTTAAGAATTCAGCAGAGCCGTATTTCTTAATATCATGGTTTCAGGGGAAACACACACAAAATCAATAACTCAATAAAACAGTAAAACATTACTTTTTCCAACACATAGAACTTATGGTTGAACCTAAATAGTTTTCTGATTAGTGCCTATTGCCTAAAATGTTCATCGAATGTTGCCGATAAGGCCTGGACTGTGGTCTTCAGTCTTTAGCTACAATCCTGGGAATGTACAAGGCCTGGAGACCATTTGTATTTTACTGTAACTTCAGATGAATCCGAATTGTTACGAGTTAAAACTCAACCCTTAGTCTAAGAAAGGCTGTTATAATTTATTTTAGGCGTTGAGTGACATACCAATTTGACAGCCCCTCTCATGGGCCATTACCTTTGAGAGATTTAACTGTTAAGTGCTTTACAATACTTTCGGTACATACAATCGATTTGTTCAATTTCCAAAGGATTTTTTACTTTAACTATGGTCAGGAATGCTTTGTCAATTATTATTTGTACATTTTACCCATTCGGTTTAGCGGCAAATTGCTTTGAGTTAAGGTCTAAAACAAAAGCAAACACAATAATCTGAAAAGATGGGTGCTGATTTTTAAAAATCTATGGATTTTATTTAAAAATTCATTTGAGACAGTGTACAGAATGTGTTAATGCAAGCTGCTGTGAAGGACCTCTTAGCTTGTAGTTAGAATGTACCACTTTAACTAAATACAATGATCATTTGGAGCTAACTCCTTTGGATAGTCCCTGAACCAATTAAAATGTGAACTTTGGTTCTGAACACAAAAAAGCAATAAAAGCTTCCATTTTAAATTGTTGTCCCCCCCCACCCTCCAAAAGCACTCCCATACTTCCCTCCAAAGCTCCATCCTGTCCTCCGGGGATGAGGAGGCCATTTCTGCCATGAGGCTGTAACTGAGGACAATTGCTCAGGTCTCTGAAAACCTTAACCAGTTGTAATCATAGTAGCGGTAGTATTAACAGCAATAGCAGGAGTACTTATTATCCAACTTACTAAATGAAACATCTACAATTACAATTTTACAGGAGTTTTGGTATGGACAGGAACTTGAACTGGAGGAACACCTCCATAGATGCTCTCATAGACGGGGGAGTTCTCCTCTCTCCCCCTAGCAAGCTAACCAACCCTGGAGGCAAAAGAGAGAAAGAGCGTAGCCTTTGCCATTTTATGGTGAGCTAGGAGCAAGCTATAGAGGGTAGGGTGCCCCTAAATGGCAGCCGGTTCCGTCGCTGGGACCACCTCTCTCTCTCTCTGCAGCCCTGGGTTCGGTTCTGAAGTCCCATCACGGTTCCCAGCACAGCACAAAACCACTTTGACACTTCTTTTTCTCTTAGAGAGGTTGGAGCTAGGTCCTTGCAAAAAGCACAGTTTCTTGTGGTTCCTGCCCTGAGGTCGGGGAGCAGAGTGGAAAGGGCTTTGGCATCAGACTGGCATGGGTTCAGCTCTTGGCTCCCACCCCAATAGCTGTGGGATCGTCGGGAAATTAACCTCAAAGCCCTAGTGTCCTCACCTGAAAAATGGTCCCACATGATAGGGTTACTGTAGACATTAAAAGAGACACATTACCATGTGTCTCTCGAAGGTTTATCTTCTTCCCCTGGGTGTGAAAGCACATGACCTCAGTCTGGATCAGACACAGCAGCCCAGGCAAAATGGGAGCAGGTGGGTGAGGGAAACCTCCATCACCAAACCTGATGAAGGCCAAACTCCCCACCTTCACGAGACATCCATCATGTAGCAGAGCGCCCGAGGCCGACCTGGCTCGCCCTCTGACCCCTGTTGGCTACTTGGCCGGCACGGGTGGCAGTCACAGGGCTGCAACAGACCTACAGGCGGGCATGTTGTGAACATCTCTGTGGATTTACAAGTAAGTGTTGGCTGTAACGTTGATATTTTTATGAGCGTGAAATTTATCAAACAAAATAATCAGTGAAAACAATTATTTAATAACATACATCAGGGAAATTATAAATATTACAACTAGCAAAAAAAGGATTTATAATTGCTTTAATTTATCATTCAAACATTAAATTACTAGACAGCTTATTAAAATGAAGTGTTTGAAAAATAAGCAAGAACTGCATAAAATGAATATTTAATCATAAATAATTCAAAATAAAATAAGATTATTTGATCTTTTTTTCAGAGCTCAGTCTTGAAAAACAAAATGATCCAATGATACTGTTTTTGGATGGAGGACATATTTCTGTTGAAAATTTTGCAGCTACTGGGAACGTCTTTTTCACCTTACAGCAGCTAAAGCTAATGCTAAATATCTTAGACCCCCATTGTCAAATAATCTTGATAACTCTAAAGAATTCTTTTAAAATAAATTTTTTGGGGGGTGGGTCAGGGACTGAAAAATTTTACTGAGAGCAAGTTGTAGTTTTGTTCCCAAAAAAAGCATCTTGGTTTTTATCTTCCCCCTTTTTACTTTATCCCATGTAAAGGTTCCAATGCTGAGCTTCCATATTAACTTCAAAGAAATTCTACTTATATTCCACTTACTAGGAAAAGGTTTGAATTGGAGTAAGCAATAGTCTTGCCATAAGAGATCTCCTCTTCTCATGTCTTCTAAAGGAATGAAGCTCTGTTCTATTTGAAAATCAATGTAGTGTGGAATTTTCTGAGGCCATCTTAAGACATAACATGACCCCAATTCCAGATTACTTAAATATTTCCCAAAAAAGTTTCACCAACAAAAATATCCATAGTTCACTAGTCAAAATTAGAACACTTAGTGGCAAACTGTTACCATCTTGTTATTTTTATGCATTTATTCAAAAGCCATTCCTTAAGGCACATGTTATCTGCCAGATCTTCTGGGAGACCTTAGGATAAAAGGAAAACAAGTCAGATGTTATTCTCCCTGTCCCTGGAGTGCTTATGCTCTAATGTGTGGTGCAGTAAACAGTTAAACCAACTAATAATTGCAAGTGGTGATTTGTGCTTGGAGGGAAATAACTAAGAGCTAGAGCAGAGAATAGGGAGTTCAGCAAAGGTCTTTTTTGAGGAGGGGACTTTTAGGCTAAGCCATAAATGAAAACAAAACGAGAATAGAAGAAAGTGGTCCAGACAGAGGGAAGAGTGAGTGCAAAAGCCCTGGGGCAGGCAGAACCCCGTAAGACTTGGAGACGATACTGGCTTTTATCTTTAGGGCCGTGGAACATCGTTGAAGAATTTTAAATAGGGAAGTGACATATCTGCCTTTCAGGGACTTCTCTGTGGAAAACCACGTGGAGGAGGCAGGAGAGAAAATAAGGAGATAGCTAAGAAGCTGCTTCATCACCCACATGAGAAGTGATGGGTACTGTGACCAGATGATTGTTGTGGAGGTAGAGAGATAGGCTCGTACCAGATGTATTTGAAGCATAGCAAAATGAACTTATATGAGGTCACAAAGAGGGGAGGGGAAACGCACAGAGACTAGACGGTGTTGGTGATCAGGTGGAAGATGGGGCATCTCCCTGAGGAGGTAGAGGATCAGGTTTGGACGAGAGTGGGGCTTCAAGGGGTCTGTTTGTATACGTTAAGTGTGAGATGCCTACAAGATATCTGAGTGGAAGTGTGAGGAAATGAAACTATTATTACCCAGGACCAGCCCTTGGGAAGTCCAGTGTCTAGGCGGTCCGAGGAGGAGAAGCTAGTGGAAGAGACGGAAGGAGAGGTCGGTGTGGTAGGAGCAAACAAGACCAGTGGGGGCACCATAGATAAGAAGGGACTGGTGTTGCAAGGAGGAAGAAGTGGCCAAATATGTCACCTGGAGCAAGCCAAGGACCCGAAAGTCCATTAGAGGCTGTTGGTGACCCAGCCACGCGGGGCCGGAGCAGCAGTGGGTGCAGGGAGTGGCCAGAAGCCCTCCCGGTGTGGGCTGGCGAGGACCCGGTGCAACCTTTGCAGACAGCTCTTTGGAAGCTTCTCCTGTTTGCCGAGCGGGGGCATCCAGGACAGAGCCCCACCGCAGGGCAGGAAGACCATCATTTTTCCCAGTCAACCGCTCTCAACCCCTCAGCCCAACCCCTTTCCTGAACAGCAAAAGCCTCTTGGTCCATCTTCATCCCACCAACCTCATCAGTGTACGGGTGTGGGTGGGAGAGAGAGAGAGGCCACTGGCTTTTGGCCTCTATGGTGACTTCTGCTTGTTTTGTCACCCGGGACCCTTCTCTCCCTCTTCTGCCAAGCTCCCCCCCACACCAAACCCGTTGTCACTTTGGCTAGCTCCTGTTGACAACCTGGACTAATAAAATGTACCATTCTCCCCCCGTGGCCCAAGGCCAGCCCCTCCGGGCTTCCTCGCTCTGCCCGCAGTGGGGTGGGACGTGAGAAAGTCTAAGAAATGTTGGATGATAGAAAATTAAGGAGAACTTGTAAAATTGCAATTGTCCTCACAGCATTGTGACTTTTCAAATTTTATTTTGTTAAACTAACCCCATTATGGGAAATTGCCGATGGAGGAATATTGATTTTTCAAAGCAGAGCAGTGCTTTAGGAAGAGATTACACCGCTTTTATTGAAATTGCGGAGCAGCTTTATTTGATACGTGCCTTCTGTAATGGCCTGGGGGAGAGGATGTCTAATAAATGTAAGAAAAGGAACAGAAGGAATTTCATTTAGGGTAGGATGCTAGGACATGATGATTCCAGTTCTTATACAATTGAGGAAGAGTGGAAATTGCTATCAGGAACAATAGGAAATCAATGAAATACAATGCAACAAATGTAACCGATTCTCCTATCAACAGCTAGATAAACTCCCCTTTGCAGATCAGACCTCTTTTCTCTATTTGCATTAAAGCTTCAAAGCTACAGGTTGGCATCAGGCCATTAGAATAATTGAAACTGCCGTGATGACGTTTCCTGGAGTCCAGCGTCTAACCCACATCCCTCTCCCCTCATGTTCCTAGGTCCTGTCACCAAAAAGGGGAAATGATGGGAAAGGAGATTACTATTGTTTCCTTGCTCCTTCAATACTCTCCACACCTCCTAAGAATAAAATACATTCCCCAATCTACCCCCGATATACACATCCCACTATGTCCAGGCAGATAGAAGCCAGGGAAGCCGGGGCAGATCCAGAAGAATGCATGTATTTTTCTCTAAAAGCCCTTGTAGGGAGTTCCCACTATCCTATGGGGATAAAAATCGTGTCTGGTTTGCTTAGCCTGTATTTTCAGTGCCTGGCACATGCCTACCAATGGCATTTCTCTAATGAATGAATGGGTGAATGAGTGACACTTTCCAAGAGAATATATGCAAATGCCAGACACTTGTTTTCTCTGTGTGCTTCCATTTACCTCTCATAAGAAGTGTCTCCTATTTGTTTTTGTGTCCTTGTTTCTTGGGAGCAAAATAATCAAAACAGTGAAATGACTCTTTGCTGGTTCATGAAGCTTGAAAATAAAAGGACCTGAACTTGGCAAATCAGAGAAGCTGATGGCACCTTTGATGTCTTGACTTCCTTTTGAGTGTCTCACTCACTGGCTCTGCCTCCCTGCCCACCTCTCCATTTCTCTGCCTCCCCATGTTATACCCCTGATCTCCAGGGCTCAGCTGTGAATCCAGCTGCATATAGCACACAAAGACTGAACTCTTCTAGAGTTATTTGCATTTTAATAGATGATTCTTGAGGACTGACTCAAAGAAATAACACTGAGTGGTGAAATTTTCACTTTAACACTGGGTTGGGAGCAGATGATTTAGGAGGGCTTAATTTTCCCACCTCGAATTATTCCAAATAGGCAGCTATATATTCTGGCCATTCATAAGTCTGGGTCTCATTGATCTCTCTGGGACGAAACTGGATGAGGATCCAGGTCTTTAATGAGTAGCTATCATTCTTGCATCTATCCATTCATCCATCTCATTCATTCATTCATTCATTCACTGAAGACCAGAGACGAGGAAGACAACTACCTACCAACTCTTTAGCAGCTTACAGACTTGGAGAGAGGAAAACAGTAATCAAATAAGGCAGCAAGTGAAAGAAACATCTCAGAGAAAAGGAGTCAGGCTATGAGAGTTCATCTCAGAGGCTGAGTGGGTCTAGAGGTGCTTCTAGAGGAAGCAGGGTTGAGTCAAAGTGGAGAGAGGGAAGACTCAGTGCGGGAGGGTGCATGGCTCCTCGGGGCACAGAGGCTGGGTTGGCTGGAGAACAAAGACCCAGGTGGACAAGTAGCTGGAGAGGAAGGCAACGAGATATAAGAAGTGTCCATAAAGTATCCTTAAAAGAAAAGTGTGCCCTTCCTCCTGATTTATTCCTTCCTGCTGGCAGAAATGTGGTTGTGATGGCTGGAGCCCAGGGAGTCATCTTGGACCATAAGGTAAAAGTCTGATGTTGAGAATGGCAGAGCAATAAGACAGGAGACTAGTTCCCTGGAAAGAAGTACAGCTTTATAATATTTAAGTTACCGTCACCTGTAGTCAAACCCAATCCTAACTGCTGTAAGAGCCATGGGAGCAAAGAAGTACCAGAAGCCACTGAGTTTGGAAATCAAGTTTGCCAGAGGAGAGCACGGAGTGAGAAGTGCGGAGAGCCTAGCCTGGGCTCGGAGGAACTGCAGCAGGTAGCAGCCGAGGCGAGGAGGACACAGCCGCAGACAGGAAGGAAGGGAGAGGCGCAGACACTAGAGAGAATCGGTGCCGTGGACATGAAAGGAAGAGAGTATTTCAAGGAGGAGGGAGTGGTCAACAGTGGAAATCAAGTGGACAGGCCAAGTAAGCCGGCGCTATGAGCTGAGTCCAGGGTAGGACAAGGACATGAGGCCAGCACGGGCTTCGACCCACAGGTGTCCTCTGGAAGACAGGAAGAAAATTAAACTCTGTTACGGCTATTAAAACGTAATTCCTAACAATGTTACAAATATTCTTAAACCACCACCTTCCCCGAGCACTGTCCAGAATGCTTTAAGAAGAGAAGGACTTCGTTCTAGTCTTCCAATGGGAGATACCAGAACCGGTGGAGAAAGCAGATACGCCTGCTCATCGATTTTGTCCTCAAGCTCCACGCAATCTCCACGGCCCCTGGCGCTCCCTGCTCCAGGCCGTCCGGCAGGCCTCCTCCTCTCTGGCCCTTCCCTTGTCCTGTCCGCACACTGCTTCTCATTGTTTTCCTAGGGAAGACTGGATAACTTCACTTTCTTGCTCCAGTTCTTCCGGGAACCCTTATTGACTATGTTTCCAAGTTGAGATTCCTCAATCAGGCACACCAATCTTTCAAGAGATATCCCTGGCCTTCTCTCATCTCAAAACCATGCACTGTGCCTCCGCCACAGCCGGTTACAAGCCCAGTCAACATCCACCTGCAGCCACACAAGCCACTCCAGTGGGTGCCAATCATCTGGGACCAGGCAGCCCACAGAACAATGAGAGCAAATACAGTGTTTGGAGACCAAGTTCTTAAGTGGTATGCTACACAGCAATAGGTGACCAGGACAGAATGGGTACCAGGGGCAGGGCGTGAGCATCAAAAGGCTTACACTGTACGGCATTGGCTTGGAACAGACATGCCCTTAACAGTCTCAGGAAGACTCCTATTGGGGCCTGTGAGAACAGCAAGAAAATTCTAACTGGAGGCTGGAGAAAAGATCTAAGTGATGTAAGTTTAGCAAAGTTTAGCAAAGCTGTCATTTGCAGTAATGTGGAAAATAAAGAACATAAGTAATGGAAAATATGTGTATAATTTATGGACACAGGGTTCAGCTAAGATGATTTGAGGCAGAATGTTGAAAGCATCAACTCAATTCTTTTAGCTGTGTCTGACTTGGGCCAGCCAGCGAGAATGAGCTAAAAGCAGAAATTTCCCATTTTCCAATATAATTTAAAGAAACCAAAAGAAGTGAGGGCTTTCTGGGTTCAAAATTCAACTGCTTGACATTCTCAGCTTCCTCAGAGAGCAAATTATCCTCAAAGTAAAATGGCTATAAAGCAAAGATCCTCTCAGGACGCAGCTCTATTGTAAGATTTCAGAAATATTTAAGGGTATGATGCCTCCTGGACCTCCAAGCTTGTCCAAAGACTTTGAAGAATCTTTGGGGTATTATCCCATAGCATCCTAACTCTCATCCCAAGCCGGACTAACTAGAAAATACGTTGAGTGTGGCTTTTGTAACTCCACACAATTCCTAGGAACCCCCTAATGTTTTTTTATTGAGTTTGAACTGATGGGGCCACCATCAGCTTGAAGGAAAAGGGGCAAAGGTGGCTGAAAAGTGAAAAGAAGCTTCTAGACCTTCAAAGTTACACGCACTGGAAGCAGACTAAGGAAGCTATGCGGCAGCAAACAGGAGACGTTTCTTGTGGATCAATACAACATGCATAAGGAATGCCACCTTGTGACCCTGAACAGACCAGACAGCATCCCGGGGCCCCACAGCCCAGCAGCCTTGGCCCATTCTGAGAATTTTTCTCCACCCCAGAACTAACACAAGGGCCAGAGCCACAGGCACTAGGTGTTTGAGGAGGGACAACCTCTGCCATGTCTGGAGAAAAGAGATTCCTGATTCATTGAAAGGCAGGCGGGGGCGTGGGGCTGTTTTATGCAAATGCCGCCAGGTGGCAGTCTCAGCAGATCCCGGGGGCAGGAAGGCTGTGCGCACGTGAGTTCTCTGGGAACCGCCGGCTTCCGGCAGCCCCGAGTGGTGACGGATGGTGCACTGTGGGCCACTTGAGGTCACCTTCCCCCTGGAGATTTTCCTGGGCCCTCCCTCAGGGGGCACTGCCCACTCACTGCCCCCTTTCGTCCAGGCCTCCGCACCCCTGGGTCCCTACACCTCGCACCTTTAGCCCCTGCTTGTCTATCTCCCCCTAACCTGTGACTTCCTTATTTCGACATCACCAGTAGCTGCTGCGATTCCTGGCCCACGGAAGGCTTTGTCCAGTCCCTGTGTCCACGTGTGATGGATGAGAGGAGGGGGGCTGGCAGGAGGAAGTCGGCCTTCCCAGCCGCCAGGTTGTTCACAAAGGGAACATGCCTTCTGCTGCGCTCTGCCTTCCTGAGCTGTGGCCTGGAGTTTGCAAACATGTGCCCTTGAGCTGGGATCATGCCAAGCTGAGAAATCCGGGATGCTCTGCTTTCTCTTTGGTACTGGCCAGAGAGAGACCATGTGCACAGGGGTGGGGACTAACCTTTGGTGAGTGATGCCGCTGTCTTAAGTCTTAGCTTTCCTGCGTTCCTTCTGCAGGGCCCTCTGACCTGCAGTGTGGTTTTGTGCCGTGTCACTTGTCCTCAGCACTTACTCTGTGGTCCCTGGGGAGGCACCTGCCACCCAGTGTAGGTGTCGTGTGTTTGGTTGGTCTGTCTCCCCCACACAATGCCCAGCTTTGTGACGATAAATATGCATGCTCTCTGAATTGTTTCTGAATCCAGGGCCTGGTAGGCACATAACAGATGTTTGGTGAACAGACGAACGTCAGTGATGTGACTGTTAAACACACGCGCACACGTACATGCACACACATGCAGACCCCTACCTGTTAGTGCCCCGGGACCAGGTGCACTGGAGAATGCGGTGCCTTCATTTGTAAGCCTCGCTGGCCTGGCCCCTCGGTGCAGAGCCATGGAGCTGCCACCTGTCCCAGGAGGCTCTGGGCTTAGAGCTCTTGCCAGGGTGTACCTGGGGTCCCCCTCGGTGACTCTCTGTCCTGCTGCAGCCCCAGCCAACACCCATCCAGCCAGGACCACACTCAAGGGGTACGTCCGGGCATGGCTCAAGCTAGGCACCAGCACAGAGCCACCTTTCTCGCACTCTGCTGCGGCCCCGTCCCAGGCCTTCCATCAACAGCACAGGCAGGGCCGTGAGTGCCACCTGCCTACAGTCCCCAGAAACCCTGCAGTGGACCGAGTGAAGGTGAGAAGAGGAGCCAGAGGGAGCTTTTCCTGAGCGGGAAAAGATGATGACTAGTTCCTCATACTAGCCACTTGCTCAGCCCTTACCCTGCAGCGGGCACTGCCGAGCACACAGCCTGCACCACGGCCTGTGATACAACACCTGCGATGCATGCATTTCAGCTGGGTGGTAGTTCCATTTCACAGAAGGGGAAATTGAGTCTTGGAGAGGTTAGGTAACTTGTCAAAGGTCATACAGATAAGAAGCAAGAGGGTCAAGATCAGAGCCAGGCCAGCTTGCCCCAAAGTCCATTTTCTTGTACTGATTGCAAAGAATCAATCAATGAACAGTTACTGAACACTTTTCTCCATGGACACAGTGTGCTTGAGGCAACGCCTCTCTCAGAAGGGAGATGGAAACGCATCCGATACGGAGCTGGGGCATCACACAGGCAGGGGAGCCAGCGTGGTGGGCACAGGCCTGGCCCCTGGGATGGGCACCAAGGGCTCCACCCTCTGCAGCCCCAGAAAGCCTTGCTCATCACCCTTCGGGCTGCATCCTTCCTGGTGCTGAGAGCAGCCGGGCTCCCTGGCGGCCGGTCCTTGGCAATGTTATTTCATCCCCACCATGTCCCCTCACTTCATCCTTGATAAGAGGAGCTGCAGAGCAACTTCCTCTGGAAAAGGGTCCAGGCCAGAGTCACTGGCCTATTGAGGTAGCCGTGCAAGGCACTGGTTGGCCACTTTCTTGTCTTCCTGGAAGGACAATGTCTGTGATATTGGGAAGGACACAAAGGTCAGCACAGGCGTGGCAGGCTTCAGGGGCCTGATCCTTGCCGTGTCCCAAGCCATGGGAAAGCAGGCTCCCACGACCATGGACAGGCCACTGCTAACATCTTGTGTCCCCCTGGGGGCCTCTTTTGGAAGCGAATTTGGCTGGCAGTACATCCAGATCAGCCTCTGCTCCTGCACCCACCTGCTCTTCTGCATCCCTCACCCACCCAGGTCTGAGGATCCCACGCCCGTGTGGAGGTTCTGCTGATGTTCCTCTGCTTCTGCAGGGCCTTTATGGTGGAGACCCTCTTATCTCCGTGGCCCACCCTGTGGTGACTCAGCACCCCGCCCTTTATGGCCCCAGGGTCACCGTGCTCGCCTGGACCCGCCAAGCGCTCTCCACAATGACGCCCCCTCATTGCTCTCCAAGTGTCTGGGAAATAAAAGACAGACTGCAAGTTCCCAACACTGGGGGGCTCTACTCCTTAGCCTAAGTGGCCCCGGACAAGGTCCCTAACCATGTTTTCCTCCATTTCCTCATTTGAAAAATGGGGGTAAGAACACGGTATCTCTTCCTCGGACTGTGTCAAGGACCAAATGACAAAATACATGGAAAGCACTTTGCACACTGCCTGGCACATTATAGATGCCCGTAAGTAAGTGTCAGAGGCTGGCATCATTCTGGCCATCAAAGCAGGCTCGGGGTGGGGCCGCTTCTCATGACAGGCAACTCCTACGGCTCTAGCAGCTCCAGCCAGTGCATCGGAGAAAGTGGTGCCCATTTTCTGAGGCTGGCCCAATACTTGATCGAGGACCTTTGCCTCTGGTGTCTGAAGCCCAGGGCTTGTGGCAAATGTGAGTGTGCCCTCTCCTTCTGCACAGGCTGTCTTAGGAAAGTGGTATCTCCCCGGATCTCTGCATAAAGGGCTCTTCTTGAATAGTCACAGAAATTAAAATATTCGGCCTCAGCCTGCCTCTGTCCTCCGCAATGACCTTCAGGGGATGGCCACACTCAAGTGGGAATTTCAGCAGAGCCCTTCTGTACAGCAGTATACACGCACACCACTGCCTGTAACTGTGTTAATATGTCCCGCCTCCCCATGTACAAGATATGCAAAGACCACATAAGGACGCCCAAAATACATATTCAAACACATCTTCGCTGTTTCCCTCCTTGTGTATTGTAGTCATTAGCTTTCTGTGTTACGGCGTTTGTCCTTTGAATTTCTGACTCCCACTCTCCCCCAAGCTCTGTAAGGACAGCCTTTTAGCATCTCCATGTCCCCAGAGATTAGGTGCTCTGGAAATGTTTGCTGAATGAATGAGTTCATAAGAGAAAGCAGAGTGGCATGGTGAATGAGCACAGGATATTTATCCAGAAGATATGCGTACCGGCTCCGCCACGCACAACCTGTCTGCCACTGGTCAAGTGTGTTTTCTCAAGTGTAAAATGGGCTAATAATGCCCTATCTCCCAAAGCTATTGTGTGGAACAGATGAGATCTACGAAGAGTTCTTTCTAAACCATGAAGTCTAAATAAATATGCATTATAGTAATAGTAAAAATCTGGAAACAGCTCAGATGTCCCTTTTGGCAATAGAAGTAAATGAACTACGGACGCACCCAACCATTTGGGTGAATGTCAAGGGAATTATGTGAAGGAAAAACAGTCAACCCAAAAGGTACCCACCTTATGATTGCACTGACCTAACATTATTGAATAACAAAACAGAAAGCAGCTGACTGTTTTCCAGGGGTAAGGGAGAGAGTAGGGGCTGTTAAAACGGGAGCATGAAGGATCGTGTGGTGGCAGATGCACCAATGTTAACAGTCTGGTTGTGTTTTGGACTACAGTCTTTCAAGATCATATTGCTGGAGGAAACTGAGTAATCTCTTTTATATTGTTTCTTGCAATTGCATGTGAATCTACAATCATCTCAGAATTAAAATCAACTTAGTATATGCATGACAATTATTTAGTTGGATCAGAAGTTTATAAAATAACCACTTATGTTCATTGATTGGTCACATCATACTAAGTTTGTCTGTTTAGCTCACTCACTCTTGTATTGTTCTATTGTTGTCCTATGTTACAGGTGATAAAACTGGGCACGCTGGGATTTGGAGCCCTGAAGCACTGCACCCCGGTCACCTCAGGTAAGGACAATATGGCACATGTAAGATTTGAACCATGCAAGGCTTAATCCTCAAAACACCTCTAGGTATACATAATTAAGTGCAAAGGTCACCAGCAATGAGAGGACTAATTAAAAGGTCACTGTTCAGGATTTCTTTAGGGGATGATGAAAATGCTCCAGAATTAGGTAGTGGTTATGGTTGTAGAGATCTGAGGACACATTAAAAACCAAACACAGGATTGTACACTTGAAAACAGTGAATTTCATGTCAAATTTAAAACTCCACATTTCCCCCCCACCAACCAAAAAAATTTTTTGTGTGGTCTAGAAGTGAGAAATCCACCATTGATCATAGTGCCAGTGGTAAGGAAATCTCTAAGGAAAAATTAACTTATTAAATAAAAGTAGGGGCCATGCAAAGACCTTGAGGATGCCTGAGTTTTTAGTTTGGTGACAAGAAGAAAGGGAAGGAGGCACAGGAGATTATACAGATGTACTGACCTGAGAGGACAGCAGGCTCTCCTGGGGACCTCTAGCTAATGACTGGGCACAGAGAAGGCACAGAGATTTGGGGTCCAGGAGTAGATGAGATATCTCAGGGAGACAGGACCATGACAGAAGATGATTTATTAGGAAGGGAGAGGGTGGAAGGCATTCATCTCTACCAGAAAAATAGAGCTCAGCATGTGAAATCTTTCATCTCTAACAACACACTGAATTCACAATTTATCTTTTCTCCTTCAAAAGGAGAGACCAAATCTGGTGAGAGAAAAATGACTCAGAATAGCCAGGGAAGTAAAATCATGTTCCCTGGGGAAGCACAGCACTGTTCCCCCATCTACCTACCTTTATTATCCTATGGTTTTTGTCCTGAGAGGAGACTGAGCACAGACTGCATGACTTTGTTGCTGAAAATTAATATTCAATTTTCTTAACATAACACGTGCTACAACCCATTTTCTCAAGCTCTTAAATTAAACTTAACAAAGCTTATTATTTTACTTATAAATCTATTTAAATTCATGTTTACAAGAGGACTTTAGAACATAGTTAAATTTCCTTGAACATTTCATAGTATGTTTATAATTAAAAGATATTTTTCTTTTTGAGCCCTTTAGTTATCTAATAAATAAAACTTCCCCAAATACTTAAACATGCTTGCAAAATGAATTAAGTCAGCCCTTATTCAGACAGTGAGAATTAAATTATTTTCAACAGGACCCACTGGTTGCATCTGACAATCCCACAGAGCTGAGCGGCCTAGGAGGGGTCTATCATGACATACTTTTAGGAGAGGGTGGGCACAGAAAGGCAGCTATTCCCCTGCAAGATGCAGGAGAACTGGACTTGATGACCAAGGATGAGGCACAAACCTGCTCACGGGGAAATGCCAGCACCCGTACAGTTGGCCCTACCTTAGGTCACACCTTCAGGGAGAAAACTAATGCTGTTTTTTCCCCAGGATCGTGTCCTGGAGATGACAAAGAATGAAACTAGCAGACAAGAGTACCAAGCAACCAGCAAAACCCTTATTTTTAATGAGTGAAAAGATTGTTTATGTAAATCAGGAGGGGCTACAAGGAAGGATGCCCTGACTGTAGTGTCTGGGGGTTTATATTGTCTCCTGGGAGGAGGAAGTCCCACCCCACCCGGACCTAATAGAGAACTGAGCTGATGACATCACAACTCACCCCTGATTGGCTAAAAGTGCAGTGCTTCATTTACATATGGCACAACCAATCAGAGCAGCTGAAGTCTATCTAACTAAGTGGCCGAGTTGGATTGGGGCTTTTGTAACTTACAAGGGTCCTGAACTTTATCTGCCTGCGGCTCACTGTCACCTGCCTCAAGCAGAATGGCTTTCCTTTCTTTGACTTACCCACCTGGGATTGTCATCCGTCTCTCCTCCTCTGTTGGCTCAGGTGCTGCCCACCACCCATGACAAATTCAAGACTTCTGTCCTTGATTACCCATTACCTAGAAATGGCCCATCTCTGAACTTTGGTTTGTATACTTCTTGCAGTCTTCTCTAAATGTTTAGGATGTAGTTATCTTTTCAACTAATTCACACATTTCTTAAAGGCAAGTAATTCTTACCATTTTTTATAAGCCCCCCAGTGCTTATCACAGAGCCAGCCACATGGTAGAAACAGCACTCAGTACACACGCATTCACTGACGGAGCCCATGGCAACCCTTTGGTAAGTAACTGTAATCCACATCAAAACCATTCAACATAAGTGATAGGATACTCTGCAGTTGCTGGTTAGTTCAAGCTTCAGTTCTAGAGAAGTCAGGTGCCATTTCTGAAAATCCACATTCCAGAAACACTAGACTGACACCCAAAGCTTCTGATAACCAACTCTTGAGCAACACCTAATGTTTTACCAACAAATATAGAGAATGTCTGCAAAGGCGGTTGATAAGTAAAATTGGTTGCTAATAAATTAATCTAACAAATATTAGTGTAGGCCTCGTTGATAAAAATAAAGGTGCTCAAGAAGTGTGAAATGGATAAAATATTTTAAAGACATGCCCCCATCCGGAACAGACTACACATCGAGTGTTATCAGTGGCCTGTACTCTTCAGGAAGACTCTCAAGGCTTGATCCACAAATAGCCCTGTGTCCAGCCATGGCTTTGAGAGCATCTCTGTGCTTGGTGCTGATCATGAGAAAAACAGAACCTGCATCAGAAGGCTGCTGTGTGTGCCCTGGGATCCTTTCACATGAGATAGGGGTCAGAGCACCTAAAATACAGGGATCTGGAACATCTGCTAACCTACAAAACAGATTGGATAAACTATTTTGTGCCTCTTTATT
Source organism: Manis pentadactyla (assembly GCF_030020395.1). Classification (NCBI taxonomy): domain Eukaryota; kingdom Metazoa; phylum Chordata; class Mammalia; order Pholidota; family Manidae; genus Manis; species Manis pentadactyla. The sequence goes on from NC_080020.1 coordinate 9,091,419, forward strand.
AAGAAGTGCTTGCTTTTTAAAATAAATATGTGGCAGAATTTTATCTGGGATTCTTTAAATTTTTTATTTATTATTTTTCATTGTTTTTCTTATACACATTTCCTTCAATACTAAGGTACTATCCAATATTCTAATGTATTTTAAGTTAATTTTTTGTGTGTGTGCATTATTTTTTTAATTAAGGTATCATTGATATACAATCTTATGAGGGTTTCACATGAGCAACATTGTGGTTACAGCATTGACCTATATTATCAAGTCCCCACCACACACCCCACTGTAGTAGTCATTGTCTGAGTAGTAAGATGCTATACAGTCATTATTTGTCTTCTCCGTGCTATATATACTGCCTCCACCAAAACCTAACAATATTGTCAATGCTAATTATAATGCCCCTCAATCCCCTTCTCCCTTCCTCCCTACCCACCCTCCCCAACTCCTTCGCTTTAGTAACCACTAGTCCCTTCTTGGAGTCTGTGAGTCTGCTCCTTCAGTTTTGCTTTATTGTTATACTCCACAAATGAGTGAAATTACTTGGCACTTGTCTTTCTCTGCCTGGTTTATTTCACTGAGCATAATACCCTCTAGCTCCATCCCGGTTGTTGCAAATGGTAGGGTTTGTTTTCTTCTTATGGCTGAATAATATTCCATTGTGTATATGTACCACCTCTTTTTATTCATTCATCTACTAATGGACACTTAGGTTGCTTCCATGTCTTGGCTATTGTAAATAGTGCTGCGATAAACATGAGGGTGCATATGTCTTTTTGAATCAGGGATCTTGTTTTCCTTGGGTAAATTCCTACGAGTGGAATTAGGGTCAAATGGTATTTTTATTTTTAATTTTCTGAGGAACCTCCATATTGCTTTCCACAATGGTTGAACAAATTTACACTCCCATCAACAGTGTAGAAGGGCTCCCCTTTCTCTGCATCCTCACCAGCATTTCTTGTTTATTGTCTTTTGGTTGTCAGCCATCCTAATTGGTGTGAGGTGATATGTCATTGTGTCTATAATCTGCATTTCCCTGATAGTTAGTGATGTGGAGTGTCTTCTCATGTGCCTGCTGGCCATCTGAATTTCTTCTTTGTAGAAATGTCTGTTCATATCCTTTGCCCATTTTTCAGTTGGCTTATTTGCTTTTTGGGTGTTGAGGTATATGAGTTCTTTACATATTTTGGATTTTAACCCCTTGTTTGATAGGTCGTTCATTAATATTTTCTCCCTTACTGTAGGATGCCTTTTTGTTTTGCAAATGGTGTCCTTTGCTGTACTTCTGTTAGATGTAATCCCATCTATTCATTTTTTCTTTTGTTTCCCTTGCCCGAGGAGATGTGTTCAGGAAAAAGTTGCTCATGTTTATATTTAAGAGATTTTTGCCTATGTTTTCTCCAATGAGTTTTATAGTTTCATGACTTACATTCGTGTCTTTGAGTTTACTTTTGTGTATGGAGTTAGACAATAATCCAGTTTCATTCTCTTACATGTGGCTGTCCAGTTTTGCCAACACCAGTTGTTGAAGAGGCTGTCATTTCCCCATTGTATATCCATGGCTCCTTTATTGTATATGAATTGGCCATATATGTTTGGGTTTATATCTGAACTCTCTATTCTGTACCATGGGTCTGTGGGTCTGTTTTTGTTTCAGTACCAAATTGTTTTGATTACTGTGGTTTTGTAGTAGAGCTTGAAGTTAGGGAGTGTAATCTTCCCAGCTTTGTTCTTCCTTCTCAGGATTGCTTTGGCTATTCATGGTCTTTTGTTGTTCCATATGATTTTTAGAAGTATTTGTTCTAGTTTGTTGAAGAATGCTGTTGGTATTTTGAAAGGGATTGCATTGAATCTGTAGATTGCTTTGGGCAGGATGGCCATTTTGACAATACTAATTCTTCCTATCCATGAGCATGGTATGTGTTTCCATTTATTGGTATCTTCTTTAATTTCTCTCATGAGTGCCTTGTAGTTTTCAGGGTATAAATCTTTCACCTCCTTGGTTAGGTTTATTTTATTCTTTTTGATGCAATTGTAAGTGGCATTGTTTTCTTTATTTCTCTTTCTGCTAGTTCATCATTCGTATATAGGAATGTAACAGATTTCTGTGTATTAATTTTGTATCCTGCAACTTTGCTGAATTCACTTATAAGTGCTAGTAGTTTTTGTGTGGATTCTTTAGGGTTCTTTATATACAATATTGTGTCATCTGCAAACAGTGACAGTTTAACTTCTTCCTTACCCAACTGGTTGCCTTTTATTTCTTTGTGTTGTCTGATTGCTGTGGCAAGGACTATTAATAAAAGTGGTGAGAGTGGGTATCTTTCTCTTGTTCCCAATCTTAGAGGAAAAGCTTTCAGCTTTTCACTGTTAAGCATGATGTTTTTCTATGGGTTTGTCATATATGGCCTTTATTATGTTGAGGTACTTGCCCTCTATACCCATTTTGTTGATTTTTTACTATGAATGGATGTTGATTTTTGTCAAATGCTTTTTCAGCATCTATTGAGATGATCATGTGATTTTTGTTCTTCTTTTTGTTGGTGTGGTAAATGATGTTGATGGATTTTTTGCATCCCTGGAATAAATCCCACTTGATCATGATGGATGAACTTTTTGATGTATTTTTGAATTTGGTTTGCTAAAGTTTTGCTGAGTATTTTTGCATCTATGTTCATCAGGGATATTGGTCTGTATTTTTCCTTTTTTGTGGTGCCTTTGTCTGTTTTTGGTATTAGAGTGATGCTGGCATCATAGAATGAGTTTGGAAGTATTCCTTCCTCTTCTATTTTTTGGAAAACTTTAAGGAGGATGAGTATTAGGTCTTCCCTAAATGTTTGCTAAATTCAGCAGTGAAGCCATCTGGTCAGGGGTTTTTGTTCTTGGGTAGTTTTTTGATTACCCATTCAATTTCATCACTGGTAATTTGTCTTTTCAGATTTTATGTTTCTTCCTGGGTCAGTCTTGGAAGGTTGTATTTTTCTAGAAAGTTGTTCATTTCTTCTAGGTTATCCAATTTGTTAGCATATAATTTTTCATAGTATTCTCTAATAATTCTTTGTATTTCTGTGGTGTCCGTAATGATTTTTCCTTTCTCATTTCTGATTCTGTTTATGTGTGTACGTGCTCCTGGAGAAGGTCTCCAGGCTGGATGCTTAGCAGTCCTGGGCTTGTACTCCCTCCATTCTCTGTTTCTCTACCTCCTGCCTGTGGGTTGGGGTGTGGGGAAGGCTTGAGTCCCACAAGATCCTGGTTTTGCTACTTTACCCTTCTCTGTGAGGTCTTCTCTTTTTCCCAGATGTAGGCAGTCTGTTCTGCAGTCTTTGGATCGCTCTTTCAGGATTGGTTGTATTTATTGTTTTTTCATGTTGTATGTGGTTTTGGGAGGAGGTTTCTGCTTCACTTCTCATGCCGTCATCTTTTTCCCAAATGTATCTGAGACTTTTAATTAAAAGCTGATAGCAAGGCTGTGGGGATTGCTAACCCTCTCTCATCAACTTTTACTGAAAAGACCCAAAGAGCTGTGCGTGACCAACAGATTGCCCTCTATCAGTTTATGTGAGCCTACAGGTGGGAGAGCAAGACCAGTTAAGGGGGTTCTGTGTTCAAAGAAAGCTTGGAAACAAAGAATTCATATTGTTCCTTTTGAGTTTCCATAAGCCTCCTAGTGAATCACTCTGAGGGAGCTGATAGTTTGCCTTGCATTGGGGTACCCTATAAATATAATAACTCTACACCATGAACAAGAATCTCTTGGGGTCAAATGGCCTTCAAATGTTACCCATGCAGTGGTCCAGGAGTCCAGCCATTGGGGATTGACTCCAACATGGATTTTCCTTGTTCTATATGCTACTCAGGGGTAAATAGCAAGGTTCCAGATCCTACATTTACCAAATGCCTAATAAGCATGAGGTGATTTCATTTGTGTTTCATTTGTTTCTCTAAATAGCCTTTTGAGAGAGTTAATATGGTCACCATTTTGCAGCTGAAGAAATTGACAACTGAACAAAGAATTTTTCCTTGCAGCAGTTTCTGCATCTGACACTCATGGGTTTGTCCACAAGCCTCCCTCCCTGTCACTCTCAGCAATGACTTATAATATTTGTCTAGTGACCAGAGGAAACGCATATGAAGCAAGACTGCGTGGCATTCTTTAAAACTTATGCATTTGGCCCAAGCCACAGGAAAGTGCCTGGAATCCCATCCAGGAGGTTCTTTATTCTTTGATGGAACAACTGGGAGGTCAGGAGTATGCCACTGGTGTGGACAGATGGCGAAGGCACAATAGCTCCCATCTGAGGCCAACATGGAAGCCTTCTCCGCGCCAGCTTGCGACTAGCGCTTCAGCCGATTAGTCACACTTAATTTGATTGTTATTCAGGGTATGGCAAAAACTCAAGCATGCTTTATCCTGGATAAAATGTTGGACCAGAAGTCCAGAAGGCTGGAGTCCTGACACAGCTCAGCCGGTGGCTCCCTTCTGGGAGCTCACCCCTGCCAAGCTCGAACACTCCCGCAGAAGGGCACAGACATCAGAGCAGTGCACGAAGCCGGGCCCCTGATTATACACGTTGTCTCTGGCTTTCTCCACAGAGGAGGCCCCATCCATGGTGCCAGGAAATGCAGGCCTTATGGTTCTACAGCTGGGGTTTTCAGGGCAGCTGTTTGATAAGTGGAGAGACTTGGCCGCTTTATAAAACACTTTTCTAAGGCTGTATGTCACTGGACTCCTGCATGGCGGAGCAAAAATGAACAAATCTAGTCCCCACTCTCAGCAAGCTTTACTGCCTGGCAGAGGACAGACAGAAGGCGGGAGCGATCCTGCATTCTCCCAGGGTAACTCCAGGGGTGCAAGGAACTGAGACCAAAGAGATCGGGGACACTGAATGGGAGAGGCTGCTTCTAACTGGGTGGATGCGAGAGGTGGCAAGAGGCCCAGGGGTCAGTACAGGAACTCCAGCTTCTGAGTAAAGCCCGGTGGATCCCTTGGGCTCCCTGTGCTATTGTTACCACCTCAGCCAAGTTCAGGCAGTGGGGGCAGAACCATCTTTCCTAGCTCGCCTTCTCCACTGTGGCAAAAGCCTGAAAATGTGAAGGCCGCTCTCAAGTAGCTCTTGCTACGGAGCTGAGACCCATCTGGAGCAGAAGCCGACATACAAGACAAAGGGACAAGTTACTTCACTCTGGAACCTCTGTGAGTCTTGGTGCGCAGGGCTCTGAGAGGGGCGGTGCACTGCCTCTCAATCTTTAGTGCACCTACAGATCACCTGGGGATCCGTTTAAAATGCAGATTCTGATTTGGGAGGTCTGGTGGGGGCCTGAGATTCTGCATTTCTAATGTGCTCCCCGAGATCCCTTGCTGCCAGTCTGCAAACCACACTTTGAGGAGAGAACAATCAGAACACTGTCTCGAGGTCTTCGAGAATGCTCTTCCCTTCCGCAGCAAGGATCCCCACCTTGTGGCACAGAGTAAACATTCATCAAGTAATATCAGATGGATCATAGATATAGTATATAATGTAGTTCATGGCAGTGTTGATATTCAATAAATGAGAGCTGGTTTTGTTTAGAAGGTTTGACCTCCAGGGTTAACCCACCGATATGGGATAATGGCTGGTGACATTTGATCCCTGTCTTTTCTTTAGACCATTGGACCAGTGGTTCCCCTGGAGCTGCTTTTCTCTGCCTTCAGATTTGACCGGGGGACTCTTCAAGCCACCTGTAGGTTGCATGCAGAATGCTTCACCTGGCTCCCAGGCTCTATGAATCTTCCCTCTGCTCTAACCCCCTGGGCTATCACTGGACTCCTTATATCTGGGAGCCTGGTGGAGGAGCATTATACATGCAACCTATGAGCACCTGTATTCAGAGTTTAGAATCCTGGGAGATAAAGGGAAGCCATACATTTTGCAGTTAATGACTCCTTGCATCAAATTCATCTAGATGCTCATTTAAGATGCAGATTTCTGGGCCTCACCTCAGACCCACCTAATTGAGATCTCTGGGAGTAGACTGGGGTCCTTTTGCATGCTGAATTTTGAGATTTGCTTCTTGGCTGGAAGCCATTAGAGGCCTTTGTGTGAGAATGAATGGCAAAGAGGGATCTGCCTGCATCCTGAAGCATTTGTATTTTTTCTTCCTGCAAAGCATGAACACCGGCTCTGCAGGCACCCCACAGAGCCCAGCTTAGGACCTGGTTTCCTACCCTGGTGAGATGAAGACAGAAACTTTTTCTCCTTGGAATGCCATACCCATTTCATGAGCTACCCCTTCCCTGGAGCCTTAGGATGAAGCAAGAGATGATGTTCCTACCTTAAATATGCGACATACCTTGAGAATATGGAGTTAGCTGTACAAACAGCTACTGAATAAGTGACGAAGTGGGGAACTTAGTGCTGACCAGAAACCCCAGCTCCCCAGGCTGGAGGGATGGGTAGACAGATGTTAGGAGACCTCCCTAAGGCAGCTTGCCTTTCCTAGATGCCATGTGCGCCCTGGCTTGTGAGGGACAGTGTATGAAATGAACTCCATCAGTTGGTCTAGGCCAGATCCTCTGGCTCTGTGAGAGTTTGGACTCTCTGACCAGCATTTCAGATGTTTGCCACACTCATAATGAAATCAATGCTTTTTTCTCCCCACTGATGAATGAATTTGGGGACTAGGCCAGAATCAAAGAATTTCAACGTTCTGTAAATCCCGCAGCTGGCTGGGAGCCAATTTGGGTTATTTTTATGCAGAAAAGGATGTATTTGAGCACGTAGCCTAGAAATCAAGTAAATCCGTCCATAGTCTAATTGGCTCTGAAAGAGGTGGAAGACAAATTGAGACTGGTGGGTGTAAATAGAAGAAAAGGTGGCAAAGGGAGAGCCATATGGGTGAGCTCAGGCATAAAACACACACAAACAAAAGCTGCTTGGGACACCAGAGGAGCACATTTGCATCTGGGGCCCAGAACTGGATTGGGGTGAGAGGCCGCCTTGGTTTGGAAACATGTAGACCCAATGTCTGGCTCCCAGGACAGAGCCTGCACCTGAACAGCAGGAATCAAAGTCAACTTCTTCATTGTGACAAGTGATCCCCAAATGACCTTGTTAGTTGAATTCAAAACACAAACAAATCATAGAAAAATCACTCGGTTCCTTAGAATTTAGGTTCCAGGTTGAGGCAGGAATAGGGTCAGAGCCAAAGATTACGGGAGGATGACTTCTTGGTTACTATATATTAGTTCCAATTCTTGCTGAATGGTATCCTATGTTCACTTTTGAGGGGCCACAGGGAGAGGGTGCTGTCAAATGGGGATAACTTTTATCTCTACCCAACAGATACTTATCATTAAAAAACAACAAATTTTTCATTTGCTTATGAACACTGAAATCATTTTCCAGGAGTATCAGAAAGTGCCTGGGAAAGACGGCCACAGTGAGAGGTGACCCTGAGCCAGGTGCATTTAACAGCATAGTAGTAAATAATCATGCTGCCCTTTTCAGAGCCACGACGCATGACCCACCCAATTAAGCCTCCATGCGTCTCATTCTGATGGCCCATAGTTCATAACATCCCTTTCACATCTTTCATAACAGGTTTGTTTGCTGCGTCTACATTTTTTTTTTTTTTGCAGTTTTGCAGTTTTGCAGTTTTGCAGTTTTGCACTCAATGCAGTCAAATTTCAGGCTTCCAAAATGAAAAATAAAACTGCCAGTTCTCATCTCTTTTGGGGAAATTAGTCTTTTTTCTCCCATAAATCATAAGCGTGCTTCAGCTGTAAACAGAGCGTTAGCCGCTCTAGAAGTAAATTAACTTTAGTTTCCTAGTGAGATCCGAGGTTACTGAGGGTGAGTTGGCAATTCAGATTTAGGGAAGGGGAGGTGCATAGCTTCCGAGTGGGTCCGAGAGCAAGTCACTGAACCATTTTCGATGGAAGGGAGGATGTCCACACCTTGGCTAGGTTTGCCAGGGGTAGCCCTAGTTTGTAGCTGTTGTCCCGGGGTAATTAAGAGCACCCCCTCACCCTAAAGGTGTCCCAGTCTGGTTGATAAGTTATATGATCACTCTGATTCATGTGCATGTGAAATAATGGGCAAAAGCTTGTTTTGTGAAAGAAGCTGAACAAAAAAGGCCACATATTACATGATTCCATTTATATGAATTGCCACAATAGGCAAATCCGTAGACCTAGAAAATAGATTATAGGTGCAGGGAGCTGTGGGGGGTCGGGGGTGGGGGCGGGGAACGACCACTGATGGGTAAGGGACTTCTTTTTGGGGTGAGGAAAATGTTCTAAAGTTGACTGTGGCGATGGTTACAACTCGGTGAATATGTCAAAAACCATTGATTGCACACTTTAAATGAGTAAGTTGTATGATATATGAATTATAACCCAATAAAGCTGTTGTATGAAAAGAAAACTTAACTAAGAGTTAAACCATGGAAATGCTAGAGGAGAAAAACTTACACTCTTTCTGCCCAGAAGCCCTTTATACTAAGGGCCTGTCGGCACAGAAGGGAGGCCGTGATTCGTTTTGAGGAGATGCAGTACCCCTCTCGGCCTCTGGAGGGCCACTTGCACACAACTCCTGCATTTTTATGAGGCTGAACAGGAAGAGGAATGGGACTTTCCCCATGGTCATGGCCGAGCATCAAGACTTGGGGGGCAGCCTTACATGGTGGAGGTGTCAGTGGGGGACCCGCATCCCGAAGGTGAAGACAGGCAGGCACACTAAGAGCCCAGCAACAGCAGTCGGCTGCAGGGACGATGGCAGAAGATCCTGACCGGGACTCGCCCTTCCTAGCCACGCCCGTTGGCCGACGGCTCCCCTGGGTTACCGAGGGAAGGCAGAAGTAGGTATGGGGGTAGGAGTTCGTCTCCCCAGATAAATGAAGCCCTTTATCCACGTGCAGCACAGGGTCAGCGTGGGGGCATCTCTGCCCACTTAGGTGGGGAACGCTAGGAAGCGAAGGGCAGCCACAGAGGGCCCACGTGATGGGGTACACTCATCCCAGGTCCTTTGAAAGAGATTAGAATGCACCCCATTCCCAATCCATGTACTGGCACTGGGGTCCTTACTCAAGGGAAGGGACTTGAACTTGAATACCGAGAGAAGACTGAAGATTTACCTTGTACACTTTAATATCCTTAACCCCTAGAGCAAGGCCTGGCACTCGGCAGCGGCTGTTTGGGGAGGTGGATAGGTGGGTGGGTGGGTGGAGAGCCCACACAGGGTTCGGATGGGCAGAAAAGGCTCCCCGGGCAGCAGGACGTCCCAGCCCAGGGCCAGGGCACTGGGTCTGGGTCACCAGCAGAGGGTGCTACACGCCTGGAAGAGCCAGGGCCGGAAGCCTGTCTGCCGACGTGGGGGTGACGGGGCTCTTGGCTCCGGGCAGACCAGAGGTGGGGCTGGAGCATTCAGACATACGGGCTGGGGCACCCGGCTGTTGAAAACACTCGTGAACTCATTATTTCTTGGTTTAAATTATCTTGGACAAGCCCCACTGAATGTTAGGATGTTAGGGCTAGAGGGAAAGAGAGGAACCCCAGTGTCCACCCACTCAGAGCAGGGGGGAGACAGGCATGTTCTGCCTGGGCATTCCCTCAGCATTAGGGAAGGGGGTCAAGGACAGGACCCGGGTCCATTTGTAAACCAGTCTATTCCCAGTGTCCAGCCCAGGGAAGGCTCACAGTAAATATTTCTCAAGTGGAATGAATGCGTGGATAGTCTAGGAAAACTAGAACACAGCTGAACCCTATTATTCTTAGACTGTATCTAAATATATACATTCTTAGGCTCTATCCCTGGCATCTACCTACTTGGTCTCAGAAGCCAGAATTGTACATAAGTTCCCATAAAACACCCAGGGGGGTCTGTACCTGGACTGATCTTTCCACTGGGTAGAGCTGAACCCTGATAAGACTGATGGTGAGCAGCTTAGCTTCACAGGGAGGAAAATTTCTGGGAGACCACCCCCCACTCACCCTCCCTCCCCTCCCCAAACCACATGCACAGACACAGGGCAGACAAAGCAAAGAAGGAGCAATGGGAAACCCGAGCGAGGCCCTCCTGCCGAGGGCCACCACGTCAGGCCGCCATGTGTTCAGGTGACACTGTCCATCAGGCGTTCCGTGCGTCTGATTGGTGGCTGGTGGGCTCAGAGTTGAATCCAGAAATGAATGGAGGAGAGCCAAACACACCTGCTACTGGGCACCTCATACTGTTTCCTGCGCTTCCACATCCATACGTCTGTTCCTTCATTGCCAAGTCCCTGGCTTTATTGTCTGTCTTGATCGTGGTCAAGGGCATGTGCAGAGGGCAGTCAGGAATGGACAGGAGGGCGACAAGGTGAGGCCGCACTGAGCTTGGAGGGCGCTGCCGGGCGGCTCCCGCTGCAGTGTGCGGAGCACCAGCCGGCCTCCTGCGGCCCCTCTGTGGCCAGCAGTCTCCCCCTCCTGGGAGGTCACTCAAGGACAAATGTCTTAAACACAAAGTGAGACCCTCCTAGCGACTCTGCCCAAAGGGGTGGCTACTGCAGACCGCGAATTGATGAGGAAGAGAATGGGAGGAGAGTTCTCTGTATGCTCGGCTGCTGAAAACACTCGTGAACTCATTATTTCTTGTTTTGAATTCTCCTGGGACAAGCCCCACTAAATGATAGGATGTTAGGGCAGAGGGAAAAAGGGGAAGACCGTCAAACTGTCTCCTTTATTTAGAGCGAGAGGAAACCAAAAGCCGTGGTGGCCGGTGACTGACCCCCTGAGCACAGGCACACACTGCATCCTCTCCCCCTCTCCCACCCTCTCTCACACACACACACACACTCTCTCTCTCAGAAGGAGGAAAGCATAGTCAGGACGAATCTGCCCTCTGTTAAACACCAGCTAAAGGCCATGACTTGGGCACAGGGCTTGTGGCTGCCCAGCCCTGCTCAGGAAACCCAGCCCCGGCCCAGCGGGCCCAGGGCAGCCCAGTCAGCCGTCTCGCTGGGGAGGACGGAGTCCCAGCACAGGTGGCGGAAATTGGTCCCAGCATTCAGAAATTGTTCTTTCTAGAAAAATCCACACATGAAGGATGGGATGAGCCATCTGTGGGAATTGTTGGTACACATGTAACCGAAGAAAATGGAGTCATGCCAGACTCAAGGTGACTGACTCCGGAGGAAAACCGGCCTGCGGTGGTCAAGCAGTAGGCAGGTCCAGATCGTGCCCTGTGCCGGGGGCAGCCAGGATCCTGCCGGCCTGTCGGCCCAAAGCTTTGCAAGAAGAGAGGGCGTCTGCGAGGCTAACATGGCCCTGAGCCCTGTGCAGGGAGAAGGGAAGCTGCCCTGCAAAGCTATCCCCATAGTCGGGGAAGGGTTTCTGGGTTGGGGGGGTCCCCTCAGGGTCTCCACCTGTGCCTGAGCCAGGAGTGCTTTCTGGAGATGGACCACAGCCAGCGTCTGATCTCCTGCCCTGGGGCCCTGCCTACAGAGGGCGAATGCACTGGGCACACGGGGGCCTTCCTTCCCCGGTCGCCTTCCTCATGTCAGTGGTCACCCCTTGCTCAGAGGGTGGAGGGGGTGGAGTGCAGTGAAGCAGGCCAGACAGGTGGGGGTGGGGGGGGTGGGGGCCCTCCATTGGGTTCCTAGGGGTGCCTTAACAAGTCACCACTAACTCGGTGGCTTAATTTATCCTCTCCTAGTTCTGGAGGCCTGAAGTCCACAGTCAGAGTGTTGGCAGGGCCACGTGCCCTCTGAAGCTCCAGGGGAGAATCCTTGTGTTCCCTTCCAGCTCTGGGCCTGCAGGTGCTCTTGGCTTGTGGCTGCATCTCTCTGTCTCTGCTTTCATCCCCAGGTGGCCACCTCCCCTGTGCGTCGTGTCTCAGACCTTCCTCTGCTTTTGTCTTACTGCCCTCACCCTATCGTTGCTTTTACCTGTCCTTGGACTTAGGACCCACCCTAAGTTCAAGGTGATTTCATTGCAGATCCCGAACCTGTTACATCTGCAAAGACACATTTTCCAAATAAGGTCACATTCACGGGTTCTGGGAGTTAGGACTCGGCCATAACTTTTAGGAGACAAAGTACAACCCATCACACTGACGCACATCAGGGCCCCAGGCCTGCCATGTGGTGCCAATGTCTGGAGGGTGCAAACTTTCTCAGGGAGAGCCAACCCACAGGACCATCCAGGGGCAAACTGCCTTCACCAAGGATGCCCCTCACTGTGGCTTCTCGCTCTTAAATTTAAATCAATATTGCTGACCAGTTCAGTTCTCTCATTGGATCTGTAAAAGCATCTCTGAGGGTCTAGTTGGCCCAGGGCCTCCCATACATTCTCAGCCTCAAGGATCGTGTCACCTAGGAGGCAAGACCTACTTTCACAAAATGTGCAGGCAGCTGTTCCCATTGCAGTTAGTATCTCAGCAACTACCTAGAAAAAATCTTCTAGAAAAGGCCGGGCACACTTGGGTATGGAGTCAATAATAAGCCAGGTTAAGCTCGTTCATAAAAGCCAATTTCCTCATCTTCCTCCCTAAGGGGAATATAAAGAGGGTTTGGCCTGGCCCTGCCAATCCCAGGTTTGCCTTCTACTTTGGCCTTCAGCCCTGACTGTGGACACCTCAAGGCATGGCCGCTCCTGCTTGGACAGGCCCCAGCCTCGGAGCAGCTGCCAGGCCCAGCAAGCAGTGCCGGGAGGACATGTGCATGCCTGAGAAGCCACAACAGATATTGAGAGGGCACAGCCAGGTAGAGGCCGCGGTTAAAACCTTGGATTTCAGCATCAGACTAAATCTGGTTTGAGTCCCAAATCTACCACAGACCAAGACTGTGATCGTGAGCAAATTCCTCAATGTCTCCAAACTTCATCTGGAAAATAGGGTGGTTTTGAGGACTGGAAATTTTCCAGGTAAACTGCTTAGTATGTGCCTGGCTCGCAGAATGTGTTCAATAAGTGTGTGTTGTTATGGTTTGTAATATTAAGGGAAAGGAAAGTATCTAATCACACCCGTTTATCTGACCCCTTCAAAGCTTGGGACTAACAAATTGGAAACAGAATTGTGAACCTGTCATCTCCACTCCACTCTTCTACTTTCTAGCCTATTTGTCTTTACAAATGTTTTTCTAGTCACTCAGAGACGCCAAGACTTTGTCTTGGTCTAATTTGTGTAAGAAGTAAGATTGGTGTTTCAGGTACAAGGAGCCAGGAGAAAGGAAGCTATTAGAAAACGCCCTGCCTTGTCTCCCAATAAGAGTCCTGAATATCTGGAAGAATTCAATTTTTTGCCTTCTCAATCTGCAACTCTTTCATTGTGTCCTCTGAACAGGAACCAGTTTCTCTCCACCCAAGAGTGTGGCACACAGAACGTTTGACAGAAGGCCTGGCAAATAGAGCTCGTCTCTAGGGTCTGTGAACGAAAAGACCAAATGCCCATGACACGTGGCGTCCCGAGCACAGCGGGGCCCAACACACAGCATTCACTCCTGTCCTTGCTCCGAAAGTGAGAATCATGTAGGATGAAACCTACCTCTCCTCCCCCCAGCACACACGCGCTTCATTCACAAGTCAAGGAGCCTGTTCTGTTTTCTTCACAGTACTTATCTGCATGCAAGTTGTCATTTTTATATGTTTCCAAGTGTATTGTTTGGCTTCTCCTCCGAGAAGGGCAAAGGTGTGGTGCATCATGGAGAATGGAATACATCCTGAAAAGTTCACTGAGTGCAGAACATAAAGAGTATTGGGAGGGATGTTGCAGGGCGGATTTCACGGATGTGCTGGTGTTTGGAGAGCTGAAGAAGGAGAATGGCCAAGTGAAGGCCCAGAAGAAACGAAGGCTCCGAGGCCATTAGCAAATGAGACTTTACTACGACTCCTACTCTGGCAACGTCAGGTGCCGCCAAGGGCCTGGGTGGGAAAGATCGCGAGGAATGCACGCCGGAGGGTTTCGGTGGGGCTCTGGAGGCCTGTGAGAGGCCAGAGCACAGTGCAGGCTGAGGCGTGGAGGACAGGGCGTGGAGCCCCTGGGGTCCCCGCTGCGGGCTGGAGCAGGCCCGGGAGCGGAAATGAGTCAGCAGAGGCGCCTGGCACGGTGGGCAGAACGGACCTGTGAAGCGAGCCCTCAGTCAAGCTGCAAGCCCGGGTGCTAACCGGGAAGCAGGCGTTATTTCATAACTGCTGAGGGAGCAGATGGGTGAGGCCATCAGAGGGGAGGGGGGATGAGCTCTTGCTGGGCTGATACCCGGCTCGACTCACAGGGCGCATCTGTGGGTCTGCCAGGAGCCTCCATCTCTGCGGCTCAGCCCCAGGCCTCGCCATGGTTTTTGCCCTTTAAGGGTTTAAGCTGAACTGTTCCCCGCCTCACCTGTCTTTTAAGGAAACTGTGAGGATTATCTGGTTAATCTTTCCAAAACTCTTTGTAGCCCCTCTGTACAGATTGTACCAAAGATTACTGGAATAGCGATACTGTACTTGAAATTTATATGGCTGTTTTCTTTTGAATACCTTGAACAGCCTCATTGATGATGGATTTTCTAACAGTAGTTCAACTTTCACTTCTGCCTCCAGAGACATAGAAGGTGACCCAGGTTCTTAATCAGGATCACTTACTTATTGGGTTGTTAATCTTTTTATTATTGAGTGATAAAGAGTTCTTACATGTTCTAATACGAACCCTTTGTCAGATCCATATATAAATTTTTTCCCCAATCTATGGCTTATCTGTTAAGTTTCTCAATAGTGATTTTTGGTGGGCAGAACATTTTAATATTATGAAATCCAACTCATCAATGTTTTCTTTTATGGTTAATGTTCTCTGGGTCTCATCTAAGTAATGTGTGCCTCCCTCAAGCTTGCAAGGATGACCTCCTATGCATACTTCTGGGAGTTTTATAGTTTTGGCTTTATACTTCAGTTTATAATCCATACAGAATTAATCTAGGAGTCTGGCATGAGGTACGGTCAAGATTAATTGTTTTTCTACTTGGACATCCAGCTGTTTCAGCAACAGTTGCTGTAAAGAATGACCTTTCCCCCATTGTATTGCTTTGTTAGTTACATTGAATGCAAACTGACATAATTGTGGGTCTGTTTCCGGACTCTCCATTCCATTCCGTTGATGTTTAGGTATATCCTTATGCCAATACCATACTTTCTCAAGAAAGATTAATGTACCGTTACTGTAAACCTTGAAATTTTGTTAGTAACTTTTGAATCTTGTTCAGAATTGTTTGGCATTTTAAGCCCTTTGCAGTTCTTTACAAGTTTTCAAGTCAGCTTGCAAATTTCTACAATGAAAGTCACCTTGAATTTGTACAGAATTGCACTGAATTTATAGATCACTATGCAGAGAAATGACATCATAACAATATTGCCTTCCAGTCTACAGACATGCTATATCTTCCTAGTTATTTGGACCTTCAGTTTCACTCAGACATCTATGTATTTTTCAGTGTAGAGGTCTTGAGAATATTTGTTAAATTTATCTCTAAATATTTTATGTTTTGGGATACAATTATGGTGTTGCTTTATTCAATTCCATTTTCCAACATTCTTGTTACTATATAAAAATATTTTTAATTTTTGTAAATTAACCTTGTGTCTTGCAACTTTTTTAAATTTTCTTATTTTTTCCTAGCAACGTTTATTTTTTTTAGCAGATTCCTTGGGATTTTCTATGTAAGCAATCATGTAGACTAGAAGAAAGACATATTTACTTCTTAATGCTTTCCCTTCTTGCACTGCCTGGGCCCTTCTGGACGATGTTGAAAAGATGATTCAAGGTTGAATCAGAGAAACAGGACCAGTAGGAGATTCATTAAGAGATTTATTGAAAGAAAGATGTGATTGGCAGGTGAGGCAAGTTTGAAACCCATGAGGCCACCAGGAAGGGCAAACTGGAAATCCTGGGCATCAGGTGAAGCCACCACCCAGGGGTGGAATTTCTTCTTCAGGGAAGCAAAAGCCGTTTGTAAGGCCTTTCAACTGATTCAATCACGCTGGTCCAGAGTATGTAGGATGAATCCCCTTACTTAAAGTCAACTGATTATGGACTTTAAGCACATCTACAAAATACTTCACAGAAAATTGAGTGTTTGAATAACTGGAGACTGTAGACTAGCCAAGTTAACATATCAAAAAGACCATCAACGTGTTATACTGGCTTCATTAAATGAGTTGGAATCCATTTTCTGTTTCTTTCATTTATATATATATATTTTTATATATTTTTTATATATGTGTGTGTGTGTGTATATATATATATTTTTTTTTCTCTGCCTCTTCATATGTATATGTGATTCACATACCATAAATTCACCATTTAAAGTGTACAATTCTGTGGTTCACTACAGATTTACATGAAATTATATATCCATTACCATTACCTAATTATTGGGTCAAATGGTATTTCTAGTTTTACTTTTTTAAGGAACCTCCATATTGCTTTCCACAATGGTTGCACCAGTTTACATTCCCACCAACAGTGTAGGAGGGTTCTATCTGGGAAACTTTTAATCTCTCCTTCAGTTCTGAATGATAACCTTGGTGGGTAGAGAATTCTTGGTTGTAGATTCTTTCCTTTCAATACTTTGAATATTTCATGCTACTCCCTTCTGGCCTGTAAAGTTTCTGCTGAGAAATCTGCTGATAGTCTTATGGAATTTCCCTTACAGGTAACTGTGCCTCTCCCCATCTGCTTTTAAGATGACCTCATTATCTTTAATCTTTGCCACTTTAATTACATATTACATATGACTTGGTTTTGTCTTTTTGGGGTTCATCATGTTAGGGGCTCTCTGTGCTTCCAGGACCTGCATGTCTATTTCCTTCCCCAGATTGGTGAAGTTTTCAGCTATTATTTCTTCAAAGAGACTTTCTACTCCTTTGTCTCTCTCTTCTCCTTTTTGGACCCCTATTATGCAAATATTGTTTCATTTGGAGTTATCACACAGCTCTCTGAGCATCTTCTCATTTTTAGAAATTCTTTTTTCTCTCTGTTCCTCAGCTAGGTTACTCTGTCATTCTCTCTCTTTTATCACACTGATTCTTTCCTCTGCTTCTAGCAGTCTGCTATTCAGTCCCTCTATTGTATTTTTCATTTCAGCTATTGTATTCTTCAGTTCTTTATGGCTGTTTTTCATATTTTCTTTCTGCTTGTTGAAGTTCTTGCTGAAATCATCAACTCTTTTTTTCCAGTTCAGTGAGTATCTTTGTGACTATTACTTCGAATTCTTTATCAGGAAGATTGCTAATCTCTGTTTCATTTAGCCCTTTTTCTGGTGTTTTGTCTTGTTACTTTGTTTGGAACATACTCCTCTGCCTCTTCATTTCGTCTGAGTTCCTGTGTTTCTTCCTTTGTATTAGTTAGATCAGCTATGCCTCCTGGTCTTGAAAGTAATGTCTCTATGAAGTGGGCATCCTGTGGCACCCAAAAGCTCAAGACTCTTTGCTCGCCAATGCCTGGTATTCTTTTGCAGCTCAGCTGCCGTGACTGTTGATGGGCTCTGGGTGGGGCCTGACCCTATGCCTATATGTTGGCAGTGGCTGATCTCCGCAGCTCGCCTGTGTGTGGCCTTTGTGTGATGTGTAGTGCTTCTGCTGGTATTTGTTGTGGGCAGTGAAGGGCCCCCACCCATAAGATGGCGAACCTCCTGCTTCTCTTCCGAGTCCTCGGTTCCCGCTGGCGCCACCTGAAGCCCAATCACCCCTCGCCCCCCTCCCAATCCCAGCACCTAGCCAATAGCCACCAGCCCCGTAGAAGTGACACCACAATCACCCCATGCCCCTTCCTATATAACCCAGCACCTTTCCCTAATAAAGCAGAATTCTCCGGTGAATTGCTGCTGTGTGTCGCTCCCTTCCTTTCAGGCAGGGCTGTTCTCTGTGGGCCGATCAACAATGGCAGACCACTGCTGAGTTGTGTGCAGGGCTGGGTGGGCATGCTGTGGGGTACTGGGGTTGAACCAGTGGGACAAGTGGAGAGCTTTTGAGATGGCTCCCTGAAGCGTCTGGCCAGTTGTGCTGAGGGAGGGCTGGGAAAGCCAGGGAAGAGTTGTCCACCCTCTGCCTGCCAGTCAACAAAGCCAGACGCTGCTGGGCCCAGTGGCCCAGGTGGAGTGGGTGCACAGGGGAGTGTCTCCACAGTGTTGAGCTGCCAGTGCGGACAATGGAGCATTTGGTAGCTGGCTTCTGCAATCGCCTGACAGTTGAGTTTTCTTCTCTAGAGAGAGCTCCCTGATCCCCTCCCCTCTGGCACACTTCCCACTGCTGGCAAATCTGTTTAACTGCTGTCTTTGTGTTGGGTCTCAGTGGGGCTGACAGAGCATGCCTTTCCTCCACAAGTGACAGGAGTCTTAGACCCCCAGAGTGCTCCAACTGTCCCTGGTGTGCAGCCCCAGTAAGCACTGGAGCCCAGTGCAATGTGGACTCTCCTTCCCACAGCAGATTTCCAGGGCCAGGTGTGCAGGACTCCTCAGCTCTCATCCCCTCCCACTTCCATTCCTCCGCCTCCCACTTGTGGGCTGGGCTGGGCTGGAGGCATGGCTTGGGTCCTGCCTGATCACAGCTCTGCTGCTTTACCCTTCCCAGTGGGGTCCCCTCTCCTTCCCCAAGTGTAGGTGGTCTGTTCTAGAGACTTCCGGTCATTTTCACGGTTGTTTTATTTGCTGTAGTTGCCTTCTCAGTGTGTATGTGGGAGGAGGTTTTCTTTGCCATCCCACGCTGCCATCTCCCCACTCCGGCATCGCTCCTTCTCATTCTCGCTTTCTTGATAGTATACTTTGAAGCACAAAATTTTAAATTAAATTACATTTTGTTGAAATCAAATATATGTTTTTCTCGTTTTGTTGATTGTATTTTGGTAGCATACCAAAGAAGTCATTCCCTATCCAAGTTTATGAAGATTTACATCTAAGAATTGTATGGGTTTAGCTTTTTCATTTAGGTCTTTGATCTATTTTGAATTCATTTCTGTATATGCTGTGAGTAGGAGTCTAACGTATCCTTCTGAATGTAGATATCCAGTTCAAATGATATTCAATGACATTTATTGAAAAAAAATTATTTCCCCCATTGAATGGCCTTGGTACTCTTATCAATAACCTATTGGCTATACGGTTATTTCTGGACACTCCATTCTGGTCCATCAGTCTATGTTTATGCTTATAATAGCATCAAATCATCTTGATTACTGTAACTTTGTAATGAATTTTGAAAATGGTAAATGTGAGTTCTCTGAATTTGATCTTTTTAAAAAATTCAATTTATTTAAATTAACCAAAAAAAAAATAGGTCACACATTTCTCCCATCCCCTAACCCCTGCCTCTGGCAACCACAAATCTCTTCTCTGTATCTCTGAGCCTGGTATGTATGTGTTTATTTATTTGATTCCATATATTAGAGAGATCATATAGTATTTGTCTTTTTCTGTTTCATTTCACTTACATAATGCCCTCATGGTCTACTCATGTTGTCAAAAATGGCAAGATTCCTTTTTTCTTGGTGAGTTTAGATAAAGGTTTGTTAATTTTGTTTATCTTTACAGAGAACCAGTACTTAGTACTTAGTTTCATCAATCTTTTCTATTGTCTTTTCAGTCCCTATTTCATTTATTCCTGCTGTCGTCTTTGTTATCTCCTTACTTTACTACCTGTGGGCTTTGTTCTTATTTTTCTAATTCCTGGAGGTATAAAGTTAGGTTGTTTATTGGAGATTTTTCTTGTTTCCTGAGATAGATATTTTTTACTATGAAGTTTCCTCTTAAAACTGCTTTTGCATACCACAAATTTTGGTATGTTCCATTTCCATTTTAATTTTCCTCAAGACATTTTTTATTTCTCTCCTGATTATTCTTTGACCCACTGGTTTTTCAGCAGCATGTTTAATCTCTACATGTTCATGAAGTCTCCAGTTTTCTTCATGTAATTAATTTCTAGTTTCATACCATTGTGATCCATGTTCATTTGAGGGGAATGTGTCTTCTGGTGCTTTTAGATGGAATGTTCTATAAATATCTGTTAAATGCATTACATGTAACATGTCATTTAAGGCCAATGTTTTCTTATTGATTTTCTTCTCTGGATGATTTATCCATTGATGTAAGTGCAATCTTAAAGTCCTCAACTACTGTATTGCTGTCTCTTTCTCCCTTTAGGTCTGTTAACATTTGCTTTATATATTTAGGTGTTCCTATACTGAGTAATATTCCTTTTCAAGATTGTTTTGTCTAACCTGGGTCTCTTGAATTTCCATATGATTTTAGGACAACTTGTCTATTTCTGGTTAACAGATAGTCCATCTTTGTGAGTGTTTCATGTACACTTTAAAAGAATGCATACTCTGAAGTGGGATGGAATGCTAAATAAATTTCAATTAAGTTGGTCAATAGTGTTATTCAGACCTTTTCTTTATTACTGATTTTCTCTATAATTATTAAATCAATTGCTCAGAGAAGAGGTATAATCTCTGATTATAGTTTTCTTCTGTCAGAGTTTGCTTCATAAATTTTGCAATTCTGGGTTCATACACATTAAGGGCTGTTATGTCTTCTTGATGAATTTTCCCATTTCTCATTAAGACTTGACTTTCTTTATTTCATATAAAGTTCTTTCTTTTGATGTCTACTTCATCTGATATTAATATAGACAGTCCAGCTCTATTATGATTGGTGTTTGTATGGTATATCTTTTTCCATAAGTTTACTTTTAACCTATTTATGTCTTTTATTTAAAATATGTCTCTTGTAAGTAGCATAAATTTGGTCTTGCTTTTTTATCCAGTCTGAAAGTCCCTTTTAACTGTTTAGTCCATTTAAATTTAATGTAACTATTGATATCTTTATGGCTAAGCCTAATTATCTTCCTATTTCTTTTTATTGATCCCATCTGATGCCACTTCATTTCTTCTGACTTTCCTGATTTCTTTTTATTACCTGAGTATTTCTTAGTATCCACTTTTTCTTCTTTTATTGGCTTTTTAACTATACCTCTTTGTTTTATTTTATTCATCTATTTACAATATATTAATCGAATGCTTATTTCTTCATTGGGGATCAGTTCCTCAAATCTCATCCCAGCCATGAGATTCCCTGATGTGGTGGCATGAGTGACATTAGTACAGGGAGAGGGAGAGACCTCTAGGGAACCTCACCACAGGGGGGTGGGAAGCTTGGAGGAGGCAAAGAGTTTAGAAGGAATGACCAGGGGGACCAAAGGGGGAGCCAAGGCAAAGCAGGGTGTTGCAGGTAACGGTAGACAAGAGTTTCAAGAAAGAAGTGGTGGTCAAGTGGTGACAAGAGGCGACAGTCCTCCAAAGAAAATATGCAAATGGCCAATAAGTACGTGAAAAGATACTCTCCAACACTAATCATTAAGGAAATGCAAATCAAAATCACAATGAAATACCACCTCACGCTAGTTAGAATAGCGATTGGCAAACTTTACTCACCCCTCCAACCAATAAAACAAAAAAAACACACACACACAGAAAAAAAGAAAATAAATACTTGCAAGGATGTGGGGAAGTTGGAACCCTTGTGCATTGCTGAAGGGAATATGAAATGATCCAGCAACATAGAAGACAGTGTTGCGGTTCCTCACTAGGGAGGGGCAAAACTAGAATTTGCCTACACAGAGTCAGTTCAGACCTTATGGTCTTAATTCACTACATTGTCTCTTTCTAAGATATTTCCTGTCTCTTTCAAAGATATTTCTAAGATACTTCCATATTTCCAGAAATATGGAAACTACTTAAATGTCCAAAAATATGGCTCAATTGTGGATCATCCATTTAGTATGATATTATAAAGCCATTAACTTTATGTTTCTGAAGAATTTATAACATGGTTAAATTATTTAGAATTTATTTACACATTAAGTGGGAAAACGGCAGTATACAAAAATGAATTTCCATTATGATCCAAGTTGTATTTTTAAAAACTATATACAAGTTTAGGTGCAAAAAGAAGGGATTATGTCCAAGTTACAATGAAGTTATTTTGGAATTGTAAGATTTGAAGTGACTTTTTTCCACACTTTTCCTAGAGTTTCCATATTAGGTATTTAGATGCAACATAACAATTTATCTCAAAACTTAGTAACTTAAATGCACAAGGACTATTTATTTTCTCTCAGTTTTTGTGGGTCAGGAATTTGGGAGCAGCTTGACTGGGTGGTTTGGGCCTGCAATTTCTCAGGATCAGTCAGATGTCAGCAGAAATGGAGGTCACTTCAGGCTTAACTGGGTCTGGAGGCTTTGCCTCTAATGTGTCTCATTCCATGCCCGGCCAAAGTGAATTCTTCTCTGCATGGCCTCTCCACGGTTATCCTTGAGTGACTTCACGGCACAGCAGTTGACTTTCCCCAGAGTAAATTCTAGCCATGAGACCAGGGGGGGAGCTTAAATGCCTCTAATGACCTAGCCTCAGATGTCACACACAATCACTTCCACAACATTCTATTAGTCACACAGACTAATCCTGATTCGTGGGAGGGGACTACACAAGGGAATGAATTCCAGGAGGTGAGCATCATCTAGGAGCCTGGCTACCACAGTCTCGAGCTTTGTACATGTGATGCGGAACGATTTAGTATCATGGTTAGAGACGTGTAGTCTGCAGCCAGACCGCCTAGTTCAAATTCTAATTCACTCACATATAATGGTTTTATCAATGTGAAAAAATATATAATCCTGAGCAAGATTCTTAACCAATATGTGTCTCACTCTTTTCATCTATAAAATGAGCATGGATATAGTAACTAGCTTACAGGATCATTGTGAAGATTCAATAAGTTAATATATGTAAAGTCCTAGAATACTACCTGGTCTATAATAAGTGCTACATAAGTATTAGCTATTTTTCTTTATTACTTTTAAAATAGGAAAACTGATTAATGGACCTCTACTTAAAACATTGGTTATATAGTATGATTCCAATAGTATAAAGTTATATATGCATAAAAAGGAAGTTCACCATTACATTGATGTCATTTGTCTCTGGGTTGTGGGATTATGAGGTGTGACTTATTTTTTTTCTTTCCATTTTTATAGTATTATGTTTTCTACAGAGGGCAATATTAGTTCTATAATGAGAAAAATAATACATTATTTCGTAAACATTCATTGTGGAACATTAAATATTCATTGAACTGTTTCATTTGTTTGCATCAACAAACATGTGGAATAGCTACCTTTAGTTAAAAAAAGGCAGCTGTGATGTAGTTAAAAAGCAAATATTGGTTTCCTACATCTTAGATTTAAAATAAAGACCCCAAAGTCAACATCAGCAAAGAAAGCTGAGTTTCACATGTACTTTGGATGTATTTTTTTTCCCATTGAAGTAAGTGTGAACAACCCTGAGCTGGGTTATGGCAGCCTGAAGTTCAGCAAATATGATACACCGAGTGTAACAAGTATTGTGGTAGGTGCTTGAAAGGAAGAAGACTTGAGGCTTATTTTAATATCACTAGAAGAATTTGATGCTGTGATGTTTGTGATTCTAGATGCCTTTAGATTTGCAGACGCAACCCTGAAAGGGTTATTCTACTTGCCCCAAAGCTGATTTTACACTGTAGCCAGCCAGCCATTTAGCAAAGCCATGTAGGTTAACCAAGTTAAAGCATGATCCCAGCTGAATACCTGGCAGGAACCATGTGGCCCAAATGGTCAGGATTAGGCCCAGCCCTGATGTGGGCTTCCAGAAGGGGTGGTTCTCCTTGGCATGCATGACTGACCTTTTAATGTTTGACTTCATTGTTATCAAGAACAAGAATCCTCATATCTGAAATAAATCCAGCTGGTCAAATATTAATTTCATTTTCAATTGCAGTTCTTTTAAAAATAAACTTTTTATTTTATTTTAGAATAATGATAATTTTGTAGAAAAAGTATAAATATAATATAAAGCTCCCATATATCCTCTCTGCACTTTGCACTAATAAGAACATCTTGCATTTCCACTTCACATGTGTTAAACTAAGAAACTAGCATGGGTACAGCACCGCCAAATGAAGTCCAGACGCACTTGGATTTCATAGATTGTTCCACTGTTTGTTTCTGTTCCAGGGTCTCATCCAGGATCCCACACTACACTTAGTCATCATGTCTCTTTAATTTCTTCCAGTCTTTGACAATTTCTCAGTCTTTCCTTATTAATCATGAACTCGACAGTTTTGAAAAGTGCTGGGCCAGATATTTTGGAGAATGTCCTTTAAGTTGGGTTTGTGAAATGTTTTCTCTTGATGAGATTAAGATTATGGATTTGAGGAAGAATATCCAGAGGTAAAGTGCCTGAGAAGGAAATTATTTTGTGAAAGATTCCTCATTAGCCTTTAATGTTCATGAGATGTTATGTATTATGGATTCACAAGAAAGGAAGTGATTTCTTACAGAACATTTCAAGGAAAGGTATCAAAGGGCACCTTTCTCATGCATCCTTTGTTTTCCAATATGTTTTCACCCTGATCACCTCTGCTGATTGGGTGTCTGAGTTTGTCTTCAGCATTTCAAATCTTGCTCAACAATAAGGGTCTCGGCCTCTTCTTTTAAGAATCTTGTAGCTAAAGCTCCTTCAATGCTGAGCTCATCCTGCTGGGCTGGCTGCAGCCGGAGGTCACTATAGGTCCCTACTCTCAAGCTCACCTTTAGCTGGAGAGACAGTGCTGCAAATTGATCTAAACCAAAATTTGGTCTTATGATCGTCAGGTCCTTTATGGCTGATGACAGTGACTTCCAATGATTAGGGGTGTGTGAAGTATACAGATACCTCCTGCCTGATCACCTACCTACCAGGTGCTGTGTTAACAATGAGAGCAAGTCTTGGGCCACATTCCGCAGTGCGAAGCAACTTCTGTTAGCAAGCAGGTAAAAGCCTACCTGTCCTCCTGTGGTGTGGTTTGGTGAAGTCCTTGCTCTCTGTTCTCCCAGGCTCTCCAACAAATGCTTTGCATGAAAGGTTCATTAGAGGCGAATACAACTGTGTCCTGACAATAGATCAACTCAATCAGATAAGATGGCAAAGCCTCCAGGGAGTGGAAGACCCCAAGCTGAGGCTGAGTGAGTTTTAGACCTTGGCTTTTCTCTGTTCTGCCCAGGAGAGGACAACAGATGCCTGCACAAGTCTCTCCTGTCATCATATATTTGGAAAATATTCTACAACTGGAAATCTACATAATTCTATAAAGGGAAAATTATTTCCAC
Organism: Manis pentadactyla; assembly: GCF_030020395.1. Taxonomy (NCBI): domain Eukaryota; kingdom Metazoa; phylum Chordata; class Mammalia; order Pholidota; family Manidae; genus Manis; species Manis pentadactyla. The sequence goes on from NC_080020.1 coordinate 9,116,570, forward strand.
ATCCTTCACTCAAAGAGCAAGTCCTCTGGTGCAGATTCAAATAAGGATAGTTGATGTTGTGCAGCCCCCTCTGGGCTGTCGACTTCTGCTAGGGTTTTTTAATGTTCACCTACCACTCTTGATGTATGAATTCCTGATTAAGATACTTCACATACCGACGGAAAGCTCCAGTTTATGGGTTAAAATTAGTGTACACACACATATTTTTAGAGACAATATAACACAAACACTGAAATAATTACAGTACAGTACAACAAGCTGACAACGTGAGGTATAAAGCACTTTGAGAAACAAACAAGGAGCTGGATGGGGCATGGGGTGAGGTTCACGGTAGTGGTGTAGGAGAAGTTTCCAGAGGAGTCAGTCTTAAGCAGAGCTCTGAAGGATGCCTGGATATTCATCAGGTAATGCCACTCAAACTTTAATATGGATTGGGGTCATCCTTAGATCTTGTTAAAATGCAGGTTCTGATTCTGGGGGTCTCCGTGGGGCCCTCCATCCTGCGTTTGTAAATGAGCTCTCCTGTAATTCAGGTGGGGTCGGTCTGAGGATTGCACTGTGAGTAGCGAGGCTCTGGAGCAAAGTCAGAGAGAAAGGGATTCCAGGTAGAGGAAGCAATAAAGCTAGGGACACGGAGGCAAGGGGCACAGCTGGTAGGGGCCTGGCAGGGGATCGCCGGAGAGGAGTGGTGGTCATGGAGGCTGCAAAGGTCAGGGGCTGTAAGTCTTGACTGAGGAACGTGGATTTGATCCTGAGGGTAATAGGGAGCAACTGGAAGATTTGAAGTAGGAGTTAAAGTACATGATCAGATTTCTATTTTCAAGTGATGTCTCCGGTTGCCTCGTGGAATTAGAGCGATCAGTTAACACTTAACAATATGATTCTGGCAAGAGATTTGGACAATGCTGATGGTGAGGGAATAATAGTAAAGCCACCTAATAGAGCACTTACTCTGAGCCAGGTTCTAGTCCAGCCACTTCCTATATATTAAACCATTTTATCTCACAAACTTATGAGGTTGATAATACTATCAGATCATTTTAGAAATAAAGAAAGTGACGCCCAGGTAACGTTTGCGAGGTAATATATGGGATGCCCAATTGTATTTGAGCGACTGAGTTTCAGGTAAACAAGAAATAAGTTTTTAGTATAAATATATCCATGCAATATTTTATATGTTACATCTGGCACCCCTAGGTCCACAAAGGTGAAGTGAGTTGCTCAAGGGGTCAGAGCAGCCATGTGGCAGCCCCCGAACTGGAACCCGCCTGGGCTCTGCCCTCCCGGCTGATTGACGCCCCGTGCAGCTTGCCGGAGGAGAGCCGGGCGGGGGCTCGGCCCACAGAGAGGCCAGCCCATTAATCACGGGGCAGACCTCCATTTGCCTCTTCAATCTTCTTGCTCTCAGAAGGGCTAGTTTCTTAGAACAGGTCTGCAAACCTCCCATAAGCCATCTTAATGCTTAGAGCAAAAATCCATGCCCTGTGACTAAGTTACTAAATCCCCAGAACTCTGAAGCTTTCTCTGCCCTAAGGGTTCTGAACATTTTTAAGGGTTGCCAGTTGGCCTCTCTAACTGAGCACTGTAATTAGGAGCTTACTCAGACCTGATCTGCACACAATATGCATTTACGGCTCCAACTACCTGTTGCTACTGGCCTGGGATATAAAACACAATTTGGACAGAAATGTTTGAACAGATTTAATAAGGCTTCACCCCAGGTGCAAAAGACAGTTGTACTCTCAGCACTAGCATGTTTCAGATACTCAGCAAATGAATAAATGAATGCGAGGTGCTGGCAATACAATAAGGCCCAGGGCAGAATCACTACCCTTAAGAGGTTACTACTTTTGAGAGTTTCATGAAAAAGATGGGTATAAGAAAAGAAGATCCAGAACAATGCAATGAGTATTGTAAAAACAGTATTATAAACAAGGAGATGTAGAGGATTCTGTGGCCTACAGAATCGGAACCTGCATTTTAATAAGAGCTAAGGATGACTCCTATTGCGTATCAAAGTTTTGAGAGGCATTACCTTGGAGAACGCTACAGATGATCAATGAAATGAATCTGGAATGCTGAATCGTTTTCCAGGTGGGGTCCAGAGGAAAGGCACTGGGGGAGGGAACAGCATAAGCAAAGGCTGGAGCTGTGAGTGGAAATATATTCGGGAAACAACACTGAACTTTGGTATATCCAGACCTCATTACTACCAGGGAATAATGGAAGAGAGACCTGGAAAAGTCAGTGAAGACGGCTCAGAGGGGGCAAGATCATGGGTGGCTTTATGGTTATACTAATGGGTCTGATTTTTTTTAAATATCATTTTCAAGAATACAAATAAGGATTAAAAAAAGGATAAAATAAAATAATGAGTGTAAAGCATAAAGAAAACATTACCATACAGCTTCCTGTATATTTCCCTCATTCTAATCACCTCCCTCTTTCCTGGATCCAACTGAGATAAAGTGGGGACATGCGACAAGCATTGTGATCACCTTTTCCTGATGGTGATGAAAAATGCTGATATAAAGGGGCAGTTAGAACAGGAGGGACTCCATCTTAAGGCTAAGATTCCATTTTAAAACCCAGGGAGTTAGGAGATAAAATTCCTAACATATTCTCTGGTGATTAGCCAACAACCGAGACCCTACCTTAAGGCAGGGCAAACAGTTCTAAATGACATGTTTTCACTGCCTGAGGGAAACCATTATCTTGGAGAAAAACAGGATCAATAAATTCCTTGTGTTACGTTTGTCTTACAGAATATCTAGAGGACTGATTGTGTTAACGTCTCTACCACTGGAGACAGATGTCATGCGACATCACAAGACACCAACCTACACTCCCTGAGCCCTTTACCCCATTCTTGAAATCCCTAAAAACCCAGATCGTAAGCCTTTAAGTGCACCTCTTCCCTGAGGTTTCCCGCAGTCCCCTTTCTTCGAGTGTGTACTTTGCCTTAAAGAAAACCTTGTTGCTCAGCTTATTGCGTTTTGTCTGCATGCTCTTCCAAGCCTGTCAGGAGGTTATAAAGAGACCCATTTCCCAGTTGTAAGTGTCTTTGTTACTCTGCTATTTCATTCCATTTTCTAGACTTACACACAAGTCTTCTCTCTCTGTTCTACTCCAGGCAAGTAGGAAGGGGCTCCTGAGAGCTCTGATTTGGGTTTGCAAGTTCCCATCACCTGGGTGACCCAGAAAGGACTGAAGCTTTACGTTCATGCTCTTTAGTAGCCTGTCTTTACTTTAGGAAGTTATCAGAACATAATCTCACTTCATCCTGTGCTTTATGGCTCCCCCAGATTCTGGAATGGCAGAGGCTTAGTTCTCATGCTGTGCAGATTCAAGTTGACATGGGATGCCAGGTGACCCTGGCTGCAGGAGTTGCCAAGGGATTCACCCTGTGCTAAGCAGGAGCTCAGTGAGCTTCCCTTTCTTCCCTCTGCTCTTCCTTGCTCTCTATTGCCTGCCCTGCTGCTGCCATTCACTGCTACTCTCGCTTTAATGAATACCTTCCTGACCTCCACTGGTCCAACCTGCTTGTGAATTCCTTCTCTATCAGGGTCAAGACCCCTGTCCCGGGTTGAAGCTTTACCAATTGCACAGGGGGAATCTCCCCAGAATGGATTGCCCGACAACAACTTCTATTCTGAGTTTGTACCATTCTTATATATGTTTTATAATTTTTATACATACGTTCTTGCACATAAACAATATTGTTTTGCATGCTACATTGCTAAAATATGTCTTCTACTACAACTTGATTTTCTGGTTCAACATTATGTTGTTGAAATTAATCTGTGGTAAATATACAGGGTTCAGGTTAATTCATTTTTAATTATCATATGGTACCTCCTTGGGTGGAAATATCACTATTCATCTTTCAAGTCTCCTATTGATGGGTATTTAGTTTCCAGTGTAAACAATGCTTAAAGGAGGGTATTATTGGTCACCTTGTACACATGCTAGAGTTTCTTTAAGAATGTAATTTCTCTAGTTTTTCTAGGAATGGGGTTACTGAGTCATAGCATATGCACCTCTTCAACTTAACTAAGTACCTTCAAATTGTTCTCTTGTACCAATATACACTCCTACCGGGAAAGTCTGAAAGTTCCTGTTTCCCCACATCCTTTCACTTGATATTATCATGTTTTTAAGTATTAGCTAATTTGATGAGAGTGAGATATACTCATTTTCTTTTCCATTTCAATGACTAGTGAAGTTGAACATGTCATTGTATATTTATTGGCTATTCAGGTTTTCTTTCAATTAATATCCATTGCAGCTTACCGATTGGATCGGTTGATTCACGGTGAACTGTAGAATCAGTAACATATTTTGGAGACTACTCTTTTGTTAGTTTTCTGTGTTTACAGCTTTTCTCCCAAGCTTTGGTTGGCTTTTCCTTGTTGTTTATGGTATCTTTCGTGGTACTCAAGCTTTAAAATTTTTGTATAATTTAGTGAATCTGTTTTCCTTTTTTGTTTTGTGTGTATCTTAAACTTTATTCCCTTCCCTGATGTTATGAAGATATCCAACTATATTTTTCTTCTACAAGTTTGAAAGTTTTGCTTTCCACATTTGACTCCAATTTTATGTTTTCTCATAATGACAATCAGTTGCCCCATGGCCATTTATTGAATAGTTCGCCTTTCCCTCTGAGTTATAGTGTCACCTCTGTCATAGACCAAGGTTACATGGGTTCTGTCCTGCTTATGTTGTTCTGTCCTGCTAGTATGTATGTCTTTTCTTGTTTCTATACCACACAGTCCTATTGACAGAACCTAATAACAGGGGATGATAATCTGGGAGGGCAAAACTTCCAGTGGCCCTGGTGACCCTTGACCCTATGTCCCTGCACATGTACTTTAGCAATATCTTATTAACTTACAGACACACATGTGTACATGAATGCAGGCATGTGCACATCTACATGTAGTCATCAAAGTAATGCTTTCCATTGCACTGAACTTATAAAATAATCTGGGAGATACTTGGCATCTTTAAGGTACCATCTCATCCACCAATGTGGATGGAATAAGTTTTCATTTATTAGGACTTGTTATGTCTTTCTCTAAAGTTTCATAATTTTCTGTGTAAATGTTTTGTGCATCTATGGATTTTTTCATAAACGTCTTAACCTCATATTTTCTTTTGCTATTGTAAATAATTTATTCTAAATTATGCCTTCCAGGTTTTGTTAGATTGGTTTTTCAGACTGTGCTTCCAGAACAAGTAACTTGAGCTGATCATTGTACTTAAAGGTATGAGTTAATCATTACCAGATTTCATTGCTGATTTTCCATCCAGTGTTCCACAACTGATGTAACCATCTTGTACTAATTCATTTGCTCATTTGCCCATTTTACAAATCACTTTCCTACTAGTTGCACTGTGCGGCTGATGACCTCTCTATACTGGAGCAATTTCTTCTTTCGGGTCTAGAAAAATCAATATTGTCTGCTTCGCTTTGTGAGTTCAAGATACTTCCAAGAGTCACGTGTGAGAGCGACGTCGATTCAGCAGCTAGAACTAAGCAAAGAAACCATCTAAGAGGCTCCTTGCATTTTCCAGAGCAGCCATCAGGTTCACAGCACATTCTGTTTCCCTTCCCTGAATTTGTGCAGTCATGTCCCGAGAACAAAGAGTTTTCTAAAACAGACCTTTATCTCCCTCTGACAGAATCCAGAGGGGAGTACGGCCTTTTGAATAAGCCCACCCACCATCTCAGAGAGACCTAGGTTTCATCTTACTTTTCTACAAGCATCCTCCAGAGGACACGTCAGCAAGCCACCAGCCCACCTTTCCCCTGAGCCCACCCCTCAAAGAGCCCGCCAAAACCGTGGCCATAAAAAGCCTCCTGGCCTATTAAGGACCCTTTCCTTTGTTCTGCTCACCAGATCCAACTGAGGCAATAAACCTGTTTGCACTATGGAGTTTGCTTCCTACCTTCCCTTTTACCTGGTGCCGGAACCTGGGGGCAGGAGCCGAGAACAGGGGCTCTTTTGCAGCCTAGGAAGCACTCATCCTGGGACACAGCCTAGATCCTGAGAGCCCCCTGTGTCTCGCCCCGTTTCCCTTCCCTCCCTCACCCAACACCCCTCGTGAATTCTAGTCCAGGGACCATCTTGCCAGACGCCAATGTGCACACCCACCGCAGGCTGCGGTTCCCAGGAGGGGAAGATTCTGGCATCTTGTAGGCTCTCTTGGCACCAAGGGGCAGTTGGTCGGTCCCCTTTTCCTGTCATCCTTTCCCTGCCTCTCTGTTCTCCAGCTGAGAACACCAGGAAAACCTCGCCCGGCTCTGGGAGCCCACGGGCTCCGGTGGGGACGCCGACGGCAGGGAGACGTCCCGGCGGCCTGCTTCCCACACCCCGGCCACCCCTTCTCACCCTCCCACAACGGGCAGTTCTCCCTCAAAGACATAGGGAGACACCCCCTCAGCTGTCTCCTACATGATTTTTCCAAGTCGGTACTAAAAGGAGATATTAAACCAAAAAATTGGTCTTTCACTCTACTTCCATGTGGCCTCAATGTAAACTCAATGGGTCACGCTGGCCAGTTGAAGGCACCTTAGATTTCCAGATCCTCCGAGACCTTGATGACTTTCTCCAGAGGCCTGGCACGTGGTCAGAGGTCCCCTACACCCAAGCCTCCCTCGCCCTCGGCGAGCAGCACCCCCTTTGTACCTCTCTCTCCTCTCTTCAAATCCCTGTCCCTGAACAAAGCCCCCTAAATCTCCTCCCACCGAACATAAACCCTCTAAAGCTCCCCTCATAGAACAACAATCCCCCGACCCTACCCCGACAACATAGCACCTGCACCCCCTCTTCCCTCCTCTGCTGGCGAGCTCGCCCCGGCTGACGGCCCTCCGCCCTGTGGTCCTCCTCCTCCCCGACGGCCTCAGCAAAATCCAGACCCCTCCCCACCGTCCTCTCCCCCCTCCCCAGCACCCGTCCCCCTCATCCGCCAGCCCGTGTGCCCCTTCTAACCCAATGCCCTCTCCAACCCGCCCTTCTCCCCACCTCAGACGCGCTCTCGCCCCCTTGCTTCCCACCCAGCACCTCCCCAGACGGCTTCCCGCCCCATCCCACCCCTCCGGGAGGCAGCAGGCATTGAAAAAGGCCCGTCTGTGTTCAAGTCTCCTTTTCAATGATCAGAAGTGTATTGAATAAAAGATGGTTTTCTCAGAAAACCCCGATACATTCAGGAAAGAGTTCCTCTGCGTTACTCAAATGTACAACCTCACCTGGGGGTGCATTTACCGCATCCTTTCAACCCACCCGCGTGGAGGACGAGAGGGAATGCATTTGGCGTGCAGCCAGCACCCTGCTAATCACACTCCAGCAGTTCCAGTGGTCCCCAGGGCTGGACCCCAAAACCCCAAAATAAAAGTCGGAATGGGCATACTGACTCAGGGACCCGGGTAGGGCAAACTGTGATCATATGATCACGTGCTTCCTGGCAGGGATGGAAAAAAATAAAAATAAACAGGTCAGCTATGAGCGCCTCAGGGAAATTACCCAGATGAAAACCCTCTTTATGAACCGCCTTTCAGAGGCCAGGACTGACTACACAAACACCGGCCCGAACTCCCCTGAGGGCCTTATTCTCCTACACCTCCACATCGCAGTCTTACCCAAATATTCATAAAAATCTCCAAACATTAGAAAACGGACCTCAAACACCCCAGAAAGAGCTTGTAGACCTTGCCTTTAAAGCTTTCAACAACCGGGATGAGGAACAAAAACTCAGAAAGAAAAAGAGGCTAAAGCCAAACATCAGATTCTGGCCTCCCTAGTCCGACCTCCTGGTGACAGGCCCGCAGAAGGCCCCACCCCACCCCGCCCAGCAGCTGTTTCGGCTGGGCAGTCAGGGCCCCGGGGCAAGAGCTTGCCCTGCTCCCGGGCCTCCTGCAAGCCGTCCGAACCGCAGACAGTGGGGTCACTGGGCAGTGGATGCCCTCCAGGGAAGTCAGCCCCTCCCTCGAGTCCTCTCCCCTGCAGGTGACAGGACACATCTAGAGAGGACCCGGCGGCCCTCATGGCCTTCTCTTCAGCCATCAGTTGACGTGGCCCCATCCCAAGGCCTCCTCCACAAGGGCACCAGCGGGTCCACGGGTAACAATGGTGGTGGCAGGAAGTCAGGTTTCCTTCCTGGTCGGCACCGGCCCAGCCTCTCTGTGCTTACTGAATACTCAGGACCCTTGCTCCCCTCCTCTGTCTCGGTTGTTGGAATGAGAGGCTTAGTAGAAACTCCTAACAGCCCAAACTCCTCCTTTATATTGTTCCTTGGGTCATGTTACTGTCACTCACTCCTTTCTGGAAAGCCCCCCACTGCCGCACCCCACTTCTGGGAAGATATATCCTCCACCGCATGGGGGCACCCTTACACATGCCCTCACTTCCCTCGGAAGCCTTCCTCATCCTCCCAGTCATACCCCCTAAAGAGGCCCTCCCCTCTGAGGTGGTACAGCTTATTAAATCACAGGTTGACCCTATCGTTTGGGACACAAAAAACCCTTCTATAGCCTCACGCCAATCCCTCAAAATAGCCCTGAAAGACTCTACTCCAGCTGTAGCAGTTTCCAATACCCCCAGAGCTCCGATGGCCACCTTGGCCTCCAGCCCATCATCAACTGTCTTCTTAAAGCTCAAATCCTCATCCCTACCCACTCCCCCCACAACACTCCCATCCTTCCTGTAAAAAAATCCTGATGGCTCCTTCCGTTTAGTCCAAGATCTCAGTGGCTGCTGAAATAACTGAGTAAAAGGATATTGAGTGCTGGATATTCACAGGGTCTTGAAGTACCATCCCACGGATGACTTAGAAACTACAAGAGTAAAAAGAACTTTAACAATGGAGAGATCTGGCAGGTAACAACACAGAACTAGTGACCCAACTTAACATGTCAGCTATTGCCCACACAATACTGCAAAATGCACCATCCCAAAACTTAATGACTTACAAGTGACAGTCTATTTTTATAACTCAGTTATCAGTGAGTTGTCTGGATTTTGCCTGACCTAGACTGGGCTTGGCTAGGCAGCTCTGCCGATCTTGGCTGGGCTCAGCCAATTATCTGCAGAACTGCAGGGAGCTCTGCTCTAGGTTTGCCTGAGGAAGCTTAGTTGAAGCAGTGCTGGTCCCATGTGTCTTTACCTCCTCCTGGACCCAGCAGGCTGGCCTAGGCATGTTCTTCTCATGGCCATTGCAGACGTACAAGACAGCAGGCCCAGGTGCACAAGCACTGTTCAAGGTTCTTGTATCATATCCATGAACATCCCATTGGCCAATGGAAGGCACATGGCTGAGCCCAGGGGCAGGAAAGCCAAGCACCCACCTCGCCTCACAGTGGGAGACCACTGGACATTATGTGGTTTGACTTTGGCTTAATTAAAAGTTGAGAAAAGAGAGAGGATTGAATTCAGAGGTGCTGAGATCTCTTTGGGTTCTGACATGTTAGAACCGAACTATCCAGCTCCTTTCCCAAGTGTGGGGCAAACAAGAAAGGAGAAAGACAATGGGTTTAGGTATCTTGACCACTTCAGATCACTGGAAGGGCCAGACCAGTCCCGTCAGCCACACATCAGAAGTGCTCGTAACCGAGAGCCTTAATCTCCACCTAAGTTATCAAAGAAAAATATTCATTACATTATTATAAATAGACAATTATTTCCCAGACTTCTCCATTCAATCTGTCATTTACAGTTCAGAATAATCATACTGGCACATTTTAAATCAGGCACAGGAAGATACATAATAAGTGCATATAATTTTAGAAGGCTTCCAGGTTCATGGAAGAAAAAACAGCCAAGAATGGAATTGGAAAAGAGATAAAATTCATAGTCTAGGCCAGAGAATTCAGTTCATTCTTAGTGAGAGGACAATGCAGTGGCTGAAGATTTCTAGCTGCCTCTTGAGTGATTCAAAGACTGACTCATTTCAGTGCACTGCCAGTTACATCAGAGATGGATTTTGAGACACTGAGGTGCTGCCTGCTGTTGTAAGATCAGAGTGAACAAAATTCACATTACAGATTTTATTAGGAGGCTTCTGGCCTCTATGGAGCTTTGTATGCATCCGTGAAAGACGCATTTGGGCAATGGGGAAGGGAGGGGACAGTATGCCTAAAAATGAAGCCTCCCATGTCTGAAGCTGAATATTATGGACTCTAAAAATAGGTGCTAAGTAACCACTCAGTCAGGAAATAATATGTCACAAAGTTAAGCTGTCCACTTAGGACATTGGGAAGGACTTTTCTTTTTCTAAATGTAACGTAGCATAAAGAGGAAAATAAGCCCTCTAGAATCTGGAAATGAGAGAACTCAGAATTAAGACATAGGAAGATGGGGTGCCTTCTCCATGTAGGTCAACTTTAAAAAAAAAAAAATGAAATTGAACTAGTGAGAGTTTTCAGATCTTTAACTAGGAGTAGAGTCTCTGTTACATCCTTGGATCAGGGTTCTGGGTATTGGATTCCCAAGAAGTCGTTGCCTTCAGCAAAATGCCCCACCTCACCCTCACTCTCTCCTTCACCCAGTGCTTTATCATGGAACTATTGTAAAATTATTCTTCTGAGTTAAAGAGAGTGCAAATATAAACTACTGCTGCTGATGATGGGAAAGGGAAGGAGCATGGGTGAAATGATGGGAGGAAGGGAATTGTGTCCCCCCGCAACTTACATGATGAAGCCTTGACCCCTGATATGACTATACTTGGAGATGAAGCCTTGTAAAGCAGTAATTAGGGTTAAATGAGGGCTGTCAGGGTGGGACCCTAACCCCGTAAGACTGAGGCCCTTATAAGAAGAGGAGGAGATGCCAGGACACTGGGGCAGAGAAGAGGCCGTAGGACAGAGCAGGAGGGCGCCATCTGCAAGCCCAGGAGAGGGGCCTCAGGAGAACCAGACCCAACAGCACCTTGACCTTGAATCTCCAGCCTCCAGGGCTGAGAGAGAATAAATCTCTGCTGTTTAAGCCACCCAGTCTGTGATATTTTCTAAGGCAGCCCGAGCAGAGTAATACAGGAAGAAGCATTTGTTAATCACCCACTGGGTGACCAGCACTGAGATAAACACTTAACACATGCCACAGGCATCCCCACAACGGTCCTGCCAGCTGGGTGAAGGCAGAGAAAATTGAGGCTCAAGGGTGGTTGCTTGCTCAAGGTCACAGAAGGCTGGACTCTAAATCTGAACCTATGTCTATTGGATTTCAAAACTCACCCTGTTTTCACTATACTAGAGGTTCTCAAATATAATAGAGGTTCAGAGGCTTCTATTCCACTCAAGATCTCCTGAATGAGCTCGAGGAAGGGGACCCAAGCTTCTGTATTTTTAATAAGCTCCCAGGGGATGGGTCGCCAATTCAAACCACGGCCCAAGCTTGTGGGGCTGTGTGAGGAAAGGTTTCCTGTCTGATGCTTTTCCGATGTTCCATGGGTGGATAAGCAGCTGTCTAAGCCCAGTAAAGTTAATTTAGCATCTTTATTAACCTCGCAACTTCCCTGGAACTCCAGGAACTATAATTTTCATTAGCTTTTATGGGGGAAGTTTCCATAATTTCAACTTAAAATAAAAATATGCACTCTGATTTGGCACACCGTCTTGGGTAATCATAGAATCTGGTTGGTCCTTGGTTGCTGGGGTTGTCTGACTCTACATTCTAAAGTGTTCACATTAAGAATTGAAGAATTTGGGGCATGGAAACCTCCATAGTCTCTGACCCCTTTGCTGTCAGCTACATCGAATACAGCAAGATTTCTGCAGGATAAAAATGGCGAATTATTTTGGAAAGCTGATAACTACTCCTGAATTCTTAATGTTTTGTGAGTTTGGCAATCTGTTTATTGTATTTTCCTAAAATTATGTGCACCCATAGTTATTTCTGGCCATTGCGTTATCTTCTTGTGCAGGGAACCAGACAAATATCAGATATTCCTTCCCTGATAAGGTCTCCAGGAGAAAGATACTCACTTGTACGAGCCAGCCCATTATTTTCTTAACATCAAGGGATACCTTTTCTCGGCATGTCAACCCCAAAGGTAGGGACTTGCCTCTATGTGATATTTTTGAGACCCAATTCTGGGTATCTTTTCCCTTATTTTTGGAATGCAATCAATTCCGAAGCTCAGTTTGGCCTCAAGGATTGTTAGCTGTTTCCTAACTGTTCCTCTAGGGAAAAAGAGGGAGAAAGAGGAACCCAGAAGACAGCAAAAATCAATAGGGTCAGCGTGAATGAACCTCCTCCTCCATCAGGTATCGTCAGCGGGAGAGAAGTGCGCTGACAGCCTCGGGAAGCCAGTGGGCACGCTGAGCGCCCATCAGCCACAACCCCGCAGGCAGGAGCTGGCTGCCCGCTCCGGCAGGGCCGGCACAGGGAAGAGGAGGCCTCCTGCCTTCTTACAGCTCATCTTGTCGGTGGGAAACAGGTACAGGAAGAACATTGCTCCTCAAAAACCCTCTCCAGGTAACAACCTGCAGCTACCAGAGGGAAAAGCAGGCCCTGAGGAAGGAATGAGTCACTGACTTCAGTTCTTCAAAAGGATGAACATTGCATCATGTAGATTATTTCACTCAGTTAAAATAGGTTATGCAAGAAAAACATCTACACCCGGAAACTTCCTTTTAGGCACACAAAGAAGGAAGAGAAAGGGATAAGGGGAGGGCGTGGACACCCAGTGCCCAAGAAGCTGGAAGCCCCAGGGGAGAAGGGGGTCGCAGTCTGAAGACAGGGCACGAGGCACTGAGCCTGCTGTTTGCACCCCATATGCGTGCTCGGAAGGTGGTGGGCCTCACTAGGGGGTCCCATTCCCAAGGAGCTGCGAGCAGCCACAAAATGGCAGGTTCCCCAAGATTTGACTTATATTACTTAGCTATTTATTTGGCTTATTACTTATCTGACTTATATGTCAAATGACTAATCATGGGATAAAAGGAGACCCTTCTTTAGGTTGGACCGTAGAAACTTGCTGTCCTGTGATCCGGGCTTCCCCTCAGCGTGAGTCACCCAACTCGTGACCCTTACAAAAAGCCACTGCATCTCAGTTATAAATGAGCCACATGCACGTTGTCTTCAGAGTCAGCTTCAGTCCTACAACCAGCTGCTTTGCTCAGCTCTCTTTGCTGTTCGTGCCTGGGTCATTTGTTTTCCACCTTCCAACTGCCAGCCCGTGAGCCAAGTCACTGTAAAGGTCCTAAGGAGCCCAGCTTAGGATGTGGCCCCCCCTTCACTCACTTTGAACGGCTTGGACGAGTGTCTGGGTACACTGTCTAGGGCAAGTCTAGCAAGCCAGGGTTCCGTTCAAATATTTTTCCACTATCATCATAGCTGTTCCTCTAATCATTCAAGTTTTCCCAGCAAACTTTTCACTGCCTTCTAAGTTCTTTCTTCCTGCTGACATTGGAGGATTGATGCCCAAGAAAGATGCTTAGGTAAAAACCGACATTACATGTATGTATTATACTATATTTATATATATGTAAATTAAGTATATATAGTTACAGAAAATGGTCTGGAAGGATATACAGTGAATCAGAGAGTAGCTATCTTTGGGGGAGGGAGGGAAGCAAGAAAAGGGGTCCAAGAGGGACCAGTCCTTTGTCTTTGCTGTTTGTTTTTATGTATATCCTTGTCATTTAGAAAAATACCAAGAAATGTTTGATGACAGAAGAAAGTTGTAATTGCATGAAGTAGTTCTTGCCAGAGTATAAAAGTACACAGACATACATAACTGAAGAACGTTGAATTTATTTCCAAAGCCCTTATATTTGAGTCTACATTTCTGAAAAATAATATACGATGCAAGAGTTGAGATACGCAACAACGAAAAAAGGAATAAAGAATAACATAATGATACCCATGTTCTCATCACCTAACTTAAGAAATCAAAGACCGTCAATACAGTGAATGTGCCCCCCACACCCCTCACCTGGGCACTTCTACTCGGCAATTCCAAGAAAAGCAGAACTAGTCCTCACCCTTCTGTGACAAGCACAGTAACTGTTGGAGGAGTTGTCCTACATTTTCCAAATGGGAATTCCAGAAAATGCCTCACAGGAAGCAGAGAGAGGGGATTTACAGAAGGCCTTGGGATGGTTATTTACCATTCTAACACAATATCGGGGTTAATGCTTTCTTCCTTTGGCAAGAACGTATTAACTGAGAGGATGTCTTGGCACAATCAGCAATCAGCAATGGGCTCTGTGTGTGGCAGCCCTTCCGTGGCTGTGCAGTGATTGGCCCAACTTCCTGTGAGCATGTTCCCCACCACTGGACTGTCCACTGAGCCTGTGGTCATGAAGACTTGGCTGTCAGCCACACATTTTGTGTGTCCATCAGGGCAGGCCATCTAGTCGGCATTCTACCAGGAGGCGGCTCTGTGACCCTGCAGTTGAATGACAGTGTTGCTTGCTGAAAATTGTAAATCAAAGAAAATAGAGATTGCTGGTGAGCAAAATCGTTCGTGTTCTTATCTATTAGCACTTGAAATTGGGTTTTCTCCAATATATTTTTATGTTCTGTGAGCTCCAGCGTGATGGATATGTCTTTGGAAATTAATGATAGGATTAAGGAATCTGTCTTTTCTACATCACTGCCTGGTGGTTCCAGGTGTTTTTCATTTCTGTTTTTTCTGCAGAGTTGATAAAGCCCAAGGTGATTTTATGTAAATAAACTAAAGAAGGCTCACAAGGATTGGATATGAAGAAGAAAATCAAACTGAACTCTTTCCCCGTGGTGAAGATGCTGTTTTAATCATTCTAAAACCCTTTTTTTTTTTTTGTGGTCAATTATTGTTTTGAGTTGTTGTTATTGTCCGTTTTCCTGAAAGAAATTCCATATTTAAAAATGCTAAGAATATTATTTCACCTGAATAGAATTTCACATTGCCTAAAAATGTACCTATTGTTCCATCAATTGGTAGCCTAAGTTTTACATGTCAGTTCGAAAAGGATTAGATGTGAAGGGATGGCATACCAGAATAATAACACACTTATGTTCCCACAGTTAGAGAAAGGCACTTAGTAGGTCTGCCTCAATCATCCCCAAGCCAGGATGGGAAATGGAAATGGTTAGTTAATCAAAATATCAGAGTTGAATCTATTTGGTTCAGAGTTCTCTCCCTAACACCACACAGAGAGGTCCCTCTAACATGGAAAATTAAAAAGAAAAAAGTCAATTGTGAACAACTGAAACATCATGTGACCTGTTATTATTAACTACCTAAACTACTAATACATGATACTAATCACATGCCCCATAATATGTTATGTAATTCACTAAAAGTTAACTTAACTATAACCAAATATACCATGACTTCAAATAAAAGTTATGTTTTCCAAACAGCTCTGCCTCCAGTTCTGCTCCCTGACCCCTGCACACTGGTGGGACCCTCAGCCAGGCTGCCATCATCCTCTTCTTTCACCACCCTGACTGAATGTGTCTGATCTAGTTCTCAGTCTCAATTGCATCCACATTTCATGCTGATGTGGTCATGCCATTTGTCCTAACAAATCACATACTACAGATGAGCCATCATCATTTGCCCTCGTTTTATAGACAGAAGAAATGAGGCCAGAGATGCTATGACTTGCCCAAGATCCTGTGAGTCAGTGGTGAAATCAGAGTTAGAATTCCAAACTCCTAGCCTTCAGTACACCATTCTTCACCCCAGAACACTCTTATTAGGAAGATGGAAAGACACTAATGAAGAAAATGCTAATTAACCAGGACACTGTGGGGAGCTCCCAACATGACATATAGGAATGTCAGCAGAAAATATGCACAAGAATAGACCTCATCTTTGACCTACTGTACCTTCTTAGAGACAGTAAAACCATCTTCTTAACATGTTTTTGCTGAGACCTGAGGACTGACACTTGCTTAAAATGACTGTTTCAAAGAATCCCAGAAACTCTGAGTCCTGTGGATTCAAACTGTGTTTGGATCTGCCGTCAATTTCTCAGCAATTGTGTTATCATTTCGAGCCAGCTGGAGATAAGCCAGAAAATGAGAAAATTAGCTAGACATTTCCAATGCCCTTGATTTAATAGCTGCTTTCATAGAGTTAACATCAGGCTGTTTGGGGGCCAGTAATGATTAATGCTTGTGATGATTCAGTTTTCTTTTGCCACAGCTTGTCTAAAATACTCCTCTTTCATAATCTTCTGTCAAGACTCTTCTGGTTAAAAACATATTAAGACAACTAACACATACAAAGGAAATTTTTTAGCCATTTCTACAGAATGAGGTTAAAACCAGGACTTGGTTTCAAAGCTGCACCTTGAATAGGACTTTTGCCAGTGAAGACCAACTCTTCAAGCAAAGCAGAGAAATAGTCTTGTATCAGAATGAAGCCGACCGTCCTTTTCCGGTTGAGAGAGGCTGGAAGCAGGTCTGCTAGGCTGTGCTTGGCTATTGCTCCCCAGACGGTGGGCTGATGGATTCCCATGGCCAGTAGATTCACAGGGCACACGTTGGTAAATTCTCTCAAAGCTGCACTTGGGAAGTCATGTGATAGAGACATTACTTTACTCCCCTGCTTTCACCTGGGAAGTTTGTTAATAGGAGACAGTGGATGTACCATCTTCTGGTTTATCCCTACTGCCTCAAAAGCTGGTCCTAATAGTATCCAGACTCCAGGAAGTGATCAGGACGAAGTCTTCCATCCTTGCAGGCATATAGTGCTCTAGATTTCTGAGGGGCCACATCTTGCGTTACATGAATCGTGTCCCTGAAATACAATGTGGATGTACGGTGCTGGCATCTTTTCCTGGCACTGCAGTGATGCCCACATACCTTCAATGGGGGGCTGAGAACTGGCCTCAACTTACAGATTCCTGTTCCCACTTGGAGTCCACAGTTCTTGTGTACATGAGGCAGTTTCAATAAACATCTTACACGACACAGAGAGACCACATTGTTCCGTAGCATCAAAAAGAAATCTAGGCATTTTCAACCCCCAAGTCCTTTTTGGATGACTGGTGATACGTGTTTCATTTTTCATATTTTTGTGCTTTTGATGATTTTTCTGTTTAAAATGGCCCCCAAGCATAGTGCTGAAGTGCTGTCTGATGTTCCTAAGCACAGGATGGCTGCAATGTACCTTATGGAGAAAATACATGTGTTAAATGAGCTCCATTGAGGTATGAGTTACAGTGATGTTGGCCCTGAGTTCAGCGTTCATGAATCAACAACATATACTGAACAAGGTGCCATTAAAAACAGAAACACTTGTAAAACACTGTTCTGTACTGATCAGCTGACAAAAATGTTGTGACCAAAGATTTGCAGGAAACCTAACTTTGTGTTTCTTCTAGGAGCAATGGTTTGGTATTTGCTAACAAGGTGTTCTCAGCAGCCTTACAGAACAGAACTATCGAGAAAAACAAGAACCTGTTTTTACAAAGATTTGGGTGCAGGTGTCACACGGGGTAGTGCAGCAAGCCCGGGCATAGGAACAGCTGCCCTTTCATCAGCTCTAAGTCAAAGGGACAAAGGAGGGAGCGATTGCCATGATCCAGACTTGGGAGCCCCGGGCAGTCAGCTGCCCTGAGAGGACCAGCAGCCATGCAAGTGACCTTGCACAGAGGGAGCCAGAGGCGCAGATACCTTGACATCACTCTCCTCCTTCCTTTGAACTTCTTGCCGAGATTCGCCTTCCTTCCTTCCATTCCCTTACAAACATTGCTCCTATAATTATCTTTGTACACCAGTACTTTTATTTCAGTAGAGGCTGGTTTCAAGTCCCTATGCCAACAGCCCCTTAGGATTCAGGAGTGGGGGAGCAAAGGAGGGCTCAGTGACAGTTTCTCTGGAGAGAGTTGTTAAGGGGCTGTGGTATCATCCTTCTCACCCCACGGGTTGTGGTAGAGGGTGTGTCCCCCTCACCTCAAGCTAGTAAGAAGGGCTTCAGGAGACCACCCAAAGGACCCCATATGTGTGCCCAGGACTTTGAGGTCACAACGAACTGATTTCTGCCTCTTGCCCCTCAAAAATAAGTCTGCAGGTGAGGGGCTGACTTGCAGCCACCTAACGCAGTCAGTCATCTAAAAACCTGCTTCCACCCTGCACCTCGCTCCCGCCGCCACTAGAAAGGTTTCCTATGGACCGGATGTGGTCCCTGCAGGGCAGACAGGGCCTGGAGCTATTGTGCATCCTATTTATGAGAGCCTGGTGCGGTGCTGGGCGCTACAAAGAGAGAGCGGATGAGGAAGACACTCCCAGGCAGAGGAAGATATTTGAACTGGCCATGTAAGAGGCACTTCGCACACCATGGAAGTACAACTGGGGCGTTCCTAGTGGCCAAATCACTAGCGCTCCATGGGGGAAAAAAAAGTCAGCTCCAAGGGTCTACCAAGTCCAAAGCATAGCCACCAGCACTAATTAACAGCAGCAGGCAAGCAATAACTCCTTCCCCTCCTCCTCCTCCACCTCCTACCTGGGCCAGGTTGTAGGGAAGCCAGGGAGAAGCGAGCCACCCACCTTTCCCTCTGGGGCCCCTGCCTGGAGAAGCTTTTCATAAAATCCGGACATTTGGCTTTTACACAGGACTGGCCATTTTAAGTGTTGTGAATAAAAGTGAGCAGAGATTCCTTTTACATTTAAAAGCAACAGAAAAGTTTATGCAACCTTCCCGAGATTTCAGCTGGAGACAAGAAAGAAGCCACAAAGAGATGTGAAGGGCTACTGAGGGGAGAGAAGAAAGCTGCCTTCTGTTGGCCCCTGTGGGGTCCTGCCTCTTCACTACGGGGACATATGAGCTACTCGATGTCATGGGTATTGCCACACTGCTTTCCAAAACAAGTTAAAGCAGTTCACCCGTCTCTCAGCAACATAAGAGAATGCTTCTTTCTCTGAATCCTGGCCAGTACTGCTTACTTTAATCATTACCACTTTGCTGAATAAAATTCTTCTGGGTTGATTTGCTTCTCTCAGTTCACAGACAAGATCAACTTCATCACAGAAGGACAGCATTTGGAAGCTGAACTGGGTGTTAAAAATCACTGAAACCTACAGAAACCGAGGGCATGTCAAAGCCTTAAAGTGAATCGTTACTACCATGCGGTAGAATAGTCCTCAGATCCGTCCTGTTCATTAGATGCAAGGTTTTTCCCAAAAATTCAGCTTTTAAAAGGAAGGATAATCTGCTAGGTCTGTAAAATCTCTGGCAATATGATCTCATGCTTATCAGGATCATTGGTTTTATTTACTGGTTCCCACAGGATGCATCTCAAGTATTGGGTGCTTTGATGTATATCTAAATATATTTAACATCCAGATACATTTCATGGAAACTTGCTGATTGCTTCTCATTGCAGTTTTAGTGTTTAGCTCTCCCTATTTTAAAACCTCAAATTGTCCACTGTGAGAATCCAGTTAGGCCTGTCTGTGGTTGAACAGATGAGAAATATGGGAATAAAATGCCCCCCAAAGTGCACAGCTTTGGATAGAAGCCAGCTACATAAGAAGCTGCCATAAAATACATATTTTCCAAAAAATGTTTCTGGCTTAGTGGGTTTCACAGCCTTGTGTGAATGTTGAGATTTCAAAAGCCCTTCACCCATGCCTGGAAGGCAGTGGGAGGGAAGACTTGGCCGTAGTGCCTTCCCCTTTCCTTGGATGAGAATAAGCTGGCCAATCACACCAGAAAAACAAAAAACAAGAGAGGATTTCTGAAGAACAAAAAGTATAATCACTCCATTCTTATTCACAGGGACTAAGAAGCGAAGCACCATAATAGACTCCGTATGTGTCTCCTTCCACAGCGTCCCAGCTGTTCTTAAATCTGTTGTATATTAGGTTGCTCTCCCCAAAACACAAATTCATTCCAATTTAGCTGGTTTTAACTCACCACACACTCTTAGGATTTCCTGATGGATCACATCCAGGAAGTCTGCATAGATCTGGCACGGGTCCCTGGGATACTGTACACAAATAACATGTTTACTGTGCAGTTTTCTCAAGTTAAAATCGTATTATTATCACACTTGAATCGGTCACATACATTTTCTCTTCTCTAATATTACTCACTCCCTTCCGTGGGAAAGTTAAATCTCAAGTCCTGCTACAGAAACATAAAATAAGAGAGAGAAAAAGACACAATAGCTTTGAAGGGTCATCATTATGAATCGCATTACTGAGGCATAGGGGTTTAAAGAACATGGTTCTACCTGAAGAAAACTGCTGTGGGTTTCACAGAAATGCAGTCATGCTGTCATTCGGGAGCACCCTCCCTTCCCTATGGTGTTTATTCTTACATTCTCTGTTCTTCTAGCTGGACCCCACTTCTCTCTCCCTTCTCACAGACGATCTCAAAATCTCTCTCTCCTCGCTCACTCTTGCCCAGCTTCTCTCCTCACTGTAGGAGGGCACACGCTGCACCTTTGCGCACAGCACCCCCCAGCTCTCCCGGACATCGTGGCCACCGCCACCCTCACCCACGCGTCTGTCACCTTTGCTTCCACTGCTGCCCACTCAGGCCTCCCCAATCCTGAAAATGCCTCCTCTTCTTCCTCTGGCTTTGAAAATGACTGCCTTTCTCTCCCCTTCCCTTTACTGGTATATGTTTATTATTTATTCTTTATTAAATTCCAAAAAGATGACACAAGCTTGTAAAAACATCAACAGAACCGAAGCAGACACCACAAAGCCTTCCCTCCCATCTCCATCATCACTCCCAGGAGACAGCTGCTGCTGACAGTTGAGAATTTATTTTTTATCAAACATTTAAAATATATAAACCAATGTGTATCTATTTCCGTAGAGTTCTTTTACCCTAACGGGAACATATTGCACAGTTCCGTAGCCTGCTTTTTTTCTTTTTTGTTGTTTTATAAATCACTTAAAAAATGTATACAACATAGAAGTATATGTTATAAAACATGAAAGTCCCTCTTGTGGTCGATTTATCCATGAAGTCAAATTGTCCTCTATCCCTCTGGGTCACCCCCCAGACAAAAAAAAGAAAAGTTTATTATCTAAAATAATTTTAAAGCAATTTGTGTCTTTATTACAGTCTCTTTTTCTCTCTGTAACTCCTTTCCTCGTTTTGCGCGCGCACACACACACACACACACCAAGTACTGACGGACATTCAGTTTCCTAGTTCTTGACCATCATAAAAAGTACTGCAATGAACAACTTCATGCCTATGCACCTCGGTGTATGTGTGACTATTCTGTAGCACAGGTTTCTAGAAGTGAAAATGCTGTATTAGAATGACATACATTTAAAATTTTGTTGGATCGTGTTCCACTTTGGGAAATATAATCAAACTAACCCCAGAAGGCTGAAGGGGGTTATGAGACAAAAGAAAGAAGCTGGCAGATTCAGCCAGAATTCATAGAGGTTTATCAAGGGGATCTGACCTATAGAAACTTGTCCTGGGCAGACACAGGACCTAAAGATCTTCCGCACCACTTTGGGTTTAGGGACTTAGGGATGCTAATTTATAGAGGCAAGGAGAAAGGGTCTATGTGCAGGATGATCATTTGTGTGCGGAACAGAGCAGGAGCTGACATCCGACGATTATTGCTGGAATTCAGAGCAAGGAGTCCTGCCCCAGGGAACAGTGACAATCATTTCAAGCTGGATATTATCTAAGGAATACTTGTGTGTCGAAGACATGGGAGTATAAAGGTGATCCATTAGTTGACATGGTGGTTTGATGAGATGGCGTTACTCTTGCTCACACACAGATCCTGCCAAATGGCCTCCAGAAATAGCTCTACTAACCTGGATGCCCACTAACGGTGAACGAGAGTATGACCGTGTCTTCACAGCCACATAAACAGGGTACCTTATCAACCTCTTAAAAGTCTTTTTTTCTTTCATTATTCTAATAGCTTAAAAATAGGATCCTACTACTTAATTTGAATTTCCATTTCCAGTTGTATATTTTATGAGAGTATTTGCCTTGAATTTTATTTGTGGCACCCTTCACTGTGAGAAGGGAGTCACTATAATTTGACTATTAACTTTTAGAGTCAAATTTGTCAAGATTTGCTTTTATATTGTCTTGTTTTCCTTTTGTCCTGAAAAGAAATTCCTTTTCTGGCCTAAGATTATTAAATACACTGATAGGTATATATATATATATATATATATATATATATATATATATAAAGATTTTAATCCATTTGGAATTTATTCTTGTATAAGAAATCACGGAAGAGCATAAGGATCTGTTTTTCTTCTAAATGGACTGCCAATCATTCCAGTATATTTATGCAATAATTCATCCTTTCTCTACTAATTTAAAATGTAGCATATATCATGTGCAAATAATGTGTGTGTTTATTTCTGGATTTTTTTTCCCCACCATGTTGTGTATTTCTGCAATAATGTTACCTTGAGTTTGTTTTGATGCCTGACATAGAAAACTCTACTTTATTGTCCTTCTCGACCAGTTTCAGGAACCAACTTTTCAAAGTCCATTTTGAAAGTCCCAGAAGTTTTCAGAGAGCTCTTCTTGAAGAAGGATTATTTGGAATAAAGCCTATGGGGGCATGGAAATCTTCTACATATTCTGCAAATCCAAAAGGCTACATGCATGTCTAGGGCTGTATAGCTGCCTAGGAAAGACCTGAGAAGGCTATAAGCGCCCACCTCTGGCTGACCTTCAGGCTCTGTGTAAGCAAGAAGTGAGAAATAAGGCAGAGTTGTTACCTGCCTGCAGGAGCTTGGAAGATGTGTGTCACACACACAGAGTCAAAGGATGGAAAATATATTGCTTCAAGGCATGTTAACTTTAAGGCCATAGAGCTTTAGATAGCTTTCCCAGAAATTCAACCTAATGACTTCCACTGAAATCTCAATGATCTGAACTAGGTAATATGCCCACAAATAACTGTGAAAACATTTGGAAGAGAGTCTTAGCTCAACACATTGCAACTAGAGAGGAAACCAGTGTTCAGTGCATCAGGAAGGACAGGCTGAACGCTGGGAAGGCAACTAAAGTGTCTATCATAAACTGTAGGATTTCTAGTTCTTGGAATTACCTTGTAGACTAGTAAATATTTAGACAATTTATTGTAAATAATAAATAAAAATAGATATTTTAAAAGTCTATGTAATTTCAGTTAGTTGGGTACAAAGGTTTTTATGAATCGACTACAATAAGTCTGCTAATAGTATTTTTATTTTTTCAATCATTGCTGTCAAAAGAAGTGTGTTTAAAGTCTGTCATCATGCTTGTGTATTTCGCTAGGATACTTTATTGACAATCATAACTAATGCTTATAAAGCACTTGCTTTGCAACTTGTTCTGTTTACATATATTAACTAAGCATCACAAAGCCCTATCAGCTAGATTACTATCCTCATATTAAGAGACATAAATAGACATATGGAGATATTAATTAACTTACCTAAAGCAAGTTAATGAGTACCAGAGCCAGATTCAAACTGTCTCTAATATCCCTTCTCCTAATCATTCAGCACCACTCAAATCTGACTACCCATCCAGCTGTCGTTCAGGCTTTTCTAGTCTATAACCCTAATCCCAAATTAGACATTATTTTTATTATTTTATACTATCTATAATTATAGTTACCAATTTCTTTGCTCACTATGTCTTGTCATTCAGACATTTCATCTGGGGTATTTTTTCCCCCATTTCTTTAAAAATCCCCTTTCATGAGGTTCTTGTACACCAAAAGACTCCTAGTTTTTAAGTCAGAAAATGTTTGACTTAACCTTCGTTCTTAGTTTCTATGCATAGAGAACTGTGGGTACTTCTTCATTGTCTCTTCACACATGGAAAATAATTCACTGACTGTTACCATGGTAACTAAAAAATAAGATTTTACTCTTACTGCCATTTTTTTGTGGGTAATATGGCTTTTTTTTTTTCATGGTTGTTTTTCAGATCTTCTTTTTGTCTTTCATGTCCTATAGTTTCTCTATGTTGTGTCTAGTTGTGGGCATTTTTTACTATTTGGGATTCATTTAGCTGCCTGTATTTGAAAATTTAAATCTAGCAGTATTTCTGAAAAAAAACATCTAGTCATATGTCTTTGAAAATTGTCTTTTTATATGCGAGAACTTATGGCTGTCACTTCCTCATTGTTTGGTATAGTTTTATATTTTTCACGTCTTTTTTTTGGATGGTGTTCCAAACAATTCCTTCAGTTCACTAATTCTTTATTCAGCTGTGTCTAACCTGTTCTTTAATCTTACTGTTTTGTGAAAAGGTTTTGTCAGTTGTATGTCTTGTAAATACCATCTTACAATCTTTGGTTTCCATTTTCATTCTCTTGGTGGAGTTTTGATAGACTGAAATCCTTAATTTTAGTTTAGTAATATTTATCAATCGGAGGTGCTGTCAAAACTTTGCAGAGATAATGATCTCCTTTACCATAAGGGCAACTTCCAGAATGGTGGAGTAAGGACTTCTGAAAATATACTTCTCCAGAAAAACAATGAGGCAAAGGGCAAAAACTGTCAAAATGAACTTTTTCCAGAACTCTGGTAATTAAAATCTTCAACAATCTTATGAGTGCTTATTTAAGAAGAACAGCTCAATCTTAGTAAATGGAGTTAACCTTGTGACATTTCAACTTGTCCTCATTTTACACATATTTCCTTAGCTCTTTAGTAGCCTTGAAAGCCAAATACAGTATCCCTGAAAGCCAGCAGCCTAGCAGCCCCTACAGGAGGCAGAGTGAGTGCATAGCTCCCAAAAAGGTTATCCCCAGAGAACTGTCACTATTTGACATGTCTGATAGCCTCCTGAAAAGTTCTATTTTCAGGGCTTCTCTTTCTTTGATCTGACTTAGAGCTCCCTCTAGGAGAACAGCCCAATCAACAGGTTATTTGTCAAAACTCTCAGTAGTAATTGTTTAACATTACAGCTCTTGAGGAAGCAGTACCAGTTGGGGCTAATAAAAGGCTGTGAAAAAACTTAAAAGGGAAAACTGGACATGTGATATCTATACAGGGCTTTCAAGAGTTCCTACATATATCTGGGAATCTGGAAGGCCACAAACATGCACAGGGCTGTGTGCATACCCAGTCCTTTATGTACACCCAAAAAAGAACTTAGAAGGTCCTAAGATCCCAACTCCATTTGACCTTGAGTCTGTGCAAGCAGAAAGTGAAGGCTAAGGGCAGAGTTATAAACTATCTATGGGACCTTTGCAAGTATGTATGCCCCAACATACACACACAGAAACTCTAGGGAAGGACTTGCTGAGAGAGCGTACTGATTCAAGTCATATCAGGAAATCTCCTTGCAATCATTAGCTGACCACTTAGCTAACTAGTAGAGACTTAAGTGGCCATATATGATACATGATAAACAATATATGTACATGTACATGATAAAGAAAACAGCTTAAAGCATTAGTCCATAAATGTCGCTAAACAAACAAGTGTTCATGTACAGCTAGGACCGTGGCTGGACATTCTGTTCTTGTCCATTGTTTTGTTTTGTCTATGCTGGTGGCAATACCACACTGTCTTAATTATTTCTTTTTAACTAGTTTTGTTATCTTGGAGATCAAGTACCTTTGCATTTCTCTTCTTAGAGATTATCTTGGTTATTCTTGATCTTTGGCATTTCCATATTTATTATAAAAGTAGCCTGTCAAGCTGTACAAAGTCCTGCAGCTATTTTTGATTGGAACCACAAAACACCACAGATCATTTTGGGGAGACCTGATGTTCTTTACAATGTCAAAAATTATGAAGAACCTGAGATTTTATCTTGCTTGAAAGCTAACAAGTTAGCCTGACAGTTTTTTGGGATGCTGTCAGGAAGCACAAAACCCCTGGGTCAAAGAAAAATGACTTTACTACTCACAGGACAGCATAAGAACATGAGCACTAGTATATTTTCTGCCATTTCTCTGAGTCCCAGTTCCCACAGAGGAATGCAAATATGGCCAGGTAACACCCAAGCACCTAGTGGGTTGTGTTAGAGGAGAGGAACTCTGAGTTTAGGGAACACAGGTCTTCTATTATGGGAAGTAAGTAAACCTGTCTAATACAAACATTCTGGGAAGGTAAGTCAGTGACTTTCCCAATATGTATATATCATTAAATATCTTCACTGTATTCTCTTTTTCTCTGATTCCGTCTTCTGGATTTTCCGTCATTTCTGCTCTATTTCCATCATGTTAGATATTTTCTTCTGACCTACCTTCCAATTCACTAATTCTCTAACTTTCTGTCTAAATTCCTGTCAGATCTGCCCACTAATTTCTGAAAGAAAGTCATTGTGTTTTCCAGTTCTAGAACTTCCATTTGGTTCTTTTTAAAAGTTCCTCATCCTCCATCAAAAATCTCCACTTTGTTCTTGATCCATTGTATATATTAATTTGGATATTTTAAAGTTATATTATTAAATTTAATCTTTCATATTCATGGGCTGTTATTTCCACTGATCTGTTATTCCTGGTGATTGTCTATCATGCTGTCTTGCTTCTTTATAATCTAAAAACGTTTTACTGAGTGCTGAGAATTATGTTTGTAAACAATTTTGTAGAATAATTTGAAGTTTGCTTCTGCCAGATGCCTGGGAGCAATAACAATGTGGAAACATTTTAATGTAGTTTCAGGAACTGATGTAACTCAAAGGTAAGCTGTAGTCCATGAAAGGGATTCTGCAGTTGTAATTTATTCTTACAGGATTTAGCCCTTAGAGTTTGCAGCTCAAAGCAGGAGAGGGTCCCTGAAGCCCCTTTCAACCTTGGCAGCACCTGGCCCCCAGCCCTTGTTTCATCAGCCCCCTGATGCTGTGAAAGGATCCTCTCGGCCTCTCAGCGACCTCCCTCTATAATCTGGAAATGCCTCCCAGGAAAAAGTAGCCTCAAGTTCAAAAGGGGCTCATTTCCCTGGGTTTCCCTTTTCCCCTTAAATCATGACCTAGTAACTCATCACTATGTCTTGCTTGTATTTGAACAGATGCTGTTTATTTCACTTTATCATCAGTAGAATGAAAGATTTTGATAATCTAGTCTACTATTATTAGAAGGCTCAATTAAGGCTTTAAAATTTTTGTTTATTTTTAAATTGTGGGAAAATATATGTAAGATGAGATTTACTATTTTAACCATTTTTAAGAACAGTTTTAAGCGCAGTTCAGTGGCGTTATTTGCATTATGCAATTATCACCACCATCCATGTCCAGAACTTTTTCATCTTTCCAAGCTGAAACTCTGTACCTATTGAATAATAAGTCCCCATTCCCATCTCTCCCTAGCTCCTGGCAAGCCACATTTTACTTGAATTTAACTACTCTGGATACATCATATAAGTGGAGTCATAGTTTGTTTTTTTGTGACTGACTTACTTCATTAGCATAATGTCTTCAATGGTTATTTATGTTGTAACATATGTCAGACTTTCCATTTACTAATTTGAAGAGTAATTGACATTTAATGTATTAGTTTCAGATGTACAACATGTGATTCAATATTTATATACATTATGAAATGGCCATCACAAGTCTAGTTTCCATCTGTTACCATGTAGTTGTTATAATACTATCAGCTATACTCCTTATGTTGTACCTTATATCCCAATGTCTTATTTATTTTATGACTGGAAGATTCTCTCTCTTAATCCTCTTCACCTATTTCATCCATCTCTCTACACCGCTCTCCTCTGGCAACCATCAGTCTCTTCCTGTATCTATGAGTCTATGTCTGTTTTCTTTTGTTTGCCCATTTGTTCTGTTTTTAGAATCTACATGTAAGTGAAATCATATGGTATTTATCTTTCTCTGTCTGACTTACTTCACTTGGTATAATACCTTCATGGTATAATACCATCCATGTTGTTGCACATGACAAGGTTTAATTGTTTTTATGGCTGAATAATAATTAATTATAAGTATATATATATATATATATATGTACATCCCACATCTTTATCCATTTATTGATGGAAATAGGTTGCTTCCATATCTTGGCTATTATAAATAATGTTGCAGTGAACATAGGGGCACATATGTCTTTTTGAATTCGTGTTTTCATTTTCTTCAGATAAGTACCTAGTGAAGTGAATTACTGGGTCATATGGTAGTTCTGGTTTTAATTTCTAAGGACCCCCATACTGTTTCCCATAATGGTTGCACCAATTCACATTCCCACCAAAAGTGCATGAGGGTTCCCTTTTGGCCACATCTTTACCAATACTTGTTATTTCTTGTCTTTTTGGTAATTGCCTTTATGACAGGTGTGAAGTGATACCTCATTGTGGTTTAGATTTGCATTTCCCTGATGTTTAGTGATGCTGAGCATCTTTTCATAGGCTGTTGGCCATGTGTATGTCTTCTTTGGCAAGTCTATTCAGGTCCGCTGCCCATTTTTTAATCAGGTTAGTGTTTCTTCCATTGAGTTTTATGAGTGCTTTATATATTTTGGATGTTAACCACTTATCATATCTAGTATTTGTGAATATCTTCTCCCATTCACGAGGTTGCCTTTTTGTTTTGTTGATGGTTTCCTTTGCTGTGCAGAAGCTTTTTAGTTGATGGAGTCCCATTTATTTATTTTTGCTTTTGTTGTCTTTGCCTGGCTAAAGAATCCAAGAAAAACCTCTGAGACTGATGTCACTGAGCTTACTCCCTATGTTTTCTTCTAGAAGTTTTATGCTTTGGGGCCTTACATTTAAGTCTTTAATCCATTTGGAGTTGAGTTTTGTGTATGGTGTAATGTAGTGGTCCAGTTTTATTCTTTTAATCTAGCTGTCCAGTTTCCCCAACACCATTTATTGAACAGATTATCTTTTCCCAATTGTGTATTTCCCAATTTAAAAATTCCCAATTTTGTCTTTTGTCATACATTGACTGTGTAAGTGTTTTATTTCTGGGTGCTTTCTTTATTCTGTTCCATTGATCTACGTGTGCCAGTACCATACTGTTTTGATTACTATAGCTTTGTGGTATAGTTTGGAATCTGGGAGTGTAATACCTCCAATTTTGTTCTTCTTTTTCAAGATCTCAAGACTGCTTTGGCTATTCAGGGTCTTTTGTATTTCCATACAAATTTTAGGATTATTTGTTCTATTTCTGTGAAAGATGCCATTGAGATTTTGATAAGAATTGCATTTAATCTTTAGATCTCTTTGGGTAGTATAAACATTTTAACAATATTAGTTCTTCCAATGGGAGCATGGAATAACTTTCCATTTACTCATGTAATTTTCAGTTAATTTCATCAAATCCGCATAGTTTTCAGACTACAGCTCTTTCACTTCCTTTGCTAAACTTATTCCTGAGTGTTTTACTCTTTTTGATGCAGTTGTAAATAGAATTGTTTTTTTAATTTCTCTTTTTGAGAGTTCATTATGAGGGCATGAAAACACAACGGATTTCTGTACATTGATTTTGTATCCTGTGACTTTACTGAATTCATTTATTAATCCTAACAATTTTTGGGTGGAGATACAGGGTTTTCTATATATAAAATGTTGTAATCTGCAAATAGTGACAGTTGTCCTTCTTCTTTTCCAATTTGGATGCCTCTTATTTCTTTTTCTTGCCTAATCACTGGGTAGGACTTCTAATACTATGTCAAATTAAAGTGGTGAGTGTGAGTGGAGGAAAAGCTTTTGTCTTTTCACTGTTGAGTATAATGTTAGCTGTGGACTTGTTATATGTGTGGCCTTTATGATGTTGAGGCATGTTCTGTGTATATCCACTTTGTTGAGAGTTTTTATCATAAATGAATGTCAAATTTTGTCATTTGCTTTTTCTTCATCTGTTGAGATGATCGTATGATTTTTATCTTCATTTTGTTAATGTGGTATATCGATTGATTGTGGATAATGGACCATCCTTGCATCCCTGGGATAAATCCTATTTGATCATGGTATGAGTCTTTTAATGTATTGTTGAATTTGGTTTGCTAATATTTTGCTGAGGATTTCTGTATCTATGCTAATCAGAGATATTGCCCTGTAATTTTGGGGAAGGGCAGGGTTGGTAGTAGGGTAATGCTTTGGTGTCAGGTTTTGTTATCAGGGTAAGCCTGGCCTTGTAGGATGAGTGTTGAAGCATTCTTTCCTTTTTTGTTTTGGAAACAGTTTGAGAAGGATAAAAATCAACTCTTTAAATGTCTGCTAGAATTCACATGTAACGCTGGTCCTGGACTTTTGTTAGTTGGGAGTTTTTGATGACTGATTCAATTTCAATACTACTTATCAGTCTGTTCAGATTTCCTATTGTTTCCTGATTCAGTCTGGGAAGATTGTATGTTTCCAAGAATTATCCATTTCTTCTAGGTTATCCTGTATGTTGGCATATAATTGTCCACAGTAGTCTTTTGTGGTTATTTGGATTTCTGTGGTATCAATTGTAATTTCTTCCCTTGATTTCTGATTTTATTAATTTGGTCCCTCACTTTTTTTTCTTGATTAGTCTGGCTAAGGTTTATCAGTTTTGTTTGTTTTTTGAAGAACCAGCTCTTAGTTTCATTGATCTTTTCTACTTTTGTTTTACCTTTCTATTTTGTGTTATGTTCACTCTGATTTTATTATTTCCTTCCTTCTACTGACTTTGGACTTTGTTCTTCTTTTTCTAGTTCCTTTAGGTGTAAGGTCAGGTTTTTTATTTGAGATTTTTTCTTCTTTCTGAAGTAGCCCTGTATCTCCACAAATTTCCCTCTTAGAACTGCCTTTGCTACCCACACATTTTGCAGCACTGTGTTTCCGTTTTCATTTTCACAAGGTATTTTTTGATGTCCTATTTGAGTTCTTTTTTTGACCTATTGGTTGCTTAACAGCAGACCTTCTTTCCTTTTTAAGGATGAATAATATTCCCTTTTATGTATATGCCATATTTTATTTATCCATTCACCCATCAATGGACACTTGGGTTGCTCCCACCTTTTGGCTATTGTAAATAATGACTCTACACATAACTGTTTCAGTCCCTATTTTCCATTCTTTTGAATATATACAAAGAAGTGGAATTGCTAGATCACATGGCAATTCTGTTTCATATTTTGAGGAATTTTCTTATTATTTTCTATAGCAGCTACACAATTTTACGTTCCCACAAACAACACACAACAGTTCCAATTTTTCTGCATCCTCACCGACACTTATTATTTGCTCTTTTTTAAATTAATAGTCATTCCAAAGGGTACAATCAAGTTTTTATTTTTAGTGATTACATTTCATTGAGGCTTGAAAAAAACCTATTCCATTTTTTTTCAAGCCTCAATTTCACTTCATCTAATACTGGAAAATATAATATTTATTGTCCTGGAGATGGTAGTTCCCTATCTGAAGACTTTGCAGAGATTTGTTTCAATTGTCTTTTTTACTACTTATTTCACTAAATTTTTTCACTATTTATTTTCTTCTGGGTTTAGTTATATTGGTATTATTGTGAGTTGCTCATTTTCCTTCTACAAGGAAATTCTTGGGAATGCTTCAAGATTTCAACTGAAGGTGAGTTTCTCCAGAAGGATTTGTTTGCTTTTGCTAGTACCTAAAGGGAACTGATAATTTGGGACTACATTCAATTTAATTCTGGCTTGAGGTTTTTCAAAGCCACAAGTAGTATGAATTTGTGCCAAAATTTACGTGGGGCCAGACAGATTATGAATTCTCAAGAGAGGCTTTACCCTTCCAACAAGCACCACGTTCAAGATGGACCGTTTTCTCCAATGTTTCCTTCTGCATGTGTTTTTTATTTCTTTTTCACCCTAATACAGAATCTTGCTCTTGGAGTTCCAGTTAAGTGCAGGGGAGAGTATCTCCTATTAGATTTACTAATTCTAGAGGCTCTCTGCTATATTTCCTTGCCTGAACCTTAATTAAGTTGAAAGATATTTTACATTCCTAGTGGTAAAATGGACCACAGCAAAGGTATAAATTCTTCTTTTATTAGTTTGTAGGTTAAGAAACATTCCATTCAACATTCCAGTTATGTGTATGGCAGGAAAGAAATGCAGTAAAATGATTCTAAGAATAAATCAGTGTGAAGAGTAAGCATTTAAGAAAGAGAAATGGGAATGAAGAAGAATTTACCTGCTTCATATTGAGCCAATCATGAAGCTGTCCAAAGGAAAATGGTATAATACATAATAAATAAAAAATCAACAGGAGAGCCCAAACAGCTCAAAAGTAAAACTTATAACCTAAGTTTAATATATAATAAAGGACTTATCATAAGTCGACAGGAAAGGGGTGGGTTATTCAACAAACAGTGCTGGTAAACTGGCTATGTGGTTGGGGGGATTATATTTTCACTTCATTGTATACATTAGAAGAGAACTAGGGATAAATTAAACAATTGAATATAAAAGAAGTTGTAAATCATATGCTGTATGACTGACTCACTAATCTCTGTTCAGGAAAATATTTCTAAGAGCAAAATCAACTGGAGAAATAACAAAGGAAGATAACTAGATAAAAATAGAAAATTTGTACAGCAAAAATTTAAAAATTAACAATCTCCTAGGGAAAAATCTTAAGCAATATGTAAAAGAGAAATAAAATTATTCTGTCTTTATAACTTATGGAACTGCCTCATTACTTTAAAATATTTTTGCTTCTACTTTACTTCCTTTAGAACCAAATTTTAATCCATTATAATTTCCCTTCAGCATGAAGAACATCTTTAGCATTAAGAATGCTAGTCCAAGCCTGTTGGCAACAAATTCTCTTAGTTCTCATTAATTTGAAAATGCTTTTATTTCACTCTTAGGATATTTTTGCCAAATGCAGAATTCTGGATTTGACAGTTTGTTTTTGATTTTTGTTTATTTGGTTGTGTTTTAAAATGTCATCCATTGTGTTCTTGCTTCCATTGTTTCTGATAAGAATCCATGATTTTTCCCATTAGTGGTGGGTCTTATATTTCCTCTGGCTGCTTTAAACACTTTCTCTTTGGTTTCTGCTGTTCAATTATCATGTTTTTCTTTGTGTTTGTCCTACTTCTGGTTTGCTAGGCTTCTTGAATCTCTAAGTAGATATTTTCCACCAAATTTAGAATTTTTTTGCCATTGTCTCATCAAATATCTTTTTCTGCTAAGTGTGTGATTTGGGACAGAAATGAGTTTATCTTAGGGCCGCATAGTGGGGTGGAGGGCCTGCATTTAGGCTGTGAGCCCTTTTGGAAAAATCATTTAAACATAGAAAGTGTAGTTTCTTCTTCTACAGGACAGTATACTGTCATCCTCAGTATGTGGGATTTCCTTGGGTGCTTAAAAAGACTTAGAAGGTTTAAATAAATGGTGGGCCTTATTTGGTTTAAAGCACTTCTCCAGGAGGCCTCAGTTAAAATGCACATATAATCAATTATCCCCTATTAACACCCTAAAAGGCTCATTTGTTGAATTACTTGGCAAAGAGCAAGGAATGTATGTATTCCTTCCCTGTGCTTAGAGCCGGGAGGCACAGGAAAAGTTCCCTGCACAGACGCCAGGGCTCCGGGAGAGTTGGCAAAGGAAAGTGGATGCACATATTCCAGTTTATACTGATCAGCCACCTGCCTTTCACCAGCCACTGACCTGTTCACCCATCTTTACTATCAAATGTGTGCTGCACACAGAAGAATGAGCAAAATTAATGATATTCCATGTTGTTGTATACTCTGATGCAAAACAAAACAGTAGAACGGATGTACTGTCAGATTAATGTTGTCCAGTTCTCTCAGTTGTCATTGGTTTAATCCGACAAGTGTTTGTTTAAGAGCTTGGTGCTTTGTCTAAGTGCAATTTTCAGCACCAGGAAACCAACTGTGTCATAACTGCAAGAGTTCAACAGGGTTTCTAAATTGCCTGTTTATTTCTTTATGTTGCTTAGAATGCTAGTGTCGTTCTGGAAAGGTTTGCTCAGCGTGCATGTGTTGGAGGAGAATGCTCCAGAGTTGCTGTTCCCTCAGTGATTGTTGGTGACGGGCAGATGGGAATCAATGCTGGAAATGAGTGGGATTCCATGAGGTCTAGTGGGGGGAAAGATGTACAGATTAAGGGATAGTGATGCCACCTGTTAGAAGGCAGGAAAAGAGGTTGCATGACAGGTGAGACAATGAGACCCTGACCACATCATGAGTCTGCATGCTCCTCTATTCATTGTGGGTGAATGAGTTCAAGACTGTGTTGAAATGCTGCCCATGCTATCTGCCAACATCTATTTACATGTAATTGTTCCTTTTTACTGCAATATGTCCCATGAATGGGAAGAAATTTTTGGTTCAGAGAGAAAGTCAGACGCTACTACAAATGTATTTAGGTCACTGTAAAATCAATCAATGCATTTCTCCTTCACTTTAAAACATTCTACCTGTGGTCAACTACTCAGTCAATAGTTATATTGACTGTTACGTCAATTTTAAAGCATAGAGCTTTAAAAACTTAAGCTTTCTACATGGAAACAGAGGTAGGCAAATTGAAGCACCTCTGCCTCCCAAAGAAAGAATATCCCCAAAGAGGAGAAATTGGCCCTTTTGGTCCTTGTGTCAACCAATTAGACTGCCACCCAGCCAGCCTAATAGATGACCATGGGGGTTGGTAAGCTGTTCAGAACAACTAACAAGAAAGTATGTCTGGTGACACTTAAACAGGAAATCTAGTAAGAACAAAATATCTTCTTCAAACAAGCACAGCAGTGATCCTGGCTTTATACCATGCTGAGTTATCTAGCTTCCTCTAGTGGGAGAGTGTGGGGTTGGCCTGTTTGAAGCCTGTTGGCATGAAAGATTGAGGAGGCATCTGGGAAGTAACTCAACCTAAGGGGAGGAAGTTCACGTCCACAAAGTTGGTTCATGGTCAGTGTCAAAGGGAAGGGCATTTCGCATTAGGGCAGGACTGCTCATATTGCATCCCAATTCCCAGAATTTCATGGGAGAGGAAACTTACTAAAGACGGGGTGAGAAGTGAGAAGTCTCTCCAGACTGTAAGGGCAGTGGTGTGGTGGTGGTGTGTGAGACTGTGTGATAGAACTAGCACAAATGGATGTTAAGTTTATTTCCCTACCTGGGGCATTCTTGGAGCCCAGGACAGACGTGGCTGGAGAGATCAACAGAGGCAGGTGGAGATGTGGTCACTGAGAACACATGGCACAAATCCCTCTGGCACTCTGGGAATGGGCTGGGAGGCCGTTGAGTGAGTACGGGAGTGGGAAAGGATAGTAGACACCAGTTTCTTTTTTGCTCACATTCCTTCCCTTTGGAGTCTGCCTCTTCCTCTATTCCCAGGATACTGTTGGAACTGCCAATCAACTCTCCTGGCATTACCCCCATGCCCCATAGAGACAGGCAAGTGACCCAAGCTACCCACAAGACAATACCATTCTGCTGGAATGAACAAAGGGTGCATGCGCTTGGGCACATGACACAGTGGAGCCCTTTAGAGGGGTTTCCGTCTATGCCACACTTTGGCATAGAATACAGCTGTCAGGAAAACTGCAAGATGGAAAAAACTGGACAGATTTTGAGGACATGGCTGTAGCCATATGAACATCTGGCAAATCCTGAACTTCTCAGTTACATAACAATGAAATTCCAAAATTTTCCTACATTGCTTAAATCAGGTGCAGATTATTTGCAATTGAGTGATCTTGACTAACACAGCAAGTGTTTATTTGTTTCTGTTTTTGACCATTTAAACTATGGGCAGTTGTGACCTGTAGAAATCTGAATCTCAGAGAAAAAAGTCAGGACAGGTTATCCTTCCTCAATCTTGTATCCAGTGTCTCCTACTATTTTAGGGAAATTGTTTAAAAGAACACCAACATTGATCTTTGGAAATTTTCCAAAAGTTAATGGTTTGATGAGATGATCATTGATAAATATGATGTGCTCAAGAGTACTTCCTCTGAAGTATTCACATCTCCCCTCTCCTGAGTAGAGCCTTATATTATGGGGCTGTGTATTATGGATATTATGCAATGATCTCATAATATCTGTTTCTCTGAGAAAAGGAGGGAGTGGAAGACAATGAAATGGGGAGCTGTCTTTTGGGGGTAGTAAGATTTCCAAACTTGGGGAAGAGATGAAGAAAGATAGTGGGACTTTATTCTTCTTATCTTTGCACCATGTAGTTCCTTTGATTCTCATCTGGAATCCTCTGGGGTTAATGCATCATTTAACAAATGTTTGGATGCATCCTCTGGGTAGACACTCTGCTTAGCATACAAGGGTGGACAGATAGAACAGGGTCTTGCCTTTATGGAATTTTGGTCTAGCTGGGGAAAGAGAGACCATTAAACAACTAGTTAAGATGAGATGAGATATG
Source organism: Manis pentadactyla (assembly GCF_030020395.1). Lineage (NCBI taxonomy): Eukaryota > Metazoa > Chordata > Mammalia > Pholidota > Manidae > Manis > Manis pentadactyla. Next base: position 9,152,772 of record NC_080020.1, read on the forward strand.
TGTTATGGATGGGGAAGTATGATGTGTTAATCAAAATTTTTAATAACAAGTGAGAGAAACCAAATTCAAACTTCTTTAAGTAAAAAGAGGCTTTTTACTGACTGCATAATAGCCCCCTGAGGGTGTCTGTCTTCAGGTGTGGCTGGATGCAGGACTCCAATAATGCAATCAGTCTCTGTCCCCATCATCCTCACTCCCCTACCTCTACCTCTATCTGAATTTTGCTTTCTTCAGAATCATCTTTTCTCTCAGGCAGACTTTCTTACTGGCAAAGGTCGCCCCAGTCAACTCCAGAAAAACATCATTAGTACATGAGATCTCATAAAAAGAGAGCCCTTCTTTCTCCCAGTCTCCATAGCAGTCCCTTCAATTATTCACGTAGCTCCTTTCGGCCCATGCCTACCACTGTGTCAGTAACTGTGCCCAGAGAGTTGGGATTTTATTCATGACTGGTCTTGTTTGCAGGTGTGTCTTGAGGCTGCACTAAGAATCTGGGGGTGTATGTTTGAAGACTTTTTGGGTAGTCCCTGAAGACAACACACATACCTCATCCATGTGTGATTGCTCGGAGCCCGTAACAGGTTGAATGACATGGTTAAGAGTATCAGGAGAGCTTTATTGAAGGAAACTGCCAATAAAATGAAGCATGAGTAACAATTCTTAGAACAACAGCTAACATTGATTGCATGCATGCCATGTGCCAGGCGCTGCCCTAAGCATTTTACGTGTTATCACATTTAATCTTTACCACAGCTTCTGAAGTAGAAATGATTATTTTGTCTATTTCATAGAAAATGAAATTGAGATACAGAGAAGTTAAGTAACATCCTCAAAGCCCCGCAGGTAGTAAATGAATAGGCTGGTAGGTAAGTGAAGTGGGAGGGGAGAATGCTCCAGGTAGGGAAGAGCATGTGGGCAGACCCAGAAGCAGCTCTTTCCCTTGGTCCTGAATTCATTGGTAGCCCACTTTCCTGGTTGTTCCTTCTTCCCCCTTCCCCATACTGGAGTACCCTTCTGGACACAGATTGAATGCCAGTGGCGACACTTCTCTGTGTCATTCATTTTAAAAGCAGGTTGCCATCTCTGCTGCATACACTCTGGGATGCAAAGGTGAAAACCTCCCTGCAGAGAAACGTGGTGTGCATGCAGCCCTCTGCAGCGCCTTAGGTACCCCCCTGCCCAAGAGCATCATCAGAAGTGCTGTGTTCCTATTTACAGAGATATTTGGAGGAAAATGATCTCTTAAAACCTGCTCTGTGAAATTCCAGAACAAGGCACATGGCTTGTGGCCATCACTAAGGTGAAGCAGTCTGAGACACCATTGAGTACTATGATAGGGAAAGATGGGGAGAAGATGATAGCAGTGAAAAGACTGCATGAGGCACTGTTGGAAGCCTCTGAGGAAGAATGACAACCATCTGACCACCTTCAGCCACTGTGATACTCTTCGAATGAACATTGTGTTCTCTACATGAACAGCTAAGATCTGTTTTAACCTTTCCTTCCTTTAAAGAAACCTCAACCGAAGGCTCACCACTGCAGGGATTATATTAGGCGTACTTAGCAACCAATATGCACAGGCACCAATCAGTCAGCATAGGTGCTAGACTATGAATGATGGTTCCATTGAATTGGTGCTAACCAGCTGAATCCCAACCCTACCTGTTGGAACCATGTATTTTCTTTTCACACAAGAGACAGTATTCAACCCCCAATACAACAGACAGTATTTAACACCCAATACAAGACAATCAGATATTCCTCTAGGCCAGTGGCTGTCCAAGGGGAGCAGTTTTGCCTTCCAGGGGCTATTTGGCAATGTCTGGAAGCATTTCTGGCTGTGGGAGGGGGCAACTGGCATTTGATGGGTAGAGGCCAGGGATCCTGCTGACCTTCCTGCAATGTACAAGACAAACCCTTACAACAAAGAATGATCAGTGGTGGAGAGTGAGAAACCTTGCTCAAGGTAATATGCTCACCTGAGCAATAGCTGTCATGCTCTGAATTACAACAAATCTTTTGCAGATGGTTTTATTGGCAAGTTCCTATCAGCTTGTCAAGCTTGGGGGTGTGTTCTTATTTCACACCGATAAGCCATTTATAAATACTGCTATCCTTGTAGCCTTTTTCCCAACTACACCTCTTTGATTGAAATAACTAGGCCCCAATGAAGGCATTCAACTGATATTTCAGTTTATCAGCAGAGCATGCATAAGGTGAAATCATTGATGATAGTAATAATGATGGTGGGCTTTATGGTGTTGTCATTATTAAGTGCCAGGCACTGCATAGGGGCCTTTCAGACTTGATCTCAATTCTTACAGCATCTTATTAGATCTCCGTTTTTTAGATGAGGAAATTGAGGCCTAGAGGGGTTAATCATCTGCTGAAAGTCCCATAAATGACTCTCTACCATCGGTGTTCTTAGCCTCTGTACTGGGCTTATTGCCTTGACAGCCCGCTCTCACAGAAGGAGGCTGTTCAGCGTAAAATGCAAACACAAAGACCTAATGCCAAGACTGTGAGGGTAGAGCAGCTCAGGGCAGGAATGGAATGGCTAGGGACATGGGCAAGCTGTTTAGAACCTCAGAATATCTTTGCATAAAGGCGGTACTTTTGCTTAACCAACTAGAATCTTCTGGGGATCTGGGTGAGCTGAGATCTTATACTTTTTTTTTAAATCTCAATGCAGCAAGAAAATAGTTATCTGTAATGAACATTTCCAGAGCTCAAGAACCACTGTGTCTAGGCTCGGCCGAAGATGGCATATTACTCAACTAGCACACCATTTCAGAAATCCAAAGAAGGGGGTGGCTTCTGCCAGATAAAGTCCCTGCAGATATTAGCAAGCCCCACAAAGGCTGATGGTCTGGAGAGTTGCCTCCAGGTGCCACACAGAACCCTGAGATCCACTTGCTCCCTGGTTGAGGGAGACAGGTATGTTTTAGTGGAAAGGGCAATGGAATGTAGTCAGAAAATTGAGTACCAGGACCCACAATCCTTTCTTCAGGCCAAAAGGAGAAAAGAGGGAATAGTAGGAGGGTTGAGGATAGAAGGCAGGCCAGGAAGGCAGGAGGGCTGTTGACTCCCTCCTTTGGCACATTATCTCAGTCCTCACAACAGTCAGTTGAGGGGAGATGCTGCTGCCTTTGTTTAAGAAGACGTGAGCAGGTAAAATGACTTGACCAAAGTCACGGACTTGATTAGCAATGGGGTCCAGATGCACACCCAGGCCCATCCAATGCCCGAAGTCCTGTTTTTTCTTCTCTACCACTCTGCTCACAGTCAGAAGTAACTGCCTTCTGAAGGTGATACATCACTTTAGAGCAAGTGGACTGCTTGTGTTGACAACACAGCTACTAAAATGCAAGTGATATAGACAAGGATGACATGGAGCATTTCAAAGACTTTCCCATCTTCCACTTAGGGCACATAGGCCAAGAAAGGAGAACATTTGAGGGGAACACCTTAATAGCAACGAACTGATACATGAGCAAAGCAGGCGTCAGTCTTATGAGGTGGAGACTCCTGCACTGTTAGTCTGAGGACCTGGCTCTGCCTCTAACTGGTCCTGTGACCTTGAGGACGGCCTCACACCTCCCTGCTTCTATCAGAGCAGAGGTCTGTCTGGTAGTGCTTAGCTCCTGTCTTTTTCATCTCCGATGGCCGATCTCCTGTTTTAAATATGATTTCCACCACATGTGAATTGGCTAGAGCTGCCGTAACAAAATACCACCAACAGGGCAGCTTGAATAGCAGAGATTTATTTCCTCACTGCCCTGGAGCCTGGGAGTCCAAGCCCAGTGTGTTGGCAGGTTCTCTGTCTTTTGGGGTCTCTTCTCTTGCTTGTAGATGGCCATCTTCTCTCCGTGTTCTCACACAACCCCTCCTGTGTGCTCGCACGTCCCTGTATCTCTCTCTGTAGGCCCTGATCTCCCTTTCTTGTAACGACACCAGTCACATTGAATTAGGGCCTCATTTAACTGAATCACCTCTTTAAGCCCTGTCTCCAAATAACGTCACGTTCCAAGGTACTGGGGCCGTGGCTTCAGCATATGAATTACAGGGGAACACAAGTCAGCCGATCACACCCTACCTATTACAAAAATATTCTCGTGTGTTTCCTAAATTCAAATGCCAGTGGATAGACCATTCATACGTTAAAGGATACAGCAAAGGTACGGAAAATTAAATATTTTTTTCATGGAGCACAAAAATCTTCCAAACTCTATAGAAACCCAGTAGGTACAATATAAGAATAATGTATTATTTGCTTTCAAATTTGAAGCAAATTTAAACTGAGAAGGTGAATGAAGAAGAGTCCTCTCCATGGTGGCTCCAGCCAGGGGTCAGGCTGGAGCTTCTCACAAGTGCTGGGGTCACATTGAATTAGGGCCTCAAACCCAGCTTCCGCTAAACACGAGCCCTCAAAGATGTTGGTGATATTAAAGAAAAAAGCATTGAAGGGAATCAGGGCAGCATGGGAGAAAATAGGAATGGTTGGACTTCCTCTCACTTACTTCATTATTTTTATTTTTGAATACCTGTGGGGAAGATAGGGTATCACCCTCTTTTCAGAGCTCATGCCCTGGTTACTGGGTTACCTCGGGCTAAAGGCCTGAAACTCTTGTCAGTTACATGCCAGTCCTTATGGTATTTAAGTGGAAATTAAGGATGAAGGCATGGATATTCTTTGACTGTATGGATTTTGGGGAGAGAATGGGTTTGGAGATGGAATTTTATCTTTTGCCTGTAATTCTGATTTTTAATAACATCTATTGAGTGTATTATAAATTTTCAATGTAGAATACTGAAGTAAGTATACAAAAGAATTAAAACTTTCTAGGGACATTTTTATGTTTCCATTCTGATTATATATAGGATATATATTGATATATGTGGATATACATTGTTTATATGTATATGTATAAAAATTGGAAATATATTGCAGGCAAAAATATTATACTCTATACTCATAATATAATCTGAGTACTTCCTACAACATTAACTGTTACTTGAAAACATGATATTTAAAGGTTGCTTAATATTCTATTTCATTTATGAATAGATCTGGATGTATTTAACCAATTATTTATAGTTGCACATACATGAAGTTTCTTCTGTTGCAATTATAAATAACCCTGGGATAAATACAGTGGACATAAACCATTGTAGACACTTCTTGCTATCTTCTTGAGCCACGTTTTCGTACACAGCTGTATATTGTAAGAAAGACCCTTCCTCTTAATGGCAGGTACGCTGTTTTGTAGTGGAGAGAAAGCACATTCTACCAAGACACACCCATGCTTACCTCTAGCTTCAAAGGTCTCCTGAAAATATAGCAGAAATATGATTTCATTCTCTGTCAACTAACCCAAAGTCAAATCCTCTCATCTCAAGGGTTGCATTTTTCAGTCCTAATGGGCATCAGATATGTCACTTGCTGTCTCTTCTAAAGGAACAATATTTGTCAAGGTGTTTGTAGTTCTTCCCATTTATCCTAGGGTAGAAAAGATGGACAAATCAGGGCTCTTTTGGATGTAAATGACAGAACCCCAAGACAAATGGCTTTGGCCAAAAAGATCATCGCACCAGCTCTTACCCAGATGGGTGGCCTCAGTGAGCGCTGGAGCGGGGACTGTAGCCGGGACCTTCTCTCAGCTTGGCTAATTCCGCACGGCTGAGACTGTGGCTGCTGGCAGTGCCTGGCTGACATCTGCCCAGGTTTGCTGACAGGGTGGAGAGAGATTTCTCTTTCTATCCATTCCCAAAGTATGGGGGAAGGCTCCTGAGGTGGCCTCAGTTTACGTCATCTGCCCACACACCGTGGGCCTTTACTGCAGCCAGAGGGGGATTGGCTGGCTTAGATGAGGGGCTCCCACCCCCAGCAAACCTGTCTGCTGATGGAGATGGGATTTGGGGAGAAGGTAGTTCCTGTTGAGGATACAACAGTAGGGGAGGTTTAGAGGGACGGGAGCCAAATCTCCCAGAAAAGAAGACTCTACTGTTCCCAGAGAACAGGAGGGACTAGCCAGGCAGTAGAGGTCCTCTGAAGAATGCAGTGACAGTGTGTTCCTTACCCCCCTAACTGGACCCCGAGGGAACCAGGATGGTGGGTTTGACCACTAAGTCCTTGCAGGGCCAATTACTGACAGCCTTTTCATGCAAAACTGTCTAGTTCTAAGAATACCCCTTTATTATGGAAGAGTAATCTTAGTATTTTTGTGTAACCACACAAATCAGTCGAGTGTTGAACTTAATAACAATATTTTCTGGATATTTGCTATGTGCCGGGTATGGTGCTAAATGCTTTACATGAACATCGTCATTTATTTGTCACAGGGACTTAATCCCTAACTTAGAAGTGAGGAAAGTGAGCTTTGGAGAAAAGTGAAGTAATTTGCCTTAATGTATGTGGCTTAGAAGTTGCAAAGCCAGCATTTGGGGCCATGTTCTCTGACTCCAGAGCCCCCGTGCTTAACCTACCCAGTGTGCTTAACCTTTTAGAAATGGAGCAACTCCATTTCCTTAATCTGCTCAATAATAACTATTATTAAATGAGTACTTTCTCTATGTAGACCTATACCAGGTGCTTCATATATATATATATATATATATATATATATATATATATATATATATACAGTACATAAAGTACATGCATATATATACACATATATTGTATAGTACACATAGTGCATAAATACTATATATAATACAGGTTTAGGTTACAAAAATATCAAAAGAAAGTACAGAGTTCCCATATGCCATATGTCCTTTCCCTCTCCCAGGCCTCCCTATTACTATCATCTTGAATTAACATGGTACATTTACTACAGTTGATAAGCCAATATTGATAAGTTATTATTAGCCAAATTCAATAGTTTATATTAATGTTTACTCTTTGTGTTGTACATTCTGTGGGACACATGTGTAATGACAGGTGTCTACCATTACAATATCATTCAAAGTAGTTTCACTGCCCTAAAATTCCCCTGTGCTCCACTTATTTACCCATCTCTCCTCTTTTCCCTATGGTCCTGAAAACCATTGATCTTTTTCCTGTCTTCATAAGTTTGCTTTTTCCAGAAGTTGGAATAATTCAGTATGTTGCTTTTTAAAATCAGCTTCTTTCAAAAGCTTAGCAACATGCATTTAACATTCTTCCATAGTTTTTCATGGTTTAATAGTTCATTTCTTTACAATGCTGAATAATATTCCATTGTCTGGATGTACCACAGTTTATCCATTCACCTATTGAAGATACCTTGGTTGCTTTCAAGTTCTGACAATTATGAATAAGGCTGCTATAAACACTCATGTAAAGGTTTTTGTGTGGACACAACTCATTCCTGTAAATATCAAGGAGTTCAGTTGCTGGATTGTATGGTAAGACTATGTTTAGTTTTATAAAAAATTGCCAAAGTGTCTTCTAAGGTGGGCATACCATTTTGTATTCTAATAGGGAATGAATGAGAGTTCCTGTTTCTCCACATGCACATCAGCATTTGGCATTGTTGGTGTTTTGGATTTTAACTAGTTAAAGGGTATGCAGTGGTATCTCATTGTTTTGATTTGAGACTCCCTAATGACATCTGATGTCAAATATCTTTCATATGCTTTTTTGCCATCTGTATATATTCTTTGATGAGGTGTCTGTTCAGGTCTTTTGCTCATTTTTAAATTGGGTTACTTATTTTCTTACTGTAGAGTTTTAAGAGTTCTTTGTATATTTTGGGTACCAGAACTTTATCAGGTATATATTTTGCCAAGATTGTGCTTTTGGCATTACATCTAAAAAATCACTGCCAAACCTGAAATCACCTATATTTTCTCCTATGCTATTTTTTTAGTAGTTTTACCATTTTGCATTTTACACTTAAGTCTGTGATTCATTTTTAAGTTAATTTTTGTGAAAGGTGTGAAGTCTGTATCTGGATTCATTTTTTTTGCATGTGGATGTCCATTTGTTTCAGCACCATTTGTTTGAGAGACTGTCCTTTCTCCATTGAATCGCCTTTGTTCCTTTGTCAAAGATCTTTTGACTGTATTGCATGGGTCTATTTCTGGGCTCTATTCTGTTCTATCTTCATGCATATTTTTCTTTTTCTTCTTTCCAGGCCTTACTGAATGTATATTTTTCATTTTCACCATGAATTTATACATATCCAGCAGGTAGGAAAATCCTTATTTGAAGATGAAGAAACTGAGGCTAAGAGAGGGTAAGTACAATTTCCCCAGACTGGCAGCTGGCAGGAAGTAGAGTGAGAGTTCAAAACCCCATCTGCCTGAGTCTGAGTCTCTATGTTTTCTGTCCCCCAAGGCTGCCTCGTGGTGCTAGGCTGGGACTTGGTCTGCCAATCTTAACCTTAGACTATGTTTTCTATGGCCTAAAGTCTAGCGTTTCCTTTCCTTAGTGGCCTTTGCGATCTTGGTCCAATAGCTCTTTGATTCTAATCAAGGTTGCCTGTCACTCACAGTCCCTGTGGACCTGGAATGTGAATCCTAACCTGCCTGAAATTTAACTTTATTAAAACATTCAGCTACTCTTTTCAGCTTTTTTCCCCTAACTTTTTAATAAAACCTTGAGCATAATTATTTCTTGCTTGGTTCATGCTGAATTCTTTTTTTCAGGAAGTTGCTTTCTCTTGGGCCTTGTCACTTCTCAAGGGTCTCTTGTTTTCTGTCTGAAGATGAAGTCCACTGTGTGAGATTGCTAAACTGATCTCAGGGCTAAAATTCCCCTTGGTTAAGTTCCACCCATACACCCATCAGGGCCTGGAACACTTGCTCTCAGAGTTGCAGATATTAACTCTGTGTTGCCTCTCTGGGTTGCCCAAGCAAAGCATCTTTACAGTCTACTAAATTCTATTTTACTGCCAAGAGTGTTTTTTTTTTTTTTTTTTTTCTGTGTGGTGCCCACTAGTGCCCAGAAGCTCCAGTCTCTGGAGCTGCCAAGAGTGTTTTAAAAAAAATTCCCATGATTGTATTTCAAACACTAAGTGATGTTCTGATAAGAATATATAGTTTATAAAGCTACAAACTGAGGTGAAAGTTTGCAGAAGACCCCAAAGTGAATGAAGGGGTGGGATTCAGATTCAAATCCAAATATGGTACAAAGGCAAAATGGGTGGTCCTTGAATCACATCCGGTTTCCATCTGTGAGAAGGGGGACATCCTTAAACGGCAGTGTCTGCAGTTTAAAGAGGCTGTGAGGGATTTGGTAAAAGCCCCCCGCATAGGAGATCTCCTTAATGCAAAATTTAGAGCATCATTTCACCATTATACAATTGAAATAGAAATTTATTGTTCTAAAACAATGCATATGGAGCTGCTTATTATGATGCCAAGCACTGTTCAAAATGCTTTAGCTCATTTCTGCGTGTTAAAACCTATTCCTAAGCTAGCACTAATGCAGTTATACACTGTATAAATTGCTAGTCAAGAGTATCATTTCCAATGGCTCACAATGGGCCCCCATTATTGACCAAGGACATTTGTGGGGGTGGGTAGAGGTGTGGAAAGTATTCAAAGGCCATGGACACCGTGCTATCAATTTTTGATTTCCTGCAAATTTAGAAGGCTGGTAGGATTAATCTGTGACCTGCTCATCTCTCCTACATCACAGAGTACTGGATCTCTATCGGATGTGGCTCATGCTTGGCTTTTTGGAGAGATAGCAAAGAAGGGGCTTTGTGAGGTGAACACTGTGGGTTTTGGTACTAAAGTTTCTGCCTCTCTAGGAGAGTTGACTCCGGAAGTAAGCCGCTTTGACAAGCCCGCCGGCAGGTGGGCTCCGCCCATTGCCAAGAAGCACAAGCCGATTAAGGGTTCAGGGTCCTTCCTGACAAGGGACAAGGTTATTTATTAATATTAAGGAGACAGCCATAAAATAATCCAATGCCACAGAAATGAAGATTTATATTTTACAAGCCCTTGACGTGCCTCCTACATCTTTTACTTCTTCGAGAAGGGAACCGGGCCGCGAGCGCGGGGCCAGCTCGCTGGCGCCCGCGGGTCGGCTGCCGACACGCTCCAGCCAGCAGCGCGAGTCCCGCCCGCAGTGGAGGCTGCGCGGGACGGAGGACACAAACGCGCGGGATTGGCGGAGAAACGGAAACAAGAGGCGTGGCAGCCGCGGCGGCGGCGGGAAGCCCCGCCCACCCGCCTGGGAAATCCCAGGCTGGGACGCCGGGCGCGCGCTGACGCCGCCGCCCCGCCCGCCGCGCCCGCCCTCGCCCGCCGCCTGGGGCCGACGACAGCCGCGCGGCGCTCCCATTGGTGACGCCAGGGAGCGGGTCGGCGCTGCCGGGCTCGGGGGCGGGCGCGGGGCGGGGGCCGGCGCGCGCGGCTGATGAAACCCAGCTCCGGATCCCGCCTGCGCCTGGAGCTCCATTCAGTGCGCGCGGGCAGGTGTGAGCGGCCAGGCGACTCCTGGGCGGGGCACGCGGCCGGCAGACACCCGCTCCCCGCACTCTCACGCCTGCTCTCCGCCCCTCGGTCCGAGCGCCCGTCAGCTCAGCCTTTCCTGCATCCGTTAGTCCGTCCATCTCGGTCTTGCGCGTCTCCTGTCACCCGCCGCCTGCCCGCTCGGTGAGTGCCCGGCCCCCGCCGGCGCCAGGGCAGCTCTTCGGGTCTGGGTCACCTTGGAGGGGACCTCAGCGCTCCTTGGGGCCGTGGGAGGGCGGCCCAGGGAGTGGCGAGGGTCCCACGCCGGGGCGCTGGCATCCCCGGGCTGGGCGAGGGCAGGGCGGGCCCGGGGGTGTGCGCGCAGCCCGGTGCCCACGCGGCCGGCCCCTCCACGGAGTCCATTCTGGCTCCCAGAAGGCGCGGCGTGGTGCATGATGCAACACCGAGGCAGTAAGCGTGGACGACCTGGCCGCGCGGTGATGCCAGCCGGCGCGCCTTGCCGGGACCCGGGCGCCGGGTCGCAGGGGGTGGGCGGGTGGTGGGCGCGCGGGTCGGACCAGCAGACATCCGGAGACCTTCCCTTACATGGCGCGGTGCGGAGCACCCCGCCCCGCCACGAGGTCCGCGATGTGTCATCAGCCACGGTCCGGAGCCCGCCCTGCGGCCGGGAGGGGGGTCCCGCGGCAGGTGGCCCGCCGGGGACAGCACTGGCACCCCCGCACCCTTGCCGTGGCGCCCACCTCTCTTTTACCCTAGACCCTGGGCCGCCTACACCTCTTGACTGGGTCCCCAGGGTTATTTTGGGGAAGACCTCCCTGGGTGGGCTTCCTTGTGACCCTACTGGCTTGCAGAGGCTGGGTTCTTCAAACCTTCCAGATGGTTTGGAGTGGGGAGAACTTCCGCCTTGATAAAGACAACCTATTCTCTGCGTGTTCTTTCTGCTTAGAAAACTTGCCAGCAGTGGCAAGTCAGGCAGTCATTCTAAACCTGTGTGTACACAGAGCAGCCGTTGTGCTCTCGTTACTACTACAGCGTGCTTATTTTAGCTCCTTCCCCTTTTCAGTGGGTGTGGGAACCAGATAGGAGCAGTGGTAGCCTTGTATGATTGGGATAGCCAGACATGTGCCTTCTGGAAGAGAACTGTACTCCCAGTACCCACCGTCAGACTCTCACGTGTAGCAGTAACCCGAAGTTGGATTTTATTCCAGATTTAGTTATGAGAGGAGAGGGCCAGGTTTTTTTTCCCCTAAAAACTGTGTTCTTTAAAATTGGACCAGTGAAACTGTGTATGTTGGCCTCTGGGTGAATTTCCTAATTGTGTTTCATCTAAATTATACTTCATTTGAGATTTATCTTAACATTGCCGTATATGCTTGGTTGAGATAATAGGAAGCCATGATACATTTATCCCCGTGATATTTTTAGTTGGTCTCAGTGGAAATTGTCATTAAATTTTCATGAACACACCCTTCTGTCATTAAAACAAAAGGACGTATGTAAGTCACACAATAAGAATAGAAATTTAGGGGACAATAAACAATGGATTAAAATAGCTTTTAAAGGTTTATCATACTAAGATCATGATTAATCATTGCAGATAAAACTTAAGAGTGCCAAAGAAGTTTTGACTAATAAACAGGACAAAACTTAACAGATCAGAAATGTACTCAGTTGTTTGTGTCTGGATTTGAGTCATGTGGGTGCTTTTTCCCATATAATTATTTGCTTGAGAAGCAAAAACGCTTGAAAGAAAAGAGTGCTGACCTCGGGGAGCTTAAATTCTAAGACACGTGTTAATTATATTTGGCTGAAACTTCCATTCTTTGATGGAATTAAATACATGTTTATTGATTGTTCTAGTCTGTAGTTTCTTTTCTACTAAGACCAGTAAAAAATACGTAATTATGTTAGAGGGCCCAGCGTTATGTCTAATTGAATTAATCCCTTTTCATTGTTAACTATGCATTTGGAGGTACTGGTTTATTAATCGTAGGGAGAAATTTGAAACAGGAATAAGTATATCCTTGCTGTGGAGAGAAACATTTTTCTCTAGCCCTGGAATGAGATGGGCCAGAGGCATCTTATAGCTGTCCATCATTCTTCCTGTCTCTTGACCCTCATTCAGGGCAGGACCTGCAGATGGGACCCTGGTGTTTTTCCTTGATTGGCCTCTTCAAGCCTGGGGGCTCTCTCTACCACTATTCCATTCAGGCTGAGGGTGGCTGCTATAGGCCATGAGGGCTTGGCTTTTACTTTGAGTGAGGTGGAGGGCCGAGAGGTCTATTATCAAATGCTGTGTAGAGAAGAGCTGGGGCCGGGGGGAGGAGGAGGTGGGAAGACAGGCGTGGAAGCAGGGAGACAAGTTCGGACTTGTAACTTAAGTCTGGAATAAAACCCAACTCCAGGTTATTTGTACACAAGTGAGTGAAACCATATGTCATTTCTGTGAAAGATGATGGCGGCTTGGACTGGGATGGCAGTGGTAGAAATGTAAGGTGGTTGAATTCTGCTCCTTCTGTAGATTTTAAAGGTAGACTCAACAGGATTGGCCAGTGGGTTCCACCTGAGGTGTGAAAGAGGTCAAATAGGATTCCAGGTAGAGAGGGGCTATGGAATTAGAGAGGTGGGGAAGAGCATGTTGGGAGGACTTTTTAAAAAGTCACACTGATTGGTTTTAGACACTTCCATCCTCAAGGGACAGGGCTGATCTAGATCTACCCTCTTGGGGCCCTTCCCAGGTGCAGGGTGGTGGCCTCCTTCCCTTCCATCTAGCTCTCTCTTGCCTTCTCACACCTAACCTGGGGATCTCTTGGTGCTTGCAGCCTTCCTGTGCTCCACTGCCACCCTCCAGGGGCCAGCTTGACCTTGGGGTGTGTCCCATGGCCAGGATGGGGACTCTCTGCCACTTGATGTGTCTGCTTTTTCATTCTTTGGCCTTGAGGACACCTGCCTTCCAGGGGTTTCTTGGGCCTTAGGCCACTGCTGTTGTATGCCAGGCCCAGGTTCTATCCATCCCAAGGATCTAAGGTCTCTTCCAGTCAGTAGAGAAGGAGCATCTTTTCATGGCAGATTGTCAGCCTCGTAGTGAACTTTGGCAACTTCTTTCTCTTCTTAATCTCCCTGCCTAAACTCCGAAGCAGATTGAAAATAGCTTCCCCTGCAGTTGTTCAGAGTGCATCATAATTAACACGGGCTTAGTGTGCATTTGCCACCTGAGTCTGCCAGGAGGACAGGCAACACATCGGCACGACTTTGTGGACTGCTTAGACGTGCTTCACTCTGAAGGCGTTCCCTTCAGACACACGGCATAGGTGGAGCTTGCAGATGAAGCTGTGAACCTTTGGCTGCTTGAGGTTCATTCTTCCCAGGAACACAGACTGGAGAAAAGACAAGGTTCTGGATATTGGACTAGGTCTGGCATGAGGTTCACACATCCTGCCCCAGCCAGTGTTCTTCATTTGGCTTTTTCCTTGTGGTTGTTGTGTTGAATGGTGGGGATGGTACTTTTGCTGAACAAACTGCACAACCGAGCTAGAGCTGTCTGTGTGGGGCTACAGACCTTAAGAGCATCAGTGCAGCCTGTAATGATCTCCCTGAGAGCCGCCCTGGGCTGCCAGTCCGGGCCTTGCTGATCTGGGTTCAGCCTCCAGAAAGTCGTTTTTCTGCTTTCTGAACCTTGTAGACCTGCTCCATCTATAGATTGGGGAAGCCCTCCCTCTCAGCCCCACCGTAACGAAGCTAATAAACATGAAGTTCATAGTATTCTTGGGAAGAATAAGGGTACCAAATTGATCCATTTAGGTTTCTTTCATGAAATAAGTTCTTTCTGTTTCTAGTCTACTGTTCTGATTATGGCAACTGGAAATCCAGCATGGGGGAACCTTTAAAGGCCACTGCGAGGTGGATTTATGAGGAGGTGGGAGAGAGCATGGCCCTTCCCTTTGTGGGACGAGTCTATTCCTGCCTCGCCTCTCCTTTCTCCTGAGTGGATTGTCACCTTTTCCCTCCCTTTTCTGGAGGGTCGGAGGATGGTTTTATTTCCCTAACATTGGGTGCTTCTGCTGTAGTGCTTTGTGCAGAGTATTTGTTCAGAGGAGGTTCCTGACTGTGGGAACAAGCACATCTTTGCCCCATTTGTTTGGGAGTGGCTCCTGCACGCCTCCCGCGTGCTCCCTGCCCAGTGAGTCTGCATAGTGGGTGCCATCCGGCAGTGCCGACTCCGGTTTGCAGGGGAGCAGCCTCTGCTCCATATGGCTGACCTGAGCTCCGCACGGGGCCGTGCACCGTGGGCCAGAGGTGGTGCATGGTGCCTCCTGAAGAAAGCTCTGGGTCTCAGAGTGCCGTCTTCTTTTAGCATCGGTACCTTGTCTAAGGTATTTCTCAGAGTCTCACTGACATTCTTTTCCATATTGCTTGCGTAATTGGCTTCTAGTGCCTACCTTAGAGGATTGAGAGGATTTAAGTGAGGTAATCCTTGTTAGTCACTTAACAGGACTTCCGGTGCATACCAAGCGCTTAATGTAAATGTTAACTCTTATGGTGGGAGTGGGGCGAAAGCTCCGTTCTTTGCTTTAGATGTGGAGAACAGTAATTTTTATGACAGCTTCATTTTGCTGTCTCATTTTTCCAGGGTGTTCAAAGGTAGCCCCCTTTCCTCGGAGTTGTGCCAAGGTACCAGGCAGACGCTGAGCCCCGGGGCATCTGCCAGCCCCGTCCAGGGTGTGTGGACGTGACCCTAGTTCCTGTACCATTGTTCCCTTTACACCTGGAGGGCTCTCTGTACCATGGTCCTTTCCTGGCTAATGTCACGGAGGGCAGTCTGTGGCCTTTTGCTACAGTGGGGAAGGGGCCGTGGGAGGAGGAATCAGTCTCTGGGGCTGTGCTGGTCCCGACTGCCTGAGTGTTCTCGAAGCCGTTCCGTCTTTGGGCACCAGCCGCCTCCTTGGGTGTGGGGGCAGGTTCCCTTAGGTCTCAGATCCACACAGCTTGATTTTGGCCACTCCTCACACCTCTGGGGAGCAGAGCTCACAGTCCAATTCTTAGGGCTTGCCTGCGCGTGCAAGTATGCACATGTGAGTGAGAAAGTGCTTGTGTGTGCCTGCATGCACACATGTGGGGAGATGTCTGCCTGTGTTACAGTCTTCTTGGCCCCCAGACATTTTGTCCCAGTTAGCCTGGCTTTGGGTTTAAAAACCAAAACCTCAAACAGGGCTGTCTCCATTTTCTACCTTCTTTCATCCCTTCCTAGAGGCGGTGTAGGGTCCTTGATCTGCCCCTGGGGCTGGTGGGCACATCCCCTGCAGGCGGCAGTGAGAAGGGGGCAGAGCACCCTCTCAGAGTTGTGATGGTTACCTTCCTGCCTGTGAAAGGGCTTGGGCTGATCTTTTAGTTGATCCTGGCTTGGAAATGTCCCTTCTGTGCATCTTCTTACCTGCCTACCAAGTACCATTTACCAAAGTCTGTTACAGCAAATAGGAAGGAAGGGAGAGGCCCTGGGGCTGCGTAAGGTCGGGACTCACAGGCATGTATGTAGTGCTCACCATGTACCTGGCACTTTATACGTTTTTATGTACTCACAGTCCTTAGGGCTGTTGGTTCTGCAGTTTTGACTTTTGGGGAAATGGTGATGCAGGTTGCCCACGGGCACACAGGTAGGCAGTAAGTGGCAGAGCGAGCATTTGAATCAACCCAGTGCCTCTGGCATTGAGAGTGCTGTATGGCTGTGGGCGTCGGCCTGGCCTGGGCTCTGGCCCTTTGGGGATCGTGTACCGGCATGCCATGTGCATGGCAGCGCCAGCCCGGAGGTTCCAGCATACAGACCTGAAGACCCTCAGCCCTCCTGCTTCTGAGTAAGTCCTGCGGGAGCAGGAGCTGCTGCCCGCCGCTGGCCAGCACCCTGCTTCTCTCCTCTGTTGGCCCTGATTCCCGTCTGTGGGCTTTGAAGACAGCTCTTTTGTCTCTGAGTCCCCGGGCTTCTGGCACAGCTGGAGTTCTGCTGTCCCTGGGACAGCTGTGCTGGGATGTGGCCAGAGCCGGGAGCTGGTGTGTGTGACGGAGGCTGGGCTGCATTCTTACTGGGTCAGTAGTTTGGCATTCACATCACCAGAGCTGGGCTGCAAGCGGAACTTCCTGTCCAGGTCACAGGGAGCCCCATCCTGGATCTGCGTCCAGGCATCTCTGCGCCCTACCTCCCTCTGTTTGCAGGCGTGTTGTGGGAACCAGAGACTGTTATAGGGAAGAGTCAGCTTCCTTCTCGGCACAGCGTGCTGTCCTGATGAAGACCAGTGACAGTAGGAGCCCTGTCCCAGGATCTCACTTGCTGACGTCTATAGGGCGGAGAGGTGGGGGACGTGTCTCCTTCCTTGGGAGCACTCCTTGGACACCCTTGTAAAGCTGGGCAGGAGCTGTGTAAGTCAGAGGTAGCAGCAAGGGCCCGTCTACCCTACAGTAACTCTGCAGCTTAGAAATGTTGCTGTGCGGACCACAGGCGCTGCTGGGGTACAGGGAGGAGAACTTTCTCACCCCTTCCTACCTTTTGTCTTTTCTCCTTTCCTCTTTCAACTTTTTTTTTGGGATAGTATTTCAAACTTAAAGTTGCAAGAGTAGCACAAGAAACCCCTGTGGACCCTTTTCTCAGATTCACCAGTTTACATTTTGTTCCTTGTTTTATTTATCCTCCCATCTACCTATACCCACAACACACACACACAAACACACACATGCACACATGCGTTTTTTTCCCTGAACCATTTGAGAGTAAGTTGGCGACATCAAGCCCTTTCACTTACTCCTACATATTTCAGTGTGTATTTCTAAAGAGTAAGGATGTTTTCTTGTCTAGTCACAGTATGATATTAAAATCAGTATATTTAACAGTGATATAGCATTGTTATCTAGTCCACAGTCTATAATGCAACTTTGAGTTATCCAAATAAGGTCCTTTATAACTATGATTTTTTTCTTTTTTGTGGGAAGGGTTCTTTCAAAGGATCTATGGTCTATCTCATAAGCCTGTTAAAGAAAGAAAAAGCATCTAAAAGTTAGGATGCTTATTGTGAAAAATTTGGAAACTACAGAAAAGCAAAAGGGAAAATAAAAACCATCCATAATTTCAGCACAGGAGCTTAGAACTCGGCCGGGTGAAGGGCTTGCACAAAGGAGGTGGGAAGACAACAGCTCAGGGTGACCCGGTCTCCTAGACTTGCACCCCAGACACTAGGGCAGGAGCCCATAGTGAGTCCTCGGGCTGCGGGGAGGGCCAGGCTCCTTGTCTTGTAGCAGCAGAGTGTCTTTCCTGCCCCTGCCTACCACTTGGACAGTTGCCCACCTGCACAGGTGAACTTAACCCCCTGAGAGTTGGGGAGGGTGGAGATCATTGACAAATACCCTGAGCTTAATTCAGAAATGTTGTAGGTCCTCTCTTGTCTGATATACAGTCCTGGCTGCCTAACCTTAGCATAGACTAACGATGGGCATGGCTCTCGATCAGAGAAATGGCAAGTGTCTCGTGGTTGTTCAATACGGTTGAACAACTCTCCCCGCGGGCCAGTGGAGAAATGAGGGGTGAAACTATAAACAGTGCATTTTGCTTTTTCTTAGCAACTGTGCTGCTCAGAATTTCCTAGGAGAGGATTTCAACACTGTGGTAGGAGGTGCTGGTCCTGCTTCTATGTTCCCCTTACTGAGGCTGTCCCCTTTATCATCACCAGCAATAACTGAGGGGGCCCCACTTTTCCTGGCCTCGAAGGGGCTCTGACCGAGTGTAGCTTCTGGGCCGGTTTATCTTAGAAGCTTCTATCACTTTGTCCACACCTCCCATCATACCTCAGTTTCCCTGCCTGTCAGTCTACACTGTGTGTGAAAAAGGGCCTTTGCAGGTTGTGATCAAAAGCTTCAAGTATTTTTCCATGTGTTTGTTTTTTCTTCTCCTGCACCAGGCTCTCTCCTTGAAGGTGCTGTCCTTGAGAGTGACAGCGGCGGGTAGCCGCCTGGCCGGTGCACACCCGCTGAGGCCACGTAACTCCTAACCTGTACGGGCCAGCACCGGAGGGCTGCTCTTCAAAGAAGCCCTTTGAAGTGCAAACATTTCCTTTCCTAAAAAGAAGGGAAATTGAAATGAAAACGTATTGTTCTGTGCAGACAATGTTTTCTTGGATCAAAGGAGGAGCAGGGCTTATAAAGGGCAATTCACAAATTAGACCTTAATGTGGTGCACAGTGAAGGTGTGACTGGGTTAGGTCCACCGCCTGGGTCTGTGAGTTGGTAAGATTGGATTTTCCTTTTTCTTTTTTCCTTAAGGTCCTAAGTCTCGGTTTAGCATTGCTGTATGTAATGTCTCTTGTTTGTGCTTTTATCTTGCGGTAAGCATTTAGAAATGTCTTTTGGTAAATTATGACACCATCCAGGATGGAATATTATGTGACCAATAAAAATGGTGTTTTTCAAAGAACATTTGATCTTATGGGAAAAAAATTTACTTTTAAAGGTGAAAAAAATCTGGATGCAATTTTCCATATTCAGTGTTACCTTCATGAGATATATGTATTTGCACAGGAAGAAAAAATATGCATTTTTTTGTTAAAATTGGACATGTTTTGTTCACTGCTGTGTATGCAGCACTTAAAATAGTACTCAACCAATATTTGTTGAGTGAATATTTTCATAATTAGTAAAACAGTGTATTTTAAAGGAGGAATGTCTTTGAGCTAAATAATATTTTGGCAGGTGGAAAGAACAATAAATTATTCAGGTTTATGTTCTGTTTTGGTACAGATATGTATACATTTTGTATTTTGGTACAAATCATAGATCATACTGTGAATGAGTGGCTCTGATTTTCCTATTTTTGGAATAATCTGATCCTGTTGAAATTTTGGTATTGAATGTTAAATTTTTCCCAGGATTGGTTATTAGGTGTTTTCACCATTGGGGTAAAATTGTAGCATCTTCCCACATAACTCTGTAGCTAATTTACGTCAGACCAGCTTGTCCTGTCTCGTTGAGAATTTTTGCCTGATTTGCCCAGGCTTTCTTATCTTGGGGCATCAGTACTAGAAAGATACACTGGCTGTACGTCATCCTGATTTCTGATTGATAGAATTCTTTAAGAATAGGCGGCATCTCATTCTGAACTGCAGTGGAGGGTAGGTTTGAAAACGGTCCTGGTCTCAGTGATTGTGTGTAGTGAGGAGTGACAGCTGCCCATCCTTCTCCCAGGGGAGGTCACTGTGTTCCTCCTTTGGAAGGACACAGGCACTCAGGTTTCAGAGTTCGGTTAGCAGCCTCTCCACTGTGCCGTCTGCACAGGATTCTGGAAACGTGGTGTTGGAAAGGCTCTCTCTGGGCTCAGTTTGGGGTAGGACTACTGGTACCCACACGCTGGTTCTCAGACTTCATTGGCTGCAGTCTACACTGAGAAAGAAATTTACACAGTGATGAAGCATACACACAGGGACTTACATAATTAGATTAAAATTAGTTTTCATGAAGCAGTCCCCATTCTCATATCTGCAGTGCCCTCTCATAGTTTTTATTCTTTTCTATTGTTTTAAAAGGAAGTCCCAGTGCGGACTTTGCAAGCACTGCAGGCTTGGGCAATGCCAGTCTTCATACCCTCCTGACACCCTGCTGCAGTGTCCTGAATTTCAGGTTCGCTGGACTAGGGCAGGGGAGTAACTCTCTATCCAAACTGGTTTGGACAAAGGCAGCCAAGGGGTAGAGGGATCTTTTCGTAGTGATTGGAGGGTTTCTGGCTGAAGAGGACACGATTCCTTGGGATGATTCCCAAGAAGGCAGATGGGGGCACAGGGCAAGACCTGTGTGGATTCCCGCTGTGCTTTGCTGCTAATGTAGGCCGGGGTAGCTCTGTCCTCAGCTGACCTCATGTGCTGGCATTCTGAAGGTGGCCTGGCCACTCTGTGTGTGATTTTATCAGAGATGCCCCAAATGTTTGTTAATTTCAGCACTTTGACTTTTTAAATTTACTTTATGCAGTGTGATTGGAGGAAGAACTATCTGAAGGGTGAGCCTTCTCTTTCAGAGTTAAGGGTTTGTGGGAAGAAGAGGGAGAAAAGATACCTTATAGAAATAACTACTTTTTGGACTCCTAAGTCTGGATTATAATGGAACAGAGAGTATTGAAAATTTAATATTAGCAATAGCAATTGTATATTAAATAGTTCTCCTTGAAAAGGTTGAATGGATTTTACCTAAATGTAAATCTTGAGAATTGTTTTGAGTATTTTATTTTTTGGCTTAAAAAATAAATATTCTTTAAGTAACAAGTCTGTGTATATAATTCTTAAAATAATTGTAAATCAAGAGAATTGATTCTAGGGAACAAGAACTTAGTGACATAACAGAACTAAAACAAGATAAATTGCCTAGTTTATTGAAATAGTATATAAATATCTGTCCTTATTTCTTGTAAAATTCTTTTATTTACTGTGCTTAATACAAGTGCCTTTATTATAAGAACTCAGAGTCCTTACAGTCTTTTAAAGATGCATCTATAAGTTAAAATATTACCACCATAGTTCTTAGCATTGGACTTGATTTTATGCTGTTAGATGTTGATATTAAGTGAAATGGGATAATCTGTAATAATTGCAGAGCATGTTCCCCAGAAATCTACAACCTCAAATTTTTAGCAACTAGCTTTTTTGTTTTTTTTTTAAACATTTGTTGAAAGACATTTCTTTCTCCCTAGAGGGCAATCTTGGAAGATATTAGGCAAGAACATTCATTAAGTCTTTGAGTAATTGTATTGAACTGGGAAGAATATCTCACTAGTCTCAGAGTTTGGCGCAATCAACATTTTGGAAAACTATCAGACGTAATTTGCCCTAGGATTCAGGCCTCATTACTAAAAGACTCTCCCAGGTTTGTGGTGTGATAAGTCACGGTGAGAACACTGCCACCTTAGGTGTCTTGGGCGATTTTGAGTGGGGGCAGAGGCTGGGGAGGAGAACTCACTCCCCAGGACAAATTGAAAGCGCCTTCCGGTGGCTCCTGGCTGCCTGTTAACTAGCTTGCCTGAAGCAATGCAGTCCTTGCTGAATCCAGAACTGGCTGGAGAGCCTTTGTGTTGAGGGGGAAATTTAGAGTCTCTCAGGGGTGCTAGCTCAGACTCTCCACCACCAAGTCAGGGGTTTCTTTCCAGCGAGGTGTGTGGCTGTGTGTGGAAAGGAAATAGCACTTTGCCGTGGAGAGGTGCTGGGAGCAATGACAGAGGGACAGGGGTGTTGCACCCCCACCCCCAGGCACTGTGGGAGCGAGCAAGACCTGCCCCAAGTTCAAGAGTGATGACTCAGAAATGGCAGGTCCCCCCCCTCTCCTAGAACCGCCCTGCTGCTAGGCTTCCCGGAGCCAACAGGGTGCTAAGGCTCCCTTCCCTTGTGTGGGCAAGGGTAAGGCTTCTTAGAAGTACCAAGGCCTGAGGGCCCTCCCTGCAAGTTCTAGACCTCATTAAAGGCCTGCACCTGCAGATGCAAACGATACACTAATAAAGATCGAAAACCTAGGACAAGACTAACCATGTAGTGTTTTGCTCCTGGAAATGCAGCACACAAAACAGGAGACATTGAGATGTGCTGTGCACACTGGATGAATTCTGTGACAGGCTTCATTGTTCCTGCTCCTCCACCACTATCTAAAAAGCATATTGGTAGATACACACATATGGATCGGATAGACATGGCAAGAGCAACAAGTATTAAGGATGGGGAAAATGAATATATTTAAGTATATATACGTTAAGTAATTTGCATAATATGCATAATGTAATAGTGCCTTTCATATCCTAAAGTCAGACTTCGGGTGTCTTTAAACCATCTAGACAAGTGCTGCATACAAATCCTCCCCTGGGCTCTCCCTGAAGCACAGATGTGATTCCATAGGTCTGGGGCAGGGCATTTTTAAGCAGCCCCCCAGTATCTCTTAGAATAACTGGCATCTCTAAGACTGCTGGGGCCTGGAACTAGTGAGGAGAGGCCACGCCACCCACTGACTGGCCCACGTGCTCCCTGAGGACAGGGCCTGGGCCCATTCGTCCTGCTGGCTTCTTTGTCTGGAGCAGTGCCTGGTGTTGAGTTGGTGCTCAAAAGATACCTTTCAGGAATGAATGCAATTGCTGTCCCAGCTCCCATTTACTTTAGTGCCTTTGGGATGGGCAGGGCGTGGGACCCTTTCGTGTATGAATTCCTGACCAGCCTGGTTATCTGTTTGCAGCCACGAGCAGATAGGAAGCGACAGGCTAGACTGTGTAGGTGGGGCCCCAACTGTGGGGAGAACTGATAGCTGAGGCTGTGGCAGTGAGGAAGGGGGCAGAACTGCACAAAAAGAGAGGCAAGAACTAACTAACCACTGCGATTTGGGATGCTTAAGCCGAGTGGCCAGCAGCCCTCCCCATTTCAGGAGGTTTCTGTGTGGGACCATCTGCAGCTCTGTGCCTCAGTGTCCCCACTTGAAAAGTGGGGAAAGTAAAAGTCTCTACTTTGTAGGCTGTGTTGAGGATTAAATATATAAAATGAGTTTAGAGCATTGCCCAGTGTTCAATACATGTCAGCTATAATTAGGATTGGTGTAAAAAAAGTTAAGCTTCAGCCCTCAGGGAGCTTCCTGCCAGTGAAACATCCCCTTCCAGAGGTCGCACATACACGTGTTATTACTTTGCCAGTAAAGGAGTAGGTGTAAATGCGGTGACGCCTCTGGAAGGCTGAGGAGTGACACAATGGGCTCAGGAGAAGTTGCTACTTGTTCTCTCTTACTAGTCAGGAAATTCTTAACGGAAGAGGGGAATGTCAGGAGCCTTGTAACTGAGGGTCAGGGTGGGGGAGATGTGCGCAGCACGGGCATGGAGGTGCCAGGGCTGGGCAGAAGGTGGTGTCCCAGTGTCCCCTGCTCGGAAGGTCTTAAGCTGGGATACCACTTCTTGAGGTGGTGGGCCCACAGGGGTTTAGGTCCCTTTGCAGTTTAATTCTGTTCGGTTATGAAGAAGTTTTAGGAATGGATAGCAAAAGGTAACAGGTGCTCAGGGTGGGTCCCACCCAGCTGCAGGATCCCAGAGGTGCTGGACACAGCTGAGGGGGGCTTGTCTTTGAATAGTCAGGGAAAAACTTGGCTGCATTTGACAATTAGCCAATTAAAAGCTCTGTGCCTAGTACATATTTGCATAGGGAAATTTAGAGTAAGAAAGAAGGCAACATAGATCAGTCTCTCAAAAAGCTTGGAAGTGGTTGGTCCTATTTCCCCATGTTTCACTGCAAGTGCTGGGAAAACATCCAAAGTCCTCCAAATGCCTCGCTAAATGGTATCCTTGTACCTTCCCACAGGGCCAGGAGGGATGTCCAGGAGGGGGTAGCTAAGGGAATGGAGTGTTATTCAGTGGGATGTTATTTTCAGTTTTGCCACGTTGTCTGATTCATTAATTCACGTGGTCATTCATAGGCTTTCTGTTAAGTAGTAATATAGAAGCATCATTTACTTTTTTCTTTAGAGATTGGGTCTTGGGATTACATCTGTAAAAAACTGAACCAAGACTGACCTTCCCAGTAGGCCTTTAGGTGGTGGTGGTGATGGCAGGGTCAGGGCACGGTGGGGACAGGCTGGGCCCGGTACCTGTGCCCTTTGCAAGCTTCTGCAGCTGGCACTCTGCATGTACTGCCTTTCTGAAATCCCACAGTGGCATTTTTTCTATGGGAAAGGTTTTATTTATGGCACCTCATGTACCAATGTAGTGGATACCTTGCAGTCACCTTTTTTACTTTGTTCAGTCTCTAGAAACTTGTACGTTGTTTATTCATCTCACCAGGCATTAAGATGAGCAGTGCCTCACTTGGTGAAACTGCAGTTGGGCAGGGGAATAACCACCCTGTTTTTCAGCAGCCATCACCTTGGCAGAGAGGGAAAATCCATCAGCTGAGGGGCCTTGTCCTTACCGCCCAGCAGAGCAGCCAGGTAAGGAAGTGAAGACATGCTTAAGGCGTGGAAAAGGCCTATAAAGGCGAAGGTTATGGCACCCAGCGCAAGCTACCCTCCCCATGTGTGTTTGTGGATTGTCTGAACATGATGGGCTGACTTGCAAATTTGGGAATGTTTATTATGAATGTGCCAGCAGGTCAGATGTGAAGTGGGAGGAGCATGACCTCTAATGAGGCTTGATGAAAGGGGGTTAGAGTCCTTTGTCCCCTGCTCCCAGCCACCTCGGTCCTCCTGGGGAATCATCATAGCCTCCTCCCACTGTGTCCCCAGGCCTGCCTCCTCCTCAGCGGCCTAGACGTGGTCCGAAAGTCCGGAGGCCTGCCTTCCACTGGCCTAGCCACATACTGATGTGATCCGGACAGGACAGAGCACGCAGGCCGTGCTTTTTGCTTTTGGATTCAGAAGTGGTTGGTTAAGATACCCTCTGGGGGGTTTTCTGGCCCTGAGCAGGAAACTGGTGACATTCCATGATTATGGAGCCACTGAAGAACAACACAAACAACAATGGTTTGGTGTCCACATTATTAAAGTGTATTATGAGTGGGAACCGTAGTAATCTGACGTGGTAGAAGACAGAATGTGTTGGTGTTAGGATGATGACAAAGGTTTTGATCGAGAAGTGTCACTTTGCCTGTATCAGCTAAGGAATGTGGAGTGGGGCAACTAGTGCCACCAGAAGGAGCAGACGGGCTCTTGTAAAAAAAAAAGAAGCATCTGGTGACCAGCGTCCACACAGTGCACGGACTTGCACCACATCCCAGCATTACTCCAGAAGGGCCTGTGCTGGTCTGAGGAGGGTGTCTTCTCAGTGCACCCTGGGAAGAGTGAGCACTTGGAGATTGACGCCCTGTGTGTGGGTGGATGGTCCCCCGCAAACGAGGGCAAGAACTCCGAGTGGGGCAGCCGGGGCACCTGGGCAGCAGCCTCCTGTGACGTGGCGTGGCCCCTGTGGAGGTTGTGCAGTGTTGGGCTGGGCCATGAGAGGTTTCAGCCCTGAACTCAGCAGGAAGGAAGCTGGAGGGAGGATGTTTTCAAAAGGATCAGCCAGCCATAGACAGCAGAGTATATGCAGGCCCCATCAGAGGAGAAAGCAGGCAGCTTGTCTGTGCTCACCCACCCACCGTGAGCTTAGGGGGAGGCCCCTGGGGCAGTGTCAGAGCCCAGCGAAGGCAGCTCCAGACGGTGACACCCAGAAAGAGCCATCTTCTGCCAGGATATCCTTCACAGCGTTGTTGCTTCTACTTCTCCCCCGCCTCCTCTCAGAGACACACTTCTCTGTAGCCGAATAAAGAAAAAGGTGTTATTAAAGGTGTGAAAGACAAGGAAGGTTCTTCCTGCTACCAGGTACCACCTGTGGAGAAAAGGACAAATGTGACTCTTTGTAAGTTTGCCGCTTTTGATGGGCTGTGACAGGGACCCAGTACAGGGGTGTTGAAGGATCAGATCTTTGTTGGTGGGGCCTCAGGGTGCACAGAGCACCTGACGTCCAGGAAGAAATAGCAGTGCCAAGCGGATGGTCCCAGCTGCGTGTTGCTCTCTGCTCAGGAACAGCCTCCCTTCTGCGGCTACTCCTCAGCCTTCACTGCATTTGGGGTAGACTACCCTGGAGGCAGACAGTGGGGCCCCTGGCACCTTGCAAGGGCCTCAACTTCAAGGAGCTCCTTCAGGGCATCTGCCCAAGGTCCTGTAGATTTGCCTAAGCAGGCAGGACCTGGCTGATGACAGAGCTCTCTGACTTAGGTATGCAGATGTGCCTATATAAAAGTAACGCGCCCTGGCATTGAGCAGGGTGCAGCGCACACGCAGCTGTGCCATCAAGTTCATGTGAGGTTCAGAGGAGGACAAAGGATGGCAAATAGTCAGATGTGCAAAAAAGACTTCGATTGTACGGCTCAAGTTCAGATGTCTTAAATATCTGCTCTCTGGACAGAAATCCGATAAAGGTTGTGTTACAGAAGAGGGGAAATTTCTAGTCTGCAGGTCCCGAAGAAGCCCTTGCTTGTTTGGGGGTGAGAGAGGGGGAACCGCAAGCCTTGGGACTGCCCAGTCTGGCAATACCATGAGAAAGAGGTGTGATCGGAATTTAAAGCCCTGCAGGCCCTGACAGGGTGAGCCACAGATCGATCCACCAGTCTGAAAGTCAGAGCTGGTCCCTTGTTAGAACCTTCGAATGTCTTAGAATAAATAAAAAGCACATAGTGCTTACCACAGCTGGTAACAACAGACAGAACCGGAGGGCGTGGAGGCAGAAAAGGGAAGTGAATTCAACATGATTAATAGCTGCGTGGCACATGGGAGCCAGGGATGCTCAGGGTTTATCAGGAATCTCTTGAAAATGTTGTCACGAGAAAAGACTTCTCCGAAGACAGGATTCGTGGTCAGGGGAGACCAGGTTTGATCAAGATGTGATTTCTTTTGTTCTTGGCTATCTAAATCTGGACTGTGTGGTATTTCCGAAAGGAGCAGGACAGACAGACTTGGTGCCTAAGACACCCATCCACGTGGTCTTGTTTACAGTATCTGTTGGTCATTGTGAAGCGAGTTGCCCCAAGGTGGACACAGCCCTCTGGCCTGAAGTAGGAGTCCCCTCTTGGGGCCAGATTCCAGGAGATGCCCCTGCTCTCTCCAGGCACCCTCTTCTGCCCTGTCTTCCCTTGCTGGGCACTTCAGAGAGCCACGGCCCCTGCGCACTGCTGCCTGCAGCTAGTGCCCTGGTGTTTCTCGAGCTGCTCTATGCCTTCTGCAGCCTCTCTGACCCCTGGTGGGGTGCTGGCATGCGGCGCCCTGCTCTGACCGGCCCTGACCCAGCTGTGTGTACAGAGTC
The DNA here is from genome assembly GCF_030020395.1 of Manis pentadactyla. Taxonomy (NCBI): domain Eukaryota; kingdom Metazoa; phylum Chordata; class Mammalia; order Pholidota; family Manidae; genus Manis; species Manis pentadactyla. The sequence goes on from NC_080020.1 coordinate 9,179,986, forward strand.
AGAGCCGGAGTGCAGCCCGGCTGGGGCCGAGGAGGAAAGCCCGGGACACCATCAGGGGCAAAGAGAGGGTGGTCAGCCCTGGGGAGAGGGTGGCTGCGGAGAAGACCCAGGGGAAGGGAGCCTTCAGCCCCGTTGACTGTCAGTTTCATTGCCTGTTTAGCCAAAGCAGGCCCAGGCAAAATAAAGACTGCATTATGTATAGAATTTTAATTGGCCTTGAATTTCACTGTCAAGAATTTGTGCAGTTTCATATTGGCATTTACATTTAGATAATGTAAAAATGAGCAATGGAGAGAACAAGGCGCCGCCAAGGCCGCTCTGACCCAGAGCTGCCTGGGTCGAAGTGGGAGGAGCCTGGGCTCCGGTGCGGGCAGACCTGGCTTCCGGCTCTGGCTCCAGCACTGACCGGGCACAGGGTTCCACTCTGAGCCTTGCTCTCCTCCTCCTTCAGATGGACCCCACCTGCCAGGGTCTGAGAACCGAGCAGGCAGCCTGGCCTTCGCACTGCACACTGGACAGTTCAGTTGGGCAGTGCATGTCAGCTCCTTTGTAGTTCATGCCTCAGTTTTCTGTTAACTTTTTAATGTTGGTAGAGATGGTGCATCTGTTGTCCAGAAAGACCACACACAGTGCACTCATCTAACAAGCTTGGTCAGCAGATGAACAGGTAAGGTCAGCACAGGTGCAGCCGACGGCCCGGGACTTCCCAGCTCCCTGCCAGCTCCGATGTTCTGCAGTTCTACGATGTGTAAGTTTGATTTGAAATTGGTATTGTTGGTGTCAGCCTGTAGAACATAGGGAGAATTTTGGACCCCAGGAAGCAATGATACAATGCAAGTGACTGACCCCAATTTTAAGACCATGTCATTTGCATGACCTAATTATGTGCTATTAGAAAATTGGCCAGTTTTACCTGTCTGGTTCTTTCTACCTGCAGAAAGCATTTCATTTCTTGACTCTGCCAGTCCCGTGTGTTTATGCTCTTGCTCACAAGATCACTAGGCGACGTTGAACATTAACAACATTTGGTGAAAATTAAAAATGAAAAGTTTATTTCAGCTCGGAATGGGGAGCTACAGGCTGATAGGTCCCTTCTAGGAAGTTGCAAGGCAGTTGGCAAGTGACCAGCGCTGGCACTAGGGTCACCCGTGTGAGGACAGAGAGAGATTCCTTTGGGCCAAGTTAGAAACATTAGTTCTAAGAACATAGAGTCCATTTGAAATGTAAACTTTTGGCATGAAAACCCTTTGGTTTAATTTGTACATGAACTCGCTTTTAGTCTTTTAGCTCCATCATAAAGTACCTAAAAGTCTAGCATCAGAGCATAGCATTTTTTAAAAATGCCAACTAATAGCATATCCAAAAGCTAAAATAAATAGTTTTCACTCTGTCCAGGTGCAATTTGTAAATTCTAACTTTAGGGTCTTTTAGCAGAAAGAAAATTTCACAGTAGCAAAGCACATAAAGGGTTCTTATTTAAAAATTCAAAATATACTGGGGGTTTATCCTGAGTTAGATACAGTATGCAATGCTCCTTTTAAAAATATATGTTGCCCTCTTTTTTTGAAGTTTGTTGTTTTGGTAAGGCGTCTGGGATTTCTTCCAGCATAGATCAAGGGAAATTGGTGCAGGGTTGAATAACACTTTTATGTATAAATAAGAAAATTGTATTCTTAGATGTTTGTTTGGTTAAGCTCTCCCATAACTTAAGAACAGTTACAACAGTTAAACAAAAGAGCACAGAAAAAAATGTGTTCTGAACTAGATCTGCTTTAGTTTGGGAAGTGGTAGCCCTTCTTCTCTGCGTTCTTTATGTGAATCTTAACATGTGCTTCGACAGGCAGAATGGCAGGTGTTTTTGTTTCGTGGCTTGGTTTAGGCCCAGCGGAGACCCTTGAGATTTCTACTACTGACAATCTCAACTGACAGATGGTCAGAGAGCAAAGGCTATTAGCTCCTGTGGTGAGTGCCATGAAATGTTAAGATTTACCCTAGACTTTCATTTTTAATAGTGATCTAAGACTTCAAATTCTTTGAGAAGTGTAGTATTCATTCATTCAACAAATACTGGCTGGGTGCCTGCAGGCACTAGCGCCAAGGTGCCAAAGTACTTGCTTTTATGGGGCATACCTCCTTGGGGTTCTCTGCACCATTTCTTCATGATTAGGCTACCTAGAGAGAAAGTGAGCCTCTTACCAGCTATTTTCATCTAAAAACTAAGCCCCTGCTCTTACACTAAAATTGCTCACAATTGCATCTTTTTCTTTAGGTAATCTAACAATCTGTCATTAGTCATCACCCCGTTGTGTCTCTGAAATATGAAGTATTTGATATGGTTGGCCATTCCCTTTTCCTACGGCTTCTCTTCTTTTCTTGTCTGTTGCTTCCTCCGTGTACAGTATGTGAAGGGCGTGCGTAGCTCTCACCGCAGGTCTTCTGCAGAAATGCCTTTGTAGAGTGGCAGCCTGGAAGTCATCAGGGCTGAGGGTCAGCGGCAAGGAGGAGGTAGGGTGGGGGTGAGGTGTTCAGGCCTGAGCCATCAATGCCAAGCTAGAGTTGCCAGATTTTGCCCTAAGAATACTGGATGCCCAGTTAAATTCGAATTACAGATGAACAACAGATAGTTTTTTAGCATAACTTTTTTATACCAACAAGATTGTTTGTTGGCAATATGTGGGATATAATTATGATACATTTGGGGTATATGTACACCAAACCATTATTCATTGTTCACATGGAATTCCAGTTTAACTGGGTGTCCTATATTTGATCTGGCAGCTCCGTGCCAGGGTCCTGTCTAGGCCCTCTGTGTTTTGGCTCCTGGCACACTTTGAATGGTGAGGGTGTGTCTTCAAGGAGACACACCATGCTACGCTCCTTCCTTCACTTCAGAGAAATCCATCTGTTTTAAAGTTGCTCTTTTTCCCCGTCACCAGTGTGACACTTCCTTCTTTGGATCCACAATGTGGTTGTTCCTGCAGTTCTCTATACTCTCCCAGAGGGCTCTCTCCCTGTCAGCACTGACCTCTGCATGAGCCCCAGGCACCGGGGAGTCTTCATTTCAGATTCTCACATACCCTCCCGCTTGCCGGACATTTCCATGCATTCTGGACACAGGACGTTTTGACATAGTTTTTTGATCTGAGGATATTTTGACTCCGTTTGTGAATAAAACTGTGTTATCAGCAGTATCATTGCAATAGAATTTTTGAGGAAAACATTTCTCTGAGTGGACTTCAGCTGAAGTCATAGAGCATAGAAAACACCATCTAAATTTTGCATTTTTCTGAAACTATTCTCATTAGGGTAAATTATTTTCCATTCCAATTTTCAGGAATGGTGTTCTGCATTTATCAGCCATTTATCCACAGCAGGTTTTGCTGACTTCACCTTCTGCAGCTGTTTCTCGTGGCAGTTACTCCTTGCAAGTCCAGTTTTCCTAGATCAAATTTTGCTCATTTGAATTTTTGCCATATTCGGTTGGCCTTTGTCGGTTGTGTGTAGGAGCTGTTTCTAGTTGGTATGGTCGGTGAGCTGGTTCACCAGAGGGACCCACCACTGGTGTGTTGTGTTGCTAATGAGCTGCTTTTATATGCTGCCAATCACGTGGTGTATTAGGAACCGGAGCAGTGGGGGAATGGTGGAGACCCGCTGGCAGGGTCCCAGGGGCGGCCTCCAGTCTCACCCACCTCCAACTCAGTACTTCAGCCCTGCAGGTGGGATTTGCCGCCCAACTTGGCTTTCCTTGACCTTACTTCTTTATAAATCCTCAGTCTCCCAGTCACCCAGGCTTGAGATTTTGGAGTTGTCTTCGTCTCACTGCCATCTCTTGCCTCTGATGGTCAGTGGCCTGTCGGATCCTTCCTCCCTTGCTGCCACATCTGTCTTCTCACTTTCCTTTCCAGCCCCTCTGTCCTGTCGCAGTAACTGCGTGGTGGCTGCCTTCAGCTCCCCAACCCTGTTTCTTTCTGAAATCCTCCCTGTGTTCCCTCTGTACCCTCTTTCTCTGTGTCCTCTCTTCCCTGTTACATTACAAGCCCCTTGAGGGCAGGGACCACACAGCCTTCCCTGCCCCCTGCGGTTCCTGTGTGTGCATGCGATGCGGACACAAAGTGAGGAGCTCTCTGAGGAAGGACTCCAGCCCTGTCCTGAAGGGCTGGTGGTCCGGCTGCCCTGGACTCAGGTGTGGCTGGCAGGGGCTCAGGCGGCTCAGCGGCGGTGCCCTCCCCGCCTGTGTCACACACCCCGCAGGTAGCCAGCCTCAGCTCTGGCTGCTGGCCAGCCAGCCGGCATCCTTCCCCATGACATTTCACGTTGACCTTTCCTTTGAAGATACGTTTCGAAGCAACACTGCACACATAAAGGTCAACAAGGAAGAGTGGATGATCCGCCGACAGAAATGTGAGTTAAAAGGCAGGATATGAGGCTGCCTGATAGATCCAGGTTGGAGGGGATGAGCGGAAAACAAATGCCCTAAAATTATTCTTTAATCATTTGTCTTCAGAGACGCAAAGTGAGACATGGAAAACAAACATTTCCATCCAGTGTATACACAGTTTGGCAAAACAAATAACTGGGCTTTGTGAACACCCAGACCTCCTGGAAGGACGAAAGCTGCCTCTTAACTGGGCATTCTTTTTCTGCCTGAGCTGAGAGCCGAAGAAATCAGAGAAGCTGCCCCCATGGTAGCACAGGTGAAGCAAAGCATTTCATTTTCTAAGTGAAAGCGAAAACTTCCAAATTTGACCCAAGAGCCAAACAGGTGAAAAAGCCTGTGGATGCGCTGGGTTCCCAGGGGAGTGACCCATGGTCTGCACCACATGACCTCACTCTGAGAGGAGGCACTGAGCAGTTCTGGGCCCTAAACAACCTGCTGTTCTGCGAGGGCTTTGGTCACTGCTGGTCCCCCCACCTCCCCCTCCAACACACACAGCAGAGGACAGAGGTCATTAGCTCTACAGAAACTGGGGTATTTGAATATTTAAAAATAAAAATCAGCGGTTAAAACAGCCATTATTAATTGTGGGTGTATATATATTCATAGATTTTATGTAGGTTAAATTTTTAAGAGTTTTAAGTCAATTTAAATATTTCTAGGCGACAGCCCTCAAGTCTTCTACTATCTGAATTGGTGAAAACTGAAATAAACAATAAACTTGTTTTTCTAAGCTGTACATTTGTATATATAGTGCTTTGTCATTTACAGAATACCTTCATAGAATAAAAACACAGTTATTTTTAGCACCTCCTTAATCTTCAGAGCCCTTTGGGAGTTGGCTATTAATATCTCTTACAGGTTAAGAAACTCCTGGTAATAGCAGACGTCACCTGCTGTGTACCAGGTGCTGTCCGGTGCATTGCATATATTAATTCATTTGAATCTCCCCCAAACTCTGAGGTGGCTATTACTATATTCCTCATCTTGTAGAGGGAAGAAAGGAAGTTCAGAGAAGTTAAGTAACTTGCCTGCCGTATTTTGAGTCCAGTTTCATCTAACATTTTAACCTCTATCTTGCGTCTCTTGTTTCTTGGTTTTTATAGTAGGGAAGAGGCTGGGAGGGGGTGGGGAAGTAATAGGTGAAGTAAGGGTCATCATCCTAGTTTTCAGATGGTAAGACTGAAACAGAGGAGTTGAGTGACTTCCTGAGATCCCACAGCCAGGGACAGACAAGGTCTTCTGATTCCCATCAGATCACCGAGCAAATAGAAAATGGGACATGAGAAAAAAATTTTCCATTCCACGTGCTCTTTCTTCAACAAAATCAATAACGTAGCTTGATGGGAGTTGCAGGCCTTCCCTGCCAGGTGAACTTTCTGTGACATAGAAGCATCTTGAACACACCTGCCCAGGGATTCACACTGAGGTAGGAACTGCTGGATATGTTCACATTATAGGCCAACCCAGGCAATGTGACTGTGTGGACAAGGCCACAAGGGAGTTTCTGTGTTAGGTCAGGAAAATTTCTGCCCCTGGGCCCAGCCTTTTCTTTTAACCTGATTTGTGTAATGTGAGTGGCTGCGGACAGAGCGGATGGCGGCCTTGCTGTGCTCACCGGCAGGGCTTGGTCACCCGCAGAGGTGGATCCTAGCAGGGAACTGGCTGAGTAAAAGAGGTTCAGGCCCACTCCCGTGTCAGCCATTGAGAGCTCTCATCAGCACCACTGAGACTCTCTGAGGCCATTTTCTCATTTATAAAATTAGTGTTGCTGCTTTTCTATGCATGTGAAAGACCGAGCACGTGTCTGTGGCATACCAGTTGCTCAGATTTTATTAAAATCAGTGGAAGAGTTTTAAAGAATACATTTTTATAATGCAGTGTGTTGCTATAACTAGTTTTGTTAATCTCTGGGCATTTTTGAGATTAAGGTAGGCATGGGCAGCTTGGGAGCTGATTGCTTTAATGGAGGAGAGCAAATCACGAGGTGGTCTAAGGCCCCATCCTGCTTAGCGGTTATGTAATAGAGGCATTGCACTTGGAGGGGGCCTGGGCCCGCTTCCTGGGGCATCAGCGGCTGCAGACATCCAGAGCTCCCTGCCTCTGAGGCTGTCGCAAGGAACAGATGGCACTCTCGTGCTGGGTGATGTGGGGTGCACTTAATAAAGTGACGCTTTCTAGCAAAGGCAGGTGCAGGGTGGAGGAGTGGTCTGATAGTGTAACTAGCCTGGTGTGGTGGCGGTGGGTCCCCTGAGCAGCCCAAGCACCCTGGGCCTGGGGGGTTGGAGAGGATTGACCACAGCTGGCTGTGTGGAGGGTGGTCTTCCATCAGAGGGGCCTCCTTCCCCTCCTCCTGGTGCCCAGAGAGCCCGGGATGCACAGGCATAGGTGAGCCTCAGCATAGTGGAGGGTGGAGGCTGGTTCTGGGGGCAAACGGAGGAGGTGATTTGGGGCATCAGAGAACAGACAGGTTAGAAAGTTGTGCAGCCTCAACATTTTGGGTTGCTTTAGATAAATTAAAGCAAATGTAATCAAAATGATTGGACGGAGGCCCACTTTGAAAGCGTTTAAGCTGGTGGCTTCTTTGGTAAAATTCCTTTAATTACTTAGAGGCCTGAAGACTTGTATCAAGTACTTCTGAGTCATTCAGTGTATTTGGACTTCAGTTGCCTCATTGGTAAAATAAAGGTACAGATTACATTAGGACTTAGCACAGCTGATCTGTAAAGGGCCAATAGCAAATATTTTAGTCTTTGGGGGCCGCATAATTTCCCTTTTTCTCCTCTTCCTCTTTTTAAAAATGATTTAACACAAACTTAACAGTAAAATCCACTTGTAGCTTGTGGTCAATGCAAAATGGGCCAAGTGCCATAGTTTGCCAACTCATGGACTAGATGTTTGTTTCCCTGAGCTCACCGTGTTGAGCTCTGGGTGCATGATGATTTTAGGGAGTGCACAAACATTTTTATCTTAAAATGTTAAATTCTAACTAGAAAAAAATAGATGTCTGAGGCATCCAGAGCTCACTACCCTTTGGGGATGGCCATTAGGCCCCTGAAGGAAACAGATGGCATTCTCATTGGGTAAGGGGGCTGAGTTTAATATCCGAATCCAGATACTTTTGGTAGTGTTCCATTTATGAGAGTAATACAGTTTTCTAAAAAAAATCATGAACAGGCAGATTCTTTTTAATGAACAGCATTGTAAACAATAGCAAGCCTGTGACACAGATAGCAAAAGCTCACGAAGAGGGTATGCAAGTACCTGGCTTGGAATGTATTAGGTTGTCTCATAATTCCTTCCCAGGATGGACATTCCTTGGTTATTTCCTACTTCAGATGTAGCCTGTTGGGACTGTTTTGCATAGATGAAAATGTTCTCAAGAAGCGCCTTAAGAGGATCCTGTGTGTAAATGTAGAGGAGAAATGGTTTAGAGGAGAAAAGAGGACAGAGCCATAAAGTGAGAGCTAACTGATAAATGGCAGGTGTGTGCAGTGCCCCGCCTGCTTTGACCCCCTCCTGGCGGGGAAGCATCCCCTAATTGGGAGCCCTTTGGAGCCATAACTGCTCCCTTCGCATTACATTTCCCTAGCTGTGTTCCTTTGTAGAACTGTAGGGACACAGCCAACAATTTAGCCCCAGGAGAACAAATTAAGTCTGTTAAAAGTGCAGACATTCAGAGGCCAAGGCTTGCAAGTGCTAGCCTGATTTAATTCCCTTTGGTAACAACTGGGCTGACCACATCCAAGCCTCATGTGTCTTCATAGGCTTCTTCAGAGCGGTCACACTTTCGGGCAGCATGGAGTGGGCTGACACCAACGTGCAGGTAGATGTACCTAGAGCTCGTAAATGCCCCGGAGAGCAGCATGAACTCACCTGCCAGGTGTGCCTTGGCAGACAAAAGGCTGTGGACCAAGCCTCGTGAACATTCCGAACATTCAGTTCAGGAAAGATCCCAAAATTTGCCTCCCATACATTTTTCCTTCCAATTCCCTGAGTTGGGCATGTCTTTTTCCTGACTCACTGGTTATTTATTTGTCCTGGTAGTGAACCTTAGTAGTATTAGGAAATAGTATGCTAGCCCCGAGACCTTATTAAATTTTTTACTACCTGATGATCTTTACTTCTGATTACCTTTTAAAACCTTTCCATTTTCTGGCAGGTCCCGGACCATATTCACACATATGGTGCGTTCCCTCTCCCCTGTGCCCTGCTTGAGCTAAAAGCTTAAGTAAGTATATTATTTAAGCCAACAGATGCTGCACTGTTCCTCAGTTTTATTATTCAGTGCCCTGTCACATGAAATATTTAAACTATGCATTAAAACTGGAGCTTATGTTTGCAGTGTAACAATGTCAGATGAAGCAGTACTTGTAGGGTAGGTTTATTAAATAGAAGTTAATTTCACATTCACAAAACTCTCAAAGCAAAATGACTGTTACATATAGTAAATGGCTCTGCAAATAGAGTGGAGATCTTCTTAACAACTGCAGCCAGAGCTGTAATTACTGATTTTGGAGGAGAGATCATAGAATTTTGACTTGAAGAAGAATTAAAGTATGTAGGAGAATGCTGCTCTAGCAGTGGAACTTGAACGGAAGTTCTAGAAGCTGCCCAAGCACTGTTAATAGAGAAAACATGCTTGTGAATTGGGCACCTCTTAGCTTCTTTTTTCTTTTTAAACAGCTTTATTGAACATAATATAATACCATAAAGTTCATCCATTTGAAGTATAAATTCAAGGGTTTTCATTTATCCACAGAATTAGGCAACCATTACTGCAATTTTAGAACATTTCATCACTCCTAAAAGGAAATCCGAACGCATTAGCAGCCACATTCTCTCTTCTCCATCCCTACCCCAGCCATACGTAGGCAACCGTTAATTTACTTTCTGTCTCTATTTAGGACATTTCGTGTAAATGGAAGAACACAGTATGTGACCTTTTGTGACTGGCTTCTTTCACTTAGGGTACATATTGTCTTCAAGGTTCATCCATGTTGCAGTGTGTGTCAAAATTTCCTTCCTGTTTAAGGCTGAACAACACTGCATTGTATGGATAGAGCACCTTTTGCTACCCATTCATCTGTTGATGGGCATTTGGGTTGTTTGACCATATTTTGGCCATTATGAATAATGCTGTTATCAACATTTGTATACAAGTTGTCATGTGGACACGTGCTTTTATTTATCTTGGTTATGTATCTAGGAGTGGAATTGGTGGCTTTAATTGGTCTGTTTAATTTTTTGAGGAGTCTGTTTTTTTAATTGCAAGTTTTTAAAAATTAAATGTATATTCCAGTGGCTTTAAGTACATTCACATTATTGTGCAATTCTCACCACATTCTTCGTGGGTTTTGATGACACAATTATCACTGTCTCCTGGGCCCCAGAAAGGGGAAGTAACCTTGACTTTGACTTGTCACAGAGGCGGGCTGATTATCTAAGTCGCTGCCCTTTGAGAGCTAGGGTAGGTGAAGGGCCTTTGGCTCCAAACCACGGGGTCTGTTTCTGCATAAATGCCGCTGCTTTTTAAAAATCATTGGTTAAGAGGGGAACAGGGAGTGTGGGAAATGGTGAGGTGGGCTATTGCCTGCATTCTGGGGAGAGCCCACTGGGTGTGTTGGAGTGGCACTTTCCTTCCCAGGCACCACTACAGGGCATACAGTGCGAGCACAAGAGACTTATTTTCCTAGTGGAACGACAGATCTACCTGGGCCTGGGCGGCAGCTGTAAAGGAATCCTGGGTGTAAAGAAGAATGGATTCTATTTACTGAGTCTCAGGAGAGTGTACCAGTGTGGGACCAGAATGAGTGTGTGTGTAATTTTATGGGAAACCATTGCAGAGCTGGAAGAAATCTTGTAGCAGGTTGGCCTAGACTGCAGACAGCAGTTTCCTGGCTTCCCTGTGTCTGTATAATACGTCACTGCCTCACTGGCAAAGACTATTTTTTATTAAGCCCTTTGGGGCTAAGTCACTGGCAGACAGAAACATCAAATGCCCAAATTCAGGGCAGGCGTCCGCAGCTCATTAATGAGTTAATTCTTTTAAAACATTGACAAACCATGTAATTAAGAGCCGATCATTCACACGTCAAATAATTCTTCACTTAAACTGTAGAATTTCTTTAAATAGCAGCTTCTCTGGCTGCAGTTATCTATATGTGTAACTCATTAGCTATTTGGCAGAGAAATTTTAAAATGCCAGCTAGGAGCCAGTGCAGTTGAAGAACAGTATGAAGTGAAGAGAAAGTATTTCTGAAATTATGTCACTTATTCAGAGAAAGTTTCCAAGAACTTAATTATTTTTAAAAGTGTTTAGTATGTTTTTATGCATACTTTTAATCTGTCATCATTTTTTAAACCATTCTGTGAGTTCCTCAGTAGTTCCCTCACTAGAGAAGTAAGGACATGGAGATTATTTAGCTGGTCAGTGGTTGAGTGGGTATCGAAACCAAAGTCGTCTTCAAAGCCTTTGCCCCTGGTCCCATTGCATTTTACTGCATTTTACTGTATTTGCTAAGTCAGAGGATTATCTTTGTGTCTAATTAAAGTTTGACTGTAATGAAATTATGGCTCATTGCCGTGAGGGACCTATTATAAATCTCATGTAGAGTTTTAGTAGTAGTAAAAATAATGGGGCATCAGAGTGGATTTAGAGTTAGATACACTACGGTTTGAACTAAGGCTCTGCTTTGTAACTACTTTATATAGCTGGCTTTCCATATGGGAAGTGGGTGTAATAGCTGTATAGACTTCAAAGGCTCGGTTTGACTATTAAATGAGATTACACACATACAGTGCCTTAAAGAGGGCACGGGTGCATAGTGGGTGTTTAATATAAATGCTTATTAATATTGTCACTAGGGATGTACCTGACTTCATATGTGTATTTACTGTTGCTGGACCAGGGGTAGAATCCTGAGAATAGTTGGTATTTAAAGTGTTGGGAGGAAAATGACTGAATGGAAAATCACTATATTCTCCCATCCCGTGCCTTCCCGCAGCACGAGCCCACCCTTCCTCTTTCAACCCACTATTTTCCTGCCCTAATCATTTTTTTCTTTTACTGTCTGAGAAGTTTCTGTATCAGGTGGCGTGTTAGTCCCTTCCAACTCTCAAAACTTATGATTTCATTTCTCATTCCCAGGCATTGTAAAACAAGGGGTTCACTGCTCAGGGGCAGGCAGAGCGTTTCTGAGAAAGAGGCTGCCATCCTCAAAAGCTGAACAGGGCCTCAGCTTTGTGCCTTCTCAGAACCACAAAGCAGAGGCATCCTTCCCACTTAAACTTGGAAGTGGGGTATATTTCATTGCCACTATAAAGTGGCAACTGAATTTCTATCCGAGTCGCGTTGCTCAGGCACTCTGAGCTTCTGCGTCTCATCTATGGGATGGGATGAGGCATTTTTGGGAGGCATGTGTGCATAGGAGGCTCCAGGAGGCCCCTGGCCTCCCTCCTTCTCACATGGCCGATCTCTGTGCTCCTACAGAGCGAATGAGCCTCATCCAGTTCTGCAAGACATCCGCTTCACTCTCAGAACTGAGAAAGAGTGAGATTTCTCACAGGTAAGATTTCTAAGTGAGGCTTGTCTCAGTCCACACTACATTTTCAGGTCCTTTTTCCTGCACCCACTTGCCTCTTAGTTCTCCAGGGACTGAGGTTCTCCAGGGATGAGGAAACAAGGTTTCGCCTTCTCGTGAGACATGGTCATTTGCGGCCACTATTTGTAGTTTTGTGCTCTGAAATAGCAAGACATTATTTAAGAATAATTTTTAAACCAGATCACTTAAAAAGAAGTCTGCAGAACGCTGTGTAGCCCATAGTTTCACAGCATAAGGTAAGTTTTCTCCACGTGGGTGTGCTGAGTAATTCTCTGGTGTGGGGGCTGCCTGGGCATTGTAAGATGTCCCATGGCATCCTTGACTTCTCCCCACTAGGTGCCAACACTGCCATTCCTCAGTTGTGACAACCAAAAATGTCTGTAGACATTGCCAAATGTCCGTTGGGGGTAAAATCACCCATCCTGAGAACTGCCTACGGCCTCTGACATGGCCCCTCCCAGCCTCTGTCCTCTCCTCTGAGCCATTGCCAGGAGATGTATGCCGAGGGGGAAATGGACTTCACTGGCCTGTTGCAGTGCACAGCAAAGGAGGATTTTGTGGCTTTTTCCTTGTGAATGTTGCATCTCAGAGGAAGGTTGAATCATCCAGTTGTGAGTCCAGGTGTCTTTTCCTTTCCTCAGTGCAGAATGGGCTGGAATAATTTTAATTATTGGAGGATAGGGGCAGGATATATATCTTGCTGTTATTTCCTTGACCACATTTCCTTTAGAATTTGAAATTTTTCCTCCAGATAAGTATTGTAGAACCCCTAATGTCTCTATAGATTGTGTGGTCTTTGAAACAGCAGCTTTCATGCTTAAATAGTACTGCTGCCTTAGGGAATGGACAGAAACTGGTGTAGTTCCCAAACCAGGTGGAATTAGTGTGGACACTGGAAGTTGGAAGAGGAGCTGAGATAATCACACTCTCAAGTGAACACTGGAATCCGTTTTGTGAGTTTTCCTGGGACCTTTGAGTAATAGCTTGTAAACCTCCTGCCATCAAGTAAAGTGTGTTGTCATTGAGGAACTGGTAAGCGAGAATGTGTTGAGCTGTCACAGAGTGATGGTCAGAAAGTGTGGGTCACAGGGAAGTGGAGGGCAACATGACACGTAAAAGTATTTGGGTTGGTTCCTCGTACCCTCCAGATCTGCCCCTTGTGAGTAAAATTTTTTTTCGGTTAACAAGAGTCTGGCCATTTGTGGGTAAATCCCAAATTCAGAGTTTCAAGACTGGAAGACTGAAGGACAGAGGGGATCACTCCCAGGACCTGCTGCTCCGAAGACCATTTTAGAATCTGCAGCTCCTGACAAGTTGGGGGTGCAGCTGCTTTGATGGTTGCCTGCATCGCCCGTACTACAGGCTCCTAAAGAGCGGGGAAGGACGTGTGCAAGTCTCTGAGAATAGTTTTGGATCCTTTGCTGATGCCTGGAGGCCCCTCCTGGCACTGGGGACATTGAGGACTGTTCCGCACACAGGTTTTGATTCCATCCTTCATCTCTTTCCTTGGGCAGGAAAATTATTTCAGTTTCCTCCTTCGCTGCTTTCCAGCCCCGTAGCCCACAGCCCCTTTTCACAAACAAAAATCTCATGCTGAAATTTGAACACTATTCATGCCAAGGAAAAAATGCTTGCTCCAGAAATTTTGGCTTGCTCTTCCAAACTATAAATGCCTTCCTTCCGGAATTGTGACATCCTTCCATATCCCCTTGGGGGGGGGGTCCTGAGCCATTCCACGGGAGCTTGGGCATCCCAGAGGAGCTCTGCTCTTGCCAGAGGTCTTGGCCGGAGCCAGTAGACTCAACAGGAATCCCCTGAGCGCTTTGAACTGTGCTCCCTGTGGCTTCGTTCCTAATAACCATTATGTCTGACCTTCCTGTGAGATGGAGCACGTGCATATGTAGTTGGGGCTCATCTTATTTCTGATAATTTCATGGAATAGCTTTAGGCAATCAGAGCATGCCACCTCCCATCAGTGCTTTATCCACTCTTAGTTTTCAAAGAGGTCGTAGGGTAAACTCTGGGGAGGCCTGGTTTCTAGAACTGCGTCTGGCACTCAAGACATCGATGGAATGAAGAACAGTTATAAAAGCACAATCGCAGGCAAACTTAACTATTTAAGTTGCCGGAAAGTTGGGCATTATATTTAATAAAACAAATCAAAAAACATTTTAGTGGTTCCTATCAATGTACTTAATGGAAAGGTCTGATTCCTTTTGATTTATGGGTTGTTCCGTGGCAATATGCTGGCTGAGGTTTCAGGTTATTTTACATACCTATTTCTTGTCTTTGTGCCAGGTGTCCCTTATTAGGGCCACTTGATGTCATAGTCCCTGTGTGCTCCCGGAAGCCCGTCAAGGGTTGGTGTTGGAATGCTGCTTATTGTATTCACGGAATGAATGAAATTGATTTCTTTAGGTGTGAGGGGCCTTGTAGCATTCTCATTACCTTGTTTCTAACAAGTGAGTTTTTAAATCTGAAGAAATAAGAGTAAATGAGTTGGAACATTCTTGGATTAAAGAAAAGCACTACTAATGAATTCATTTGCTATGCATTCCAATCCCATTAATCCTGATGAGTTAAACCTGGATTAATGTATTGCATGCCTTTCTGTCAGACTTTTAAGCTGAGCATTAACTGCTTTTACACCATGCCATACCATGCCTTCACAGAGCAAGGATCACTGTCAGGATGCCGAAAGGAGCAGGCAGCCACTTTCTGGTGAGCATATATTAAGCTTGGCTGCATTCACTTCCTTAGGCAGCAGTTCTCACGCTGTTCCCAGAAGCCCTCACACTCTTAAACACCACTGAGGACACCAAGGAGCTTTTGCTTATGTGGTTTGTATGTATCAATATTTATCATTACAAATTCAAATTATGAATCCCCAGTTTCATCAACTGGTACATCAACCAGTTTTGATATGCTGCTTTAGTTAAAGAATATGAAGAAAAGCTGCCTCAGATACATTCTTAGAAAAGGTAGAGTTTTTTACTAACCTTTTCAGATAATTGTGGGTATGCTTTTTGGATACAAAAACAAAAGTCTGGTGCAAAAACAAGACAGGTGGAATTGGTTCCACTGTGGAATCTGAAACTATGTCAGCGAGCTTGTATTCGAAAATGGGTCTGTTTTGTTCTTTGAATCAGTTGTTTACCCGTGTGTGATTCTGTTACAGTGAATTACTGTCTAACTGAATTATGTAGATCTTTCACATGGTGATAGATTTCATCATATCATAATTTTCTAAAAACCACATTTATTAATATCCTCACCAGTGTCATCAGAAAATCCTTGAAGTTTTGGAAAACTGTTGAGATCCTGGTGACAGACAAAAGTTTTCCGAAATTCTGGGTTTTTTTTGCTGGAAACCTCAAATTTTACCATTGGCAACAAATGTTGGCTGTTTTCCTTCTAGATTCTGCTTTTATTCCAGAGCTTTGGATCCTAAGATACAGATTTGATCATGGCTCTCCCTCCCTTTCCCCCAAAAATAAAGCCAGTTTTCTTGGCTTGGCCACAAGGACTTGGATAACGTCATCCCCAGCCCCCAGCACTTTGACAGTTTCTAGCCTCGTTTCAAGCCTCTGCATTTTGTTTGTTTTAGTGGCTTAAAACAATACAAATTTTATTATCTTACAGTTTCGGAGGTCAGAATAGGTCTTACTGGGCTCAAATCCAGATGTTGGCTGGGATGTGTTCCTTTCTTAAGGTTCTTGAGAGAGATCCGCTTCCTTGTCTTTCCTAGTTTTAGAGGTCGCCTGCCTCCCTTGACTTCCAGTCCCCATTGAGAGCCAGCAATGGCCGATGGCATCCCTCTGACACCAGCTCTCCTGCTACCTCTTCGCCTTTTCAGGACCCCAGTGGTGACACGAGGCCCACTCTGGGGGATCGACCCTCAGGGTCAGCAGATGAGCACCTTCATCCCCTCTGCACCCTTAACTCCTCCTTCGCATGTGATCTAACATGTTTGCAAGTTCCTGGAATTAGGATTTGGACATTTTGGGGGTACAGCGTTATTCTGGCTGTCATGTTCACACCTGTCCATTTTTACATTCAGTTCCCACACTTTACGTATGTTGAATAAACTCGTCCTGTTAACATCCCCTCACTGCAAAAGCCTTTCCCGAAACCTCCAGGTAGAGCCAACTGCTTTCTCTTCTACCAAGACAGGGACTTGTGTATGAGTCACCACCTTAGCACCCACCTCCCAGGAAAGTGTCCAGATATCTATCTTATCTTCATTTCTCTCAATGCCCTTGTATGTGGCACTTGATGGAGAATTAGCCATATGTTGTCAAATTTGGACATGTTGTCATCATGGGCTGTGTTTTAGATGCTACTGATTGAATGTTAGATTCCTTGGTGTGATAATGACATTGCAGTTACATAGAAGAGTGCCATTTTTAGGGCTTACCAAGATACTTAGAGGCCAAGCGTCATGATAGTTACTATAGCTCACTATCAAATGCTTCATGAGAAAAGTACGTATTTATATAAAGATAAAGCAAATATGGCAAAATGTGAAAGATCAGCAAATGTAGATTAGGAGTATGGTGTTCATTTCACTAAACTTTTCTGTAGGGCTGGACATTTTCAAAATAGTGGAAAAGAATGAAATATTTAGAATAAATGTAGGAAAGGTGTTGTTTGGGATGGACAGGATTGCAGTTGTGGGAAATCTGGTGTGTGCCGTTGAAGTGATAAAACTCTAGCTGTTGATTAGCATCTTCATGTGCATATTCTGGCATAATGATATAATCCTGTCTGGGTTCACATTAGGTGCAATTCATATTCAGGGAGCTTAATTAAACCACTCCAGCCCCTGGGTGAGTGCATGAGTATGTGCAAAGTAGAAATGGTAAGGTTGAGAAAACAAAGGACTCATCTCGGGGGTTCTTCCAAGCATGGTCTCAGCAGAGTGACTGTCGCTGCATTCAGACAGTGACAACTACAGGCCCTCAGTCCTATCCCTTCTGGGATTGCAGGCCACTCCACCAGGCACGTCCTGACAGTGCACATCCTGCATTTAGAGCGATCTGTGTCCACCCTGAAGTCATCAGGGCAGGTGTGTGCCCAGGGCCATGTATCAGCTGGTGCATGAGAGTGCCATTGCAGGATGGCCTGTGGCGCAGATTGGTGTCCGACTGCTGCTGAAGGACCCAGCTAAGGTGCTGTCCCTACTGACCTCTGTGCTCAAGGCGAGTGTCAGGAGAGGATTCACTCCCCTTTGCAGCCCCAAGCAAGGGTCCCGAGCTTTCAAATATCCACCTCTGTGCCCTAGATTTGTGGAAAAAGCCTGTCTGGGTGATGCTTTGATATCATCCTGATTTGAAATACTGTCATCCATTTGTAGAAGTAACATGGTAGGATCTCTGGTGTGGGTGCTTGTAATCCCGTGTCCTGTCTCCTCCCCTGCCCAGTCCCTGTGATGGGACCTTGCTGCGCCCAGCTGTTCATCCCATCCGGCCTCCGTTGGTGTCATGGCTGAGTCGGGATGTCCTGCCTGAAGATAAACTGAACGGGATCCTTCACCCTGTAGCAGCCACAGGCTCGGAGGTTCTGGGGTCGGACCGTCTCATCCTTGCCTCTCAGGAGCCTGGCGCCCCCATCTCATCCCCCTGAGACATCTGCTGCAAGACCCAGGTGATCCGTGGGTGACAGAGTGGCGAGTCCTCACGTCATATTCCAGGCACAGTCTGCCCATCGGCACCACAGTCTGGTGGCCTCTTTGTGCTAGAACATGTTATTTATTTAGACCTTCAGCATGCTGTCGCCTCTTTACATCAACTAACACCTAAACCCTAAGTCCTCCTCTTTTAAAACTGATAATAGCTCTTCAGGCCCCAATGACTCATCAGAATACAGGTGTGCCTTTTCCACTGGTGGTTCATTAAATTCCTGTATCTCCTTCAAACAGCTTTTCCCGCCCTACAGGTGGCCAGGCCTTCCAGATGAAGGCCTGGTCAGCCAGACTCACCATGGAGGAAGGCTCTGCCTCCCCCGGACTCCTGGTGTAGACGCCCAGTGCCTCATGGTCTACAGCCCCTGGAGCAGCCCATGCTCTGCACCACGGCCCTGGCAGTGAGGCGTGATGCCTTTGCATTTCTGCAGACTGCGGACTGGCTCCAGCCCCTTCTGCGGCCGCGCTTCATCTTTTCCTGTTCTTCCCGTGCTCCTACTTTTTTCTCTTGCTTAAGCTTGTTCCTGGGTGTAGGTGCTCTGACGAGCAGCCATCGGTCAGTGCAGTTCCGGCGGGTCCTTGGAGCCCGAGTCCTGAGGGGGCCGAGGAGCCAGATGGGGTGGGCCAGAAGGCCAAGGCCCCCATCTCTCTTTGAATAAGAGTGGCTCCAGTTTTATCTGATTCTTGTATTTGGGTTTGGCATAGGATGTGGTTTGGGAAAAAAAAGGGTTCTACTGTTAATACACTTGAAATCCAGTTACTTTTTAATTAACAGGTTGCCTGAGTATGGAGAGTTTATCGTTAGTGCTGCTATTTTATTCATCGCAAAACTTGGTGGTAATCTTCCAGGGGTGCATATATGTGTTTATAACAGAGCCTCAGCTGACTTTTCTCCTTCCCTCTCATTCTCACAGCCCTTTGGGGCTCTCATATTTCTTACTTCCAAGTGTGTAGCTATACTGAGAATGCACATGCAATCAACCAGGATTAGCAGCCCGCACTGAGCCCTTCGTCAGAAGGACTTTGGGGGGCATGTAGCCAGAGACCTTTGCGCTTGTGTCTTTGAACACATGGCCTCGAAACAAGAATGGGGAGGGGCTTCTCGTTGCTCCTACTTTCTGGGGGTTTATGGTTATAAGTAAGCCCCTTGTAGACGAGGCTGTTGCGTCCTTATAAGTGTCAGAAAGAAAGGTGCAGAGTTTCCCAAGGACAGTAAAATGCGACCCTCGCCGGGAGGGAAGTGAAAAATAGCGTGGCAGTGTCAGCTGCCATGAGCCTCGATTGTCCTTTCCTTTCCCTCCCCTTTTGGGCACTTCCTTAGTGAAAGTGCTTACGTCAGAGGGAGTTCATTCTGCATTCTTCCTCCTCTTGCTGCAATCCTCAGTGTGTCTCTGCTGTCCTGACAGATGCTTCTAGAACGTCCTCCTCTGTTACCCAGTGCCGGGGCTTGTGGGAGTGAGTGCTCACGGCTGAGTGAAAAGTCTGATCTACATCAGACAGTTTGATCTCTTGGCATCAACAGTATTGTGACCAAATGCATGGGGAAGGCTTGAGCATTCCCGGGTCCTCGGGCACAGGACGTGACCCATGTGTAAACTGGGAAATCACAACTGACTGGACATGGCCATGATGTTACCCCTTCTCGGTGAAGGTAAACAGAGCAGCTGTCAAAGGGTGCCAGAGGTGGTGCGTCTCCTGCAGACCTTTGGCTCCCTGTCCCCCTTGCCAGTGCTCTTTGATTTGTCGAATTGTCTTCTCCTGCCAAGAGGGCCGGGACGCAGATAGTAGGGATAAGATAAATATTTGTTGAGTGGATGGAGGGCTGCATTAATCTTCGTGTCCAAACTGTGAGCACTCTGGGAGCGGGGGCCATGTATTGCCCATCTTAGTACTCCTGTAACTTCTGGAAAAGTGGCACAGAGTACATACAATTTTTAGGAAATGAAATAGCCATTTAATGTATGTCATTCTTCCAGAGGAATTACACTGAAATTACTTTCAAGTCATTCAGCCTTAACCAAGAAAAAAATGTTTCAGGTGAAGTTTAACTCCAAACAGAGAAAGTGAAGAAATGTCGGGGCTGTGGTTTTTAGCTTCCTGAAGGTCTAAAGAGAGAATGAATGCAAATGGATGTGTTATCTCGTGACTGGACATGGATTAGTCATGTATCACTACATAGCAAATCATAAACTTGGGAGCCTGAAATAACACACATCTATTTCCTCACAGTGTCTGCAGTCCGGAGTCAGCGCAGCTTAGCTGGGGGCCGCACTTAGGGTCCCACGAGGCTGTAGGCAGGCATTGACCAGGGCTTGATTCTCATCTGGAGGCTTGATTGTGGTAGGATCTGCTTCTAAGCACCCTCAGGTTGTTGGCCAAATCCACTTCTTCCTTCTTGCTGACCCGGAGGCCACAGTCATCGCTGTGCAGGTCTTTCCCACGTAGCCACTCACTTCACCAAGCTGGCAAGGTGGAGCCTCATGTACGGCGACAATCACAGAGTGACATCCATCACCTTTATCATATTCTGTTCATTAGAAGCAGGTCCCGTTTTCCACCCACACTCACGGCAACAGCTGGGCCCGTACGCCTGTCCACTGCAGACCACCTTCCTTTGCTCCTTAGAAAGTCATTCTCGTCTGCTGTCCTCTTTTGCAAAAAGTAATTTTGCTCCTTTCTTTCTTCCACAAGGATTCCATGATTTTAAATCTATTAAACTCCACAGAATCCATTTATCCCTCCAGCCACCATCCATCATGTCCTCATGCCCCAGCTGACACTGCTGGGCGGTGGTGACTCCAGGGTGCCCAGTTCTACTCGAGGAACATTTGGGGTTAAATTCCTTTTTGTGACTGCTTTAGAACCCAGGGGTGGTCTTTTCCCCTTGTTCATATAGGAAAATCTGGCCCTGAGTTTCACGGGGCTTGTCTGCGAACGTCTAGAAGGCAAGATGCCCTCACAGTAGGTTTTTCTGGGGTAGTGGGGCATGTAGACAGCATAATTTCAGGTTTAAGTTGCCGTGTCTATTTTTAGCCTTTCAGAATTCCTTAGAAACAGTGGAAGACGCTGTGTCTCCGCCTTCTCTGAATGTCCTGATTGTCATGAAGCAGTAACCAATGAGGGGAGAAGTTCAGTTAACTGAAGTCTGGAAAACTGAACGCAGGCGTACTGGGAGGCTCTAGGGTCAAATTTGGGGAGCATTTTGTAGTGACAGTCTGTTGTTATGGCATTGCACTAGAGCCTTCCATTAAAGCGAAGCAGGTGGCACTGACTGCGGGTATGGTACACACACGTCCACCTGGCACCACAGAAGAGCACCTTCACGCTCAGTGCTACCAACCAGCTCCTTGTCTGGTGGAAGTAAATACACTCGTCCTGCACTGGGCTGCTTGTGTGCACCACTCGTGCCAGCCTCGGTGCAGCCCTCTCCTGGTCTCTGATGGTCGAGTCAGCATGCTGGTATTCACGGGTCCTCATATCACTGGCCATTTGCTTCTGACTCCTCAAAGTTATTTCAGGCAAATGGAATCACATTCTCCTCTCTAATTAGAGACCACTCTGCACATTATAGGCTGTTTCCTCTAAGCCTGTCCTGTAGAAAGGAAACCTCACGGTGGGTAAGATAGTAGTTGGACTGAAGACAGGGGAGGTGGTGAACCACAGCAGAAGGCTGTGATGTTTCTTTCAAATGTTGAATGCTTTTCTTTGGGGAAGAGTGTCTGAAATTTTGACCACCGATGAAGTATGACTGCATATAGGACAGGAAGACCTACCATAAAATGTGGCATTTCCTGCTGAGGATTATTTGCACGTGACATGCACCACATAGATAATCCCCATGGTAACCGTGGGCGTCAGTAGTGTGTATATCTCAAGGCTCTTTGGGAAAGAAACAGAAGGGGAACAAATGGCAGGTAAACATGACAGGTTGTATATAGTATTTGATCATACAGCAGTGCTCTATTGGGCAGATTAAAATATCAGGCTCAAAGTAAACATAATCAATCAGCTACCCAGAAAAAGAAGGCTGAGCCATGAGCAGTTGGCAGTCCAGGTGCCATTTTCCCTTCCAGTCTGTCTTTCCCAACAAGACCAGATTAATTCTCCCAAGATACTATTTTCTTGATGTTCTTCCTTGCCTTAAAAATTTTACGTCTAAGTAAAATCCCTCAGTTGGCTGGTCAGGAGTCTTGTAAGTGGACTGACCTGCCTGCCCTCCTGCGCCGTCCACACGCTGCACTCCAGCCTCCCCTGTTGACCGTCTGATGTCCGTCATCACCTGTGGCTCAGCGGGTCTGTGCTCTGTCTCCCTGGTTGCAGTGTAGCCTGCTCAGAGGTGAGAGGTGAGCCACAAAATGCACTCCTGTCCTCCCCAGTGTAGAGCACAAAACCAAGAGTGTCTACAGGCAGCTACCAGTTTTTCACCTAGGAACCACTCCTTTTTTCCTAAGTGTACTTTTTGGAACTCACATTGTCTTTTCTGACTTTAGTTAAATTCTCCAAATAATTCAGATTTTGACTCAGAGAAATGTCTAGGGACACAGCTGTTGGGACATATTACAGGTGTGCCTATTACAAATTCTTTACTCATGGCTATTTTTCCAGGTAGAGTATGGTTGAATAGTGATGCTTTCTTACGGTCCAGCCTAATCCTACGTAAATGACTACTTGGCATGTGGCAGTGACTTATAACGTGCAGGGCTCTCCTGACCCTGGGCAGGGCTGGGGCACTTGATATAGGTCATGGAGAATTTCCTCATTGTTTTCTGGGTTAGCCCTAGATGAATTCGTTTCTTTTCACATTTACTTTTGGAAATTTCCAAACAGGCACAAATGTAGAGAGAAAGTATAATGAAACCCCTGCTCCCAATCATCCACGTCTCTCAGACAAACTGTTCACATGGGTATAATTTGTCTGGATCCTCATGCATTTCTTTTTTTCCATTTGTTTGTTGGTTTCATTAAAGGATTTCCTTGTCCTTAATTCAGAAGCAATACACACTCATAGAAAAAGTTGTCAAAATGCAGAAAATTAAAATCTACCCATAATCTGCTGTCCAGAAACTACTACCTCAATTCCCCTTCTAGACCATTCTTTATTTACACTTATATCATGTATGTTGTTATTATCTTTAAGGTCTAATATATTTTGATACTTACCCCCACTTTTACTAGGGACATAATACCTCCAACTTCCTGTTTAGTCCATCTGCTTTGGCCACCTCTCTGCTCCACATTCCTTTCCCAAGACTTTTCTGTCTTTATGCTTTTCAGAACTCTGCTGAAGCCCTGGCTGGACCCTGCAACACAAAGTACCTGCTCTTCCTCGGTTCTAAATAGTGCTTCTGTTGCCTCAAAGCTGGTGGATCTTGTCCAGAGGCTGGAGGGAAGTGGGAGGATAACATTGATTCATTGTGCGAATAACCGATTGACTTAATTTTTACAGAGGTATTGGCATTCAGGAAGAGACTGTCCCTTAACCCCTGTGAATCAGTTATTTGCAGGATTTTAAGCTGACTGACAAACAGAGCAAGAACTGTCAGGCAGCAGGGAGAATAAGCTCGGTCAGAGTTGAGTCATTTTGGCACCGGGCATGGAATAGGACTTCTGGAATGAGATGACCTAGGTTCAAATCCTGGCCCCACCACTTCCCAGTTAGGTGACTGTGGGCAGTAGAACCAGCCATCCAAGGTCGAATCTTACTCTTAGGACAGGAGTAACGATTGCTCCTTTACTGATCTCTGATGCGGATTAAATGAACTGGTGTATGTATCTCTCATGGAGCTGGGCTGACGTTGTGTTGGTCATTTCTGGCAGACCCCAGCTGACCATCTTCAATTCTGGAGCTGTTCCTGATTTTTCACAGCTTTTTTTCTTTGTCTACTTTTGAACCAGTGCATTTTCTAGAAATTCCAAGTTTCTCAAGAGTTGCTTGTGATTGGGGGAGGGTGAAAATTTACAGGCACTTGAGGTCTAAGGTGTTCCCAGGATTACCTGCAACTCGGTGAACTGCCTGAGTTTGTTGAGTGACTGAGTGAATGGAAAAACATTGGCCTGTGAATGTGCATTAAAAGTTAGATCAATTTTGCATGGAATCCTCTGCCTTGCTCTAGTTCCAGCTGCCAGTTATTGTGCTTTTTTTGAAAGATGACGTTTCTAGAAGGAGCCACAGAAAACTCTGATTTACCTTTCAGGACATCTTAAGAGGCCTAGAGAATTAAAGAGGCAGTGTTCTGGTATTAAGTCTGAATTCTAATCTTAGGGGGACTTTATTTAAGACATTTCTTTTCCATTTGAGATTTGAGAGCCAGTTTTGTAACAGGCCCAGATGAAGCGCCCACAGGTCCTATAAGCTGATGTCATGGAAGCTCCCACTCCTTAGTGCCAGGTCCCTGTTTAGCTTGGATTAATCACCACTGCTCCAGGGAGGCAGCGGCAAGTCTTCCCTGGACCTGCCCGCAGAGTGTGCAGATCGCTTGGCTGCACGTTACTGTGACCAGATGCAGAACGTTTTCCTTACTCACTGCAGAAGTATGATTGGAGGCACGTGTCACAGGCGCTCTGAGCTCCGATGGAATCCACATCTTTGTTGTAATGCGTGTCAACACACAGGGCCAGGGTCCCTCCTGATAAAGCGCAGCCCTCCCTAGCGATGGCAGTCATGTCCAGAGACAAAAATACTCTCTAATCACATCCTGCTCCTTGAGGAGGAAATGTTTGTTTCTAGATTGTATCTGGCTCTTGTGAGAGGTACTGAATAGTTCTTCTACTGAATTCTCCATTTTCATGTCATTCTCCAATTTGGGTGAACGACATTGAAAAGGTTTGTGTGCAGTTGAGTCAACAGCGTTAAGGGATCTGGGGCAGAGCCTCCACTAAGGACAGCCACGGGGATGGGACCCCTTAGCTGATTAGGATGGCCTTCTGCTTCTGAGAGGCAGATAACTAACGGACAGATTGGTACTTGAGACTTTGAAGAAAGACAGGAGAATGAGGAATTAGTGCCCAGAGTGTGGCAATAATAACGGTTCTTTGCGTTTGGGGAATAATGAAGGGGGCTTTTTGGTGCTTTCCCTCATGCCTGGTCCCATTGTCTCCTCACAAGTACCTGCCGCGGTGGGACAGTAACGCCATCCCATCTTCCAGATGCGCAGACTGAGACCCCAGACACGGACTTGTTTAAGATAAGGAATGCGGGCCTTGCTGAAACCCCCGCTAGGGGTGTGACAGGTACCGAAGCTGTCCTGCAGTGGAGCAGGCAGACCCTCAGGGGCAGGCAGGAGGGGCGGTGGGGCTGAGCACACCCCGTGGCGGAGGCCACCTGTGAGGAGGAGTGCTGGGAGCTGTTGCAAGGCTTCAGACAAGACTGTTGCTGAGGTTAGATTTTTAACCCAGCTAGCATCTTTTTACATCTGTATTCATTTAGAGAAGTAGAAATGGACTCCTTGGTGAGTGAAATGATTAAGTATTAGCCTCATAAAACCTCCTTTGATGGAACCCTCATAAACTGTGGATGGCAATGGTGGGGAGCACCTCAGATGACACAGCCATCTGTGTCCCTTTGCCTCCCTAAACATAAGTCAGCTGATGATTTCTGAATGCCCGTGGCGTGTCCCGTACATGGGGGGCCCTGCATTTACTACTTGGTGCCTCCTGTGTGCTGGGGGGTTGGGGGGTGATGAGGACACGGCCCTCAGGTGGGACACGTATAGGCACTCGGCGCCTGGGGAGGCCTCACGCCTCTCTGCCAGGTAACTGTGCAGTCTGCCCCCTTTCTTTCTTATTCAGCCTCTCCCCACCCCCCACCGCACCTTCCCCAAACCTGGAGGTCCTAATTCAGAGGCCACTGCGAGGCTTTGGAGGCAGTAAGACTTGGGTCTGAGCCCCAACTCCATCTTCACAGCCTACATGTCCCTGGGCCAGTTTCCTGGGAGAGCCTCAGAAAAGCTACTAGATCTGTGGTGGGCTAGGCATCATTCATTTTTTAAAGTCTCCCCACATGATTTTAATGTTCAGCCAGGGCTGAGGTTTACTGAGGTCTCATCAGCCAAGGTCTCCTTATTTCTAGAATGCAGAGTTTTGACCACTAGATAAGGTGGTGTGAAGGTTAAATAAAATAGTTTATGTAGAGGACCTTTCATTTGGCTGGTGCCCCAGAATGTAAGCCATTAGTTAGGACTATTGTTTTCTCCTTTGAAAAGCAACACACCTCATTACAGATAACATGGCAAATATGGAAAAAAAGGAAACAGCCCATGATCTGAAAGATGATCTCAGTTAATATTTTGGTACTTTACTCACTCCCCCCATTTGTACTCATTGGGATTATATTATGTTCTTTTTCACTTGACGTTTTTGCATGACGCTGAAGCTGTTGAGAGCACTGTACTGTCTGCCTACCGTCTCGGCAGCGGACTGGCACCTGTCCTGCCGCAGTTCTTTAACTGGTACAGCGTCATCAGCCCCCAGCATTGTGGGTTATCTGCTTGGGTCTCTGCAAGGTGTGAGCTTATGGGGTGGTGGTACCACTTAGGGCTGCCGTGGAGTCGCTCAGGGTTCCCTGCTCCCCTATGGCTCTGCGCCCCGGCTGAGAGGCCGACACTGTGCTGATCACATCCCCATTCCCATTCCCCTTTCCCTTGGCCATCCCTGCACTGGAGCCTCCCCACTACCCGACTTCCCAGTCCGGGCTGGAGGCTGCCCTGCCCTGCTGGGCGTGCACGAGGTGGACCCCGTGGCTGCCCTCCGGGGCCTCTTCCTCTTTCTGTTGGAAGTCAAGACTGAGATGTGGAACGTCTGCTTTTCTCCTGCCGCCTCCCGCACCCGCTTCTGTTTGGCTGCAGACGTAGAGCTCACGGCTGAGTGTCAGGCTGCACACGTGGGTGTTGGTGGGACCTCAGAGGCCTCTGGTGACTCTCTGCATTCAGACCTTGTGGACTCGGTAGAATGAGGTGGGCCACTGGGAGGCAGGGCTCGGGGGCTTTCTGACATGCTGAAGGTGTCAGAGTCACCGTGGCCCAGTGACACTGGTGCATCCAGTGAGAAGCCACTTACCTGTAAGTTGTGGATTTTAGAAAAATACAGTGTCTTTATAACTGAGGTTTCTGACTAGAAGCAAGGACGTGTTCAGGCAGACTTAGAGGCTTTCTGCCTTATCCTCACTTCATGAAATTCCACCTTTTTTCCTCACGAAAGTAGTGGCCTTGGAGATGGACAGTCAACCGTGTCCTGGTCCCACACCCTCTCGGCCCAGCTCCCCATCCTGGCATCCTGCTTCCTGGGGTAGGGCCACGGGGTTATACATTTTGTACACACTGGCTGTGTCAATCCAACACATAATGGGTGTGAGATCAGTGAATTTGGGTGGAATTTGGTTCTATACTGTTCACTGTCTGGGCTCAGGCAAGTGGAGACCTTGAACAGAGGGTCTTTAACAGACCGTTCAGCAGACAAATGTAGGGCTTTAACAGAGTGCATGTTACAGAGTCCCATGTCACCGCAGGCCAGCAGGCTTCTGCCCAGTGAGGACACGTGTGTGAGCAGCCCGGGCCACTCCCTCCCCTTCCACCAGCTGCAGCCCATGACCGTCGTGTGGGCTCTGCTGTTCGTAGTCCCATTTGGTTCAGTTCTGTCATTTCCGGACCCCCTTGCATGCTGCCACACCTACTTCTGGGGCCTCCGTCTTTAGTGTCCACCAGTCCCTTCCACACTCTGATTTGTTGTTTAATTTGAGTTTTTGCACCTGGACCTCCTTCCATCTGGGGGAAGTGGATCTGGCTTTGAAAACACTTCCTTCTGAGCGTGTGTTTTCTTTGCCACCAGTCTCCTCCCCACAGTGGCCCCGTCCTGTCCTCACATGCCCTTTTCCTGGCCCCCTTCTGCTAGCTGGATGCAGATCACTGAGTTCACAGCATCGTGCTCCCTTCCGGGTCAGAATGCAGGTGCTGAGAGACCCCAGGTGCCTCGGGGCAGCCGCCCCCATGCCTGCTGCCCACAGTCTAGGGAAGGCACGGTGACTTCATTGGCTGTGTGTTCCCACACATTAGAGGTGTCCCTTACGGCCAGCACCCTCACAAACACCTACTTTCTTTAGCCTGGTACAAACGTAGACCACAGTGCCTCCTGTTAGATCGGTTTTACTCTGGGTAGTTCCCACTGGGTACCTGGCAAAAGCAGGTCATTTGGGTCCTGGGCTGCTCTAAAGTCCACTTAAAGGATTAGCTTAGACAAGATCTCATAATAAGATTTTCTTCAGAGGGGGGCATTTGTAAATCTAGTATAACAGCCTACTGACCCCTTCCCCTCCCTCCTCAAGCCATTTAGCTGGCCCTTCTCAGTGATTGGAATGCCCATTAAATTTGAAGCTGAAAAAGAACTGTATCATTCACAGCAACTGCCCACCTTTATTGGCATGTTCAAAACAGCACTGAAAAGTCTTTATCTCTGTAAAATTCCTATTGTTCTATAGTGATTACTAGAATAAAACTTAGAGTTAGACTTTTTGTGGGGAAAGGACAGATTTTCTGTGCTTTTCTAAGAGGATCCCAACTAAGTCAAGTGTTCTTTAATAATAAATGAGTGAAGAGAAAGACACATCTAAGACTCTTGCTATTGGAAGATTTCTGTCAAAACTTCAGATGAAAGTTTCAGCATCAACCATTGTACAAATTCCTCCCCATAAGAAAGGCTAGCTTAATTTCCAGATAATGCTTTCAAAACACTCTGGCAACTTTCTGCATGAATGTCAAAGCAGGAAGTCTTATCTAAACCTGACACTGCTGGGACTGGGATGGTTAGATGAGTTTTGCATAGAGACATGTTACTTAGGCTCACTGTTGGCTGAATGAGCAGCTTGGAGTCATAGCATGAATGCCAGTGGTGGTACAACGTGCACAAAATACGGACAGATGGTGCCACTTGGAGAACATAGTCTTCATTACTTCCAAGGAGTCAGAAAAGATGTCTTAAAAATAAACCCAGGATGCAGTTAGTGTCTAATTTTCTCCTCCCCTGCAAAGGGTGAATGAGCACCCTCCTTGAGACATTTCCATTCTTCAGCTCACCAGCTCTGGGCCTCTCAGCAGCAGTTGGGTGCATTTTTGTTCCAGTGTCATCCAGAGGAATTGAGCTGCCCTTTGTCCCATAGCGAGCAATACTTAAGAAGCAACCAAGGTAAAAATATGGGAAGTCGGTCCTGTCAGGGCTCCTACTGTGCTTCCCCCTGGTTGGCTTGGCGAACGGAGCTCGCCCTCCAGGGCCCCTGTGGGGACGGGGGCGGGAGGTGCACCAGGAACCAGTGTCTACAGCAGCTGGGCTACTGGACCTGTTCAGAAGTAATAAACTAGGTCCGTATAGTTGCAGTCCATTGTCTTAGCAAAGAATCCCCTCTTCGTGTTACATTTGAGAACCAGTATCTGTATCTCAATTTACGGAATTCAGTCACCTGCCCCATATCTTGAAGATGGTGCCGAGGCCCCGGTGCTGACAAAGGCTCTTTGAGCAGGGTTTCCTGTGGGAGCTCCCTGGCACGGGCCACATTCAGGTGCATGTAGCACATAAACTTTGCAGCTGTGCGTGTCCAGGTGGGCCGTTCCGGCCTAACGCGAGGTCGCTGCACTTCCATTCACCTTCTGTTCTCAGGAGACTCAGAAATCTGTTCCCAGGGCATGTCTGTGCCTCTTGCCAAGAATCTCAGTGTGGTCACTCTCACATCTTTTGCTTCTGCTCTGGACAACAGCAAACTTTTGAAAAGGAGTATAAGCTCTGGACCAGCCCTTAGAGCCCAGGACAGAATGGGCCTTGTCTTCCAAAGGGAGGCTGATGACTCACTCGTTCTAGCCTCCTGTGCTCTCGGGTTCCTTTACTCTGAAGCCTGCAGGGAAAATGCCATTGAGTTGCCTTGTCTGCCCAGCACTTGCTTTTACTGTTTTAGGGAGAGAATCTGCTTAGTATTAACCAAGACTGCAGCTAGGAGAGGATGCAAGCAGGGAGCACTCTCTAAGTGTCAGTCGCATTTACTAGCCAAGCTGCAAACGAGGCAGTAAATCGGAGGCTATCAGACCCTGCTTCGCTTTAAGAGTCCTGTCTGTCAAAATACTCCCCGCCAAAGAAGGATGTTGAGAAGTTATTTTACAGCAATGTTTGCATTCCACCAGCCTGGCCTTTTCTTCTAAGAGTTGTGCTGAAATAATGCATCTTCTTTCTTAACTTGCTCTTCAAGCAGTTGTTCACCCTTTGTTGTGATGTACAATTTGACTTGCGTAAACCCGTTAGGGCCTGTGAGGAAGAACGGAGAAGGCAGCTCTGGGAAGAAGGCTCCCTGGGCCTCACTGAGCAGTGCTGGGGCCTTTCCAGGCCCTGCTGCCCAGGCGGGTCCCCCCAGGCCTCCCCCTCAGCCCCACAGATCCCTTGCCTGTCCTGTCCAGGCAGCCTGCCTTGCCCAACATCACTGCCTGCTGCTGACCTGGGGGCTTTCGGGAACAGGCCCAGGGGCTGCCTGTTGTTCCTGCTCATACGAAACCCTAGTCTGGGATTTTCCTGCCCCATTACTTCTCCCCTCATTTCCTCCCAGTTCCTCTCCACCATGCTACACAGTGATATCATTTCCTTCCCACTTGGAAGGCCAGAGCCCTAGATAAGGAGCTGGCCCACCTCACCCTCGGAGGCCTGTGACCTTATTTGACACCTGGCTCTCTGAGTTATTTTTCCTCATCTTTGTCACAAGGGGATCAGATCAGAGGATTTTTATTCCTCATTGTAGTGAAAAACTTTGAGTCATAAGAAACTGTCTTCTCTCCTCTCGGCCCGTCAGATAACATGTAGAGAGGACCAGCCTGTTCATGTGTGACCTTGAGCTGGCCAGCGACAGGAGCCACGCAGAGGGGCCTAGCCTGGGGCTGAGGCCACGGGGAGTCCCTGGGCAGGCAGTGAGGTGTTCTAGGCAGGGTATGGACTTCGCTAGAGCTGCGACCTCCATTTAGACTTTGCTGGCAACTTAAATGCAGCAAAGTTAAGCCAATAAATATCAGTTGATGATAAAGATGAAAAACCGTTATTTTTGTACCTCACTACCTAAGATTAGCTTATCTCAGCACATGCTTTTTTTCTTTTCTTTTTTTTTTTTTAATAAACTCTATTTTATAACAGTTTTAGATTCATGGAAAAACCATGGAGACAGTAGAGAATTCCAGTATACCCCATACCCGGTTTCCTCTATTACTGACATCTTATATTAGTGTGGTATATTACTGTAATTCATGAGCTGGTATTGATACAACTGAAGTTCATGCACCATTCACATTTCCTTAGTTTTCCCCTAACGTCCTTTTTCTCCTCCAGGGCTCCACCCAGGGTCCCCCATTATGTTTTGCAGTCACGTCCCCATAGGCTCCTCTTGCTTGGGACAGCTTCTCAGACTTCCCTTCCTTTTGATGACCTCGAAAATTTGGGGAGCAGTGCTCAGGGGTTCTGTAGGATGTTACTCCGCTGTGGTTTGTCTGATGATTTTCCCAGGATTGGCCTGGGGTGATGGGTTTGGGGGGGATGACTGCAGAGGCGAGGTGCCCTTCTCATCACTTCCTGCCATCAACACGGCTTATCACCACAGATGCTGACCTTGACCCCTGGCAGAGGTGCTGTGTTAGGCCTCTCCACCATGAAGTTGTTCGTTTTTCTCCCCTTTTTACACCGTCCTCTTTGGAAGGAAGTCACGTGGGAAGCCCACACTTAAAGGTGGCGAGTTCAGTCCCACCTCTTTGAAGGTGGGTGGTGGCCCACCCCAGCCAAGGGCTCGCCGGCAGTCACCCTGGAGTGAACCCCGTTGGTAAGACTGGCCTGTGTGTTACAGCAGAATGACTGAAACACCGAGCTGGGATGCCACTCATCACGGGCGTGGTGTCCTGGGGCCCTCCCTGGGTGCGAACCGGGTGAGGGGTGCATGCTGTAAACTATGTACGATAACGCCCCTCTCTTGATAACCTCAGGCTGCTGTCATGCAGCACCCTGGCTCCTATTTTGGTCCAGAAGAAAAGTGCTTCCCAGAGTAGTAACAGTCACAGAAAGTCTCAACTTTCCTGCTCTGGGTCTAACTTTGTGTTAACTTAAAAGTGGAAACAGTTTGGTTCTTAGCCCTTGCCCTTCTTAGAAGATCCCAGAAAGGTCTCAAAAGCGTTGTCATTGCTATTCAGAGCCCCTGGGGTTTAAGAATTAAATCAAAGTACGGTTTGGTTTGCCTTTCATATCAGTATACTTGGAATAATGTTTTGTGTTTCCTGGTAAATCATCTGATTATTGAGGGCAGAAACATATCCCCAGTCTGCCCTTCTCCTGCTGTATAATTTCTGCCGAAAGAAGTCCCTCGGTCAAGAACGCAAGTGAGTGTGGGAGCTCAGGGACCTCACAGTCGAGTCCGCGGGGCCTGCCGGCCTCCTGAGTGTCTCTGTATGTCCTGGTCCAGCCCGATCCTGGAGCTGGAGGTGGCATTTCTGACAGCCAGTCATGGCTTCTGAGGCGTAAACATTTTAGCAGCAAATTGCGGTAAGAGGAGGTTAGAGGATGAAATTGAAAATGAGCGGCAGTAACGAAGCGCCTTTGTTCTCTTTCAGCAGGTTTGGGCAGCGACATGGGGTGCAAAGTGCTGCTCAGCATCGGTCACCAGATGCTGCGGCGGAAGGTCGTGGACTGCAGCCGCGAGGAGAGCCGGCTGTCGCGCTGCTTGAACACCTTCGACCTGGTGGCGCTGGGAGTGGGCAGCACGCTGGGCGCGGGCGTCTACGTCCTGGCTGGAGCCGTGGCCCGTGAGGACGCGGGCCCTGCCATTGTCATCTCCTTCCTGATTGCCGCGCTGGCCTCGGTGCTGGCTGGCCTTTGCTACGGCGAGTTTGGCGCTCGCGTCCCCAAGACGGGCTCGGCCTATCTCTACAGCTACGTCACCGTGGGGGAGCTCTGGGCCTTCATCACTGGTTGGAACTTAATCCTTTCCTACATCATCGGTAAGTCCCAGGAGGCCTGGAGCACCCCCCCCCCACACACACTCCCCTAATGTTCTCACCTCCAAACTGTGGGCGATGCCCCACTTTGCTCCCAAATACGCCGAATCTAGCTCCTCCCTAGGATCCACCTCCTTGCTTGGCTGTTGGACATTTTCCCTCTATGAGAGGTAGAGGCTTTCTGTGGGTGCCAGGCTCCCTCTGCTCTGTGCCCTTGTTTTTCACGATTGAGTCATCAGACTTTCAGCGGGAACAGGCCAGGCCAACAGCAGGTCATTCCTGTTAGCACAAGAGACAGAGTAAATAGGATGTTTCTAATTAGTTTAAAATGGTTTAGTCTCTCTGAGGTTTTTTTTTTTTTTTTTTTCCTGATTATACTAGAGTAAATACATCACTGATACAGAAAAATTTGGAAACTAGAGAGAACCACAAAGAAGAAAATAGAGATTACCCAGTTTGACAACCTGGAGAATGAATTGTGTTATTTATTCATTCATTCTTTCAACAAATATTTATTGAGTGCCTGCCTCCTCAGTGCCAGACATCATACTACATATTAGGGACTTAATAGAGGAATAAGATAATCTCTGTCCATAGGAGTTTAGGGGTATAGCTATTGTTAATATTTTTATGAACTTAACTGTGTATTTTTTTTGTCCAGTGTTTCTGAAACAACAGTGAACATTTCTCATAGTGTTACCTGTTTTTCTTTTTTTTTCTTTTTTTATTAAAGTATCATTAAAATATACTCTTATGAAGGTTTCACATGAAAAACACTGTGGTTACTATATTCACCCATATTATCAAGTCTCCCCCACACCCCATTGAAGTCCCTGTCCATCACTGTAGTAAGATGCAAATGTTAACTGTTTTTCTATGGTAATATTCCTAATGATTGCATACCATATATATATATAATGTAGTTAACTGGATACCCTTGAGGGGTATTTAGATTGTTTCCAGTTGTTTGGCTGTTATTACAAACGGTTAATTAGTCTTTTATTACTAACAGACATTAATCTTTGGGCACAGCCATGACTTCTTCCTTTAGGATGGTCTAAGAATCAGAACTTCTGGGTCAGCGAGCCTGAATATTTTTAAGGTCCGTGTTGCGTGTGATGTTCCAGATGCCTGGGAGCCCCTTACCTTGCATCCTTGCTGACCCTGGGCATCGGCATTAATCACAACCAGCCAACAAACAAAAACACCAAAAGTACAGTCTTTTCACTTTGGTAGGTGAGAAGGCATTTCTTTATTTACGTTATTTTGATTACAGCTGAAGTTGAACACATCAGCTTAAACAAACACCCGAACATAAGAATAACAAAAGGGTATGAATGGCCACTTCACAAAAGTAGAAACACAGACAGCCACTGAACTTTCCATTTATATTTTATCAAGTTTTTTGTGATATTTTTAAAAAACATAAGATGGGGTAAGTTGAGCCAGGTGGGTCCTGGCTTACTGCTGTGTCTGCCCCACTGGGATTGTCGTACGTGGTGCTGGGTGCCGCCTGCTGGGCCAGGCCCTGGCCCCTGTGTGGGGTACCTCCTGCTGCTTGCCCCGGCCAGCTGGCCGAGCCCCCTGAGCGGCACCTTCCCTTGCTTCTCGGCACCTGTGGCATCTGCTGAGAGCCAGCACAGCCTACATCCTCTTCTAAGCTCAAAACTAAAATATACATAGTGATGCTTTTTCTCAGTACAGCACCAAAATGTATAGCCACAAACCCTGCACGAGCTGAAGTCTCTCAGTGGAAATGTAACTATTTTAAATGGGTTGTTATGTTTTTATATTTACCTGGACATAAAACAAAGTAGTGGGCATGATGTGCACCTGCTGCTTCTAGACCCATAAAGACAAGATTCTTTCCCAGAGTGCTCTTGGCTTGTGTGTCACTGCAGAGGATGCTCAGCCTTCACTGCAGGGGAAGCACAGTTTTTCCAGCAAACATAGATTCTTTGAATGTTTCAGAGTTGGGGAGTGGGGTAGGCAGCCCCTCTCCCCCGGCAGGGTGGTGTTGGGAGCCCAGTCAGCCGTCAGCTGGCTCTGTGAGGACCACTTCTTCTCACTGGGGTGTGGCCCTGATGGCCAGAATTCATAATAGGCTGGCTGCTCAGAATAAAGAAATATGGTTAGATTTTTGAGTTGTTGGAGAAACATTCAGCATGAGACCAAATAGCAAAGCTTATTTTCTGCCTATCACTGGCCAGATTCTGTGGGTGAGCTAGACTACGGCCATTGGCAGGGACCCCTTTGAAAAGAAAGGGAGCTCTCTATGTAAATACTGGAACTTGGGTGATATTTCTTGAGAAACACCACTGGAAAAACAGCGACTTTATTCCGACTGAAAGAGAGAGACAGACAACTGCTGTGAGCATTTGGGGAGCTGCGTCCATCCGTGTTCCTCAGGGCGGCAGGTGTGGGGAGGAGGAGGAGAGCTGGGCTTTGCCTGTGGTCAGACACCTGGGGACCCATGGCCCCCAAGTCAAGTGATACGAGCCTAGGTTTGGGCACCAAGTAGCAGAGGTGGCCAGTGCCTGCTCCGGGGTGAGGGTCAGCCTACGTGGGTCTCCTTGGTCCACTCTTGCTGGGAGAGGGGCATTGGCCGAGGGGCACATGCTGTCAGTTCTGCCGCCGGGAGGGTCTTGGAAAGGGAGCTTCCTGAGCAGGGGTCTCAACCTGCCAACCATCACCAGAGCAGAATGGTGACGTCAGTTTTCGTGGTTTGCCACCAGTATTTGTGTAATGAAATGAAATAGGTAGAATTGAATAGACACTATCACAGTGCCTCTCAGGTGGTGAGGGTAACATCGTTTGTTGAAAATTATTCAAGGATATATTTGGAACATGTTTACATTTGCATGTTGGGTTATGATGAAAAATGCATTTGTTTTCAGGCCCTAGGCAGTTTCCCTTCCTCTTCACTTCACGGCAGACACTCGTGGGCCCAAGTTAGCACCTAAGGGGTGCGGCTGCTGCTGCTGCAGAACTCCAGCACGCCATCTGATCCCCGAATGGATGCTAAAAAAGTCAGGCTTGAGGATGAACCACCCTAATTGTTTTCCTGCCATTTTCCCTGGCGTGTGTGTTTTGTGACAGGTACTTCGAGTGTAGCAAGAGCCTGGAGCGCCACGTTTGATGAACTGATTGGCAAGCCCATTGGGGAGTTCTCGCGGAAGCACATGGCCCTGAATGCCCCCGGGGTGCTGGCCGAAAACCCCGACATCTTTGCTGTGATTATAATTCTTATCCTAACAGGTAAAGCCACACGTTGAGAGAGACATCGGGTTGACATTGAAGGGTCCAAGGTATAGGACAGACTCCCATTAAGAGTGTTTCTCCCTGTTCTCTTTCTCTCTTCTTATTTTCTTTTTTTCTTTTTGTAATTAAACCAGACCTCTTCTCTTTTTTCGTCTTAATGACTCCTTATAGACTCACATAGGATTGCCTATTTACTAGCTGGCGAGTTGCATTTCATTTCATCGAAAGAGTGTTTGTGTAACTGTGGAATAAGATTTTGGTAGTACCACAGGCTTTTTGTACAAATGACCCAGGAATGCAAATTCTTTCAATTCAGTGGATGACCAACCATTTAGAAAAAAAAGCTGGAGTTCACCAGCCAGGAAGGTGTGGAGGAATGCGGTCCGTCTGGAACACTAATGTGTTTCTCGGGTTTTAGAGAAGTCTCAGATGGTTTACACCTAACAGCCGTCAAAATACCCTTTAAGTAAATAAGTTTCATGACAAAGTTGTGGGTACAGAATTTTAAAATTGTAGCTATTGCCTGAACACAGCCTGATGGCAGCTACTTCTTAGGGACGTTTGTCCGTGACTCAGCCACTAGGAGGGTAGTTTTGTTCCATGGGGCCTTTACTTGACCAGCTTTAAGCTGAGATGCAGATGAATTCCCCTTTGAGGTTAGAAAATCTTGGATGGGTTTAAAAACAATATGCCTTATTTTGCATGCCACATAATTGAAATCATCTCACACAGGCCAGTCTCAGCAGTATTTCTGGTCCACCTGGCAGGTACATGTATCAGAAATAAAGTTTGCAGTAGTGAGATTTTCATAAACATGAGAGGGAGGGATGTTTCTAAAGCAAACAGCCAAGCATGATGAAGTGGTGTTCCTGTGGCTGATCGCTCAGTTCTCTTCCAATGTCTGTATTTCGGAAATCAGTCTTACTACACAGAGCTTTTTCTGTAAGAGTACAAAAGGCATGTAGCAGGGCACTATACCCTGAATCATAAGTGGCAGTTGTGTGTCGCTGGGCTCCTTCCCAAGCACCTTGGTGCCCAGCTGGGGGTTTAGCCCCAGATGTCCCCAGATGGCATGCTAACCCCAGGCAGGTCCTGTGGCACAAGCCTCAGAGACAGTGCTGTCATGTGGTTCCTGTGCATTTTTTATCACTGGTTTTTGTTTGGTTTTGTTAATGTGCATTTCCCAGCTGGACCCAGTCTAGCTTAGACCTGTACCAGGTCCAAGGGGGAACCTTAACGTGTCCGAGGTTCCACCACCACAGAGCTGTCGCTGCTAGGATTACTAATACCCCAAAGTAGTTCTGGGTGACTTCCTCACAGGAAAATCTCTCATTCTGCATGAGAAACAGAGGCAAGCGTGTCCTCCTCAGAGAAAATACCATTTTGCTGCCAGGGGGCGTCCCCAGGACTGTGCTGGAGGGAGAGGAGAGGGTGCCGGGTGAGGCCTTCTTGTCATCCCTTGGACAGACGTGCTTTCCAGGGCAGCTGGATGAGATGTTCCCTATCTCTGCGGTCCCTTGGTGCCCCGGGTGGCAGCCTCCATTCCACAGGGGACCTGCCAGGCCGACTTTGATAGCTTTCTTAAATACCCCATGGACTTCGGTTATTTTGAACCCCGCTTCTAGAAAGATAGCTCAGCTCCATTCCCAGAGATTCACAGAAATTTTGGGAGGTTTGGTGTCACCCGGATTCTTCATAAGTCACCCTCTTGTCCCATCTCCATCTCTGTCCCTGTCCCCATCCCCGATCTAGGAAGGCCTTGGCCTGGCATGAAGTTAACACCCCCAGGTGAAATTTTCTGTTTGCACACTTTTTCAGGACTTTTAAACCTTGGTGTGAAAGAGTCAGCCATGGTGAACAAAGTATTCACTTGTGTCAACGTGCTGGTCCTGGGGTTCATAATGTTGTCTGGATTTGTGAAGGGAAATATCGAAAACTGGCAGCTCCAGAACACATCCAGTCATCTCTGCTTGAATAAGTGAGTTTTTTCTCCTTTCTCTCTGCATGTGACAGTTCATTCATATTTGGTACTTAACAACAGGTACATGTATGGGGCATGTGATTGGCCATAACAATACATGCCTTTCTGAGAAATGTAATTTGAATTTGAATTTTTTTTTTTTGCAGTGAAGTAGCCAAGGGTGTTTTATTTGTTTGAAATTTGTGTTGTCTTATTTCCCTGAACTAGCTAGATGTTATATAATAAGTAAAGATATTCCAGATAACAAAGTCTCCATTCTAATTAAAGAATTGTACACAGTTGACGATCCCTGTCAGACTTACTAAGTAATCCCTTTTTCCTCACATCCCTTTCATGACCAACCTCTGAATTTTGTATTCAGAAAAGATTTCTCTGGAGTATCATGGTGATACCACTTTATTTTCAAATGCCTTCCTATTAATAACATAGAGGGAAGAAAGTGCATGTGGAACTTTCACTGAAGGTTTGAAGAATTACTCAAGTATCAAAAGGTGATTATAATATTCTCTTTCTTTCATACTTGAGCTGGGCCACGTGAGGCCTGAGAAACAGTGGCTCCATCACATGTACGTTTCTCTGACTTAGCACACCCGGGGTTGGAGTCAGGTGACAGGCTAACCCTGTGCCCTGTGCTTTTTTAATTCTTTCAGGCAATACTCATTGATGAGCTGAAATTATCCAGGGATCAAAAGCCCAACTATTATAATGTATCTTTTTGATCTTTTTTTGTCAGATTTTCAGTTGAATCTTAGGGCTCCAGGAGACTGGGGCATTAGATTTTGCATACAGTTCTGTTGTAATCAAAATGAGCAGTCCCGGTCGATTGGCCCGCATAGCTACACGCGGACTTCCAGGGACCCAGATGACCTACCAGTTGTTCCGTCATCCCTGAGGGCATGTCCTCCTTTGCCTGGTCAGATTTGGGCTGTGGGCACTGGCATGAAAGGGAGAGAGAGTGCCCAGTGCTTTTAAGGACAGATCTGGAAGACATGCATCCCTTCTGCCCACATTCCATTAGCAAGAATCCACAAGGCAGGCACATCTAGCTGCAAGGGAAGCTGAGAAACAAGATCCACAGTAAGGATCTGCGTGGTCACGGGCCAGCTTGGTCTGTGGTTCAGAGCTGGTACCCAGCTGCATCCTCCAGTGCTATGATGGGTGGGCAGGCATTGGTGCGTGACTAGTTTGCTATGACAACGCAAACAGAAAACTGTTGAATTAAATGCATGAAGCTTTGCTAATGTAGTTAACTGTTAATGTAGTTAACAGTTCAATGAAAAAGAATCTTTTGGGGACTAAGCTTTATTACAGAAAAGTAAGGACTTATAATAATTATTCCCAGACATTCCTGAGTCACGTTTATGCCAAATTCATTGGTGCTCATTACTTCAAAAGTGGGGTAAAACCAGTTGGAAATAGGCTTTGAAGTAACATAGCAGACTGAAAACTTTGGGAGCTTGTTTTACTGGTTGCTGTTTATTACAGGTCAGGACTTAAATACAGATGACTCTTCATGGTTCCTGGTTGTCAATTGGGATTTAATTTTATTATTTCCA
This sequence comes from Manis pentadactyla, assembly GCF_030020395.1. Lineage (NCBI taxonomy): Eukaryota > Metazoa > Chordata > Mammalia > Pholidota > Manidae > Manis > Manis pentadactyla. The sequence continues at coordinate 9,219,493 of NC_080020.1, forward strand.
TGAAGAGATGATGTGTACCAGCTGATGGCATTTACTTGCATTGCTCATGGCCTTGCAATAATGAACTGTACAGGCTTCCAGACAAAGTGGCGTTTGTTACCTGGCCTCTGGTCACGGGTTGGGCCCCTCTGGTTGTGTCTGCCCACACCCTGGGAGCATACTGCCACGGAGGGTGGCGGTCAGCCCCCTGAAGAGGTGGGGTGCTCTGGGACTGTGCGAGCCTTGCTCTTTCATTTTATTAAAACCTGTCAGCTGCTTTCTTCTCTTTTTTGCTCCAGTCAGATTCAATTTCTGACAATGGCCATGTAGCCTTGCATGAAATTGCTTGTCTCTCTGAAATAATAGAGCATTTCCCAACCGAAGCACATAGCATGGAGGAGCTTCAGCGGGCCCGGGTTTGAAGGCCGTTCTGACTATGTCAGTCTGTGATTCTATCATGCTCTTTACATGGCGGGCTGTGAAGGTGCGTCTCAGACTGTGAGTCAGTCTGTCTCTTGGTCTGGAGTAGGAGGGTTATCCTACAGTCTGGCTGGTCGCTTACTGCCTTCAACTGGTGCTATCTCTGGTTTTCTTATCTAGTGTCCTGTGGAGGGATAACAGATGTGGTAAGAATAAAGCATCAGCCTACATGGAAACCTATTGAGAAAGGTCTGTTGGATGGTGTGTGTCAGTTAGAGTGGAAACCCAAAAATAACACTGACTTCCCCATGATACAGGCTCAGTTCTCTTATGTCAACACCTGCAGGTAGTCAGACCAGCATTTTGCTTCGGAGGGCCAGGAATCCAGCTCTCTCTTCTGGTGGCTTGTCCATGGCCCACCTTCCCAAGGTCATCCCAGGGGTCCAAGACGCCTGCTCCCACCCCAGCCCCCACCTACAGGAAGGAACCCCAAAGTAGAGGGGCACCTTCCTCCCCACTCCACTCCTTGGGCGCTTCTCAGGAGATGCGTACACCACATCTGTGTAAATCAAATGGCTACACCTCCTAGCTAGAGAACCTGAGAAACATAGTTTATATTCTTAGTAGTCCTATGTCTAACTACAATAATTTAGTTCCATTACTGTGTAGGCGAAGGTGCTTTACATCAGGGGCAGGTGGAAGTGACAGATCTGAGTCCTGACCGAGGACGACTGGCTGAGGCCGAGGGCAGAGCCGTGCCTGGGAGAGGACAATCCTAGCACCACAGTAGCTCCGTCAGTCCCCTCCCCAGGCTCAGGGACGACTGAGACACCTTCCCCCGTCCCTGTGCCGGCTGCTCTCCCTGCTGTCCTCTAGGAAGCCAGTGGAGCATCCTGCAGGCGGGCCAGCTCCGCAGGCTGCAGGGGCAGGAGCGCCGAGCTGAGGGGGGTGCTCCGTCTGCCCTGTCATCACGGGCCTCTTGCCAGGAGGTGGCTGCGGCCGCCCCCCCCGAGCCTGCCTCCCTGTCTCTTCATGTGCCAGATGATGAGTGGGCACAACCACCATGTGCGGATACCAGGTTAATCATTGATTTATGTCAAGAGCCTTTTAAAAAAGTACTTCTCAGTGTTTCGGCTTGACTGTATAGAACAGGTCCCGTGCTTGCTTTCTGTCAATAACTCTGCTACTGGTATCGGGGATCCCCCAACTGTTCTTAAAAGTTGAATTCTCTTGGAGTAGGTAATATATTTACATGGTTCATATGTGGTAATGTTATAAAAAGGTTTACACTGAGAAATTTTGTTCCTATTCCTCTCTCCAGTACCTCGTTCTCCCATCCCCCATAAAATCCATTTTTAATTTTTTTGTGTATAAACGCCCAGCTTTTACTCGTATAATTATAAGCAATTGCAAATATACATTCATATTTATTTGTAAGTTTTATTTATATATATACACATACACACATATTTATATATATAAATAAATATATACACACACACATACACACACACATACATATATTCCCCCGTTTCTTACATAAAAAGGAACATTTCTACCTCCCCTTTTCTGCGTGTTTACTTACTAGCATCCCCTGCGGGTCCTTTCCTGTCAGGACCTTGTGCTCCTGCATGGCCGTGTGGTGTCCCAGCACCTGAGTGGCAGTGGTGGTTGGAAGGGGTCCTGGCGGGAGGAGCAGAAGCTGGTGCCACAGTTGGTGGGACTTACTCCCTGCTGCTGACGGCCGCGGGGGTTCATGGGGGGCACCCCTGAGTGTCGCTCGCCTGCATTTTCCCTGAGGGTTACTGGCCCCCCGTCACCGTCCTGAGGAGCTGAGGAAGGGGGCAGTGCCTTTTGTTCTGCTTTGCTTGTGCCCACCGCTCCCTGCTGCTCTTCGCCCCATGCGTTTGTGTTGTCTGCGCGTCACCTGTCTGCACGTCCCGGGCCCCCAGGTGAGGCCCGACGAGGTGCAGGTGTTTGAGGAGGAGGTCCCAGCTCTGCTCCCGAGTGGCCTGGGCCTTGCTGACTTCCTCGTCCTGTCTGCCACCTTCGTTCTTGGGTTGTGGGATTACTTTAGTCATACTTTAAATCGACATCTTCCCTTTGAGTCTGGCAACAGTTTTTCTGATATCTCTCACTTGCGCATCTCCTGGGGTTTCTCTCAAGGTGCTACTGACTGAACTGCAGTAGGTGCCATGTTTAGGAACCTCACACACTGACCTCAGTGGCTCAGTGGCAGCTTCCGAAACTGAGAAATAAGATTATCCACAAGGCATCAATCGAAGGCTTCATCCCCATTAGCAAATAATTGGGTCCAGTGTCTGTCTGTTTTATTAGCCAGTCAGTAAATCCCACGAAAGGCAAATCTGATGAAATGAGTTGTTAATCCAACCTTAAGAACAGGTACTGCAGGACTGGAATATTCCCATCTGGCTCCTTGCCTTACGCTGGGAAGTACAGTGATCTGGGGAAGGTGGTCCTGCAGAGCCGGGCAGTTGTGAGCCAGTCGAGCTGGGAGGGGCAAAAGGCAGGTGGCCATCCACCTCTGGGGCCCTCTTAAGTAACTGCAGCAGAAAGCCTGCAGCCTGTTGGCGACAAAACATATGACTGGTGAGGGAAGACCGAGGCCACTCTCCTGGGACTGGAAGGAGTTTGGCTGTTTTTCAGATGGTGGCAGAGGGCCCAGGGCTATGAGGCCTAAGACAAGACAGGCAGCAGCCCCCGGGACTGGCGTGAGGCATGGCTGCCCCTGGCTCTATGCAGCCTGGGAGGGCCTGAAGCGCCACTTTGGGCCTGGACATGGTGTTTAGAGTCACAGGTTACTTCACTGGGACTGTCTTCTGAATCTGCAAGGACATGTGGGGTTTACAGAATGTGTTTGTCTGACTTTGCCTATGTTACCCCAGCAAATACATACTGAGTGGCGCCTGTGTGCCAAGCCTGCCGGGCCCTGGGTCTCACCCATGTAAGAACCCCACTGTCTGCCTTGTGCATGTGGGTGCTTACGAAAGGTTTTTGTTTGGCTAAAACAGTTCACCTTTTTGAGGTCTTTTTATGTCTCTGGAAATGCTTGTTTTGAGACTTGAAATACTGGTAAATAAGGGAGACATTTCGTGTTTTGTTTCTGGGGCGGGGTTGCCCCATCGGCTGGCAACTGTGTGTTGCTCTGAAGTACGTGTTCTTTCCTTGAGGGGCCTGGGCAACAGGCCTCGGTCACTGGTTTCACCCCTCTTTCCTGTTGGACACCCTGTGCCACAGTCCCTACTGCCCCAAAGTCAGGGTGCTTCTGGAAGGGGCTCAGTCTGTACCCCTGTGGCTCGGGGCCACGGGAGCAGAGCGGTCTGTCGCCCACCGAGGCTGGGGACGGGCCGTCTCAAGAATCCTTTGCCAAGGGTCTGAGCATGGGGCAGTGGCCATATGCTGGGTAGGGGGCTGTTCAGAGTGGCTTCCCTTCAGGACCATGAAGCAGGCATTGTGATCTGTGACTGGCTCTTTTTTTCTAGTGACACAAAAGAAGGGAAACTCGAACCTGGTGGATTCATGCCCTTTGGGTTCTCTGGGGTCCTGTCGGGGGCAGCGACCTGCTTCTATGCCTTCGTGGGCTTTGACTGCATCGCCACCACAGGTGTGCCCGGGCCCCGGGACCTCCCGCTCTCCTCACGTGGCTGGGCTAATTTCACCCACGGGATGCTGCTGTCCTTCCGGTGGCCATGTGCCGGCTGCTGCCCTTTCACACATGCATAACGTGTGGATCTGTAGCTTCCTGCTAGTCTTTCCCCACTTTTATCACTTCCCCAAGTGGCAGTGCCTGACAGGAAACTGCATCATGAACGTGACCACCCATTCGGCCACTGGAACCGGATAATGACAGCCATAGTGCAGCCTGATTTCTTATCTGGCCATCATCCGGGAGAAAGAGGCCATTAAAAACATGGTCATCCTGGCCAACTGAACAGGCTGGGCTCAGTCGCGCCTCCCAGGTTTTCTCTGCCAAAGGAAACAAGCCTTCTCCTTGGCCGAACCCTGCTGGAGCGTCTGACAACACTGTCCCTGGGCCGATGGGTCCTCTGGTCTGGGTCACTGGGGGCCAACCCTGGGCTCCGAAGACCCTGCTTCCCACAGTACCAAGCGCCGGTGGGTGGGGAGGCTCCCCAGACAGTGAGAGGCCTGGGGCATCTCGTGGGTCTGTGGGGGTGGCTGACCCCTTGCTGCTTACAGGAGAAGAAGTCAAGAACCCCCAAAAGGCGATCCCCGTGGGAATTGTCGCGTCACTGCTGATTTGTTTCATTGCCTATTTTGGGGTGTCTGCTGCCCTCACGCTCATGATGCCGTACTTCTGCCTGGACAAGGACAGCCCCCTGCCGGACGCCTTCAAGCACGTGGGCTGGGAAGGGGCCAAGTACGCAGTGGCCGTCGGCTCCCTCTGTGCTCTGTCTACCAGGTGAGGGTTCCGAGCCTCCGGGGGAGGCGGAAGGTGTAGAAGGCCACCTAAAGCCAGACACACAGATTTGCTGTTAATGTCCCTCTTTTCCCTTGAAATAGAACCAGCACCCCACGCCTGATCACACGGTTTCTCCCTTTGATGCCGTCAGTCATCCCAAGGCTGTCTGTGTTTTGATGTTTCCTCCTGAAGAGCCTGAGACCCACTTTTTAACATCAACGGCTCAGCAAGGGTCTCGCTCTCTCCATCCCCGATTTTGGCCCCTGGACCAGGCCACCGCACTGCAGTTTGGCCCTTAGTTGGATGGTAGAGCAGAGGCTGCCTTGGAAAGGGGAGGAAGAACATTCTGCCTCTGCTATTTCCTACTCGCCCTGATTATCCAGGAACCATTTCCTCCGTGTGGATTTACTGCAGAGAAGTCCTGTGAAGGCAGTGCCGCTCTTATTCTCTGTGTGATTCAGCTAGAAACAGTTATAGGAGTAAATACAAAATTTCCCTTCCGTAAAAATTATGACTGGACCCCGTGCTGGTTTATGTTCGACATTTCCCACTCTTTCACTTTACGCATAGTTACAGTAGGTGCTTTCTCTGGGGCTGAGGTATTGAATGCCAAGTCCTCTGGCTGAAGGCTCCATGTGGTTTGGAGGATGGCAGTTCTTGGTAAGGAGGGCAGGGCCCCTCTCCTCAGTGGGCACATTACGGTGCCTTTATTCCTGACAAGGTAGTCTGACAGCTGCATTTTGTCTTCCTCCCATCTAGTCTTTTAGGTTCCATGTTTCCAATGCCCCGAGTGATCTATGCCATGGCTGAGGATGGGCTGCTGTTTAAGTTTTTGGCTAAAATCAATGATAGGACCAAAACACCAATCATCGCCACACTGACCTCAGGCGCCATTGCTGGTAAGAACTGGAAGTCATTTCATGTGCTGCTCTTTTCACAACTGAGGTATCATTCCCTGGGGAAATATCTTGAATGTGCTGGTCTGTGAGAAGTTGTGACTGGTCTTTTTTAACATTTGGTTTTTACCCTTAGAACTTGGTTTATTGTAAGGCAGCTGCTCTTCTGACAAAGGCAGAGGCCAGTTTCATGGGGAATGTGCTGGAATTCTCAAAAAGTTTGAATGCGTACCTTCTTCTTCTTATCCTGTCAGTGGACCAAGCCTAGAACACACGTTGTTCCTTCAAAGCCCTGTGTCTTTGCGCTTTTCTGAATGTCTCTGAATAGACTTTGGTGAGAAGACATCTTGCATGGTACAAGCCAAGTGACATTTTATTACCACTGGGAATTCAGTGTCCTTATATCTTAGCTTGTGAACTCTCTGGAAAATGATGTTCCCTCTGGTCAGTGTATTATGAGATGTGCTGCCTTCTCCCAGGGGATAGTGAGGGTGTTGCTGGTGAGGCCACTTACAAGGGCAGGCCCAGAGGAGGTTTATCTGATCGAAGATCAGGTTCCTCACCAAGAGGACAGTTTTGACGCTATGTGATGTTCCAGGGTCCTGCTGAAGTTGGGGCGGGGGCCTGAAAAGGAACTTAGGTGAATATGCACTATGTGCTACCTCGTTTCATATGTTTCCTCCTTTAATGATTGCATTTCATAGCCAGGAGAGGCGGGCGTAATCCCATCATGCAGATGCAGAAGTAGAGGTTCAGTGAGGTAAAGGAAGGATGCACCCAGGAAGTGTAGATCTGGCTCTTGGTCCCTGGTTTGTTTCTATGCCAAATTAAATTAAGACATGTGATACCAGTCACAGTTCGTACCACAGAGGCTTGGCCAGTAGCCATTGGTAGGACATGACCATCTTCAGTGAATGAATTGGTGTTCGTATTTATGCCCTTAGCTGAGCTGTGTGCTTGGTTTTGTGGATTAATAGCTAGTTTTTCATTACTTGACAAATTTGTTGTGTAATTCTACATTCTTGAGAGTGATCTCAGTGGTCACATTAAGGGACACTGTATGTCAGAATATGGCCAGTACATCTAAGGGAATCAGGAATTGGAAATAGTGAATGTTTCTTTAGTACTTACATTTAATTTGATCATGTTAAAGGCTGGCCTTAATTTTCTTCCTGTGCTGATAAAGGGAGATCAAACTGAAAACTTTAAAGTGACTGTAAAGTACATGCATTCTCCAAATGGAGGATTTGCTTTTTCCATTTGATGGGAGTGGTAAATAAGTATTTGGTTTTCTACAATCACCTCACATGCAAGGCATTTGGCTCGAGTTTCTCGGTGGCATGCACAGTTAGATACTGTTCTCATTACCCGGCAGTCCCTCATCTCTCTTTAATCCTATTCTTTATCCTCAATTTAAATTTGTTTTGGTTGCAGTGATCTATAGGAGCTTGAGACATATTTATGGAAAAATAATGGCTTTTGCGTTTATGTTTTTAACTTGTGCTGATTACATGTGATCTGAACATATCCCAAAGTAGATCCAGCCAAGTTGTTTTTTAAATGGGGATCTTGACATAAACCCACATGAAGAGATATACATAACAAAAACTACAAAGGATTTTCAAATAAGCATGCATGTTTTATTTAAGTGGGGTCATGGTAAAGGGACTGATAGATACTGTTTGGGAACAACACTGCTTTCCATGCTCAACTGTTTGTGTTAGGAGCACCTCTGAGTCCTCCCGGAGCACTTAGTTGTCCTCATCCACCTCCTCATTGCTGTTGCCCGCTGATGCATATGTAGGGTGATCTGCTCAGGGAGGCCAGGGGCTATCTGGTCTACCCTGTTCAGTGGTGTGTATCTCAGCCCCCAGTTGACTGGCATGCTCTTGATGAGTGCCGGGTGGAGGATGGATGAATGGGTGGATAGATGATGGTTGGGTGGTGTTTGAGTGGACGGATAAATGACAGTGTCTGTGAGTCACCTTTGTGTGCAGCAAGAAACACCAGACTCAGGGCCACAGGAACCTATTTCAGATCCCGACTTTTCCACTTAGTAACTGTATGACCTTAGGTGAGTCTCCCAACATGCCTGAACTTCAGTGTCTCCATCTGCAATGTAGGCATAGCTTACAGAGTTGCTTTGAGGATCTGACACGGTCCTGTTGGTGAAAGTGCTCTCTATAAATGTTAATTAATATTAATTATCCTCTGTTGAGGACTCTGTGATTTATTCCTGAGCTTTTCTTCCCTTTGAGCAATGTCACAGTGTCTCGTCATGGAAAGGGCTGGTGGGGGGGACAAGTAAAAGCAGCTCCCTGTGTGCCCCGGATCACAGGTGGGTGGGGTCTGGTGGCCAGCATGTAGAGGGCCACCCATGGGTGCTGATGTTTGTCTCCTCCCCAGCTGTGATGGCCTTCCTCTTTGATCTGAAGGACTTGGTGGACCTCATGTCCATCGGCACTCTCCTGGCATACTCCTTGGTGGCCACCTGTGTGTTGGTCTTACGGTATGTATGGCTTTTCTGGATTCCATGACAGAAGTGCAGATGTGTCTTGCTCGCCTTTTAAAAGTTCAAATTGATGGTTTATACCGGTATACATTTTAGGTTGTTGATAGCTCCTTTGGGAACTGCCCAGGAGAGGATGGGGTCTGTTGGTGGAGGTCCTAGTTACCGAGAACATCCTTGAAAAGAGTTGGGGTTACCCTCACCCCCTCTATCTCGTACCTTTATTTTTCTGGCTAGAGATAGGTTCTCAGTCCAGCTATTGGGTGTGGATCCTGGATAACAGTTTTTGAAGGCTCAGGGTAATGATTTCACCCTGGTCCAGGTTCTTAAGGCCGAGGGGACTGCCAGCTGGCCTGGTGGGAATTAGGAGAATCCAAGACCTGTGAAATGTCCATCAGTGTGGTACCTCTGGAGCAGCATTGCACGGCTGCTGGGGGCATGGGTCCCACTGCACAGTGTGCAGTGTCCGAGGTTGATGTTCAGGACAACTTTGCAGGTTCTGGCTGTTTCAGCCGTGGGTGGCCACACTAAGGCAGCCCTGGGCTTCCGCATGGTGTCCTGGTTTCCTCAGCTATCCCAGGGCTCCTCCCAAAGCACCCCCTGGGCTCCAGCTTCCCTTTGCTCGAGGACAGGGCTGTGCTCCCTCACTCCTAGGAATGGCCATGGTAGCACTCTTCACAAGGACCTGGCGTCTCAGGGAGACTCTCTTGGTCACCGAGCAGGAGCCTTCTTATTTAGTTTCCAGATATCTATACTTGCAAGGCCATTGATTCCATTTCTAATGTGCTCGGCAGCCTAATTTATGTAAACCCTGGGTTGAGCTTCAGTAGTGACTGTGTAGAATCAGCTAAAACTAGTTTGCTCGTTTTTCTGACATGTTTCTTCCCAAAGGCTCAATGCTACAACCTTCTCTGAGGTTCCCCTATGTTCTTAGTTGACTGAATGGTGGTGCATAAGTGAATCAGTGAAAAAATGGCCAAGTGTCTTTATGCTCACTGTTCAATTATATGTAAAATGATTCATAAAGTACTGTGTTTTACAAAGCTGGTGGGAAGGATTGCTGCTCTGTTCATTTTAGGTGGGAAGATAAGGAGCCTCATTTAAAATGAATGCTTTACTTGCAGGTAGCTTGTGTCTTGAAAATCAAGCCAGAGCCTGGCTCCTTCACCCTGCCCTGTAGAGTTATTTATTCTAAGGCACTTGGACTTTTAAAATAAATTGAACCAATTAAATCTCAAAAACTGGATTTCTCAAATCTGTCATCCTGCAGACACATTTCTCCAGCTCTGCACCAAGTAGGATCTCCTGGTGTTACCGCTTCTATTTCTGTCTGTACCTTGAGCTCCATACTGGTCATAGTTTTCTTAGAAGTGGCTAATATCTTACGCATTCAGGGGCCAGGAGCTAGAGAAACCATCTCAGGACATTCTTCTGGGCCGGTTCCTAGTGGAGGTCAAGGTGCCGCCAAACAGAGACACCAAGGAAGGTGTCGCCCAGAAGCAGGAGCAGAACGCAGGGACCCAGGTCTCCTCTGTTTCCATTCTTCCCGGAAATGCATCATTCTGTCCCTCATCCTCCCATTTTACGTTTCATGTTCCGGGCACCTGAACCTTTGAAGGCTTATTACTAAGAACCTAAGTTAGTGTGTATCCTTTTGCTTAACTGAAGCATTTTATACATGGTTGTACAATACATTTCAGATACCAGCCAGAGCAACCTAACATGGTATACCAGATGGCCAGAACGATGGACGAGCTGGATCAGGTAGACCAGAATGAACTGGTGAGCACCAGCGATTCCCAGACAGGCTTTTTACCAGAAGCAGAAACGTTTTCTTTGAAAACCATATTCTCACCCAAAAATGTGGAGCCTTCCAAATTGTCTGGGTTAATTGTGAACATTTCAACCAGCCTCATAGGTAAGAGCCCGCCCCTCCCTGGAAGGTGTCTAGGGTCTTTCTCGTTGGCATTACATGCTTTCTTGCCATTGGGGGTGGAGGGCAAGTGCCAGAAGGGATAAGCTGTTGGACTGTCCTAACTGTGGTTGATGCCTGTAGAAATGGAGCCTCCCTCTCCATAGGTTTTGGGGAGAGCTGAGGATGTCTGTGGGAACTTGATAAATGATTGGATCGCACCTGTCTCTCCCTCTTAGCAATTCTTATTGTCATCTTCTGCACCGTGGCTGTCCTTGGAAAGGAGGCTCTGACAGAAGGGGGGTTGTGGGCAGTCTTTGTGCTCACAGGGTCAGCCCTCCTCTGCTCTGTGGTCACGATCGTCATCTGGAGGCAGCCTGAGAGCAAGACCAAGCTGTCTTTTAAGGTGAGCAGCCCTGCCTCCCGGGCCATGACCTCTGGCCCTCCTGCCGGGGGGTGGACCATGCACAGGCTCTGCCAGCCTGGGGGTCTGGAGGGTGGCACTTGCTGGCCGGCCTCAGGGGAGCCTGGGGCACAGACAGTACCTGCTGAGGAGGACCGACCCAAAGGTGTATTCCTTCCCCACCCCCGGGCTCTCGGGTGGTGAAGCACATCTCATCCTCGGGGGCGTCTCATAAATGTCCATCCAGGTGGATTGCATGTCATTGCCAAGCCTTGAACATGACAAGGTCTTCTGCATTTTTGGTTACATAAGTGATAAAAGAATTCAATGCAGAGATTAAGTGGAAGTCCCACTTCTAGCCCCTTCTTTCGCAAGAGAGTAACAAGCAGGAACAATTAGAATAGAGCTGACTTTGGCCATCAGCAGCTTAGAAGCAAATTCTACCTTAGGATTTGCCGGTGTGAGGGTGTGAAGGTGCGGGGGGGTGCTGGAGCATGCAGGGGTTGTGGGGTGCAGGCAGGCAGCACTCCCTTCCTCCTCCCCACATGAACGTGGCAGACCTCGTAAGTCTCGGGGGCACTCTCTTTTCCTAGGTAGCTTTCTGAATGGTTCGAGTGGGCGCCATCTCCGGAGTCCCCTGCTCCATTCAGTGTGACACTGCTGCCTCATGTCTTTGCAGGTGCCCTTCCTGCCTGTCCTTCCCATCCTGAGCATCTTCGTGAACATCTATCTCATGATGCAGCTGGACCAAGGCACATGGGTGCGGTTTGCGGTGTGGATGCTGATAGGTACGTTAGGTGGTGGGTTTCGCTGGAGCAGCACCTTGGCTTCTATTTCTGTCTGTACCTTCCCAGCATCTTCGGCGGCCTCCCCTGCCCCCACCCCCACCCCCCCAGGGCCTCTGCTGCGCTGCTCAGTCCTCTTCCCTGATGCCTGGCCGGATGGCAAATGTCATCAAGCTTCTAGTTCACATTTCAAAACAGTAGAAACACGTAGTCAGTGATTTTCTCTCAAGCAATAAGGAACTCCTGGTAGGCTGGGGGTCCTCCCTTCCCTTTCAGGTGCTTTTCATTTTAATAGCCTCTTGCCTGAGCTAGTTATCTTGTTGGGCAAAAGCTTATAGTTCATCCAAACAAGACTATGAGCCAGCCTTCGATAAAGCACCAGTTCATTTCACCCCGATGGGGAAGCCTGGCCAGCATCCACACGCTGCCCACGGGGGCTGTGGGTCCTGGCAGGGCCTGAGGGAGGCTTGGGGGCCAGGGTTTGGGTGCTGGCTGTGTTTGGGGCTCACCGTGGCCCACCCCTGTCTTGGCCTCTGACACCAGGGGTGGCATGAGGTGGACTCCAGGTCCGTCCTCAGGGTCCGAGGGCGAGTGCTGGTGGCTGGCCTTGGCTTTTGCCCTTCATTGTCACTGACAAGAGCAAAAACGGCTCAGGACTCTGTTTCTGCCAAACTTCTTGGCCCCAGATTGCTGCCCTTTGGAGCCAACGGCGGCTGCCTGGCGGCCCCCAGGAGGCACTTGGCTGCCTGTGCTCGGCAGTGCAGCCCGTGTCCATTAGATCCTCCTGCAGAGCCTGTCCTGAGAGAGCTGGCTCAGCCTCTGGGCAGCATGTGCTTGGCCCACGGTGGCCATTCCCTTCCTGCCAGAGGCAGGGGGCACCCACAGCTGGGCATCCCTATGTAAGCCTCCGGGGACTCTGAGGGCCCTTGGAGGTAAGTCCTTCTTTAAGGTGAGCTCTCCTGTGTCACTGGTACAAGGGTGGCCCCAGGGCCACATGGGCCAGTCTCTGTGCGGGTAGTTGGAAGCACAGATCTCTGGGCCCCATGCAGACCTTTAGAGTCTCTGACCACGGAATGGACTGAATTCCTGGGTTCCACACATTCTCAGGCCACTGGATGCCTCCCGCAGGCTGACAGTAGCTTATGTAGGGAAACAGGGCCGTCAGGACTGGAGAGGCAGTGCCAGGAGCACTCGCTGGGAGGCCTGCTGGCAGGGGACAGTGCAGCTGCAGAGTGTCCTGTCCCCCCCAGGGCCACGGGGCCCCAGCTAGGTGGTCAGGGCCGAAGCTGAGAGATCAGCACCCCTCCCGGGCCCAGCCTAGCTGCTTAGGAGCTGCCCTGGTGGAAGGCCTTTCGCCACACGTGGAGGCAAGGCAATGACCTGGGCCCAGCCTGCTAGTGGAGTCCTGTCATTTCTCCAGATGTGGAAATGCGACCCCCGAGGGCCGCGTGCTGTGGGCTCAGGCCTGGGGCAGGCAGCGTGGAGAGGCTCTTCCATGGGGTCGCGAGCCCGCGGACGGCTCTGTCTGCTTCCATGGACCCCACCCCCTCTCTTACGCCTGGTCTCTGCCCTTGGCCCGCAGGCTTTGTCATCTACTTTGGTTACGGCCTGTGGCACAGTGAGGAGGCATCCCTGGCTGCTGACCAAGCAAGGACTCCTGACGGCAATCTGGACCAGTGCAAGTGACCCGCAGCCCTGCCCCCCAGAGGTGGTGGCAGCCCTGAGGGACGCCCCTGGAGGGCGCAGAAGCACCTCACTCTCCCCACTGATGTGTCAGCTCCCACCCTCTCCCACAGAGGCCCAGTGCGGCAGAGGTGCGCCCACGGCTCCTGTGACCTGCCCAGACTGGCTCTGCGGCAAGCTCCAGTCGCCTTCCTGGCTGGGGCCATTTGTCTGCGGCCAGCCACTGTGTCTCCTGCCCTCCTTCCAAACGAAGCAAGCAGCACCTGTCCTCACCAGCTCAGCTTCGTCCTTGGCAGGATGGAGGCCACCTTCTTGTCACCTTGGGAAGCCAGGCCTCCCTGTGCAGGGGCTGTTCTGGTTTTGAAAACATGCTTGGCCCAAACTTTTAGTAGCCAGCACACTGCTCAGCACCAAGCAGCCGGCCACAGGTGCAGGACGAGTCCTACAAAACAGTGTGTTCTCAGCCATCCCTCCCGAGAGCCGAAGGACAGCGGTTTACTTACAAAGGAAAACAGGGCTGGTTTCCCGCTCCTGCCTTCTGAGTTGCTTCCAGCAGGGTTGTTAGGTCTTTGGCCCCTCTTCCACCTCCCCTTCCAGGCAAGGGCTTTGCTTTGAAGGCTGAGACAGACCCCAGCACTTGGCAGCAGCCTTGGGGCAGCTGGTTCTGTCCAGGGAAAAGGGAGCCCTTTTGTGGGGAGGCCGGGTAGGGGAGGGTTGGCCCCACTCTGCCCGGGGGGCACAGGCACCGCCTTCAGCTGCATTCGCTCCTTCCCAAGCCAGCTCTGGCTTCTGCTGGCCTCCCTCGCCGCTGGCTATGTGTCCTAAGTAACTGGAACATGACACTGTAGTTATGTAGTGCCAGCCTCAAATTAGCAGAGCTTTGAACAGTGTTTTCTGTGGGTCTTTGCCATTCACCAAGTGCTGCCCTCTGATGCTTGCCAGTCAGTTTCTCGGGTCTTATAAGGTTCTCAAGGCAGATGTCCACTCGGTCCAAGGCGTCAGCAGCGGGTCTTCGCAGCCGCTTCTGGCCCCTGGCATGCTGTGTTTGGCCCGTCTTTTATGTGTAAGCAGATTGAGCCCTCCTGTTAGCTGCTGTGAATCGCTTCACCAAATGAAGTTGGCGCTTAACGTTAACTTAGAAAATGGCCAGACAGTTAGGCCGTACTGTCAGCATGCTGTTCAGGGCGTGGAGTCAGCACATGAGACAGTTTGGGATCATGTTGCTGTCCCTCTCCTGTATCCGTCTCCAGATGTTGTGGGTTTGTATATAGGTCTGTAACCCTGTCTGGACCTCCTGCCTCCCTAGGTTGGAGAGCTGCGGGGCCAGCCTGGTGCCCCCACCCACAGCATCAGGGACTTAGACGGCAGTTCACTCACTCCTTGTAGATAGAAGCCAGAGGAAACAACACTGGTTGTGTCCTCCTTCCAGTCGGAACGTAACTCAGGAGACGGAAGGGTCCAGTGTTGATGGGGGGAGAGACAGGCATTTGGATGCCACAGAGAATGGAAATGCTGCTTTCGAAGCTTAGATTGCCATTTCTTTTCCCTCTGGCCTTCGACACAAATCTTATAGACAGAAGTCTAATAAATTGATAGCACTTGTTTTTCTTATGCTTCCCCAAAAGGTTCTTGGGGAGAAGTGCAAGAATTGGTGAGATGGCCAAACAGCTGGGCCAGCCAGCGGAGCTGGGCGGCCAGGAGGGGGGCCCTCATTCCAGGCCCTGAGCACCTTGCAAGAAGCTTTATTCTGGATGTTATTTGTGAATGTTCCAGAGGGAGGTTCATAAGAGGCCCAAGCTTGGGTTTCCAAAGAAAGGTATTTAAATTTATGTAGATTGGTGCTGTACAATATTTTGATAAATACTATTAACTTATTTTGTAGGGGTTTTCAGTTATCTGCTGTCTTCATGGGGTTTGTTAGCTATTTGTCTTGCTTTGTTATTTTTTCACAGAGGCAAAGAGAACTTGAGGAGAACAGGGGGTCCAAGAAAGGTGGAGAGGAGAAAATTTACTGTAATTTCTCTTTCTAGCTGAAATTTCTGTACAAAGCAGAACAGACTGTTTACCATTGACCTTTTGGCTGGCAACGTACATCAGTCGACAGACATCAGGGATGTAGTTTGTCCCACTGGGTCACCACACCCCCTGTGGTGTCTCACGGAGGACATCCTGACAGATGTGAGCCCTTCGGTCCCCAAAGCCAGGAAGTGCTGCCCAGGAGGCGGCCCGCTTGGTGGGGACACGAAGCCCCTGCACCTGGGAAAGGGCCCTTGGGGGTGACGGGGTAAATCCTTCACTGTGCTTTTATTGAGGAATTTTTGTCAGTTGCTAGGGGTTTTCTGTGTTTGAGGAGAGTGACGTTAGGGGTGGTGCTTGGGGTACGCCTCACACACATGCCTGTGTGCAGAGGCGAAGCACCACCACCACCAGTGCTCAGCAGTTTCACAGCCCTTAGCTCCGCACCCCCCAAAACAAGAGTATGTATGATTCTCAGTTTCAGGGGTTGGCCAGTATTTTCCCACGTAGTCAGAAATTCCACATTTCTAGAGACACACCCTTTGGGAATATTGTGTCTGCTTTGATCTGAGCCGCAGACCCAAATACTCAAATCGGAAAGATCCACTGTGATGAGTGAGTGCCCCTGCCCACCTCTCATAACCCCCCACCCTGCATATTTTCATGACTGCGTTCAGTTCCAGCTCACGAGGAAGCAAACAGTGGAGCCTCCAGGCCCTCTGCAGCAAAGACTGAGGGTGGGGGGGTCCCCAGGGCGGCATCCCAGCCCCCATGGTCTGGTGAGATGTGAGCCCACTTGCAGGAGTGGGCGGAGTCTTCAGCGGGACTCGGCCTCTGGACCCTCCCCTGACCCATCTGCTCACCCCACTTGGCCTGGCTTTGGGCCAGATTTGTTTTTCCTAACCAAGCAATTGGGAGCGATAGCGTCATCTTCCTCAGGCTGTTTGGGAAAGACTGCTAGGTTGGTACCGTTGTCAGACTCCCTGGCATGTCCCCCACTTTTTGTCCCACTGACAGTCTCAGCTGTCAGGCGGCTGATCACACGTGTGGATGCTGAGCGTCCACCCCAGGCTCCGAGGCCCAGAAGTGATGCTCTGTGGGCCTGTGTCCACACCTGGATGGGGCCGCTGGCCCAGCCGGGACCTCGGCCACTGCACGTGCTGTGCTTCCTCCTCAGGGCTGGGGCGACGGCAGGAATGAGCAGTATACCAGGCCTTCTCCCTGCTGCCCCGGCACGAAACTGGGAATTGACTGGAATTTGCCATCCTGCTCAAGATGATGTGTCCCCTGGTCTGTGGCCTGACACAGGAGACAAGAGCTCTGAGTACCGGGTGGAGGCTGGGTTCCCTGGGGGAGTGTGGAGGAGCCTCACAAAGGCCTCCCCAGACTGCAGGTGAGCACCCGGGCGGCTCCATTCCCGGGCCTGTGCTTTCTGACTTAACTGTCCTACTTTTACACATCTAATAAGAGCTGATTTTTCTGTTCGCCCACCCAAAACATAACCATGAATACAAGGGTGAGGGATCCTCGTGGCGGGCCCCATCACGGGTGTGTTTGGGATGGATGAAGAGGTGTGTTTGCACATCCATGCTCAGCTGGGCACAGGTGTGTGATGCTTGTGTGTAAGTGTTCGAGAGTTAACTTCAGATGGAGCTCAATACGTTAGGTGTAATTATGTATAAATTATGTATGATTAAAAATATGTCTGTTTGCCGTTGCAACGAGAGTATTGTATGTAAGGCTTCTTAGGGAGAGCGAGATGTCCATTTTGTCAGACTCTTCCGGACTCTTTTTGATGAGGAAATGCTTTATTGATCCAGTGCTGCAAGAAACTACACTCCATATTTTGTCATCGTCATTATGACGCCTAATGGGTTTTTACGACCAAAAAAAAAAAAAAAAAGGTCAACCGACTTTCATATTCATTGCTCTAATCCAGAGCCTCTCTGTGCCCTTTGCTTCACTGAGCCCCAGTGGTGTCTTTCAAGGGAGACATGGACCAGCCAAGAGAGGCTCTCTGGGCACTGCTGTCCAGCCCCCCCTCCTAGATCATCCTCTAAATGTGTTGAGCTGCCAACTGAAAAAGTCATAAGAGATGAAAGACCTTGGCTGTCAAGTCCAATTGATTTTCTCAGGGTAGGAGCATGTCTAGCAGGGCCAAGAAGCAGGGCAGGAAGATGCATTCAGACTTTGTTAATTCATTAACAAGGTATATGATTTTGTTTCTTGACGACGACCTTTTTAAGTTTGGGACTTATTTTCCCATCGAGAAGTTATATATTTAAAAAAAGTTACCTGGGTAAGTTGTGCCTTTCAGCATCGTGTTTAAAAGAGCGCAGTGTGACGCAGATGATGGCTGGTTTATTATAAAACCTGAAGAGCCGTGGTTTCTCCAGTAAACCTTGTCTTCTACTGAACGTGGAGCCATTATTAAAAGAGTTGTGTTTTTTATTATGTAAATTGTATAATATTTTTTGCTTGTTTGATGTTCTATTTTTCTAATAGTTTTCTTATGATTGTGATACTAGGTTTAGATTCTGAAGCTAACTGCAAATCAGGTTGTTCTCTGCTGGTCCCTCCAGTTTTTATTTTAAGGACAAGTGTAGATGTTCGTCACCTTTAAAAAATGTGAAACCCTGTGTCCCATTTTGCTGACAACACTGTACATTGACGACTTCCTACCATACTTTATGTTGTAAAATCAACTATTTTGTGGTACATTATCTCCCACTTCAGCAAATGCTAATAAATTCTATGGCTTCTGTGTGCACAGTGTGATCTTGAAAATCCTAGCGGCTCTAGGCTGGGTCCCTTAGCTTGGCAGTGCTCCATGGAGAGTTCCAGATCCTGTGCCTCCATCCTCAGGATCGTCTGCTTCCCCGCAGCCTGTCATATGGCCTCATTTTCATTCAGCCGTTTGGTGGACATACTCATTTCAAGGGTTAGGGCCTCAACCAGGGAATCCCTGGGACCTTCATTCCGGATCCTCTGACGCTGTTTGCCTGCCTGGCACTCTCCCAGGCTCGGCTCAGTTTGGGCCCCAGTGGTCTTCCCGCCAAGTGGGGCTGCCCGGCACCAAGCCGCGCATTTACTGAGGGACTTGGGTGTCAGCGCAGCAACCCCCTCATACCAGGAGCGCCTCGGCCTTAGTTCTCTCCACCCACAACGGTTGTGTGCCTTCCCAAGGCGGGGGAGGGTGTGTGGGGGATGCCAGGTGCTGCAGTGCCAGGAGGCCTGGGGGTGCGGCGGGGGGGGGCTGTTCTCATCGTTCCTGGCCGCCCACCCACCTCATCCCGCCTTGGGAAAGGAAGCATGTTCTTGCACAGGAGGCAAATACGGTCAAAGTGAACCTTAATTCTCAGACACCAAGACGCAGCGATGCGGCGATCGCCTGCAGGATCTGTGGCCAGGAAGACCCCTTGGCGTTTGTATCTGATGGAGGGCGCTGGCGGCTGACCCCAGAGCCACAGGGGAGGGCCGGGAGCTGCGCGGCCTGGCACCGCGTGCCCCTTCTCAGGAGAGCATCAGTGACAGGAGAATGGGCCCTGGGCCCTCGTAGCCAAGCAGACAAACCGCCCAGCGCGGACCACGCCGAAGCATCCCCGCTCGCACCTTGGCGCCAGGGACGCGGGTGGGCAGGGCTCCTCTCTGCCGCCCCCAGTGCCATTTCTTAGATCTGCTGACACTTGCAGGCGCCAGGGAGCCCGGCCCCGACTTAAAAGCCCCGCAGAGCGCGCCCCCGGCCCCGAGCCGGAGTGACAGCCGACAGCTCTCGCTCCCGGTCCGGGCGCGCGGCT